>NC_092804.1:164815326-166015326 GCF_040954645.1 Diabrotica undecimpunctata
CGCGCTATCTCAGAGTATGTTAACTGTAGCTTTAAACTTATCAGTTATATGTTTAACGTATTGGCGATTTATGTTTTTTTCTGGGTGGTTCGTATTAAAGATCCTTGCCGTAGCCTTAGATTATAGCTTAACTAGTTCCATTCCTTCTTCCCATGTCCCATTTTTGTAAGCCTTTACAATAATATCTCTATTTATCAGTTGTTGAAAAATCTCAAATCAAAGGTGACCTGGTAAACAGATAATAAAGTTAAAAAAGATAATTAGGATTAATTATCATAAAAAAAATTCATACGAAAAAGTGATATTTTTACAAAAAGAAAAAAAATATCTCCAACACGGCATGTTTGCATGTTGATATCGATTTGCAAGATGATTAAATCATTGTATTGGAGGTCACTAAGAACATTCAATTAGTTAATTTGTTGAAATTTTATGTTATTGTTATTGTTATTACTGGTATTCAACCAATAAATAAGTTACATCTAAAATTACTTTAAAAATTATTACGTAAATAAAAAAAAATAAAGTGTATAGAAAAAAATTATCTTTCTAATGATGTGCCTCTAGACCTAACTTGACTAAAAATATGTAGCTGGAGATTGATGCGAAGCAGTAGGAGGTTACTTTTGAGGACATAAAATTTGCATGAAAATTCGTCCACCTCCCAATACAAATTAACGTGTTTTTTTAAATTTAGAAGAAACTCTTGGTTTCTGCCAAGGCATATGCCAATCGTAACAATCAAGAATCTACCATACCAACACATTGAAATAAATTATTTTTTCGGCATTATTCCAGTTTTAACTATAAATAAAAATTATACAGCTATATAAAATCGTCAAAAAAATTGTCGTTATTAGGATCAAAATTCATACATACAAAAAATAGCAGTTACCTCCAACTGGACCTAACTGTTGGGCAAAGGTAATGAGATTCTCAGCTCCTTTTTCAGTACTAGTATCACTAGTATTTATCCTTACTATAATATTCTCATAACTTGACCACTTCCTAAAATGATACGCTTGTAATCCGTTCAGTGTATCTCTTCTGGAGTTCAATACAATCCTAGTAGCTCCTTTTTGAATTAACCACCCAGTCAACTCCAATCCCAATCCACCTAAACCTCCTATTACAACATAGGATTGCTGAGGGTCGAGACATACTTTTGGAGTTGCGAGTACTGATCTTATAGGTGTATTTGCAGAATAGAGTTCTTCTTTACGAATTTCAATCAATACTTTTCCTTTGTGTTTACCAGACGCTAGAAATCTAAATGCGGACTCTACTTCATTCTCCTCAAACAGAATACTTGGTAAAGGTTTTACAACGCCATCGGCGATACCTGAAATGTTAAATTAATATTTAAAGTTACTGGATGTAATTGTAGATAAATATGATATAACTATCTATTAAGTTTTTCATCTTTTACTAAATTTTTGGCTAAATGTGGAAAGCAGTACAAACCTTTTGCTACGAGTTGTTGAACTTGACGTTGTGATCTACTATCAAAACTAAATAATTTGTCAAGATGAACTCCGTGGAAACAGGTATTTTTAAGAAACATATTAGTCGGTATCGGCGAGGAATTCAATAGATCGACCTTGCCAATTTCGATAAATCTTCCTCCTGGAGCTACACATCTTACTGATGCTTGAAACAAAAGTGTCTGCCAAGGAGTTTAGTACCAAATCGACACCTCTTCCATTTGTGTTGTTATTGATCATTGTTTCAAAAGACCCATCACGTGAATTTCCTGAAATAGTATAAATTTATCATAGAATAACAAAAAAAAGTTAAAATTCTTATATATTTTTCCTTACTGAAACGAATATTAGCTTTTGATCGAAAGATTAAATTAAATGTATATTTGTAATCTGAAAAAAATTAGTTTTTGGAAATTAGTGCTCCATCAAATAACAAAAAAAAAACTTTTTCCGCTACGAAAATAAAGGAAACAATAAAAATATAATTGTAGAGCAATGGTACAAATGAATGTATACAAAGATACACTTAGAAGTTGGAGATTATAAAAATTTATATTTAAAATTCCTTTAAAAGCCAACAGCCATGTTACCTATATTTTTATCTTTAATTGACGGGAAAATACTTTTCAAAAAATCCTTCTTTTCTTTCGTACTGACGGTAGTGTATACTTCACAACCCATGGACAATGCAATATTTATAGCGGCTAAACCAATTCCTCCCGTTCCAGCATGTATTAGGATAGATTCTCCAGGCTGCATTTGTGCCCTCATAATCAAACCATAGTAACACTGTAAAATTACTGAATTAGAAATTACTTCGTTTTTTGTCGGAGAGAGATTTGTTTTCAGTAGTAATATCCCTAGGACCTTGATAACAGACGAGATAATTTCATGACAATCGAAAGCTCGTTCCTTGGCCTCAGCCTTCGGCTTCGTGCTGTTACCAAGCAACGAGCTTGAGAAATTTGTCATGAAATTATGAGGCATTCATCAATGTCCGAGGGATATTCGGCGGGCGGATAATTTTTCGAAAAAAAAAGTCATAACTCAACATAACGAAACATTTATTTATTAAAAGTACAGTTAGTGAAAGTACAATTATTAAAATTTAAGTTAACATTAGATTCGTTGCTGTTCTCTACTATAGAAGATCTATTACCACGCATAATATTTATAATCTTGTTGTGGTGTTCTTGATCGAGATTCAAGTATGGTTTTATAGAATTCTGATTGCCATGACCAGTAATTTTTAGCAATTGTTGTGACATTTTGAAATTTAGTTGGATGAAGTTGTCAAACTCGATCGTGTTGTCATAGGGATTGAAAATTGCACTAAATGCAATTATCAGTCTAATGTTGACATGATTGGGTGAAATTGTTCCACATGACACAAAATGACGAAATTTAAATGGTTGTTAGAACAGTCGAAAAATTATCAGTTTAATTTATTAAACAAAAAAGAAAACAGAATATAAACCTATAAACACATCATATTGTATTACTTAAAATGGGTATTAGAATCTTACGAAAAAATGTTTTCATTAGTATTCGCTCCGTGCGTGACTGACGCGACACCTACCGCCTTCATCTGACTGTTTTGGACCTACCAATTTTCAGGTTAAACATATGACATATGTTTGACATTGTTAAATACAGGCGAAATTGACAATTATTGATAATTAACTTTTTAATTATATTTTTTCAGTTTATGTACAAAATAAATGTAGTATTAAAATCTGGGTTTCTCAAAATTCATCATAATATATACTTTTAACCCCAAACGGAAAAGAAAGGGAAAAATCTAGTACTGGCAAATCAAGTTTTTCACGTGAAAGAGCCTATAATTAAAAACAGTAATAGTAAAAGGTATGATATAAAAGCTAAAGTCATCAGGCACTCTGCAGTTAGCTTGAAGCCTTATAAACTATCATTTAAGGTAAATTATTTAAATATTTCCTATTTCAATTGCATAAAAATGAGGTTATGTGATATTTACTTTTTCATATTAATAGCACGGATTCATCTTTTTCTTTTCTCTAATTTATATGTAATCTTTGGGAACCTATAAAAACTACACTTACTATTTTTGCTATTATTAGCACAATTAAATACGCACATTTTTGATAAATTGTATGCATAAAAAGATTCCATGATTCCAATTTTGTCATATTTCGCCGCTACGCACACTGGCATCGTTTCAAGGTACCCCTACCATGGTCACGCACGGAGCGAATAAACCAGATTATTTTTTTAGCTCAAAAGTTACTTACACATTAATTAATTGCTAGGACTTAAATGTTATCAATTGGAAATATATTTCAGCAAAAGAACTGTATGTAATATTAAAGGCTTTTTACCTTTAACCCCTTTTTTTTTATGATTTTTTTAAACTCTGCCTAAAATGTGAAATTTTGAATATTGGTTATTTGAAATTATTTAAGATTTATGAAGTTTATTCCAATTCGAAAAAATTTTCTATTTTTGAAAAATAGCATGTCTATACATGAGGACACTGTGAAATAACGTGATAAGCAGATTATGCGTTAGAGAAAAAATAAATAATAAGAATTTAGAAAGTTTCATTATATTAGTCAAAGTTGCTAGAAGAAAAAGTCTCTCGAAAAATGTGCGCCTTGTCGTTTACGATGTTTTGTCAAAAACTTAAAGATATGTATGTAATTTACTTACTGTTGCATAAACACAAGGGATAGTACATGCTTCCCGTAAGGTCCATTCGTTAGGTATTTTCCCAAGTAAAGTACGGATCACATTGAACTTGCAATGCTAACCCGTCACCATTAACAAAACCCATTATTCGTTTACCACTAGCCGTTACCCCAGAAAATTACGCGCTATCTCAGAGTCTTTTGGTGGGGACAATATCATTACTATCTATGGGAATCTTACCGAGAGCAATCATCACATCTCTAAAGTTGAGCGCTGAATAATATACATAGACCAGTTCAGATTCTTCACTTATCCTAAAAAAAGAAATAGTTTGTCAGCCATGGAGAAGAAAATATAAAAAACTTGAGGTTAGTCCTGAAATATCTATGTAACAAGCGACAATTGCAATCTTTTATGACGTTTTTGTATGAGAAATCTCAGGGCAGACCTAGGGAGTTGGCCGGCCGTGTTTAATACTTTTATTAATTCTTAACTCATCAAGTATATCGATTAATTCAGACGACTCAGACAGAAAACTGTTTTACCTTTAGAAGCTTTAGAAGACATGGATAATTTTGCAAATAAAATTATTCAAGGTAATTGTGAAAAAGAAAACTCTGTTGAGATATTTATTACTTGTATTATTGCAATACCTGCACAAGTTCCTTTTACAAAGGGTAAGGGGAAACTATAAAAAATAGAGGATTAAAAGGCGAAACCAGAAGAGTAAGAGAACAAAAAAAAGAATTAATAAACAAGGCATGTAATACAAAACAAGCAAAGGAAAATCAGTAAAAGCTAGAAATTCAAAACATTTAGACTTGTGTAGGAACAAGTGTACTGAACATGTTTCGGACAATGTAAAGGATAGAAAACATTGATGAATTTAGACAGAAAAGTATCAAATATCACATTAAAGTTAATGGTAACGAGTTGTTGTTTGCAAGAACTGTGTGAAAAGTATTCGGAGAAATTTGGAGATTGCTATAAACTATTACTCAAAAGCGGCGGGCGAACTTTCGACACCAAATTGTCTTTGTACCTGGGGTAATCGAAGGGTCAAATTTTATTATAGGAAGTTTCGACACCGCGGCGGAAAGCAGGTAGGTAGGTAATTAGCGGCGATGGACATTTGCACCCAAGCAGGACAAGCGGGTTTTCATCATCATCAGTAGCTCGACAACCCTTTCTGGGTCCTGGCTTGTTCTAGGATTTTCCGCCATTCTGTTCTGTTCCTTGCTTTGTTTTTCCAGTTGGTAATCTTAAGTGTTTTCAGATCTTGCTCCACTTGTTCCATGTATCTAAGTTTGGGTCTTCCCTTTGACCTTCTTCCTACTGGTGTTTGTCTCATAATATGTTTTGGTGTTTCAGTCTCCAACATTCGTTCAACATGGCCCATCCAGCGCAGACGTCCGATCTTTATGAGGTTTTCCCAATATTTATTGTCACGGCGAGGGGCGTGGCACTTGTGTACCTACTTGTGACTAAATTATTTCAGTTGTAATTTATTTCTTGTTTGACGTTGACTTGTGCACGTATACGGATATTTAAAAAATGAGTTTGATAAAAATTCCCGTGGTCGAGATTTATTAGTGGTGGAGCATCATTCGTTCTCGAAACAGAAAGTGTTAAAAAGCGGCGAGATATTTTGGCGCTGCATCCAAAGAAACACTAAGTGTTCCGTAAAAGTGTTTACAATAGGCTGTGAGGATTTCACCATCACAAGAAGTGATTTGGTACATAATCATGAAGCCGATCCAAAAAAGCTTGAAGTAAAGATGGTAACCAATGCATGTAAAAGAAAAGCTCAAGAGGACATATCGGAAAAGCCTGCCAAAATTACAAGAACTGCTGTTGCTGAGTGTGATGCCAATTTGCTGACGGTTCCTGACATAGCTAGCATAAGAAAGAACATTTACAACTGTCGTCGTAAACTGTTACCAGGTCCGTTACCAAGAAGCATATTAGAAGTCCATAACGCGGTTAGTAATTATCCTCCTAAAACCTGTCGCAATGAAAGTTTTTTGTTTTTAAATCATCCTGAATTAAATGTAATTGTATTTTCATGCGAGACAAATATTCGTTTGTTGTGTAAATTAAAAACTTTGTATATGGATGGTACATTTTCATACAGTACCAAATATTTTCTACAATTATTTACTATACATGGCTTGGAAAATGGACATTATGTTCCTTTAGCATACTGTTTGTTAAAGGACAAATTGTCAATGACATACACAAATTTATTTTCTTTATTAAGGTCTAAGATTTTTGAAACATTTCAATTATCATTAGAGCCAACTGAAATATTTGTGGACTTTAACAAAGCAATTCACTGTGCTTTATTGTATATGTGGCCCAATGCAAAAATTAGTTATTGCCGTTTTCACTTACACCAAAACTGGTTTAAAAAAATTCAATCTTTGGGTTTGGTACAAGAATATAAGGATACAAATTCAGAAATTAGAAAATGGTTAAGGCATACGTTTGGTTTAACTTATTTAAATCCAGCAGAAGTTGAAGAATGCTTTCTTTATGATTTAATGTCATATAAACCTATAAACGCAACACTTGATATATATGCAGATTATTTACTGGAAAATTACATTTTCGATAGCGCTCTATTTCCACCACACATATGGTCTCATCAGAATCCGTCTATTGCGAGGACCACAAATGCCTGTGAATCCTTTCATTCGAGATTTAATTCTTCTTTTTATTCAACACATCCTTCTATTTTTATTTTAATTGAAAAGTTAAAAGAATTTCAAGTAGACACTTATGTCAAAATAAATAGTTTACATATACCAGCAAAAATCAAAGATACTACTGTTAAGGCTAAATTGGCATTTTTGGATAAAATGATGGATAAACTACGATCCCAACAAATACGTAGGTTAGATTTTATAAAAGCTGTATCTTATCATTCCTATAATAGCAAATAAATCATTGTATACAAGTATATTAACGGTAAAATGTACAAAAATTAGGTACTATAAGTATTATAGTTGTATTATATTTAGATATTATTACAGTTATAAACAAATAAAATGCACATTACTTTTATTAAAATAAATTAATTAATTAATTATGGTATTTTATTTATGTCGCAGCTATATTTATTTAGTGTCGAATATCCCTGTAAGATAAAAACGGGAATTGGGGCTGGTGTCGAAAATTGCCATTAAATTTTAGTCGCTACCTGCTTAGTGTCGAAATTTCCTACGCCCCTCAAAAGAAAAGATCATATTCTTCGGACATAATCTAACCGGATGAAAGTGAAAATTAAAAAAAAGAAGAAGAAACAAATACAATAAATTAATTTTTAATTGAAATAGCTTGTGGGAAGATTTTTTTTTTATCTTATTCCCTAAAGAAATGTGATAGGTTAGACATGCAACTAAAAATATGTTCTGAGAATAAAAACGAGGAGTTTTTAAAACAACCAAATGACCACCTTTATAATGTGGAGTATGCGTATGAGTCTAAAAAGTTAGTCAAAAAAGAATCAAGTTAATGTTTCAACCGAAACTGTGACATTTGACGTGCAGCAATGCCTTCCCACTCCACTCGTGATTAGTTATGTAGCCTTCAACAAACGCTAACTCTGGACTTTCAATTTAACAGTCTTCAACTGCAGTGATGACAACTTATTGTTACCTTTGGCATAAAGGTGTAGCTGGCAGATGTGTTAATGAAGTTGGCTCATGAGTATATAAATTCATTTTTAAAACAATAAACCCTGTTGTAAAAAGTTTGACCATGTACTCAGATGCATGCGGTGGCTAAAATAAGAATACTCATGTAGCTGCTACGTGTATGCAGTAGCCCTGCAAAATTCTCCTAACTTATTAGAGATTAACCATAAATTTTTGGTACCCGGCCACACGCACATAGAGTGTGATACATCACACGTCCTTATTAAAAAAATAAAACAGCTTTTGCTAAAAACATTCACTATCCTCATGATTAGAGCCAACTTATACAAAGCACTGGTAAGAAACGCCCTTTTGTTGTGAAAGAGACGAATCAAAATAGCTTCCTTGATTTTGCTAAGCTGCTAAAAACCGACCTTCAGCAGCGCAAAGATGACGTTTTTTCTGGAGAGATGAACAGTGGCTGAAGTTTGTCTGAATTTCTTAGACCTAAATCCTCCGTTTCAATAGATTAGTTTTAAAAGAATAGGCAAAGAATCCATTGGCAAAATTGATCATAGTTTACATTACCTAGGAAAAAATCCTATACTTAGGAATACAAAAAATGACCTCCTCGATAAAGATTTAATAACCTCAAATGAAGCAGAGCATACCTAGCCTAATAACATTCCTGATAAAGAAAATAAAGGGATAGTGCAACGAGCTGAAAAAACAATGAAAGTAAATGTAAAAACCTCGAAAAAACTGACAGCACGCGCTATCTCAGAGTCAAAAAAACAAACTGGAAGAAAGAAGGAAAACATGTAAACACCAAACAATAAAATTTCAAAAAAATATTGATTCATTTTTCATATCAGTTTTTTTTGTTATTAAATACAACTTACTTGATTTATATAATACTTAAATAAATAAACAGAAGTGTTTATCGTGCTAAATATTCTTGTATTATTATTTAGTAAAACCTACTTTGGTCTTAAACCGGCATCCGACAGGTGAAATTTTGTAACGCTGTTTAACACGTGGTGTGTGACAAACCCCAAGTTGAAAATATACTCATTCCTATTATCTCGTAGTTTTTCATAATAACATGTAATACTATACCTTCAGGATACATTACGGTAATAAATTCCATAAAAACATTTGGTAATAATAGTTTACTATTATTATTACCAAACTATTAAATTTCAGAACTGAAAGAAGAGAACATCTAAATGACAATGCATTAGATATAGAGGTGACAAACATGCGAATAAATAGTGCGATACCAACGCTCATAGAAAATATGAGGAAAAAGGAAACAACAAGATGGATAAACTCACTCAAGCTACTAAAGATCTTATAAACAAAAGAAGAGAATTGAAAGACAAATACACAGATAGTTATTTTATAACACTTAGACAGTTAAACTAAGATATCGCAAAATCCATTCGAAAAGATGTCAGAAATTACAACACTGAATACATGACTCAAGCTATTGATAAAAATAAAAGTTTAAAGGTTCTGCTCCGACAAATAACTGAAGGATCGAAAAATATTTGTAAACTTGTAAAAAAAAAGAAGAAACTACAACAAATAAGGAAGATATTTTAAGATGAAGTTAAATGTGTCGATAGCAATTTTATCGAAGATATTTTAAAAATTGCTTAAGATTTTTACTCAGAATTGTATAAGCGAGAAGAACTTCCAGATCCTGATCAAAATCAAATACCAAAAGTTCAAAATGTAGGCTGAGAATACATCCCAGTTATCACAACAGAGGAAATAAAATAAGCTCTCTCGGAGATGAAAAACAATAAATCACCTGGAGATGATGGGATAGTCATTGAACAAATCAAAGAAGGAGGAGGGACGTTAGTAAATGTGTTGAAAAAGATGTTCAATACTTATTTGACAAGAGGCGTAACCCCCTCTCAGTGGCATAATGCAATAATAACCATAATGCACAAAAAAGTTGAAATTTCAGACCTAAAGGACTACAGACCTATTAGTTGGCTCTCCCATACATACAAACTATTCATGAAGATAATAACAAAACGGCTTGTGAACAAACTGGATAGTTACCAACCTTGTGAACAGGCTGGGTTATGCTCCAGATACGACACAAATGAATACCTACAAGTTATAAAAACGCTAATAGAAAAGTGTACAGAGTATAACAAGCCTATCTTTCTTATACTCGTACATTATGAAAAGGCATATTTATATATATATATATATATATATATATATATATATATATATATATATATATATATATATATATATATTATATATATATATATATATTATATATATATATATATATATATATATATATATTATATATATATATATATATAATTATTACAAAAACAATAGATAAAATAAGAGTTACACAACGCGCTATGGAAAGATCAATATTAGGTATTACCATCAGAGATAAAGTACCAAACCTAGAAATAAGAAGAAGAACATGAGTCACAGATGCAGGCAAGAGGCATAAAACTCAAGATAGAAATAGGTGGAAAATTTTACGGGAGGCCTACGTTCAGCAGTGGACAAATATAGGCTAATTGATGATGGTGATTAAACATATAGCCAATTATATAAAATAACAATTTTTTTTTTCGAGAAAACAAGAAACTACAATAGTAGCAGTATCTAGCTTACCAAACAAAAAAAAATACAGATTACTTCTTGAGTTATCAGTTCTTAAATTTTGAGCAATTTTCGTAGTATGTCACACAGCATTTTAAACACAAAAAACTTCACATGCCTCACACACGTATCTAGTTTTTCTGTCTTTATTTCTGGAACATTTTGAACATCGGCCCTGCTGATTAGATTTCCTCTTCTTTGCAGGCAGTTCGGAATTTTCATATAAAATCTTTCAGATACTGCTTTTTAACTCTCTAGATAATCTAGGGTTACTCAATATTTCTCTTTGATGTTCTTCGATCAATTGGAAATCCAGTTTCTTAAGAAAAAGCCTTCTAGCAATGTTAAGACTATCGTTGTTTTGTCTGTGAATGGTCTGGCTTGATTCCTGCAGTATTCATTAGAGAGAAAAAAACTGTCAAAGACCAGCTACGACTGTTGCTTATTACATTATACGTTAGTGTAACAGTAAAACAACTTTTCCTTTCTTTGGTACATACAAAAGGATAGTGTATCCGTTCTGAAATCCAAATACTGAAAAAAACTTCTCTTCTCTTCCCTTGCAGGAATTCTATGGGCAAATCAGACTTATTTTTTCTGATAGTACCTACTGCAGTTAAATTATGAGTCTCATGCAACTTCACCAAGAGATTACGACTAATGTAATAGCTTTCAAATGTTATATTGCGTTCGGTTCCAGACACGGAAGCAACCAATCTTTCTACAATGTCTTTCGGGGAATTGCTAACTCGGAATGGACCTTCCGGCTGTTGTCCCTCATACACCTCCATATTGAGTAGGTAGTTCGTACGTGCGGCAACTAATGCATGTACCTTGATACCATATTTCGATGGCTTATTTGGCATATATTGCCTGAAAGCACGTCTCCCTAAGCTTCTCGTGAATTGTTAAAAAATCAGATGGAGAATATGCAGATTTGAAATTGTACGCGTCAATCTCCCCTACTTAAGTTTAAATTCGGTGCGCATAGATGCTACGCACTTCAACCGGCAGTCAGAGTTCACCTTCAGAACAAATGACATACAAAATCATTGTGCTATTTTTAATGCAATAAATACAAAGCATTTATAGTGCAGTTTCATTTTAATTCAGCAAATACAGAACACTTCAAGCGTAAGCTACAGAAATTTTTCACAAACCTGTCGAAAAACGTTCTGATATGATTTAGTTTATCTAACTTGGCTCTTTCTTCACGGTTTTGTTTGTTATGAAATCTAAGACATGAAATTAAAAATTCGAATCGACGTTGACTCATTATGCAACGAAAAACGTCCATTCCTGTTTATATCACAATTTACACAAATGACGATGGTTATTTCTGAATGCACCAGACATGTAAAGGAGCCCCAATACAGCCTTGATTTCTATCACAGATATATTCCCATAATGTGGAAAGTTCTAAAAAATTTTAAGATTTTTCTGCAAATCATTAGGTATTCTGCTTAACCAAGTCAGAAATCATTTGACATCAATAAATAGCAGGAAGCACTCAATTGGTGTCTTGGCATGCTTTGCGTGATTTTTGACTCCTGGTAAGGGTGGCCGCACACAGAAAGAGCAAAACTGTTTTAGTCAAAAACGTTTTTGTTTGAAACGAAAACGTTTTTGTTTCCACAAGAAACACTTTGTTTTCAAGAGAAACAAAATGTTTGCACAAACCATACTGCAATCAGTTTTATTAAAGATGTCGACAGATAACGACGAAATTTCACTAGTTTTCTGGCAGTGGTTCCTCCTACAGGACAAAAAACGCAAAACAAAAGACAATTTTGGGTGCATCCCAGAAATGAGAAAGATCTGGCCTCAATCAGTACAATTAATTTTTCTGCGTCCACTTCCATAATACACACAATGTAAACAAGCAAAATATCGCTGTTTCCACATGTGCTTCTTGTTGACTACTCGAGCGGTTTCAAGAAAAGAATTCCAAAAACACGTTGCGCCTGCGTACATTGAAATGTTTCGACACAAAACGACGATCCGGTAATCAACATCAAACAGACTGACTGAAACTAAATGAGCCTAAACATGCTTTAGACACACGACTAATCAGTGTGCGTCAGCTCATTTCATTTATATGGAAACATCAGCATCAGACTCGTTTAGTCAAAAACCTTTTTGACTAAAACAGTTTTGCTCTTTCTGTGTGCGGCCACCCTAAGTGTGTAATTAAGTTTTCTAGTCTTGTTCAAATATTTTGGTTATTGGGTTCTTTACTCCATTTTATTCCATTCTTTCCGGAATAACAACAACCTCTGATACTTTTTACAACAGCTTGGTGATTTCCATTTTCTTCTTCCGGTTCTTGTTCCATATCGGGATAATTGCTGTTAATAGGCCTACTTACTAATAGGTTAATTGCCTACTTACATTCATAATATTGTCTTCACTCTCTGAATCACTTTGATCAATAAATTCTTCTTCAGTTTCACACTCTTCCCACACACGCATGAGATGAGCCTGCTCTTTTTCATAGTCACCCATTATTTCAAAATCTACGAGAGTGAAATTATAAATAACTCAATATAAATAGTATGTATAAGATGGCTTACCTCTGAAAATTATGCCGATGTACGAAATAAAAACGGAACAGACAACTTGAAAGCGACACCACTCATGGTATATCTAGTTGACGACTGACTTGACTGCATCAGATTGTAGATGCATTCGAAAGCAACTGAAGCGCAATTGGCGTCTGGAGTGAAATTTAAACTTATAACGGTTAATCTCTGAACTCTGAGGTTTTTCACACCCCATGTGTCGGATTCCGGGTTAAGAATCCCCATGACTATTATTAAATATTGATTTTTATGATTTTTGTAATAGTTCCAACTCCAAAAAGCTCCAACAGATTATTGCAAACTTTGAAGGCGTTTATCTCAAAACAGTGTTTCAAAACTTAACCCTAAGCACAGAGCACATATCTCATTTATAAAGGAACATACAGCGCTGGAAACATACCTCAATCAGTTACATTAGATCAACAGGAGATGAGATCGAAAAGATTTTACAAAGGGAATTATTTTGTTGAAAGAATGGAGACAGAAAGATTGCCGAAAAGAGCCCTAGATAGTAAAATGCAGGGCGCAAGACCAAAAGGAAGGCCACGGAAAAGATAGGAGGATGAAGTGGCAGCAGACGCGCAAAATTTGCTAGACGTGAGAACCTGGAGAAGATCGGCGCGGGACCGACAAGGTTGTAGGAATAGTTTGGAGGAGGCCAAGGCCCGATTTGGGCTGTAGCGCTATTGGAGAGAGAGAGAGAGAGAGAGAGAATTATTTTGTTATGAAATAAGAAAACCTTATATATACTTCATCTAATTTACCTACCGTTGCACGTCATCCGCGTCATAGCCCGTGAGGTCTCATGATACCAACACGAAATATTTAGGCGGTAGGTGTGTTCTTTTTTAGAATCACTTTGCCGAGTACTCTGGCATTACAGCCACTAGACATATTTTATTATATACGCGTAGAAATAATATTTAAAGATTTCTATTAATGTTAACTTAAAGAAATAAACAATAATATGTTTCATATTTAATCTGTATAAATGCATTATAAAGCGTTTTTATGAAGAATATTTGTTCGGAGCACACTGTAACTGTAATCGAACGAAGGTTATATTTTGGCATAAATTGGTAACACTTATTTGACAGTTGCGGTGTTGACTAATGTTAATAAGTAATGAAAAAAGTGTTGTTTTTGTTTAAGTATTCCATTTTACATCTTTATAACGCATACAAGCGGCTCAAATTGTTTTTAACAACATTATTTTTTAACTCTTGTTTTGTTTCTATTTATTTACATTAAATATTAATTTGTTTTGTTGTATAATCCACTTTTGCAATAATTCTGTGACCTATTTGATTTAAAATAGATTCAGGATTTTTTTATAATTTGGCAACTATGTCAACTTCGATCTCTGTCAATAATAAGGACGTGCAACGGTAAGTAAATTCGATGAACTGTAGACAAATATAATTAGAAAACTATTAGATTTTTATGTTTCAGATTTAAAGTAATTGTAAACTTACCTTCTGCCCTCGAAATGCATCTCAGTCCATTCTAATGTTGACAAATCACCGAGGGTGTTTATACTAACGGCAGCATTTCCAACATTTTGTTTATTTAAATCTTTTAAAGGTAAATGTACATAAGTAGCCCAGTTGTTGTTTCGTAGAACATTGAAGGTAAGATCTTTTTTAAGCTGATTTTTATAGAAAGGATCGTCTACGGAAAACTTACTTGCATGTTGATCAATTAAAAATGCACGAAATCTTAATTTAGTAGTTTCAGTTAATAAACATTTGGTTAATCCTATTATTCCGCTAAAATCTTCGTTTTCACTGACTAAGTATAGGGTTTTTTCTTCGTCAGTTTTACCTAAATTCTTAAGATTTTCCAACCAATCCAAGTTTGTGTTGCTTATATTTAATACAGCGTAATTTTTCGATAATTCAGAGGTTGGCTTTAAAAGATACATTTTGTCATTATCAAAAATTGACTCAAAAATTACTTCTAAAGATGAATGCTTAGCATTTTCGTAGGTACCCTTAAATATAATAAATCCATTTTCTGTCAGATTATGTACAACTTTATTTAAATCTTCTAGCTGTACTTCTCTTTCATTAACAATAATGGCTTGGAATTTATTTTTTAAATTTTCTAAGTGACTACTGAAGTACTCTATTCGACTTAGTACTTGTTTAGCCATAATATTTTTAATACAAGGATCTATTTCTTTATTACCTTGAGGTGGTACAATTTCACAAATCTTTATCTGCTTAACAGTACCTGTGTTATTCTGCAAGATTATTTGCATGGCTATTGACATGGCAGTCTCTAAGTCATACTCGTTTTTATCAGTTCTGCTGTAATTAACTAGACTATAACTTTCACAATACGGAGGTTCCTGCGTGTGTTGACGACGGGGTGCTTTAGAATATTCTGTTCCAATAATTTCTATGCCTCCGGATTTTATTAGATTTTGACAAGTGTTAAAAGTGATGGGTAGTTCTAAAAATAAATAATATTGTTAAATTTACTGATTAAAAGTAATACTGTATAATTAACTAAACATACAATTGTGTCATGGTATTATAAGAGTACTTACAAATGTTATGTAATATTAACTTAATAATCCCTCTAAAAATATTTTATATATGCTAAGATAATTACTTTTTAGAAACGCATTATATTATCTTGAATACCGTCTATCCGTGGTCAGATTTTAACAAAATCTTTAGGGTTCTGGGTTCTTTACAAAGACATATTTTATATTTTGCAACAAAATACCCCCACCGCTGGCCGGATACAAAAAATTCAGCAAACATATTATGATTGTATGAATTATAGCAAATACTACAAGCTTTTTGAAAATATATATGATTCATGAGCGCAATAAACTGAAAACGATCATTTGTCTGATGAAAATGACAACTAAAACTTGGTGGGGAACAGATGTTCAGACTTCCTTACTTTTTTATAGAACTTACATTCGCTCTATCATAGATTATGGATGTTGGTTATATGGATCTGCCAGCAAGAACTTACTAAACAAATTAAACATATTTATAAACCAGTGTTTGCGTATCTGTATTGGTGCCATGAAGACAACTCCTATTGAGCCCCTTTATGTTGAAGCACGTGAGCCTCCAATTTCTCTTAGAAGACATTTCTTGGTCGGAAAATTTTTACTGAAAATTAAACACCAGAACACTTTCCTTTATACCGAATTAACAAATTTAAACAATTATGATTTAACGAATAAATATTGGATTAAGAAAAATTCTCCAACCCTATGTGAAGCTCTTAGAGGAAAACACAGTTTGTGCTGATGAAGCTATTAATTTAAAATCACACACAGATATAAATGATTTTGAAGCTCTTTTTTATAGCGTTAAATTTATTAAACCAAATTATGTTAACACTGGAAGAGCAAATAACAACATTATAACAAGCATCTTATCCAATTGGGATTACTACAGTACTATCTACACGGATCCTCCAAATCAGAAGACGGTACAGGATGTGCCTTTTACATCGCCATGGAGAAGGTAGAAAAAATGTTCAAATTAAAAGCAAATATTTCCATATTTAGTGCGGAAGCAATTGCCATATATCAAGCCCTACTTTTTGTTTCTAACAGAGATTCCTCCGTTATTATTGTTTCAGATTCCATGTCAGTTCTCACAGCCATTAACCAACCTTTTGTTCCAACCACATACTCCAATCCCTACATAATATTAATTAAAAAATTAGTTAAACACTTTAAGGAAAATAAAAAAAATGTGATATTTATATGGGCCAAAGCACACAGTGGAATTAAACATAATGAACATGTGGACCAACTAGCCAAATTAAGTATTTATCAGTGGATACCACAGAATTTCTACCCAGTATTTCTGATTTGGTTGCTTCACGCAAGGCAGTTTTAAAATATAAATGGAGTGACCTATGGTCTGAGTTTTGTTTTACCAACCCAAATAGATACACTTCTTTACACACAACTGTCCCTGTTGCACATTGGCACAGAACTTATAATGTCCCTAGGCGTTATATAACAACCATATCTAGGCTTAAATTTGGACATGCTTGTTTTCCTGCTCATCTTGCAAGGATTCATGTGATCGAGAGTAAAAACTGTGTGGAATGTGGAGTAGAAGGTGACCTAGATCATGTAATTTTTGGTTGTGCCAAATATAATTTGGAATCCACCTTATTATATAATAATATAGTTCGTATTACCGGTAAATCTCCGTTTAACGTTTTATCTGCCCTAGCGACTCAAAATAGATTAATTTACGATTGCATAATGTGTTTTTACTTTTTACCTTTGTTTTCTCTCCTTTATACGTTTAATCCTATTTACGTGGCCTAGTTCTCCTGTGTATGTTATATATTTTTATCTATTTTAGTCTATTCGATTGCAAATAACTCAAAAACTTCTTACTGTACCTAATGAGATTAACAGATCATGTAACTGGCTGTATGGCAAACTGCCGAAGCCATATAAAAAAAAAAAAAAAATCATTTGTCTGATGATTAATTGCAAGTAAATAGCGAAAATGAACGATATCATCCTTAGTCCTTGTCGAATGGTACACAAAATAAGTCTTTAATGAAATCTGAAAGTAACTGTATATAAAAAACTATAATTTTTTATATAGTTGAAATAGTATGCTCACGCCGAAAGGATGGATGATCAACGGTATCCATAGCGAACGTTACAATGAATCCTTACCAACCGCAGAACAAAGGGAATACAGTTTGGTGCTTTTCCGTGAAGCGATTCATTTCACTAGACAAAAACTAGATGTCACAAATATCAATATTTTTATTATCTGGTCATCTATTCCTTATTTCAATGTACATCCTACATTATGTTACAGTTTCGACCGAATCAACACACAGACACTTTCGAATCTCCACAGTAACTCATAACTTTTCTGATACTCCTGTTTGATGTCTTCTTAACATCCTCTTTGATGTATTCTTCAGGGATTCCGAGACCTCAGTCTTCCGAGCCTCCAGACAAGGCTACACTGATCCCCGATCCCTAAGCGCGTGGGTTGGCGCGAACATTTCTGACGGCAGGATTTTGATTAGAGGGTGAAGCGGACGATATTTTATTTGTGAGAGATCGAAGGTAGAACACGATGTTGACCTAGAGGTAAAATTGAAAAATTGAATCAAAATTTCGAACAGAAATAGTATGTTCATAAATCCTATTTTGGATTCTACGATTTTTTTGACCCATATAAGATCGGGAGCAGTCTGTACAAGGAATTTCATAAACTTTTGTTTTTCAAGTGGAAAAAAAGTAGTGAAAAAAAAGGTGAAAAAAAAGTGGAAAAGTGTTTTTCATTTGAAATTTTGTCTTTGATTGATCGGACAAGAGGTGAAAGTTTTTGTTATGGGGTTAATATTGTCATTATTCCGCTTGATTTAAGAATTTAGACTCGACTAGAATGGATAGATAGTCAACTAGAAATACACTTTGATATTCAAGAGGTATCAAGAGAGACATAGAGAAACAAATATTATACAATCATGGTCAGAAATGAAGAACGAATGTATAAGGGGGCCTGCACAGTAATCAGTAAAATGATGATGATCATGATGATGATGACTAAAAAAATATTGAGGAAATAATGAATGAACTCACGAACTACACTAGTCTGTAAAATATGTATTACTTTATTTATACCATATTATGATCCTCTCAAAGACCTCAGCAGAAAGAAACCTGTAATTTAACTAAAACATATATTTACTGATTTATTACCTTTCATATTCTTCTCCACCATTTGCAAATGCTTAATGGGATCTACAGTTATCTGTCGAATACTAGTTGGAAGAAGGGATTCTCTCGAATATTGTCCAATTATAGTTATGTGGAGCATCGTATCAAAAAAGCTGGCAAACTTTCCTTTCCATTGAAGTTTGCCGTTGCGACCATTTAAGTCGCATTCACTTAATCCTCTGAAATAGTTCTTATACATGTATCTTCTTAGCTGACACTCTTGATATATGTCATGTTCTTGTAAAGTGATTTCTTTATTATTGGACACTTTTAAAAGGTCATTTTCTTTAAATTCTGATGATACGTCTTTGGGAATTCGTACATATCCCGTACAAACCACAGCTCCACTTTCGAAAATTTCAAAATATCCTGATTGTTTCATTATAGTTATAGTAAACGTTACTCCTTCTCCATCTGTTACAATGGTTGCTCGTTTAAATTTAATATTTTCCATTACAATCGGTAATTCCTCTTTATTCTTTAAGTTAAAGTCCGCAACGATGTTCCAGATTAAATCCTATAAATTAAAAAATATACAAAGTACAGAGCGAAATGCAAAATTGAAAATAAAAAGCAAAAGCTAATATATGGTTGGTATATAGTGACGAATTCCATAAATATTTGTTTTCTGAGATATTTTGATGAACCATCATCATCAGCTCATAGTCGTCCACTGCTGAACATAGGAATCCTCAAAAAATCTCCATTGAGACCTAGTTTTATTATCTGACATTTCATTCTTCGAGGGAAAATGGCAACTTAAAACGCCGCGCTTGCCATGCGTGTTGGTGAGTTCAGGAGAGAAGAAAGGATAGTGTGAATAAAATAGTGACCTTTCTGCCTACTACTACTACTATCGGTTTACAGCGTTCTCCGACGCCTTCCGACTCCTAACCGCCATTCTTCTCTATTCAGCCATAGGCCTGGAGGGATTTCTCTTTCCTCTAGTTCTTTTTCAATTCCCTCTCTCCAGCTTTTTCTCGGCCTTCCTCTTTTCCTTCTCCCTTGTGGTGTCCACGTCAAAATCTGTTTTGGAATCCTGTCATCTGGCATTCTCTGTACATGGCCGTACCATATTAACTGTTTTGTTTTTATGTCATCAACTATTGTATGCTTGACTCCCATCATTTCACGTATTCTCTCATTTGGTATCCAATCTCTTCTTGATTTTCCTGCTGCTCTTCTCCAGAAGTCCATTTCTGTTGCTAGTAACAGTTTCTCTGTTCTTTGTTTCATTTGCCAAACTTCGCTGCCATATGTGATTACACTTTTAAGTATGGTGTTGTATATGAGTTGTTTGTTCGCTTTAGATATTGTTTGGTCCCACAGATTTCCGTTCATCATGGATATGGCTTTTCTACCCTGTATGTTTCTGTCTTTTATAGCAGCATCGAGTGTTCCATCTTGAGTTATCTTCATACCCAGGTACTTGTATTCATCACAGTTTCTAATTTCTACCCCATCGTCTAATATAATGGACTGTTTTGTTCCTCCAATACACATGGCTTTAGTTTTCTTAATGTTGACTTCGAGACCCCATTTGTTATATTCTTCTATTAGCTTTCGAGTCATGTAACTCAAGTCGTCATGATCCTGAGCAATCAGTATTTGGTCATCAGCGAAACATAAGGTGTACAGTGTAGTCTCGTCATTGAGAGGAATTCCCATGCCATTACATTTTCTTTTCCACAGCTTGAGTGCTTGTTCCAGATAAATTTTGAAAAGGGTAGGCGAAATACATCAACCCTGCTTTAGTCCTTTCGTGACCTTAAATCCTTCAGATATCCTTGATCCAGTTTTAATTTTTGCAGTCATTCCATTATACAGACTTTGGACTGCTTTGATAAGACCATGCTTAATGTTGGTTTGCTGTAGGGTTGACCATAGTTCACTTAGGGGTACACTGTCATATGCTTTTTGTAAGTCTACGTACATCAGGTGAACTTCTTTATTGACGGCTGTTTTTTTTTTCAATAACTTGCGTAATAGAGTACAGGTGGTCTACTGTGGATCGCTCAGCTCTAAAACCAGCTTGTTCCTCTGCTTCGTAATCTCTATAGTCATTTTCTTTCTGCCTTAAGAAACCTAATCGCCATTCGGGGTCAAAAAAAAACAAGAGTTAGCCAAGAGAGGCTGATAGGATAGATCAAAGGACATTTCACCTAAGACCAGTTGAAGAAGAGTGAAATGTGAAGGCCCTCATGACTCGCCAGGTGCGATTCATGAGCGTATGAGTATTTAAACTTATTGTGTTCCCGCTCATACATCGGGATACTCGCATCCAAAATCTTTCTTCTATTAAATCTATTCTATTCACTTCTTTTCTGTTTGTTCTCAGGTTTTTTACCTTCAGAGAGTTCTTCATAAGCTCCTTCATTGAGTGTATTTATTATCTCTTGGTAGGTTTTTTTCTGGTCTAAGAAGTAGATCAGGTTTGTTAATTTATGGCTAAGATGTAACTTATATAAAAATGAAGTTAAGTAGTTTTGCAGAGCATCAATATTGTATTTGGGTGGATTCGTTACCAGTGGTTTTGATTGTGCTGGTTGTTGTTTATTTAGGTGTGATCACTGTCGATACTGTAGGTAACATTTTGGTCTTACCAAATAGTGGTCAATTCTGCATTCCGGTTCTCTTATCCCTATTACATCTTCTACTATTATGTGTGTTTCTTGTTTTGTCATAACATAATCTATAATTGACGTGGTTTTCCTCGTTAGTTGGATCCAAGTATACTAGTGCATATTTTTATGTTGTTAGAATCCGTTTAGGATTTTCATAGAGTGCTGTTCGCAGAATTTGATTAATTGTTCTCCATATTCATTTATTTTTGCATCTTCGTAACTACCTATAAATGTGTCACTTATTTTTTACTTGTCTGAGGATTAAAATCTCCCAACAGTACAATTTCTGTGCATCTCTTTATATTTTTAATAAGTTTTGATTAAGTTTCGTAAAGTATTTGTTTATCTCTTTTGATGCACTTTCTAATGACGCATATATTCCAGTGATCCCGAAATCGTGCTCTTTCCACGTAATAGATAATTCTCTCATTGATTTTTGTCCAGCTTTTCAGGTTCTGATACCGCTGCTTGTTCTCTCTTGTCTTTTTCTACTCCAGTATAAATATGTATAAAATCTCCTGTGTCTTCGATAGCTTGGTCTTTTTGCTTTGTTTTGGTAAGAATTTTGGTATCTGATTTTATGTTTTTTACTTCGAATATGACTTTGTCTAACTTGGTTCTGCACCCTTAGATATTACATGTATTTATATTCAAAGTCCTTGTTCGTTTGCTACGTCTTTGTAATTTCTCGTCCGTGTTCCGAGGCTAAATTTTAGAATTGGCAGTGGGTTTTTTTACAAGTGTAAAGGACCAGGCTTTAAGCCCCTTGAAGCCCCTAAACCTAGAAACAATTGATTTCTTAGTCTTGGGGCACTGACAACTTTTCCTCTCTGCAAAGTTTCAGCCAATTTAACCAAAACCACTTTTACATAAGAAAAGTTCCGGGATCCTTAACTAAGATGCATTGTATTTGACGTTTAATATAATTTTACTTACAATATATCCAGTTGCCGGCATTAAAATTCTTCCATCTATTTGATGGCCCTCTAGATAAGCATATTCTTCATCTGATAGGCTAACATTTACTGATATACCACAAGAGCTTTTGTGTTCATATCTTTTACTGAACCATGATACACTATGGTCCCACTTTACTAGAGATGACAGCATTTTAGTTCCACGACTGACAGGAAAGCTAACTTCGTTGTATAATTTTCTCAAATTTGGTTGTCCGCCAGCAAGATACAATCTAAAAGTTTTTTTTTTGTTAATGAAAACGTTAATTGTGCACTTTTCATATTTTTATGAGTATCAAATTTTATAAGTATTAATATATTATACAGGGTGGCGCACCGAAAACGAAACAGATGCATTTACTGGCAGATGATTCCTTTAAAAAAAACGCTTGGACCCATCGATTTTGTTATCGAGGGGGAAACAAAATTGGCATAAAATCACATTAACATTTGCAGCCCCCTAAGCGGAGGTGGCACCATCCCTAAAATCTTAAATGGAAAGGGGGTCGAATGATCCATCATTTAAAAGGACTTTCAACTCCCTTTACAATGATGTAAAATTCATGTACTTCAATTCAGTAGTTTTGGAGATTTATTGATTTAAAGTTTAAATACATCATCGTAAGAGGAGATCAATACATAGCAGCAAAGTTGTTAAAAAATAAAGAATGTACTGACCTGTCAGCCGAGTAAATGTTGAAAATGACCACCATTACTTTCCATGCAATAATAAAGATTTTGCTGAAAACGTTGCCGGACATTTTGCAATATTTGAGGAGTAATTTGATGGCACTCATTCACAATTCTTTGGCTGAGTAGCATAGATTTTGCTTTTTAAGTAACCCCACAAAAAGAAATCCAAAGGTGATAAATCTGGCGATCTTGGGGGCCATTCAACTGCACCTCTTCTACCAATCCATTGACCTGGAAAGGTCTGATCTAAATAATGCCGAACTCTTAATGCGTAATGTGGTGGGGCACCATCCTGTTGGAACATCAACATATTCTCAACGTATCGACCATCATTCTGATTTTCAATTATATCTGTTAGCGCAGGATCTATAGCATTTTGCAGTAATTCCAAATACATTTCACCAGTCAAATTTCCAGGTAAGAAAAAAGGACCAACCAAATGATCGCCAAAAATGCCAGCCCAAACATTTAATTTTTGTGGCGGCTGTGTGTGTACCTCATGGTAAATTCTGGGATTAGAGTCCGACCAATATCGACAATTATGACGATTTACTTCGCCATTTAAAAAAAAGGAACATTCGTCGGAAAAGCAAATGTTAAATAAAAATTGTTCATCGTTTGTAATTCGTTCACTCATAACTTCACAAAATTCTAATTGCTTATCAAAATCGTCTTCATTAAGTTCTTGTACAAGGTGAATTTTATACGGATGAAAATTATGGGCCTTTAGAATCCGTTGGATAGTACGTCGACTAACACCACACGAAGTTTGCAATTTGCGGGTACTAAATGTAGGATCTACAATAACTTGCCCTAAATCCCCCACTTCTGTTGCTTCGGTCCTTATAGGATTTTCAATATTACGTTTTTTATTGGCAACTAATCCAGTTTCCCGAAATTTAGCTACAAGTTCTAGAACATATTTTCGGTGCACATTATTGTTCTCATGTCGCTCATTAAAAATTTGTGCTGTTCTATTAGCGCACTGATTACTTCCGAAAAATATTTCAATAATTTCAACCCTTTCTGCCGTGGAATATACCATGGTTAATTTATGTATAAAGCAATAAATGATATTTTAACAACAAAGATTGGTCAAATCAATCGCAAACTAATGTACTATTTCCTATTTAAAATAAGTACGTGGCATTCTCTACTTATCTTTCTTCAAGACACAACTTTTTTTGTCACAAAGGACACTTCAATTGCTATTTTTATTATTAATAAACCATGGGCGTAGTAAATAAAAGCATTTACTTATCAAGAAAATGCTTTTACACAAATTTCTTCTGAAAGAAGTACAAACTAATTTGATGTACCTATTAAAGTCTACTTTAAAATTTAAATCAATAAATCTCCAAAACTACTAAATTGAATACATGAATTTTACATCATTATAAAGGGAGTTGAAAGACCTTTCAAATAATGGATCATTCGACCCCCCTTTTCATTTAAGATTTTAGGGATGATGCCATCCCCGCTTAAGGGGCTGCAAATGTTAAAGTGATGTTATGCCAATTTTGTGTCCCCCTCGAAAACAAAATCGACGGGTCCGAGCGTTTTTTCAAAAAAGGAAACATCTGCCAGTAAATGCCTCTGTTTCGTTTTCGGTGCGCCACACTGTATGTTTAATGTTAACTGACATTTATTCACTTTATTAAAAGATGATTTTAACCAATTACTTGCTTTAATTTAAAATTATATGATTTGTTTCTAATAGGGATAGTTTTTACCACAAAATAATAAAAAGCAACTAACAAGTAATTAGAAACTAATTCCAAATTTTTATGCAATTCGGTGATGACACGGAAAATTAGACGATATCGCCGTATTTCTTGTTCATTTACTTGACCTATTAGGGCAAATATAATTTTGATCTCTGTCTATTAACCTTTCAGTGAACGCAGTTTAACTTTGTGTATCAGTAGTCGCACACGGTTTACTACACCGGTCATAAAAATAGTCGTCTGGATGCAGTTTGTTTAAATATTAAAAAAATAATCAATTATTCGTAGTTTTTTTAACACTATTTATTATTATTGACATATTTCGTTTATTTAAAATGTTTATTTACGTAGCACAAGAACTAGTCCATAATTTCTGTAATAGTTTGATTTGATTGATAAATTAATTTAAACTTTAATAACATATTAGTCTTCAAAAATTATCTTAAACAAAAATAAAACATTATTTCACTAAGATTTATAGTAACAATAATATAAGAGATAGTAAAAAACATAATATAATTAAACCAGAATATTGTTACAGTCATTGCAAATTGGATTTACATGTTCCAAACAAAGATCATCATCATCATATAACGGGGGGTCCTACGGCGATTGCCGCTTCCCGCATTTTAGCCTCCATCTTTTCCTATCTCTCCAATCTCCCTCTTCTAAGCCTCTAGATTGCATTGTTTTTGTAATTTCTCTTCTCCAGGAATTTGGTGGTCTTCCCCTTTTCCTTCTTTCTGGCGGAACATACATTAAGGCTTTCTTTGGCCACCGCTCCTCCTCCATTCTCATCACGTGACCATATCATTGTAATTGCCTTCCTTGTATTCTATCTGAAAGAGTATCTCTAATTCCTGTATGGTTTCGTATTTCCTCATTCCTGATTCTTTTCATTCTCGATACTCGACATGACCTTCTAAGATAATCCATTTCCACAACGTCTACTTTATCTCGTTCATTCTTTGTCATCGTCCAACATTCGGCACCATATGTGGTAATTGGTTCTACAATTGCTCTGTATACGCGAAGTTTGGTATGCATCTTTATTTTATTAGACCACAGTAATGAATTCAGTATTCGGATGCATTTTTTCCCTTGGGTTATTCGGTTTTGTACATCTATCTTAACTCTGCCATCTGCTGATATGATGCTTCCTAGATATTTATACTGGTTGCAGCCTTTTATGACTGCGTTTTCTAGCCTCAGATCTGTGGTATTTCCTCCAATTTTTAAATATTTTGTTTTGCTTATGTTTACAGTAAGCCCCCATTTGGCATATTCCTCAAATAATTTTCAATTCATATAATTTATATCTTCCTCATCGGTTGCAACCACCACCTGATCATCTGCAAACAACAATGTATACAGAGTTTCTTGTCCCACTTCGATGCCCATAAATCTACATTTATTTCTCCAATTCCTCAATGCTTCTTGGACGTATATTTTAAAGAGTGTCGGTGACAAACAGCATCCTTGCTTTAGGCCTTTAGTGACTTTAAATTCATTTGAGGTTCTGGTTCCAATTTTTACACAACTAACTGCATTTTCGTACAATTTATATATCGCTCGGATATACGTCGAATCCAATCCGGACCTTTTGAGGATCTCAAACATTTTCTTTAACGGGACACTATCATATGCTTTCTCAAGGTCTATAAATACCAAATGGGTCTCTCTACTTCTTTCGACACGCTTTTCAATTATTTGTCGTAGGATAAATATATTATCAAGGCAGGATCTCCCGGTACGAAAGCGCTTTGTTCTTCAATATCTTGTATCTGTCTTTCAACTCTCTTCTTTAATATTCTGCCGTATAACCGGCCCACAGAGCTCGTCACACTAATACCTCTATAATTGGAACAGTCTCTCCAAACAAAGATACTTTTTACAAATCGAACAAAAATATTTCGTTCTTCGATTCTTTTTCCATCCAAAGTCACCACACCTCCCGATTGTTCTCAGAGTTCTTTGAATTGGCACGACATCTATATCCAAATTACAGATCTCCTTTAGTCGAATCCTCATTGTCTTGGGTATATAGACATTTTGACTTCGATTCTTCTGGTGGTTGTACGCAAGGCTAAATGCTAAATTTGTCAAAACTTCTTCGTCGGGTCTTTGTGGAATTTTTAATGTTACAATTGTAAGTAACAATGGAATTTATTGCTGTAATATTTAAAAGGCTGTACAACACAATCATAGGCCATCTTCTACTACAACGTGCCACATCATATTGCGCGCATAATAATTTATCTACGTTATCAACACCGCTTT
The DNA here is from genome assembly GCF_040954645.1 of Diabrotica undecimpunctata. Classification (NCBI taxonomy): domain Eukaryota; kingdom Metazoa; phylum Arthropoda; class Insecta; order Coleoptera; family Chrysomelidae; genus Diabrotica; species Diabrotica undecimpunctata. The sequence goes on from NC_092804.1 coordinate 164,842,379, forward strand.
TTGTGCTGTTATATGCTAATATGATTTCCGGTTTCTTAGTTACAGGATCAACGTCGTCCCCATGGTGCATAGTGGAATATAACAAATCGTTTTTGTTTGTTTTTGGTTTATATGACACTAGTGTTCCTCTTGAACCAAACCCAAATGAACTAGAGTCAATAGGTCGTCCTTGCTTATTAGATAAATATGCAGGAATTTCTCTTTTATATACTTTTATTGTTCCCAAGAGCGTTAAACTAGTTAGCCCAAATAGTTTGGACCACCCACTTGGTTTTTGCCAACGTATACTTCCATGTTACTAACATAAAATAACTTTGCATCAGACGGGGCAAATATTTTTATACCGTATCTATTGGGTTTGCTTGGTATGTACTGGCGGAGCACCGTCCTCTAAAAGCCTCGAACTTTTCGTCCACGGTTACGTATCGCTAACCAGAGAAACATTTTTTCTGATTTTCGTTCCACTTGGTAATATATATATATATATATATATATATATATATATATATATATATATATATATATAAGCGGGGATCCTACAGCTTCTGCCGCTTCCCGCATTTCAATCGCCATCTTTTTCTATCTCTCCAGGTGTCTTCATCAATGGCTCTATCTTTCATGGTTTCCATAACACCTTGTATCCAAGACTTGGCTGGTCTTCCTCGTTTCCTTCTATTACTTGGATTCTATTCCATAGCTCTTTTTGGCCATCTGTTGTCGTCCATCCTCTGTACGTGTCCATACCATATTAACTGTCTAGTTTCTATTCTTTCAGAAGTTGTATGTACTCTAATTGAGTTTCAGAATTCAGAAGTTGTATGTACTCCACTTGGTAATAAGATCTCTTATTGGTGCTAATTTATCCAAATTAACTCTACCATGCCTTGTATTGATATCATCTCAGTCGGAAAACCTCTATGCCAGTGCCGTCCATTATCCAAAAGTCTGTTGTACCAAGGTGACTTGCCTTTCATACACCTGCAAGATATAAGAGACCTAAAAGGGCACGAATTTCATCAATGTTTGTTGGGTATATATCTCGATCGCGACTAAATTTCTGCTTTTTTGCTTCTATTTTTGTATTGGTTTCATCAACAATTATTTTCAACATATCAGTATCAAATGGATTGCTTCAGATGTCTAAAATATCGATTTTTTGTCTGACACATTGTTTTGAACCCGGAAGCTGCAGAACAATATTTTCTTAGGGGCAATATGCTTAGTCCATTTTATTTTTTTATCTTTGCTCAAAAAATATGGATCAATGACAAAGTCTGTCTCATCATCTAATTCTTCATTTTGCTGTTCCGTATCGCTTCCCTCCAAGTTTTCTTCTACATTATCTTCTTCTCCCGATTCCTATTCATCATCATATTCATCACACGTCAAAATTTTTTCAAAAAGTGCTTACAATCTATTTTGTTTTTTTTTTCATAATCCATATCTGAAAAATAAAGTTATTATAAAAATATTACTTACAAGTCACACAATTCTATTATTTTCTTAAGCGGCGTCCTCATTGAGTCGACGTTGTCGATCGACTGTGTTTATCGACACTCTCGACTGAGTGTGTACGCGGCAATCGACTTTGTCAATCGACAAAAGATGTCGATCGACGTGTCGACTGGTTTTCCGTGCTCTGTCGGTAAAATCAAAGGGTAGTCGAGTCGAATCGGAAGTGTGTACGTGCATTCGTCGTTCGACCTTCGACATTATATAAAAATACAGTAAAAATAATTCAGCGTGCGGTGTAGTCTACCTCATTTAAAGTCTCGTGTTTTGTACTTGTTGGCAAAATGGAATGGGAAAAAGAAAAAGTGATTGCATTTATTGAAGCTTATAAATTAAAAACAAATCTATGGAACACTAGAAGCAAATATTATAAAGATCGAAACATGAGGCACGATGCTTTGATGGAAATTGCCAGTGAATTTAACATAGAAAAGCAAGTGGTAGAACAAAAAATAAAAAATCTTCAAAGCCAGTTAGCAAGAGAAATAAAAAAAACAAAGGATGGCAATAAATCTGGCAGTGGCACGGATGATGTGTACAAAAGTAAATGGTTTGCTTATAAAAATTTAATATTTTTACGTGACAAAAATAAGACCAGAGAGATGTTGGATTCAGAGGTATGTATAAATTAAATATATTTTACACCTACAATGTGTTTTTTATTAGGCTACATAATATTAATACACATTTTATCACTTTAAGTATTGCCAAGGCACTTCTCCTTCTGGTGTCATAAAATAGTCTTTTAACACGTTTCTCACATGTAGAGCACTCAGTGCACTTTTTCTGGGTATTTTTGCTAAGTTTACTAATACAGGTTGATTACAAACTTCACTTCTCCAAGCTCCTGGAATCAAGTCTGTGGTGTCAGAACAGTCAGCATCGTATGTTCCAGGAGGATTGTAAATATTCCTGGATGCGCTTTTTCTAAGAAACTTGTGCATATAACATGCTGTTAAGATTATTTTAGAAGCAGTAGTAGGTTCTAATAGCATTGGTTTGCGAAAAACTCTAAATACGCTAGATAGTATGCCAAAAACATTTTCAGATAATCTCCGGGCCCTGCTAACGCGATAATTAAATACTCTTTCACTAGAACCTTTAACTCATAAGGTTTCATTATGTTTGTAGACAGAGGAAATGCATCATCTGCCACAAAAATGAATGGGCTTTTTACATCACTCTTTGGAAGCAGGTTTTCCGCAGGCAAATGCATTGTATTCTCTTCAAGAAATTTATTGAATACAGTGCTACTAAACACACCACCATCAGAAATACGCCCTTGGCATCCCACATTGGCATAAATAAAATTATAATTTGCATCGACTACGGCAAATAAAACAATACTGAAGAATCCTTTTTAATTAAAAAATTCACTGCCGCTATTTATTGGGGCTTGCAATGCTACGTGTTTTCCGTCCATAGCTCCGACACAGTTTGGAAAGTTCCAACGATTGTTATAGTCCTCTGCAATAGCTTTCCATTCTGCCTCAGTTTTAGGCATCTGAAATAAAAAGACCTATTTATTTTTATTATCTAACCTATTTAATTTCTAATTAATCTAATATATATACTCTTGATTACAGGTTTCAACTGAAGTAGATACTTTGGAAGATAAAGGAGATGTGAATGACATCACTGAAAATGATGAGAATAGTCACGATTTTATTACCACAAATGATTCAACAGAAAACAATCTAGCAGAATGTAATAATGCAAATGCTGGAAATGCCGAAAAAGTTGAACGCACAAAGAGAAACACAAGTCCGAAAAAACAGTTCAAGTCACCAAATCTTGACCATGTGCATTCCAAGAAAAGGAAAGGTGATTACCCAATGGTTAATGATGCATACAGGATGATGACACAGGTGTTTTTGGACAGAAATAAAAAGGACGTCTTTAGCGTATTTGGAGAAGAAGTTGCTGTTACATTACGAAATTTGCCTACCGCTTATGCTCAAGCTACAGTGCAACACATGATAAGCACGATTCTGTTTGAAGGAAAATTGGGCAATTACAACTATCCAGTATCACAACAGCCACCACCGCAATATTATCCTCAGCATCAGCTCCAGCAGTATCCTGTTGGTTCCATGACGACTTTAATACCGCAACCATCCCCAGAGCATTCTTCATGTTCTTCTTTTACTAACCCCTCAACTCCGGCAGAATCAGGTACTGAAGATGACGAAGCCATAGATAATTTAATTCAACAACTACAACGTCCGGGACGTGGCACTTCACAATAAGCACAGTAGATATAACCAGCATTATTTTTAATTTTGTGTTTGATACGTACATTTATTTGAAAACTTAGTTTTATTTCCGAATTAGTTCACTACATTTTACTAATTTGGTACGTTTTTGTAAGTTTCGTTTTAGTTAATAAAATTCGATAATGTAATTATAATATACCTCTTTCAGTATGAACGTAGTTTTAGTAAAACTCTACTTACCTTTATGTAATCTTGTAATGTGTCAATAAGGGCATCGCAGACTTCCGGAATAATTTGAGAAATTGCTTGTTTTGAAATTTTGAAGAGATACATCAGTGAGTGATACGAATCTCCACTACATAAAAATCGTAATGTCACAGCGAGACGCTCCTTTGTTGGAATGGCATGTCTACAATTTGTGTCTTGCTTACAAATTTTTGGCCCGATTTTTTGCAACAAATATTCAAATTCACTTTCCGACATTCGAAAAAATTTCTGAAACCTCCGTTACATCTGTATTCAAGGTTCAATAGATCGATATCATCCTTTTTCAAATCTTCCATCAGGTTACTACCGCTATACCGATTTCTACTTTGAAGGCTTGGTCGAACCCAAAATCTTCTTTTACGCGATGATTTACGTTTTTTAGTTGTGATAATAACAAATGCGGCACAAACAATAATGGCGTCATCTTCGTCACACATTTTCGTTTCGACTGTCGACAAATATTCTGCCTACCTGGTGTGGACATCGAAGCTTTTTCGATTTGTCGGTCAACAGTGTCGATAAACAGACTCGATCGACAATGTCAACTCAATGAGGACGCCGCTTTAGACTCACACCACACGGTCTACTGCACCAGTTGTAAAAATTACAAACTTACACATATTAACGAGCATCAACTTTGCAATGATACACAGTCGATAAATGTACGTATTAAAAGAAGGTACAGAGCCGGAGGAACTCAAAAGCTTCCGATTGGCTTTAGAATTGAACGTCATTGACTCCCACCGGCCTCCTAGAGATAAGCTGCGTCTACTGAAAGGTTAAGAGGAGCAACATATAGTATGTCTATTAGTATCTTTAGCTAATTTTAAAATACTTATGTATTATAATCTTTTCCATATCTGTACAATTTACAGTGAGCCAATTGGCTGCAGTACGGCTTTTGTGCAAATAAACGACTTTTAGGGAGCAAAAATAAAGGGCAATGAACGTGGGTCATCCATCGAAGAGGTGGAGTACCTACTGATCTAAACATTAAGAGGAGATATATATATATATATATATATATATATATATATATATATATATATATATATATATATATAGACAAAACATACAATTTGTTTAAAATCAAGAAGCAAGATGAAGAAGAAGCAAATAACATAAATATGTTAAAATTCTATAAAACTTTTTTTATTAGAAACATTTTTTATTAACAATAAATCTTTAAAATTTAATACTGATATTGACGTTAACTTAAAAGCAAGATATGTGATAAAAATTAAAATATGTGTGTAAATGTATTATAAATAAAAAACACATACTTCCCTATGGCTGACAGGAAAAATTTTTCATTGTCGTCACTCGACCTATTGGTAATAGATATTTGAGTAGCTTCTGGTCCCATTTCTCGTTTTAATATTGCTTGCAATAAACCATGCGGAGAAACTTCTATAACAATTGCATTTTCAGGTATCTGACTATAAACTTGATCGAACAGCACTGTGTTACAGAAGTTATTGTGATGGTATTCAGCGCAATTTAATTGTGCCCATTTTTCGTGTTTTTTGGATTCAGGAACAGAACTTGATACCCACTTCTCACTTCGTGGTTTAGGATCAGGTAAAACTAGTTTACAAAAGTCCAATAATAACTCTCCAGCTTCTTTAACGTATTTCGTATGATACGGAATTCCTCCTGAATTTACCAATTTTGCAAAAATTCCTTGCGCTGACAATTGTTCTACAAAAGCCTTAGTTTCTTCCAGGGGTCCTGATATAGTTACACTTTCTTTTGCATTTTGACAAGCAATAAAAATACCCTCTGGAAGCATCTTGGAGACCTTTTCTTTACTTAATCCAATAGCTGCCATTTGACCTGGGATAATAGAACTATTGGATGAAGCGTATCCTCTTGCGTAACCTAATAAAGTAGCCTGTTCGACAGAAATCTGGCCGTCAGCATAACTGCAACCTAAGCAAAATACAGTTTATCAAATTTTCCATAGTAAATATGATAAGATATTAGTATCTTATTATTATATATTAATATAAGGTATATTAGATAAAAAACATTACATCGCTGAATACAATTTTGAAATTCTTAAACGATTATGTTCATATTAACAAAAGAGATAAATCAAAGAATAAAGTAAAGTTAGAATGGACTAATGAAACATATTATAACTCAGTCTCTAACAGGAAAAATAAGGGTGAAATGAATGATATACGGAACAATAATACCGTTCGATTTCCTTTAACTTTGTTCTATCTAGTATACCTTGACGAAAAAGATGAAGTACCAAAAATCTAGAATATTCGAGATATCATAAAAAATTCCGAAATATTTCGTAATGTCTGAAACGTCAAAAAATGTATGTAAACAAACAAGTTAAAAGTTCGAGTAACAGTAGTTTTTCAATAGTTGACGTTCACTTAAATTTGTATAACAGGTTAAGCTTACGCTTCGTCAAGGAAAGGTTGCTCCTTTTTTTGTTGCCGGAGCTTTTGTGGGGGTGAGCAACATAAGTTTCGAGAGGGTAGTTTTGGGTAGAAAACTGCTTGTGGTAGCAAGTGGATACTTCCCTGCGGTCCCCACAGGGGATAGATCTATTTCTTTAGGAATAGCACACCTGCATACGCGAGCTCATGTATTTTCCAGCCTTCCATCTCCGGGGAAACAATGTTCAAATCCAAAGCATTCAGATCTCCACACCCATTCCTCCCTTCTCACTTCCAAACCTACTCGTCAACACGCATTAGCCAAGCGTGGCGATTTAATAGCTTAAAGCCCCAAAAGTTTTTCATTTTTCATGGAAGACGAAACTGCTGAACGGCCCTCAGTCTCGATGCAACACCCAACACCCAACACCACCAACCAAGGTGGCGGTTGAAACAGGTTTGGAGCAGAGGTTGCTAAGGATCCCTGAAAAAAACCAGGCTACTACAAAGAGCGACAAATGCATATACACCAGAAGATGATGGGACTGGAGGAAGAGCTGAAAAGAATAAAATGGAACATCATTGGCCTCAGTAAAATAAGAGGAAGAGGAGAAGCCCTAATTACTCTTAAATTAGAACACGTATTTATTTTAGAGGAGAAGAAGACACTTCAAATGATGGAGTGGGATTCATTATACATTAAAATCATTTACAAAATATTGTTAAAATTATTAGTATTAGCCTGAAGATTGTATACCTCATCTTCAAACTAAATCCAAGATATAACCTGAAGGTAATCCAGACATATACTTCAACGACTACCCACTCGAATGAAAAAATTAAGGAATTTTATGAGGACCTAGAAACAGCCTTACATACCACAGCAGCATATTACACAATAATTATGGGCGACTTGAATGCTTTTTTTGTCTTTAGTCTTTCTCTGGACTTTAGTGGTTTTTGGGAAGACTACGAAAATGATGGAACGACAACTTACTGGAGGCATATTGAAAAACAGACAGAGTCATATCTATATAAAACGAAGAAGAAGACGACTTTAATGTGAAAATGAGGATGAAACCACATGATGCAGAAGTAGCAATGGGTAAGTATGGATATGGCGAAAGAAATAAACGATGGCACAGGTTGCTGAACTTACATCAGCAAAATTTATCCATGATGACCTCTTATTTTGATAAAAAGCCTCAGCGTAAATGGATATGGATCATACCAGATGGCAGTATCAAAAATAAAATAGATTATATCATTTCTTCTTCTTCTGGTTCCTATCCGTTTCGGATGTTGGAAATCATATTGGCAATCATGACCTTGCTCGCTGCGGCTCGAAATAGCTCCGTTGAGGTTTTCTTAAACCATGTTCTTAAATTCTGCAGCCATAATATTCTCCTTCTACCGGGTCCTCGCTTACCTTTGACTTTACCTTGCAATATAGACTGCAGCAGGGAATAACGGTGCTGATTTCTCATAATGTGTCCCAGATTATATCATAACAAACAAAAAAAATAATCAAAGACATAGAAGTACAAATTTTCAATAGGAAGCGAGCACAGAATAATTTGAGCTAAGATCCTATTGAATGTTATATTCTAAAGAACAAACATGATCCTATACACACGAAAATAGAAATGGATTCCCCCAGAAATTAACGACCTATTTGAAGATGAACAAATAAATTAAATAAACTGTTTTCTGTCCTCTGGGCTGTCGAAATATGCACATATTAGTAGTATTCAGCAAAAGCTTGCTATTGATCTGATGAAATAAAAGCCATATATTCTAGCATTGAAGAACAAATTAATTAGCCAAACTTTTTATGTCTGAGTCGTATTCAATAGAAAGATATAACTGTTATTTCGGTATCTCTACCTCGTCAGTCATTTGAGCTGATTCCGATTCTAACCAAAAAGTCCAACTAATGTCTCCAAAATTTTTTCATTTTCAGTTGTTCAATTTTGACTAATTTGGGCTCCAATAGCTACTAATATTTCGAGACAAGACCAGAGGGCAAAGAAAAATTTATTTAATTGTTTAGTTCTTCGTCACCAAAGCATGTGGCACCTCTGCGCTCGAACCACTGAAAATGGGAAGATTTTGGACACATTGGTTAAACTTTTTGGTTTGAATCGGAATCAGATCGAACGGCTGACGAGGTAGAGATACGAAAATAACCGTTATATCGTTCTATTAATTCCAATTCTGACGTAAAAAGTTCGACTCATGCGTGCTCCAATGCCATAATCAGTTTTTTAAATCTTTGGTGATTTTGGTTATCTATTTTCAGGCATTTTTTGCAGGTGTCCACCTCAGTGTAGTCTGTTAACTTTAATTGTGTCTATATCTAGATCAATTTCCATTTCTCTCCTAACATTTTCGTATCTCAATTTATTAAGTCTAGCCCTTGACTTCCCGTGAAAACCTTTAAATAGTCAAAAGAATGATAATAACTTAAAAGACATGCGAAAATGACTTAAAAATGAAGTAAGACACATTTAGCAAAGAATGATCAAACATAGTGGAACTATATATTCCCGATGAATGGAGAATAAGTACAGTTCAACAGTGGGTACTGCAAAAATCACACATTAAAAGTGTTTTGCAAGAACTTTACAGCAGCTTTTGTGGAGGACATTTTGCAATCAAAAAACACTTATCAGAGTTCAAGACTAATTTTACTGGTTAAAAGTCTATCTGCGCGATCTCTGACGTCTATGAGGTCCATGCTATCAATGGCTAACACAGAGACTTAAAGCTAGCAAAATTAATAAGAAAATAATTCAAATAAAGTACTCACCAACTTCTCCTAAGGAATGTCCACATATTCCATCCGGATAAATATTTAATGAATGCAATAAATCTGTTAAAGCAATTTCTATAGTTCCTATACCACAAAAGAGATTGATAAAATTATCGAATACTTTCGGATCCTCACTTGTGATAACATTAAGTAAATCGATACCATAAGGCTCTAAAACTCTGGCGCAACGATTTATAGTACTTTTAAATACGGGAATATTTAATAAATCTCTACCCATTTTATTCCATTGACTTCCCATGCCGGTGTATACGAACCAGATTGGTCGCTTTTTATTATATTTTCCAACTTCTTTAATCTGATGTTCTCCTAATACCGTGTAACTATAACAAAGACTATAACTGTATAACTGTATAAAAATGCTAACTGTATACTGTATATTTATAGCTAAAAGAGGCTGTATGAATACATCTTTGGAACAAGAAGGGCCCTCTGAAAATTTTCGTATACCCAGCATTGCATATTATAATAGAAATCGGCATACAAATTTCATTATTCAAGTTGAAGCCAACAATAAGATACATTTTTATATTAGAAAATTAAAAAAATACAGCGCTTGAACTAGATATAAGGTAAATTCAATAGCCTCAAATGTAAACAAACCTCTATTTAATAATACGTTCACTAATAAATATATAAATCTCTTTACCAATAGTACCGAACTATGAGCCTTACTATGAGCGAGTACGGTATTACCTGAGATGTCTTAATATCGAATTCTCAATTACCTTTAAAATCAATATTAAAAGCCCCTCTCCTTCGATAATTAATACCCCCAAAAATACTTGTCTAACCCAATACAACAAACATATTAACTGTTACGCAGAGATTAAGAATAATCTAGATCTAATTCTCCGTCAGGATTACGAACATTGCTATAAAATCTTTATAGATGCATCTAAGTGTGATAAAGGAGTAGGTGCTGCATTCGTTACTCCAAGCGATACATATCAATTTCGTCTTCCAACCTTCTTTTCGATTTTCTCCGCTGAGCTCTATGCAATGTTTAAAGCTATCATGCATATAAATTCTAATAATATTCCTAACTCTGTTATTTTAAGTGACTCACTAAGCGCCCTTCAAACCCTTAAACAGATCTATTCTAAAGATCCCCTTGAGAAACTGATAAAACTAGAACTCACGAAGATTCAAGAAAATTCTAGGAGTATCAGATTTATATGGATTCCATCCCACATTGGGATTGCTGGCAACGAAAGTGCGGACCAGTGCGCGAGTGAAATTGCTAAATGTGCCGATATAGAAAAAGCTGAGAATTAAAATACCGCTAGTGATATAAAAGCTTTTATAAAAAATCGAGTTTTGTGCAAGTGGAAAAACGAATGGAAATCTTTTCAAACATCTCTAAAGCAAATTAAAAATGGCGTTACAGCTTGGGAACCCTCAACCAGGAACAGAAGAGAACGATTGGTGATAACGAGATTACGAATTGGACACACGAGACCTACTCACTCATATTTACTGTCCAAAAGTGATCCACCTATTTGTGAAACATGTAATGTACAAGTAACCGTTAACGATTTATTAATTGAATGCCATAGATTTTCAAATTTTCGTCTCACATTTAACATACCTAACAGTTTAAGTAATTTATTAGGCACTAATTTTTCAGTTAATAATATTGTAAATTTGTTAAAATCTGTAGGAATATTTTATAAACTCTAATTTTGTAATTCTGTAGCTGCCGCTAATAACCATTATGGTGGATGCTGCTGTAATTTTTAAATAAAAAAAAATATATACGTACCCTCTGTAATTATGTCCCTTTATATTAAGTTTATGAATTTCATCTACCATTGCTAAAAATTCTGGATCGTCTTGGTTCTTTTCCACACCATCTAGAAAATGTAATACTGCTTCCTCTGTTCTTCCAGAGACCTGAACTAAACGATTGTTGGGTCTTTCATATACGATGGTAGATTTTTCTTTTTTATTTGAATCTATAACAATGTGCGTATTTGCTCCTCCAAATCCAAAACAATTTACTCCAATAATTCCACCGTTGAATTTAGTATTTTTTGTAACAATCTAAAAAACTTGTTTAATATGTATTGAGATTAACGATTAACATGTAAATGATGGGACCATGACATTAAAAAAATAAAAAATCAGAAATATGCAAAACTTGATAAAAACATAAATAGTGCAATTTAAGAATAACGTAACTGAGCAAAATCTACGACTTTGGCTTGAGTGAACGCTTGTATAATTGAAACGAATACTTTTATAATTATTATAGAGCCATCGAGATTAAAATTAAAGCAGGCTTTGGAATAGTCCTTGCTTCTTTTGATTGTCAAACCTCATTTGACTTATCTTAGAGAATAAATTTATTTGCTTAACTTACTCAGGGACGTGTGGTGAAATTAAACAAGGGAAGCAGTTTATAATAAAAATTTATAATGTAATTCAATTCTTCTACCATTTTTGGCAAACTCGTCCATAACTTCATTGTAAAAACTTGGATATTGTGACATTTCCTTAACCAGATTATTTTGAATTACCAAAAGGGAAATAAAATCTTTGATATTATCAAAGATTTTATTTATTTTTCAGGAAAATGTGTATTTTAAATGCATTCAAATTGCACAGCTCAAGAAAGTCTAAGTCATCAAAATTCTTTAACCTATTTTCCATTTGTTGATATATTTGGTCTAAAATCTGATAATCTAGTCGGCGATAGCACGATTCAACATCTCCAACATTATCAGTGTGTATGTGTTTCCTTTTAGGCTCAAAACTTCTTGTCATCATATAATTCCAGCATTTGTCATCTCTCTTTTTGTTAATACCATCTTTAAATTTGTTAATTTTTTTTAACAAAAGCCAGTAAATGATACTGGTCCCCTGGTCTGGACAATATTGATGCCGAGCTAATTAAAACAGGCGGTCATGAACTCATAAGTAAAATCCATCAATTAATAGAAATGGCCTGGCAACCAGAAATAATGCCGATAGAATGGTGTGGTAGTATTATTGTACCAATACACAAGAAATGAAAAAAAGGAATTATGCATGAATTACAGAGGAATATCACTAATCAACACTACATATAATTAAAAAGATTAGTACCATACGCCAAAGAAATAGTTGGTGATTACCAGTGTGGTTTCAGGCCTGGCAGATCGACTATTGATCAAATATTTACAATAAGACAAATGCTTGAAAAGTATTGGGAATATAATCACGACGTGCATCAGATTTTTATAGACTTCAAACAGGCTTATGATGCAATTAATCGTGCAACATTATGGAAGGCAATGATCGAGCTCGGCGTACCCAAGAAACTAGCTGAGGTAACACAAATGTGTGTAAGTAACTCTTTTGCACAAGTTAGAATAGGGGAAGAAATATCAAATGCTTTCTGCGTAAATTCTGGACTGAGACAGAGAGATCCGTTGTCCCCATTATTGTTTAACCTGGCCTTAGAATATGTCATGCGAAAAATATATCCAAAAATCAAACCAGACTTACTACTCGGGTTAGCAAAAATCATACTCGCCTTTGCCGATGACGTAGACGCAGTAGCACAATCAACATTAGAAATTAAGGATATTTTTTCGAGCTTTGAAGAAGCTGGATTAAACATCGGCCTAAAAATAAATGAAGACAAAACAAAATACATGGTCGTCTCAAAACAAGAACGACGGCAAATAAGGCAAAACATTACTCTAAATGATTACAACTTCGAAGTGGTTAAAGAATTTCAATATCTAGGAGCAACAATCACAAATGACAACAAATTAGAGCGAGAAGTTGAAACGAGAATAATGGCAGGAAACAGATCTTTCTTTGCAATCCAACATCTAATGAAGTCAAAACTTCTTTCACGAGGTACAAAAATCCGGATATATAAGACCATAATACGACCAGCAGTCGCGTATGGAAGCGAAACCTGGACGCTAACAAAAAGAGAAATAAATAAATTGCTGGTGTGGGAACGTAAAATTCTTCGAATGATATATGGCCCTTGCAGAGACAGCGTGACGAACGAATGGAGAGGCAGACGCAATAACGAGCTAGAGTCTCTATTCGGAAAAGAAAATCTAGGCAGATATAAAAAGGCCAATAGACTCAGATGAGCAGGGCATGTGATACGCAGTAACGACAATCGCCTTATAAACAATGTGTTCTGGGAAAGGCCAGAGGGAAGAAGGTCTGTAGGGTGGCCTAGAAAAAGGTGGAAAGATGCAGTCAAAGAAGATCTAGAGAAAATGAGAGTGTGACGATGGGAATTACTGACACAGAACCGACAAGCATGGAAGGCAATAGTAAACGCGGCAAAGACTCACGAAGAGTTGTAGCGCCATTAATGATGATGATGAGTATCATTTACCTTGCATTGTAATACAATAAATAACTTATCTGAGAATGGAAATATTTCATAAAAAAGCAAGATTAAAAAATTAAAATTAAAATCATTTTTTAAACTATTCAAAAATCCTCTCGACCTTTCACCATTCTCCAAAACACTCTCAAACAATTCAATTAAAGAATCGCGGTGTTCTAAGACTGTTAATACTATTCCGCTGTTGTAATTCCATCGCGTCACTGCAACTTTTGGTAGTCTTCGTTTTACAATTGTATCTAAAGCTTTAGTTCGTTTAGAGGATTTAGAAAAGAAAGCAGCCATTCCACTTAAATATTCAAAAAAAACTTTGCATTCTTTAATCTGCATGACCGATTGGGATAAAACTAAGTTTAGTTTGTGGGCAAAACAGTGTATACATATCGCACTAGAACATGTTTCTCGCACTTTCAATTGTAGACCTACCAAATTCCCAGCCATAACCGCAGCGCCGTCATAACTTTGGGCAATTAGCTTGTCATTACCATTAATGAATTTTAAAAATTCACAAACAATTTTATATAATGCGTCTGACGTTCTATCTTGTGATATATTTATAAAACCTAAAAATATTTCCTGTATAATTCAGTCTCTATTAACAAATCGTACTATTGCAGAGAGCTGGCTAAAATTGGTAACATCAGTTGTTTCATCTAAAGTAATTGCAATAAAGCGTGTTTGTTTAATTTCATCAATTATTTTGTTTGAAACTACTGTCGAAATAGCAAAAATCAAATCATTCTGAATTTGATTTGAGGTGCCTTGAAACACACTGGACTGTTCTAAATGAGTTTTTAAACAAAGATCGTACTTAGAAATTAGTACTGATGTACTGGTTTCGTCGTGACTTCTGAACCCAAGTTCATGGAAACATAAAAACACACAGCGTCAATAAATCTTTTCAGCACGTCTCTATTTTCATCCAAAATATTCTATTGAATTGTATTGAATTATCCAAAGTATTCTATTTTTTCCAAAAACTTTCTCTTTGATGACGGCCTGCAAGAGAGCTTTAGACATGATATATCGTTTCACTACCTTATGACAATTATTTAAAACGCCAAAACTACTATGATTCCAAACACCATTTTCATTTACAAAGAGCAAACAACAACAGCAAAAGAGTTTACTCCTAAATTCACAACCAGTTAGCCACTCGTATTGTTCGTAAGATTTTTCCGAATTAAAATTAAATTCAGGCTTCAACCTACCTTTAATTAAAAAAAAAAACAGTAATACCTCAGCTTCTTTTATTAATTATTGTATTATTTTTATTATTAACAATAGTAATAATTATTATTGACGCCATTGTCAAATATATATAGATACCGCGGCGATTATCTTTGTGCCGAGCTTTCGACATCCTCGTCGACGTCTCTTTCAGGGCTTCCGAGGTCTTAGTCTTCCGATTGCCTAGACACTACTACACTAATCATTAACCAATTCAATATTGGTACTGAGAACACGGAAAACGATTCATTTATACCGTCGATGGTGACGTGGTTTGGGTGGAGGTTGCCGTGGGAGTTAACGAGATAATTAGCGCGTAGATTAGCGAGTGTTTGGTGCGAACATTTCTGAGTGCAGGATTTGAATTGATTATGGGTATGCCGTCATGTCTTTTATTGAGACAATTTGGCCTTTTTTGAAAAAATTATTCAACAAATTAAGGGCCTGCGTAGCGCAAGCGGTAGGATGCTTGACTCGCAAGCCGGTGGTCCGGGGTTCGAATCCCACCGCCTGCTAGAACATCTAGACATTTTAAAAATGTCTATAGGCCCCAGGTCGACTCAGCCTGAATAAAAATGAGTACCTTGGGTAAAACCAGGGGTAATAATAGACGGTTGAAGCGTAGCACTGGCCATGTTACCTTCCTTGTATACCGTAGGCCCTAGATATAGCAGACTACCCTGCTATACTCCCAAAGCCGCGACAGCGGTATAAAACGGGAGACTATTATTATATGAAAAAATTAAGTCGGAATTTAAAATTAAGTCGGAATTGCGAACAGAAATGGAATGTTCATAAATCCTATTTTGGATTTTACGATTTGTTTGGCCTATATAGGATCGGGGGCAGTCCGTACAAGGAATTTTATAAACTCTGTGTTGTTCATTTGGAATTTTGTCTTTGATTGATCGGACAACAGATGAAAAAGATAAAAAACTTTTATGCTGTGATAGTATTAATACTTATAAATTAAACAGATTTTAAAAAAATATAATTTAAAAAAATATATATATCATTTTTTAAATCTGTGGTTAGAGGAAAAAAATAAATATGACATTGTAATTGCCTATTTATCTTAATTATACTATTCTTACTAGAGTTTTTAAAGACTGTATACAGAAGCGTGAAATTTTTTCTCTGAACAACGAGCTAATTTTTTTAGAACCGGACCTGATCTTTTTCAGTTTGAATCAGGTCCGGTTTGTTTGTTGAATATTAAATTAGGTATTTGATCAAAAAGATTTATTTTTTGCAATAAATGTTTTTATATCGATGATTCACTTTACTAAACTTTTAATTCATGTCATAGGAATGGCATTAAGTAATCATGCGAGGAAAAAATAAGTATGACATTTTAATTGTCTATTTGTGGTATTCAACAAATTCTTATTAGAGATTTCAAAAACCGTATACAGGGTAAAATCTCTACTATGATCCAAACGAACTAATTTTTTAAAGCCGAAACTGATCTTTTGCTAATTTAAATAAATCACTTGATTAGATGGATGGTAGTAGTGTAACGTTTTACCAAAATATGTGACACATTTAACTTACCGTTTAGAAGTTATGACAAATAGAAATTTCAGTTAAAATTCCCAACTTAATCTATATATTATTAACACGTTGCGTACGTGTCTCACACTCGATTTGATCCTTGGACGGCACATGGTGTACTACATGGTATACTTTCACTTAGACGGCATGTATTACAAAACGGTTCATGCGACTGTGCTATTTAAGCAGGAATACAAAAAGAGCCGTCCTAGCGAGAGGCTGATATGCGCCGGACGTTTGTTTTGATTTTATGAACCTATTTTTGGTAAGATGAGTAAAAAAAATGTAAATAGTAAAAATTCTGTTTTAGTGGAAAGCTATAATAAGCATATTCATTCAAATATCGGAATATTAGTAAATTATAACAAAACATGTAAAATTACGAAAAAAATATTATTTCTTGTTCATCTTATGTTCCTGAAAAAAACAAGGAATACAATCATTCTTTTTACACCCATTGCATTGCCAAATTGATCGGGAACAAGTATTCGCTGCAGTGTTCCTGTCATTTGATTATTTTAAGGCCTTATAACACACAACACAACGGTTTCGTTTTTGGTGTACCAAAACGTGTTCTAGGTGTTCTATATCATCTGCTTTTTCGTTCTCCATGTGGTCCACACGATGTTTACCGAATAATAACCTTGCAGTTAACAGCTCTCTGTATTCCGTTATTTGAATTGTTTTCTGTGTTACCTCCTTATATATTGTTGTCGGTGTATAAAGTACGCCCACAGTCAAGTAGATTATCCATCAAATGCAACACAACTCCTGCGGAAGCACTACCATCATCAGTCTTATCATTACCAGAATACACTTTGAAATTGTATGTATACCCACCTATAGTACATAATTTGTACAGTTTTAGGCCAAACTTGAGCCGTTTGTTCTTTATATATTGCCTAAATAATAGGCGTCCTCTAAACGGCACAAGTGTCTCATCTATGCATACTTCTTCACATGGCACCATTACTGCTTGAAACTGTTCAATTAGCTTCTCGAGAAGTGAAGTAATTTTTCTTAGCCGATTATTTACTACAGATCGGTCATTATTGTTGCTAAAGTGCCACATCTTTAATAGCTCTTCAAAACGATCTCGAGACATTATACTTTTTATCGAATTTGTATACAAAATGTCGTTACTCCAGTATGCTTTTATTCGAGGATATTATAATAATCCCATCCACATAATATGCCAAATAATAATGCCAAAAAATTTTTCCATTTCAGAAGTAGGAAACCCACTTCTTTTTGTGTTTCCTCTTATTTGACGGTGTAGTATAATTTTGTAAAACCTGCTGTGCATATAAGTTGGTTTGTTCAACTATATAATTTATTATGTCGTCAGTAAGGAAGATCTTGAAACAATCATATGGTGCTTTATCATTGGTCATCAGAAGAATACTCATTGAAAGATTCAGGTTCACATTCTTCTGACAAATAAACATCGGCAAATTCGCTTTCATTGTCCTCATCAGACATAATCTCATCCCAAATGGCTTGCAGACGGCTCTGTTCTTTTTCATAATCTCCCATATTGCAATAAATGGCACGATAGCAACATTCCGTTAGCAACAACTAATAACAACTAAGACTACTTCTAACTAGACACAGAATACAAACGATCTGCAAATTTAGTCATCCCACTACTGTTTCAAGAATCATGAATATGCATTTGGCGCGAAATATAGCGTGTGGTACGCGTAACAAACCACGCCGGCTGGAATAAACAAATTAATCCTTGGCCGGCGTGAAACAAACGTTGTGCCACAAAGAATATTCTAAAAAAACTTATAATATATCAAAAATCAAACAAGAAAAATTACTGTGGCATGTTAGTTAGCTAAAAATGAATCTAGATACATAAAAAAAACGCCGGCTGGGGGTATATATTTTTTTTGTACAGCCGTCCGCAACGTGTTAAACAATGGGAGCAGACACTTTTTAACCTTCGGAGTACCAAGATTATTTGACTTACTTAGATTACCATGATGGGTCAAGCGTGACCCATTCTCATTTTATTTATAAGGATGTTTTAAATAGTCAGTATTGTTATACAGTATCTTTAATTTAACAAAAAACAAAGAAACAAAATAATTATAATACTAAATTTTTGTATTTAAATTTTTAGGATGGTTCACCATCCTGGTCTTTTTGGCAGTAGTTGCATTTAATTTTGACAATATGTACTTCTTCGCGTTTTGAATGAGTATTACAAATAAATCTTTTACACATGTCACACCGTTTTGAATATTTATTGTCACTACCCCTACAAGAATAACAACGACCTCGTTTTGTTGCAGATTGCGGCACTTCTATTTGCTTTTTTACACTAACACCGGTGGTCTCTATTGCAACGATTACGGATTTATGGTATCCGGTGGGTTCTTCTTGTATTGCTTCCGCTCTTCGTTTTATATTGAGTGAGGTTAATTGTTTTCCAAGCTCCTCCAGAAATAGTTTTCTGCGATGTTTTATATTTACTTGGTTATTCCATTCAGGATTTTTCGTATTCCATAGAACGAAAGCATTGTAGCACGCAATATCCAAAAAGTTGAAAAATATACGTAAGGGCCATCTTCTTGTTGCTCTTTTACATGTGTACTATCGAATCAATTTATCTAAAATATCGACTCCACTTTTGGTTTTGTTGTAATCCAAAATAATCCTTGGTTTAAACTTTTGGTTTTCATCAGAAATTTCATGTTCATTGTGTAAGGTCGATAACAATACAACAAACTTGTTAGGCTTGGTTACATATGAAACTAAAGTAATGTTTTTAGTGAACAAAAATTTTGAAGAATACAGTGAGCGATCTGTCATTTCAAGCAATGATTTGGGTAAACTCTTCCTATTTTTTCTGATAGTACCCAAAAGAGTTAAATTTTTGGATAAGAGTTCTTCAGATAAAGCAATGTCGGTAAAAAATTATCAGTTGTAATATTTCGACCAGACCTATACCAATGTTCTGCAAGTGTTTTGACAACTCTTGGGCCTTGGTTACGTTCACATTGATCACCAATCTTTCCAGTATATATCTCAAAGTTACAGCAATAAAAATTTTCAGCGTCACATAGGGTCCAAGCCTTTATACCATATTTCTTCGGTTTACTTGGTATATAAATCCGAAATGGACAACGTCCCCTAAAATCAATAAGCTGCTCGTCGATAGTACCAAAAGCAGATGGTTCATATGATTCCCTACAATTTTGGGCAAATAGATCAGCGATTTCTCGAATAGGAGCTAATTTATCTCGTTCTCTTCTTTCTGCTCTCATATCCAAATTATCAAAGCGAATATACTTCAAAATACTTAATACAAAATCTATTCCGGCTTAGAGATGCTTTATAAATAGGACGCGTAAATGCATTATTTGTATTGGACCATAAATTCTGCACTTTCTCATGGGACTCTCTGAACCTTCCACATAATATAAGTATACCAAAGAAAGCACGCATTTCGACTAGATCAACTTCAATCCAATCCTTCATGTTTTCCTCGTTCTTACTGTTATACGCAGCTATGAACTCAATAGCTCTCTTATTGGTATACTCGAGAATCATTGACATAATACTATCAGAAAAAAATAAATTAAAGGCATCCATGCATGTCTCAATATTTTGACTTTTCTTAGTTAGACCTACGTTTTTCTGTAATAAATTACATGCCAATGTCTTACCCTTTTTGGAGCTAAATAACGCCATGTTCGTCCTTCGCACAAAACATCAGATACGTTAGATCTTTTACTATCTATATTTTCAGAAGTTGTCGCTAAAACTTCCTCGTTCTCGAGTTCAGTAATTGATAAATTACCTTCATGTGCTTCTGGCTCACAACCGTCATTATCACTCGCTTCACTATTGCTGTCATCAAGCTCTGCAAGGCCATCTTCTTCACTATCTGATAGGAGTAAGGCATACAACTCAGCTTCACCCAAAGGTTTATTCTTTTTCCACATTTTGATATAATACTGCACACTTCAAGATCGATGCTTGATTTAAATTTATAAACAAACGTGAAATACCGCTTTACACCAAAGTTGGACCTCTCGTCTCGGACTTTCTTGTAGAATATGCCTATTAGACACCACATTTACTCCCAAGGTTAACTTCTATCGACTAATATTTCTACAAACATAATCATTTGGCCTTGAATACGTTCACTGGTAATTAGAGACGGCTGTGTTTTACGTGTACCTACAAACATATTGAAAAATCCTTCGAAATCCCAAGAACGGGTCAGGACTGACCCGGCATCATAGATTTTACGTAGAGGAAAAACTGTAATTTGCATGTTCACGAATGATACACGAAAAAATAGATTGAAACAGATAAGGAGCACTTACGATCAATAGGATTTGTAAAAAAATTATTTCAGGAAATATTAAGAAATAAGTGAATTTCGGGTCACGCTTGACCCAGTCTTGGTACTCCGAAGGTTAATGGTCATTTGTTATTTTGTTATTCCCCATAGGGACCTCCATGCGAAGTAGGAGTAGGAGCATGTACAGTTCCTCATGAGTCACCCTGTATATTGAATTCAAATGAAGGGGGAATTTTCAAAATTATAATTATAATATTTTCCGGTAATATCGTATATTAACGTATATTATACGATATTCATTTTATATATTCCAATTAGCTCCTAAATTTTAAATATACATTCGAAATTTTGCAAATATTTCACTTTCAACTTAAGAGTTACTTCAAAGTACAGAATGACGTCAATGATTTGTTGTCGCTTTAACTGACTTACCTTTGGTTAATACTTTGTCTTGAATATTAATATAATTTTGATTGTTAGTGTTAAGAAGACGTTAAATATGTTGATGAAAATGACTTGTGCTTTACCGGTAATATGGATGACCTTTGCAGCTATTATAAATTGTATAACGGAAATCTACCTAGAGAATAATTAAATCTGTTGAATCAGAAACAGAAGGTGCATATATGTGTCAAGGCAGCGGTAGAGGAAATAAAATTTAAATGCGTATGTAATTTTTTTATTTCCTTACTTCCAAAATAAATGCATATGCATTCGTCGCTTATGTAAATTGCAAAATTGTTAAAAACTATAAAACCGGAAGAGCTGTGATAATTTTGTTAATCAATGTTCAGTATTGTTTTCTTGACAGATTATTCCAGTTAGAAATTAAAACGCGGATTTAAAACAGTTAACATGTTATTCCCCCACCTAGGTCTTACCAAGGGTCTGTTGTTGATTGGATTCTACTCTTATATTCGTTTGAGAAGCTGTTCTTTCTTCATATATCTTACCCACCTAAGACTCTGTACTAGAAATGCATTAGTTTAAGGAAAAGCTAACGTAGTCGACGAAGCATTGGTCAATCGAGAGATAATAATATTACATCCGTTATATTCCGTCCATATTAAACTAGGGCTGATAAAACAATTTGTAAAGGCTCTAGACTAGAATCGTCCTGGTTTTGAATATTTGTCCAGCAAATTTCCTGCACTTACTAAAGAAAGATTGAAAGCAGGATAATTTGATGGGCCTCAGATACGACAACTTATAAAAGATTCGCATTTTATAAAATCGTTAACTGAACTTGAATGTAAGGCATGGTGCTCTTTTATGAAAGTTGTGAAAAATTTTCTTGGAAACAATAAATCGGAAAATTACCGGGATACAGTGGAAGAAATGCTCAACAGTTTTAACAAACAAAGTTGTCATATAAGAATTAAAAGTCATTAATTCCACAGCCTCTTCGAGCGTTTGCCAGAAAATCTTGGTGACCTTAGTGAGAAACAAGGGTAACGCTTCCACCAAGATATCAAAACGATGGAAGAGAGGAATGAGGGGAGATAAGTCTTTAAAGGGACCGTCCTTTTAAAGCCTTTGCAGAAAAATCCTATAAAAGGAAGTTTTTAGGTGACACCGAATAACAGATTTGTGAAGCGATGCAGGTTAGGTTAGATAAAAAGTTAAGTTTTTTTGGCAAATATGTGTGATAATTTTTATCTCTCATAAAAATATCTTATTTTTTATTTGTGTATTGTTTATTTGATGGGTATCAGCACTACATATATGTAGGTAGTGCTGCGTTAAACTACCCTATATGTTGGAAATATGATATGCTGTCGTATTTTCTGAAACTGCTCTGAGGAAGCAAACCTGGTGACACGTTTGGGTTTAGCAGGCCCTAATTACCTGGAAACAGTAAAAAAATTTCCGGCTGCAAACTGTGTGTTTACCAGAATTATAATTCTTTCTTGTACATTAAAATCAATAAACATTATTATTATAAATCCAAACCGTCAGGGTAAGATATATTTTGCATTGATTTATTAACGATTTAAGATTGTTCTTGTATTGTGTAAGTCGACATCTCTTATAGTCTTTTCTAATGTTATATTAAAGAGATGATACGCCAGCGCATCTCTCTTCTGTAACCCCGCATATGTTTCAAAGGCTTGTGACAGATCGCTTTGCATTTGCACTCTGCAGATCACTTTACTCATATGTTCTTTATCATACAGATTTCTTATTAGGTTAACTAGATAGTTAAGAACTCCGATATATATTATTATACTCCAGAGGAATCCTATTTTACCGAATTCAAAGCCTTTTTGTAATTCACGAAACAAAGCAGCATTAATATATATTATATCATGTCTTTACTTTTTTATATATAAATTGTTTTCGTTCATCAGAGCACCTTTGTACGCTGCCACTTAGATAAAAAAATTCCTAGAGACGTCTTGTTGGTAATGATACCAAGTACTGTACAACTCATGTCGTCTTGTTGAAACATGGACGAACCCTTCGCATAGAAAAGATACTAACTTTTAAACGGATAAAAACCAGAAACATACAAGAGTAAGTACGCATCTAATATAATATATTATGTGTGAATATTATGTGTGAATATTATGTGTGAATATAAAATTTGTACCTTTAACTGATTTTCTCTTATTCCAGGCAGGGTACTATCTAAGGATTCAGTATGGATATTTGCTGGTATTATGCCTTCCTCCATAGTAATAACTGCTTTTGTTAAAGAACATAATCCTGAAGCAACTTCGGAGTGACCCATGTTTGATTTGACAGATCCAATAAGTAAGGGTTCGTTTCTTTTCTGACAGAAATGTTTTCTAAGAGATTCACATTCAATTATGTCACCAACGGGAGTACCTTAAATGTTTTACATAAAAATTAGTGTTAGTATTTGTTAAGATTACATAAGGTATATGAATATAACTATGTCTAAGTACGTCTGATATTTAAATGTAAAATCACATTAAAAGATATTTTTCTAGTATGGTAAACATAGTCGTGGTGACACAGATCTTCAAAAATATAAATTGACCAAAAATAAAATAAAAGCAACAGTACAAACTAAGAGTTTTATAAAAACATCCAGAGCTAATAACTGTAATAGACACCAAAAAATTAAACTATGCAGTCATAACAGCTTAAGTACTTCTAAATAACAAAGAAAGCTAAAGCGTTTGACCAGCTGATATCCCTTGTAAAGTGTGGAAAGCATTACAAGAGGCAGAAACAGTTACACTGTGTGCTGAAGAGACATGTAATCTACACAACGTTGCTAAGGAAAACAGTGCCAGCATAGATATGCAGATGCTATCCGCAACGTAGAATCATCTCATTTCATGTAGAATCTGGTTATAGTGGAGCTAATTTATTAGCTTAGTCAAGTATGCTATTCAACAGGCTCTGACTGTAGTAATGAACAAAATTTAGAGCTTAAAATATTCTACCAGAAGTTCAAAAATATGAAATTTATCAACAGGAAGAATTTAGAGGCATCAGATCCTGTAAGTCTTAAGATTATGGAACAAACATAATAAGAAACTGCCAAAAATCAGAACTGCTACTTTTAAAACACAGCTCTATAAACTTTTATAAAAAGCTTAAAGAACTAACAAACTCTTTCAGTAAAACAAACTTTTTAAAAATCACAAAAAGGCACCAAAAGGAATTATGTGAAATATGATAAACGTATATACCAAACCTTTTCTCTGGTAATCCTAAATGCCTAATTATGATAGAAACATATAATTAGCTGGTCCACCAATATTAGAGTCGGAAATAGAATATGCAATCTCTAATTTAAATAATCATAAGGCAGTTGGACCAGCAAGCTATAAATGCGGAAAAAATCATTAAGCTATTATAGCTGGCTTATCCGAACTGTTTAAAAACAATAAAATACGGGACAAATATCAACATATTGGCTAAAATTATTTATCTTGGCAATACCACCGAAACACAATGCCAGTCGATGTGAAGAAGACCGTTCAATTATTTCAATTATAATTAAAGGCGTTCCTTAAAATAATACATTAGCGAATTTAGAACAAATTTGTAGAAAGAAGAGGAAATACTCATTTTGGTTTTAAAAATGACTTGGGACAAGGAGACACCTTTTTACATGAAGTTTAAAAGGCCTTTGAAAACGTGAGTATTATAAATATTTTATTATTATATTTTTTAAACAATTTTAAAAGATTATGGCGGCTAAACTAACTACAACATAGAACCAAAAATCTAAGTTTTATGAATAAGGTTTAATTTCGGTGATTTCCTCTTATATATTCGAACGTTAGTTTTTTTCATAAAAATTTGAATACCATTTTAAATCTTCGAAGAAAAACAGTTTAGTGTCTGTTCGACTAAAGTAAAGTGTTTGT
Organism: Diabrotica undecimpunctata; assembly: GCF_040954645.1. Lineage (NCBI taxonomy): Eukaryota > Metazoa > Arthropoda > Insecta > Coleoptera > Chrysomelidae > Diabrotica > Diabrotica undecimpunctata. The sequence goes on from NC_092804.1 coordinate 164,867,432, forward strand.
TTACAATAAGAATCGTCTAGAAGAAAAAGTAAAATTGATTTTGCCGGCTTGTAGATTTTATTAGCATCAGTTGTCGTCTAGCTTTTGGCGGGGCTAGATCTGGTATTTCGCCACTCAAGTAGTACTCGCGGTGCGAGTATTATGGATTCATATTTTGGCTTCGATCTAAGCAGTTGAATTATAAAATATTGACCGTTTCGCACCTTGAAAACAGTCAAGTGGTAAACAAATATTTGCCACCAAGATATAGAAGTTATGAAGAACAGAAAATTAAATCTAAAATCCCTTTTATATCTTTTAATTGGTCTTCACACCCACACACACATACACACACACACACACACACACACACACACACACACACACACACGTACATTCCAGCTCTGAGGGACATGTGTGTTCCTCTAAACAGTGGGGTCCACATGTCCTAAGATCAAACCAGTCACACTTCGTCATAAAGTGGTACTTATTAGGTCCCAGGCCATGCCACAACTCCTCGCCATCATGTCACTTAAGAATGGTGAGCCTTATATACTGATCGTTACTTTGGATGCCCTGGAAAATTGGACATCCTCTGATTTTTTGTTTGTGGTTAGGCCACCCGACTCTAGTGGTAGTTTGTGATCCGAAAAGAGAGACATTAAACTAAATTATTGTTTCTCTATCCGGAAATGTGCGTGTTCGGTGATTCAGCTGCCAAATTGGCAAATAAACTTTTTTCTACTCGCCGGTTGAGCACCCGAAAGGACTGAGCATCGAGTCACGCTTGTCGTACGTGACCTCCATACTCAGGATTCGTGAACTTTGATCCTGACTTGCCTGAGAGGCTATTTTTTGTATGTATGTATGAATAAAATCAGAATTCACTTAATGTTATTCATTTGATGGGTTGCCTGCTGTAGATATGATTACAGAAAGTTTTTAGTAAAGGTTAAGATAAAAACAATAATAGGAGGAAAGTAGTAATATTTTTTTGGTTTTTTTTTTGTTTTTTAAATTTTTATAGTGTATCTGGATAGTAAAATAAAACATAACTTACTAAAAGAAATAAAAATTGTATAGTGTAAGAAATAAGAATGATTGGTTTTTAGAGATCTGCGTTGCAATTTGCCGGTAAGTAAAGTTCACGTCTGTGAAGTTGGTGGTAATATTAGGACAAACTGTTATAATACTTTTTGTTTCGTTTTTCTTTTTGATGAAAAAATTATGGTAGTCTTAAATTTTCTAGCGACTATTTAGTCAAGCTATTTTTTTTAACAAATAATAAAAATTTGTCAGTTTTTAACGGTGGTATGAAAAATCCGACAGTATATCTGCGTGGGTAGTTTTTATTTTTTTTTTGTATGGTACCCTTGTACTTAAGTGAGAATTATTGTCTTTTTATTGTTCTAATAAATCTATATGAAGTCTGTAAGATGCGAATTCTTGAGTTAGCTATTAATAAGCTATTAATAAATACAACCAATATGTAACAATTTTGTATGGTTTAATTTCTCTGACAATTTGACAATTGTCTTTTCTCCTGGACAAAATATAATTGCTAACAGGTTTGTTGATCGAACATAAAAGGTAAGGGAAATTGTTTCTTATGATATATATATATATATATATATATATATATATATATATATATATATATATATATATATATATATATATATATATATATATATATATATATTGGTTTTAAGACTTTTCTTTGTCACTAGAAGAAACTACTAAGTGGCACTTTTTATGGCAAATTATTTATGATTTTTTTTGTATCGTTTATTAAATATTTCCAGTTTAGCTCTAGTAACCAATATCTTTTTTTCCTCTTCATGCTAGTAGGACAGTCGCAAGAACCACTGTCGGCCGATCCTGAGCAACGCGACCTCGTTTATTTTATGTAAATCGTTTGTTGTGTTACAACATCTATAGGTTGATATTTAACATTGATATTGCTTAAACTGTAATCCTTTCTGAGTGTCATAGGTCTGATGTTGATGTATAAACTCCAAAACCAATCGAAGAAACATACCATCAATAAACTTAAAGAATTGTAAGTGGAGACTTTTCTTTCTACATCATGTTATTATTTATACATAACTATAAACAATTTCTAGTTTATAAAAACTATAAACAATTTATGATATAATTATTAATTCAAAAACATTAATTAGATCTTACAGAAACAGCCATTACCAATTTTTTGTTTAATATTAATTTGAATCTATATGAAAAATTAAACTTACCTGTTCCGTGTGCCTCGACATACTGAATTGCGTTTGGATCTACTTTAATAGAATCGTATAAGTTTCTCATTAAGATAAATTGTTCCTCGATAGAGGGATAAGTAATTCCTTCTTCTTTAAAACCATCCGTAGCGGACTTAGCTGCAAGGACAGTTGCATATATTCGCCTACTTTTACTCTCTCTTTGTAAAAAGTAACTAACTACAGTTTCTGCTCGTACATATCCATCTCGGTTTTTTGAGAAAACCTTGCATTTACCTTCTGGTGACAACATATTTAGCCTTAAATAAGTATATATTAAAGAGCTTGAAATATGTACTGTATTTAATAAACAGATTATATGTTAGTAATACATTTTGGTAGACCAACCTCGTAAATAAGATAGTATTAGTCCGAGCTGGGGTTAAAATGCAGGTTACCAGTTTTGTAGGTGGTTTTAGCTGCAAATATATCGAATAAGTACATACGATCCGAACAAAAACAAGCAGCAAAAAAGCCAGAACAAAATTCGCTAAGTTAGAAGACCTTCCAAAGCGGATCCTGCGAGAGATATTAAGGAATAATGGGTACTATAGATAAAAGCACAGAAGACTCAAACAGCAAACATATAATAAAGTCTAAATAATTGTAGCTCTATCAAAAGTAGACAACGCTCTTACCTTTGGCATTGCAAAGTATAAACTAATGTTAATTTTATATGTTTGGGACAGCCCCCAAAAAAATTTAAAAAAAACCACAAAACAGCTTTAGCTACCAAAAAATTAACTAAAAACGCAAGGCTAAGAAAAGACGCAAGCTACAAAAAAAACTAACAAAACCCAAAAAACGGACAAGAGGTGCCCACATCCTTCAGCTCCAAGTCACCAAACTGGAGGTAGCCTAGAGCGGGGACGTAAACTCCGAGCAAGCAATACAAATCGATTGTAAGTCAATAGAAATGGAGTGAATAGAGTAGGATTTCGTGCCCGTGTTGGAGGACTTGTAGCCAGGACTCCCACGCACTTTACTGATAAGAAATTTATATAATATAAAGCATTAAAACGCTATTGAAACAGTGTAGCGGGTAAATGGTCTGGAGCATTAGGGCAGGGTAAAGTAATTCCTGGTTAAATGAGTTAATTCCTTACTCCAATGAATTGTATCACTCTAATGTCATACTTAAGAGGTGTTAAAGTCTCTCAGGCTGGGTTAAACTATTGCTTGCTTGTCTTCTACAATGTCAAATCGACAAAGAACTCTGATGGGAGATGTTTAGACAAGAACTGTATGTTAAAGGGATTATTATTGAATCATATTGATATGGTGGTGAAAAGAATCTCTAAAAGTAGAAAGTAGAATCCGGATACAAAATGAATTAACGGAAACAATAGATGTGAAAAAGGGACTACGCCAGGGAGACGCCCTAACATGCATCTTGTTCAACATCTTGCTCGAGAAAATACTGAGGGACACAACAGTCAATACACGAGGAACAATAATTAATAAAAGCGTGCAAATACTAGCATTTGCCGATGATGTTGACATAATCGCAAGATCAAGAAGAGAAATGATAGAGGCATACAACCAAATAGAACGAGCTGCACAAAATAGTGGTCTTAAAATCAATCAGACCAAAACAAAATATATGCAGGTAAGAAAAAACGCAGAAATAAGGCAACCACAAAATATAACAATAGGAGAATACAACATAGAGGAGGTAAAAAACTTTATATACTTGGGATCCCTAGTCACGTCTGATAATAACGTTACGGAGGAAGTGAAGAGGCGAATATTTATTGCAAATAAATGTTACCATGGCTTAATTAGACACCTAAGATCAGATAACCTCGCAAGAAAGACAAAATGCCAAATATATAAAACCCTAATAAGACCGGTACTCACATATGGCTCAGAAACCTGGACACTTACTAAAAGAGAGGAAACGTTGTTAGCCACCTTCGAAAGAAAAATCTTGCGACACATATATAAGGGCACAAAAGAAAACGGAATATGGCGAAGACGATACAACTCTGAACTATACAAAATATACCAGGATCCGGATATTATATCATTCATCAAAATAGGACGGCTGCGTTGGATAGGACATGTAGAAAGAATGGAAGAAGGCGAAATACCAAACAAAATATTCAAACAGATGCCAGTAGGAAAAAGAACAAGAGGAAGACCGAAACTGAGATACTTAAAACAAATAGAAAATGATATAACAACCTTAAAAATAAAAAACTGGAGAAAAAAAGCACGAAACAGATCGGAATGGAGAAAAATCCTAGAACAGACCAAGACCCAAAAAGGGTTGTCGAGCCAGTGGTGATGATGATGATTGATATGGTGTTGAGTTTTGTAAAATAAAAGGTGTAAAGAATAGTAGGCATTCACGGCTAAAATAAAACGTAATAAAATAAAATGTTTGGAATAACTCAATTTACTTAAATTGTTTTATTGATTTTGTTATATTAGTCCTTACCTCATAAACTCCGCTGTTTCAAAAGGATGTTGAAATAATTGTGTACCGCAGACTATGGCACTATCAGTTTCTCCTAACATCATGTCCTTAATTGCACAGACAAAAGCATAGGTACTACTTGAACATGCAGCGTCCATAGCAAAGCTTGGACCTTTAAAGTCAAAGCAGTATGAGACTCGATTAGCAGCTACAGATAAGTTAGCACCGATAATCGTATAGCCACCGGTGCTTTTTTCTTTATGAAATTCTTCGTAGCAATTAAAGCTACCTATTGCAACATAGACTCCTGCAAATAGATATTAAATGAATTTTAAAGAGCATTTTGGTTATTTAGAAACCTTATGCACGTAATGTTTTTTAAGATAAATCATAAAAAATAGTAATGATGTAATTTTACATAACCCTAATAGGTTTATTACTGCACAATATGTATTTTATCTTTATATGTGTTTCCTATATACTAATACGATAAATTATGTGCTGTTCCCCGCAAGAATTGAGGACAATAATGCCTTGCTAATTGCATTTTAATGTCCTCTTTAACAAAGTGAATAAACTGCTAACGAGCTTTCTAAATATTCTATTATTTGTTTCTTGTTCTTTTTGATAATATTATCTTAAAATAAATTCTATTTTACCTGATTACCTGAAGTTGGGTAATCCCACCGTTAAATTATTTATACGTACATCCTATTAACAGAGATTACAATCTGTGCTGTTAGTCTTAATACTAACCAAAACAACTAAATTTCATAGAAATACTTGAACGAAAGTTTTCTATTGCGTTATTGTCAAAAATCTGAGCTAGGGTCACGACGCAAAATGGCTTTGGAGTGTGTACTTCGTAAAAGGGGTAAGAGTAAATTATTGATCGACGGTTATCTTTACCAGAAAGATAAAGAAAAGCAAAACATTTATTGTAGGTGTGATTACTACAAGACATTCAAGTGTAAAGCTGGTGTTATAACCCTATAAGGTGCAGTAGTAAAAAGAAGTGGGACACAGAACCATATAGCGAAAACAAAACAAAATTTTTCAATGACATACGTGAAAACGCTACACAAACCCAGGATGGGCCGCATCATATAATATCCACTGAACCGAAGTAATCAACAAGCAGCTCCGCCTTTACCACTTCACAGAAGAGACATTATTTTTCCAGAAGATTATAAATTAACTTAAAATAAAGAACAATTTTTACTATTTAATTCAGGTCCATACGATGATCGGTTGTTAATTTTTTCAACAAGACAAAGTCTGCTTCTTCTAGCAAGGTCGCCACACTGGTTTGCCGACGAAACTTTTAAAACTGTACCTCACTTTTTTTATCAACTATATACAATCCACAGATTAGAACAGAATACTGCGATTCCTTAAGTAGACGCACTAATACCTAACAAGACATAACAAAGTTATGTTCGGCTACTTTTAAAATTAAAAGGACTTTTGCCTGTAGCTTCGCCTGCAACCATATTACCAAATTTTGAAAGCGGAATGATAAGTGCTAAAAGACAATAATATCCCGACTCAAGACATCGTGGGTATTTTTTCCATTTCACTCAATGTCTCTTTAGAGGAATCTAGTCAGACGGTTTAAAAAGATGATATGAAACTGATTCAGATTTCGCTTTAAAGCTTCGATTATTGGCGACCTTAGCATTCGTTCCTACTGCAGACGTAGTGGAGGCATTTAAAACGATTTGCGATCAAGATGTGTTGCGAGCAGAAACCCAGTCAGTAATTGATTATTTTGAATGGATCGGGTGTCCACAAAAAGGTAGACAACGTCATTTGCCCTTATTTTCACATGATTTGTGGAATTGTTATGATGTGGTCCAAGAAAGTTAGGCCTCTCTTACTCATGGCGTCGTCTACTTCGTTCCTTCAGGATCTTCGGGGTCGGCCTTTTTTTCCTCCTTCCTATGGGACTCCATTCGGCTATTCTCTTTATCCATCTGCTGTGGCTAGTTTTTCTTACATGTCCATACCACTTAAGTCTTTTTTGTTCTATATATGTTAGTATATCTGTTTTCATTTATGTTCTTTGCATTAATTCGTCATTACTTCTCCTATCCATTCTTGTTGCTCTGCAGCATCGTCGCAGGCATTCCATCTCTGTTGCTACTGTTTTACTGCTGTTTTTCTTGTTTATAATCCAATTTTCAGCCTCATATGTCATAATACTTCGCACTAATGTTTTATTAATCTGTGTTTTTGTCTTCATATTTAGGTGTCTATCCTACCATACTAAGTTAAGTTGTCGGATTGATGTTCTTGTTTGTCCTAATCTTTGCTTAATTTCTTTCTCTGTTGTTTTTGTATTTGAATTTATCCTTTCCCTTGATTGTTACGTTATCAACAATCTGTAGATCTTCTACGTCTTCTTCACTTGTAGATAGGTACTCTGTTTTCGCGAGGTTAATATCTACGCCAGCCTTGTTATATTCTTCTTGTAGTTTCTTCATCGTCTTGTGCAATTACTACTTGATCGTCTGCAAATCTTAACGTGTATAGGTATTCGTTTCCAGTACTCCCATGCCTTCACATTTTCTTTCCCACGTAATCAAGGCTTTCTCTAAGTAAAAAAATTAATAAAAATTTAAATAAACTAAAAAAAAATCAAAAAAGTTAAAAATCTCAAAAAACTGACAAATTGGATGTTTATTCCAAGTTCTAAACACGCCAGCGGTACGCTGCCAGTCCTAAGCCTGATTAAAGTGTGAAAGGAACATGGAATAAAAAATAGCGAATAAGAGATAGCTAGGTCGAACACAATCTAAGTAGTAATAACTATTTAAATAGCACATAAATTACCGTATTAGTATATAGGAAATACATATAAAGCAATAACTATTTAAATATATTTTTTGGGCAATTATTTATCTGCCAATTGTCTATTCAGGCAATTGTTCATTCGGGGAATTGTCCATTCGGGGAATTGTCCACTAGGGTAACTGCCCATTCGGTGAATTGTTCATTCGGGTAATTGCTTTCGGGAAATTGTCTTTTGGGAAACTGTTTTCGTGCAATTGTCCGGGACCCGTATGGAAGTGGGACAAATTCTAGACGAATGGAGAATAAGTATTAGTCCCTGTCTACAAGATCAAAAGAGATATTCAACAATGCAGCAACTATAGGGCATAAACTTATATAGTCACACTACGAAAGTTTTGAGTGATAAGGAATAATTTTTTGACTGTGAGGTCAAGAAAACGAAATATCTGAAAATCAGTTTAGGTTTATGGAAGGTAGTTGCTTTCTAAATAGTTTTCTATTGATCGAACGTGGAATCTAAACATGGTTACGATTTAAAGAAATATAAATTATGCAGGGGAGTAACTGGGTTCTCGGAAAATCCGATTCTATATTGATAGTTCTATATTGATTTCTAATTTAACTGATGTACCTAATAATGACGGTCAAAAATTTAGTTAATATAAATTATAGAAGTGTAGATAAATTATGTTTAACCCACAGCTCCAATTTGTTGTGCGTTTATTGTTTGATCTAAAAATTTAACCAAGTTTATTAACCGGTAAATTTACCAGTTTTAGAACCTCTAAGTTCTGCTGGATTATAACCAGCATCAATAATACTTTCGTATACTGTTTCTAGAAGTATTCGATGTCGAGGATCTGTAAAATCTGTCTGCTTAGGATGAATGCCGAAGAAGGATGCATCAAACTTATCTATATCCAAAAGAACACCGCTTCTCTTTGGAACGCCCATAACACCTAGAAAAGTTATATGTGAATACTATATTATCAACTAATTACTAGCTATTTATGTAAATATATAAATATTGTATGTATACTTGAATTAGTGGGATAAGGGAATGACACAGAATCAAGTCTGTTTGCCAGAGAAATATAGAACGTTTTGTTATAATATGAATATAAAGTTTGAGAATATGCTGTTTAACTTTCTACTGTCAATTCCTTATTAAAATTTATCAACACTTATTTTTTTTTTGGCAGTTAACAAAATGTGTATGAGATATAGTGGGAGTAATTTCATTTCAGGTTGACTTTGACCAATTGCGTGGTTTGGCTGCTTTCAGGGTTGTTGTGGTTTGTGGTTGATTTGCATAGACATAAGTAAATCTCGAATTATAGGCAAAATGCCTTTTTTGCCTATTTTGCCTATTATAATTGTTTTTTGCACTTTTTGCCTTTTTTTCGTAAATTCCGCCCATTTGTGCCTTTTTTAAATTTCATGGTACTACCCATTATATTATTCTATTACTAAACTATTCTATAATAAAATTTCGGGTCAATAATAAAATATCAATGGTTTGTTTATATAACAGATTTCTAGGAAAATGTACCTGATTGAAACTTGAGGGTTAACTATTTGGAAATCCCTAACCTTTATTAGTTTATTATCAGTTGTACAGTCGGTTACTGTATCAGAGTTTAGTCAAAAATTGCTATATCCTAGTTTAGTTTTGTTGCGTATACCGAAAAGCAAAGAACACGTTTTAAAACGTTTTAGACATTTGTTTGAAAAGATGACATCTAAATTAAGGCTATGGATCGCATCTTATTCGGAACTTTCTCTAGAAGGAGATGGAGCATTTTGTAAACCATCGGTAAGTTTTATTTTTTCTCTTTTTTTTTCTCGTCCCACAACATAACTAAATTCTAAAGCGGTTTTAGAATTCTAATTATTTTTTTTTTTAAATTCTCAGATTTAAAAAACTAGTACTTTATTGACCAGCATTGTGGAACCCTACTTCATAAACGTAATTTGGAAAAATTAAATAACTCAAAAAAAGTTAGCCCAAATATCTCTGCCGGATAGTTTAAGCAGTTCAAAAAAAAAAGGAGGAAGACGCATTTAAATTTGATTTATGATTGAGTTAGAGGGCAATTTTTTGTATATTCTCGTGGATGAAACGAGAGATGTATGCGGCAGGTATATAGCTAATTTAATGATTGTAATTTTAAGCGAAAACTTTGCGAGAAAACCTTATTTAGTTGCCGTTAAAGAATTGGGAAAAACAAACAATTTAACAATAAGTCGATTTACACAAGATAGTTTAACAAACCTCTTTTTACCCAACGCTATACCAGTGAATAAAATAGTTATAATGCTTTCAGATGCTGCGGCATATATGTTAAAAGCTGCTGTTAATTTAAAGATTTTTTATCCTAATTTAATTTATTGCACCCACGGGGTAAATAGAATTGCTGAAGAAATAAGAAATCTGTTTCCGTTGGTAAATAATTTTATAAATTTTATGAAAACAGTTTTTGTAAAGGCTCCGTTGAGGGTGCAAATATATAAAGAAAGACTTCCCGGTGTCCCTTTACCACCTAAACCAGTAATTACAAGGTGGGGAACCTGGCTCGAAGCAGTTTATTTTACTTTGAACACTGCAATGAAATAGAATTAGTTATGTCAGAATTTGATGATGATATTTCCGAAGCCATTCGAGAAGCAAAAAAAATATTAAAAAACCCCAAATTAAAACAGGAACTCGCTTATATCAATGGCAATTATAAATTAATAGTTACCACAATTACCTTATTAAAAAAACAAGAGATAAATTTATGTGAGTCAGTAAAATTAATAGATAATTTAAAGACGAAAATTAAATCGGCACCTGGTAGTAACGGTCAATTAATTAAAAAAAAAATGAAATAAGTTTTCGACAAGAATGAAGGTTTTTCGTTTTTATCTAATGTTGCTAAAGTTTTGAATGGGACATTTTCCGAGAAATTTCAAATTATGCCAGATTTATTATCCGTTCTGAAATATGCTCCAATTACATCTGGCGATGTAGAACGTTCGTTTTCAATGTACAAATTAATTTTAAGGGATCGAAGACATAGTTTTAAGACCAAAAATATTGAAAAACATTTAGTTGTTTCTATTAATGATAAAATTTTATGTGGTTACAATGTTTAATTATTAATTTACAGTTATTTTGTTACTAGTTTATTTATACTAATGTTATGATTATGGTGTGTAAATATACCTGCCTTAAGTTATTATTACGTTAATTCAGTTTGTACAATAAATAATAAGTTATATTCCTTTATTGCCTATACTTTGCCTAAATGTTAATATTCCTGCCTTTTTTAATAAAAATATTTGCCTATATAGGCGCCTTTTTCTTCAATTTTTGTTGCCTTCAAATCCGAGCTTTAGACATAAGACTACAAAAACCCCCTACAAAAGACTCTAACGGGGTTATATTGCACGATCTTGGTGGCGAGTTTATACTTCAATGACTTCATGTGAGATGATATTCATTCCCTCAAATCGCTGGTACAGAATGTCCAATATAGCATAGGCTGTATGGTACGTAGCACCGTCCTGTTAAAACCACATATCGCTGGTATCTATACGAATTGAGCCTAAAAGAATTTGGTAACCATCGACCTGTCCTCACTGACCTTTTGGTCACTCATTCTGTATGGAATGGACGCCTAAGCATTAAAGTTAAATATCATGAGATGGCTAAAAGCTCTTGAAATATGGCTTTATTACAGAATGTTTGTAATATCATGGACACAATGGATCGGGCAGTATTAAACACCATAGAGAGAGGTTAAAACTAACAACAACGAATACGAAATAACAAAGAATATAAATAATTCGTACCTAGCCCATATAATGAGAATTGACAAATAAAACCAGAACGAGATAAAAGAATAATGTCGTGGTTTCGAAATATCAGAACTCAAACAGCTATGAACGTTTGACAATTAAAGTAGTTTGTACATTAAATGGCGATTGCTTCTTTAAATATTCAGATCATGATGAATAACATCGTTTGACACACACCAAAGGGCATTGCAGACATCACGAAGGATTTTTTATTAGAATCTTCGTAGTTTTGCATATTTGTGTTACTGGCAGTCCTCCAGATTTAAATTCTGTTTATCCATACCGGTCGTAGTGGTGTCTTATAGAGAAGAAGTTTGTTTTGTATACCTGACTTCCGATTCATAAACGAGTACATTTTTTTGTAAATCATGTTGGAGCATGTTTTGTAAAATATGTAAAGCAGTTTGTACCATATATGTTTTCCCTATTTTAGGTGATTGTCTATGTAGTTAACTAGATATCTGATATCGTTTCTAGCAGATAGTAATTTTCGGTTTATAGATACCTCTCTATTTAACAGTTCTCTCTATTTAACGTGAAGGTGGTGTGAGTCAATTTAATATTATTCACTTTGACACGCCATAGTTTTAACCAATTTTCTAATTGGTCCAAATGGTTTTGTAAATTTCTGTATGCTAATCTTTGATTCACACGAGTGGCCATTATTACGTGATTATCTGCATCCGTAGCAATTGTAGTAATATTTGTAGTAGGAATGTCAGCTGTGTACAGTAAATATAGGGTTGAACCGAGTGCGCTACCTTGAGGAACTGCTGCCGAGATCGAATATAGGGGAGTGCAAGTTTCGCTGTCATTAATTAACAAGGATCTATCTGTTATATATGACTGTAGAATTTTGGCTACAGGATAAGGACACTTCCAGAACCAGGGCATTTCCAGAATCCAATCACGTTGTGATTGGATTCTGGAAATTGGACTATCACCTTGTTAAATGCCTACGAGATATCTAAGAAGGCAGCTATACTGTAGGCGTTTGAGAAAGTCTACGAGAAAATTTAATTTTTTCTTTATTGTTGCCACAGTTCTAGCGTATTATCTATTCAGCTGTTGATTTTTGCTTGTAGATATCCTGTTTCTTCTATTATTACTTCTAAGTTTTAAAAGTATTAACTTAATTTTTTTTGCTTTAATTTCTATTTTAGGTTTATTAGGTTTATTTTATTAAGTTCTTGTATTTCCTCTTATTTTTGCATAACTTTTGGTTTGTTAATATTTATCTTTATTCCCTTTTCATTAAGGTACTTTTTTCCATATTTTCAAATTATTCTAAAGTTCCCTTTCAGTTTTTGGAATTAGTACAAAATATTACTTCTTCCGAGGTCTCTCTCTTTGCAGCTGTATATACCCTATGTTAAATATTAGACATTTTTATTTTTAAATGAGACCTGGCAATGCCCAATATTTTTAATCTTCGCCAAATTTTAAAATAAAGTTTACAGTTTTTTTTAAATATAATTGCTAAATTAATAGGCATTAATAGCCAACAATTCACATAAATGGTCCTTATAGCCTGGTGAACTAACAGCAGAAAACTAACTATGGTTAATGGTTTCAATATATTCTGCCATATCGCTTTTCCTTTGGTAATTTAATACTTTTTGATGAATAACCGATAACATTGTCTGAGAAAGGGACATGGTCTACAACAATGTCATTCCAGTAAGTGTAGAAAAAGTGCCAAGTCGCAGAATACTCTTTTACACATGGAATCGGAATCTAGGGAAAACTCTGAAGGTTGCTTGTAAAATTCATCCACAACCATACAAAAGGAAAATGCCGTTACAACTTCTGCCTGTTAATCTCATTGCTCAATATTTCCTCAAACCTTGTTCTCAACTGCCTTAGTAAATATTCTCGACAACAATGCTCAAACGCAAATCTGTAGAATTCTTCTTGATAATACCTCTCGATGTAGTTTTGTAACTAATAAATTGTATGATAAGCTAAATCTTCCAAAATCTAAAATACAAGCTTTATTATCTGGTACTGGCGATTCTTCTTCCAAGAACAAATGTAATAATTGCGTCTTTGCATTGATACTGCCTGGACCGGTGGCTTTTCCGTTCTTCTGAGCTTTTACTGCATAAATAACTTCTTTTTTGTTATTTTTGGACCTTTTTCATTTATTCGATTTTCCTTGCATGGCGGAGAACAAGGTCTATCATCGTCAAAAGTGTCTGAATGTATTCTTTCTATCTCTCCAGTTTGTCTTTTGTACCTATATTTATCTCGTTATTATTATTTCTTTATATTGTTTCTTGTCTCTTTCTCTGTCTATCTGTCAGTTCTTTTAATTTTTTATGGACTTTAAAGATTTATCTTTCCTAAAGTTGTTCACTTTCTAGGCATTTGGTTAACATCCAGTTTTCTTTAGATTCTCTGCACTTTTTTCAACGAGTCAATGATTTTGTTGACTTGTTTGTATTCTATTGGGTTTGTTTTATGTTTTCGTCTTACGTGCAAAAGGTCCATGATCTCTTGCGTAATCTATTTTTCTTTTTTGTTGTTTTTCGTAAACCCGATGTCGTCTTCTTGTATCTTTATTATTTTCATTTTTAGAGCAGTCCATGTTCTTTTAACATCGGTCTGTACCAAATTATCTATCGTTTTTATTTCTTTCTCAACCTTGATACTTTTTTATTTTTCTTTACAGGGTTCTTCAGTTGTGAGATGTCTCTTTTTCGTGACACTTTTTCTATTTTAACTTTAAGGAACCTTTTTAGTCTAACATCAATTGTAACTAGATCTTGATCGCTATGAATGTCAGCTCCAGGATATATTTTAGTAGATTAAATGTATTTCTTGAAGTTGTTATCGAACAAAATTTTATTTCTAACAATTTTATCTTTTCTGTGTGAAGATCATTTCCAAGTTTATAGCCTTCTAGGATGTTGTTTGAAGAAGGTGTTGGCTACTAACAGGTTGTTCTCTACGCAAAAATGTACCAGTCTATCACCCCTATTGTTTCTGATACCAAGACTGCTCCTGTGTTATCTCCTTCAGACCACGACCAATTTTGGCATTAAAGTCTTCCATAATCATCATTATCTCGCCTTTTTTTGTCAGTCGCATTATTTCATCTATATTGTTAAAAAAATTTTCAATTTCTTCCTGTATGTTCTCCTATACGTTTGTTAAAAGTTCTACCAGTAGAACCAATGTAAGTTTTTGGACAGTCGCCACATTTTTTTTTTTTTTATTTTTAATTTCTAAGTCTGTCTAAGTGCTTTTTCTTTCGTCTCTTGTTGTTTTTTATATATTTGCCCAAGCATATCGTCACCTAATGTAAACTCAATATAGGTAAAGAGTGCTCACCACTGGGTGTGGCTTCCACTACGTCATTTTTCCTGTCTTTTAAAGGTATTGTTTATTTTATATTGATAATAGATTACAATAAACGAAGGAAATTAAAAAAATCTATGCAATATTTAACTTTTAACAGCTTTTAGCAACTTTTAATTACAATAACTGAATGTTTAGTCAGATTCTCATAAATAAAATATATTTTTTTTAACCAACAGTTTATGGTGAAGTTTTTTAGCTTAAAAATACACCGAAATAATTTCATGAATAGCTTTAGAAAAAAGATATATAGATTTTTTAAATTACTGCTTGTGTTTTGTACTTCAGTATTTATCCTTATCTTATTATGTTATAAAACTATAAAAATGATATAGAAGTTATTTAAGAATTAATAAGTATATAAAAAATTGACATTTTAGAATTTATAAAATGATAGTAGGTTGCATTGAGTATTATTAAAATATCACTATCATTATCAAAATGTAGTTTTGTCAGTAAAAAAATTAGTTAATTCCAAATATTACTCTGATTGGTTGATGAATAAGATATTTAAGAAAAAAATATGACTTTACCTGCTGGATATCGTTGACTATTTTCTTTTACTAAATCTACACCACCAAAAAGCGCTTCTTTGAACTCTTCAACATTTGCACACTGAGGAAACTTCCCGGAAATTCCTGTGATAACAATTTTGTCATTTTCCACAATATCTTTCATGATTTTAAAATATCATACCACGTTAAACAAAAGTAAAAAACAGACTAACAGAATCCGATCATACTGTAAAATATTTATTAGTTATTGATTTTTTTATTTCATAAGTCAAAGTGTCATTTGTATATATTAGCACAATTTAGTCGCTGCATTGAATGCTAATTTTCCGAGGACTAAGAGACGGCAAATTTTGCAACAAACTGCAAATTTACTGATAAGTTTACTGCTTGTCTAGTATTTTCATTCATGACATTATCATTCATGACATAAGCACATAAGCCTAAAAAATATATTACGATTTTCATATGATATTATTACAAGCAAATAATTTAAATCATAAAATGGTAAACTTAACCATTTGGCCATAAAAATCCAAATAATAAGAATAGGATACAGAAAACGATTTAAGATCAAATCATTTTGGTTTTGCTCAGGAGAACATTGTTAAAACTATGTGATTATAATGAAAAAGACAGTAAAGATTTGATTTCGCGTACAGCGACATCTGATAATAAATCCGTAAAATAATTTCGAAGCCATTTTAGTGTTACTTCTTAAAGACAGGAAAGATTTATTTTTCACGTTGAGATTGCATATGAATATCTGTTCTGATGAGCCTTATTAAGGCGAAATACGTATAAACAGATATATATATATATATATATATATATATATATATATATATATATATATATATATATATATATATATATATATATATATATACGCTTTGTACGTGAAATCAAATCTTTACTGTCTTTTTCATTTTATTCGGATCTACTCTGTATGAGTACAAGAAACCAATTCGCTAATGATTTCTGCTTAGTTGAGGAGACATGTCGTGGAATGCAAATTTTAGATTCCCCATGTCTCTATTAACATCTTTATCAACGTCTGCTTTGCCTTGCAATTTTTAGAAGGCTCAGATTAAGGCAGAAATCTGAATTGTGTTTCGAAATTATTTTACGGATCTATGTGATTATGTTGAAATACATCTTATAATTAATCAGTAATAAAAAGAAAAAACTGTTATTTTATTGGTTATTGGTTTACGTTTTAGTTTTTGAAGTTATACTTCTATACTCGCGGTCGACGTTGGAAATTTGTACGAGAGTGAATCGGTGAAATCAGTACATATGTATGATATGAATAAGAGAGAGACAGAAGATATATTTTCTCTCTCTTTCTCTATCCGGAATAAAAATGTTCCTTTTGTATATATATTTAATATTATATATCTGTTAGTGTCATGTTTAATTGGCAAATTTCTTACGTGTTTGGTTTATAAGCTGGTATATGTGAATTCGAATCCCAATATAAATTTCCTTTTTTATTTATGAAATATTTAAAAACCCCACTTTAGTCTTAATAAATATATGTTATATACGCAAAAATGCTAAATTTTAAAATAAAATGAAAATTTACAACATAATCTGAGTTGTTGGTTTTTTATTTTTATCTTCCACAAACATTTTTTAAAGTTATACTTCTATACGCGCGTTCGACGTTGGAAATTTGTGAGTATTCGTATATATTGAGTGAATCGGCAAAATCATTACATATGTAATATAAAGATAAGAGAGAGACAGAAGATATATTTTCTCTCTCTCTCGAGAATAAAAATGTTCCTTTTGTAAACATATTTAATATTTATTAATAATATTATTTTTTTATTAATATTATTATCATAGTAAATTAAACATATGCGTAAGTTATGTATATTGTCATTTTTACATACTTATGAATATTGCATTTTAATTTGTATTTTATTAAAATATTGAATTATGTGGCAGTGTATTGTATTGTATTTTTATATTAATAACAAAATTAACAATGAATTTTATTGCAGAGTATGTGTAAAAAAATGTTTGTATTCAACTCCTTTTATACATATATGAAAATAAAAATATATATTTTCATTAAAATATTGATTCAATCCTTCATTTACTTATTATACTCCTATTACAGGTTGAATGTTTATTACCTATAGTATTACATATGTAATGATTGTGCAGATTGACTCCCATATAAATTTGTAACGAGGACCGCGTGTTTAGAACTATAACTTCTACCGGCAGTCCCACTAGACTGCCACATCCGTTTTTTTTTTATTTATACCGCATAATAATGGTATTAGTAGTTTTTTATTCGTCTACATGAACTTAACAAGTGTTTCCCTGGTAAAGAAGGACTTATACCGTTCTTTCCCTATACAATCATTGTCTGTCTATTTTTTGTAAACAATAAAAAACAAAAATAGAGTAAATATAGTTTTATTGCTAAGATTATCAAATGAAAAATTGTCATAAAAAAGCATTTTACAATATTATTCAGTTTTCCAGTTACTTCAACATTCTTCTTCTTTTGGTGCCTATTAGTTTCGAATATTGGCGATCATTCTGGCTATAGTTATTCGATTAACTGATGCTTTAAATAGATCAGTTGTTGTTGTGGAGAACCATTCCCTCAGGTTTTTTAACCATGATATTCTTCTTCTTCCAATTCCTGGCTTTTTGAATACTTTGCCTTGAAGGATTATTTTCAGTTATCTGTATCTAGCATAGTTTCTTATTATGTGTCCGAGATATTCTAAATTTCTCCTTTTAATCGTATGCATCACTTCTTTTTCTTTCCCCATTCTTCGTAGTTCAGTCTCGTTCGTTATCTTGTCCGTCCATGATATCCGTAGGATTCTTCTATTTAGCCACATCTCGAAGGCTTCAAGTTTTTTCTCCATCGCTTCAGTGAGTGTCCAGGATTCAACTCCGTAGTATAATATCGAGAAAATATAACATCGTAGGAGCCTTACTTTTATCTCCAGATTAAGGTTGTGGCTTTTAAAGAGTTTGGCCATGTTGTTGAATGCAGTCCTATCCTTCTCTATTCTACATTTTACTTCTTGTGAGTGATCCCATTGTTCGTTTACTATTGTTCAAAGATAGGCAAACTATTTTACTCGGTTCGCTGAGGTATATTCTTGATAAGCAATTGGACGTCTCTAATTTTATTTTTGCTGGTGACCATAAATTTAGTTTTTAATATGTTTACTTGTAATCCAAAGTTTTCACTTACTTCATTTACTTTGTTTATTAGGTGCTGTAAACTGTTCAAACTGTCTGCAAAAATAACGGTGATAATAGCGGATGATGTTTAGGTGTTCTCCATTTAAAAGGATTCCATGTTCGTAATTTTCTAAGGCTTCATTATATATAGGTTGAATATTATAGGTAAAAATATACATTCTTGTCTAATGCCTCACATAATCTAGATCGCCTCCATCGGTTCATCTCCAACATTTGTTCTTATTGTGGCTGATTGGTTTCAGTATAAATTTTGTATTATACGCCAGTCTTTATCATCTATTTGGGCTTTTGTTAGAAAATCCATCATTTTTCGGTGTTGAACTGTGTCACGTGGACATTTTGGTAGTCCACAAAGCAGGTGTATATATCGCAAGTTATATCGCTGCATCTTTGGAATAATACCGGTAGACTAAACTCACTAAACAGTGCATCTCTCGTACCTACGCCTTTCATGAATCCAAACTGTGTGTCTTGTATTCTCTTCGCATAGCTTGTATATTCTGCGATGTATAATTTTATAAAAAAGTTTTAGTGTATGGCTTATTCGACTTATTAGCCTATATTCTTCGCACTTTTTCGCTCATTGTTTCTTTGGTAACGTAATAATTTTTAAAACTAGCCGATCTTTTGGAATATTCCGCGTGTCATAGATATGATTAAAGATTTTACGTAGTATTCTTAAAGATTCATTATCAAGAAGTTTAAGAAATTCAGACTGTACTCCTGGAGCTTTTCCTTCTTTTATTTATATTCTGGCTGCTCTTATTTCTGATACTAGTATAGGTGGTCCTGTTTCCGTTGGTATTGGGGACTAGTTCTCCCTCTCATCAAAAAATAAATTTTTTATGTAACTTTTTCAGGTAATATCAATACCCTCTTTGTCCACGATTACCTCTCCGATGTCATTAACAAGTTTACTTAGTCTTCTGTTTTTATGTTTGCTGTAATTTCTCTTACCTTTTTATGCACGTTGAAGTAGTCATATTTACTTTGTATAATTTCGATATCTTGGCATTCTTTCCTTTCTGTTTGGCTTTATAAAGAGTATTTATATAAGTCATTTTCTTAATAAAGAGTATACCGGAATAAAAGGAAAAATACACTTAATATTTGATTTCACGTATAGTGCGTCTGCATATCCGCTTATACGTATTTCACCCTAAAAGGGATACGACAGTTAAGTCGTATGGACGCTGTTTGCGTCCATACGAAGCCATATTAGAGTTGCTTCTACCAAGACAGGAAAGATTTATTTTCACGTCTGTAAGTAGTCGTTCTGAAGTCTTTTTCCTTTTATTCCGGTATGCTCTTTATGAATACTAGAAACTAATTCGCAAAGGATTTTTGCTTAGTTGAGGAGATCTGTTGAGATATGTTAGATTCCCCATGTCTCTTATAACATCTTTATTAACGTCTGTTTTACCTTGCAATTCTTAGAAGACACAGATTAAAGCAGAAATCTGAATTTGGTTTCAAAAAATTAGTTTACGGATTTATTATCAGATGTCACTATTTGCGTCCATACGAAGCCATGTTAGAGTTGCTTCTCAAGACAAAGAAAAATTTATTTTCACGTTCAGAGCCTCTGTGAATAGTCGTTCTGATGATCCCTTATAGGGTGTAATACGTATAAGAGGATACATAGACACACTATACGTGAAATCACATCTTAACTGTTTTGTTCCTTTTAAGATTCAATTACCTTTAGTTCTTAAAATATTTCTTATTAGCCGTTTATCCGCCGCACCCTGTAGAGGTGTTTCATTGATCAATGTCCCATAGGACTGAAAACATTCTGAAATATTATAAATCCATTTTAAATATTTTTAAAATTTTTATACCATTTTTTAATACATTTACATTAATACATTTACATCATTTTATAAAAGAAGTTTTTACTTCATAGTAGGTTTATATTTTTAGACTTATTTTAAATGTACCTCCGTAGAATGTGCACTAATAACTACGATATTTTGCTTTGCAAACCTCGACACATTTAAATAACGTCAATGGCATAAGTAACCACTATATGCGTACCGTTCGTTAATTAATATTTCATTATGGAATAGACATTTACTTAAAAAATCGTTGGTTAATTACAGGTCAAGGTGCCAGAAATTTTTTATTTACCTATTTTTGAATCCCTAAATTTTAATAAAAGATTAAAATAGCATATCTTTTATATTAACATTATACCATGCGGTCCATATGTATGGAATAAATTCATTTTAAGCGTTATTATGTACTATGTGGAAAAAACCTGAAACAGGTTGATTTTTATTCCTAAATTGACAACTTACAGTACGAAAATATTATACTCCTCTAGCAGCCCCTTTGAATTATAAGCACCCCCTTCGAAAATTTTAAATAATAAAGGGGGTTGTATGGCACCTTGTTAGAAAATTATTTAAGTCCTCTGTTCAGCAATATAAAGTTTGGTGCTATCATAGCCAAGAAAATTGATTTTTAAGATGTAAAATTGTGAAATGTCGCTATCACAAATCTTTAGGTTGAATGAAGATAGGAATGAAACATAATATTTAGAATGTATTTTTCAATGTACTTTACAATTAAATTAAATGTTCAAAATGACCACCATTTACTTCTTGACAATAACCGAGGCGATTTTGGAATTCTCGTTTTGTACGACCATGGGGGTTATTTTGTTAATTTTTTCCGTTATCCTAACTTTTAAATTAGCAATACTGTTTGGTCTATTAAAATATACTTTAAATTTTAAATAACCCCATAAGAAGCAATCGAGAGGAGTCAAATCGGGCGATCTAGCCGGCTATTCGATTGTTCCACGTCTTCCAATCCACCTATTGGAAAAAAAAAACTTGTTTAAACAATTTCTAATAACTATACGTGCAAAATGCGCAATACGAGCTTCGTCTTGTTGGTAGTAAATAGATCGATCTATCTCATTTGGAAGAACAACATTAGGAAAAAATCTTCGTAATGTAGGCACTAAAAAGTTAATAAAAAATCTAGATAAACCTTACCATCAACTGTGCCCTCAAAAAAATAAGGACCAATAATTACACTCTGTACGTAAGACCCATACTTGAATACGCTGGACCAACGTGGTATCCTGATCTGGTTCGAGACAAGACTATGTTAGAAAACGTCCAAAGAAAAGCTACTTGAACTTCTTTGGGACCGAGAAGACCTTCTTATGCAGAAAGACTTAGTATGGCTAACCTAACTTCTTTTGAACTTCGCCGACAACGTGGAGACTTAATTACAACTTTTAAAATACTAAAATTCAATTTTGGAAATTTCGATGAAATGTTTACCGTTAATCAAAATGAACGCCTCAGAGGTCATCAGTTCAAACTGAAGAAAGAAAATTTTTCTACAAGATCAAGGCAGAACTTTTTACCAAATAGAGTTTTTGAGTGCTGGAATAGCCTTAACGATAACATTGTCTCTGCTCCCTCTACCAACTCGTTCAAAAACAGACTTGACCGTTTTACATTATAGTTAAAATATTGTTTTTCTTTTAAACCAAAAATTGTAATTTTATTTCTTTTATTTGTAATTTTTGTTTTTTACTAGTAGGTTACTAATGAAATTTCTTTGTTTTTGGGCATAATAGAGACTAAGTTGCTCTGCCCTCGCTTATGTATAATAATAATAATAATAATAATTTCATTGTTAATGATACCAGCCCAAACGTTATCTTTTGTAGTATATTGCGTGTGAGTCTCATACACCCAGTGAGGACTCTCTCTGCTCCAATATCTACAGTTCTGTTTGTTAACTGTTCAGTTTAAATGAAACGTCGCATCATTTCACACAATTCTTGCCTTCTATTAGGACCATCTTCATTTAACTCCTGAACTAACTGAACTTTGTAATGGTGGTATTTGTCTTTATGCAAAACTCTCAAAATAGATTTACTTACATCAATGATGCCGGCAAGTTCTCGAGTTGTCTTATGTGGACTTTCCTTAATCTCTAGAAGTACATTTAACTTTTTCCATCAGTAAATTTAACATTTCTACCAGGTTGTTCAATATTTTTTACATGTCCAGTATAACTAAAGTTCTGCTAACTGTAGACTATGAAACTTGTTGATCAGGGTATTTATTATTAAAAATTTCACAAACCCCCTTTTGAGTTCTTGTTTCATTAATTTTTAGTTAGTCCTTGTGAACATTGTCATAAGATATGTTAAAAAATCATTAAAATTTTAAATAAAAACATTACAACACAAAAGGGTATTTTAGCGATCAGAAATAAAAGTGCTTTATACATATTGCACATCCGCAACAACACTGTCACAAGTCAATTTTTATTTTTGTTGCATTAAATAGGTATTTTTTTAAATTTTCGTCAGCATCACTGTCAAAAAGATATTTTGTCATATAAGCGCTAGATGGCGACTTATGTCTATTATAGCCATAACTATTTTTGTAAAACTCTATTCAGCAACAGTGTAACAACCCACTTATGACAGTATTGCAGTAATATTTAGTCTTAACAACAACACTATCACACTATTCTGAAAGCCACCTTGTGGTGTGTTTTCTGTTTGTTAATAATGTGTTTTTTGTCAATTTATCGTACAAAAATGGCTGATCGGTCAAAATACATCTATAGAGATAGCTGTCAGCAGATAGCTGACATCTATAGAGATTATAAAATTTATATGGAATTGTATGGAAGATAATAAAAGTTATGGGAATGTCAACATATTTTCATAAATTTTTAGGAATGATTTTAATATGTCATTTTTCCATCCTAAGAAAGATTATTGCGGTACGTGTGAAGAATATAAAAATGCAAAGATTAAGGTCCTTTTACAGGAAAATTATGATCATCATTTAAAGGAAAAGGATCTGTCACGAATTAAAAAAGATAAAGACAAGCAAAGAAGCAAAGGAAGTGAGTGTGTTACTGTCTGTTTTGATTTACAGTCATTTCTCCAGACACCTTGTGAAGACATAAGTACGTATAAGTTTACTATATTTGACTTAGGATGATTGAATTGTTTCTGCTACGTTTGGCACAAAAAAGAAGGTAACCGTGGATCTAACGAGATAAAATCATGTTTATACTTTCTTAATAATAAATGCTCTAAAGCGCTTTATACAGCAAGCAACTTACTCTACAAGTACAGTACAGTAAGTAAAGGAGACAACATGCACTCACTGATTGAAAAATAGAAAAAAACGTGTGCTAAGATCTGGTCCCATTTACATTCCTTCGCAGTGGATTTCTGTAATTTCAAATGCAAAATTATAAAAATTAACTTTACAGATTTTTTTGATCTAAAACATTTGCAGGTGAAAATAATAACGAATTTTGTTTTAAATTTCAATGGAGAAAAAGTTTTGTGGTCCAATATGTTTAATGTTTATTACAAAACTTCTTACAGTGATAGCAACTAAAAAAATTTTAATTCGGAAAACAAACGGCAAAAATTCCATTTGCTTAACTCATGAATCTCATGATAATATTGAATTAAAACAGCTTTATAACACACCACTGAAACTTGCCAAAAATAAATTAGATGCTATGAGCTTTTTATGCAACAAAAATCACATCATTTTAAAATGCCATGATTTTTATCGATCTTTATGATGCAAAATAGACCCTCACTCCTCTCGCTATGTACAAAAGCAACATGCAACAGTCATCAAAGAAAGGTATTATTATGAAATTATTATTATTATTAAAGGATTATTTTGTAATAGGTAAAAAGCAAATTTACTTTATATTTTTATGTAATTACTTTTTTGTGTTTTTTTTATATAAAATGTATTAAAATGTCTTAGCAATTATTGTAACCCATCACAATTTTCACGTTGAACCGCAATTTCTGCGCAATTTCTGACCACTCTAATTAGCAAAAGTGTTAATGATTAATATGTTAGTTTCAAATTCTGCAATACAGGATACTTATTGATAAAACAACCTAAATTAATCTTATTTTAGTATAAATATTAAAATTATCATTTAATTTATAGAAATAATCGAATGTTAAATAGTAAGGATAATCTTCATACCCGATTTACTCAAAATGATAATTTTTGGCTTATGACAGTGTTGTTGCTGAAGTGCGATATATGGGTTACGATCTAAAAAACTAAATAGAAACTCATTTCAACAGCCTGTCGATGCCATTATGTATGGAATATAATATCATTTGAATAACTGCTGCGGCTTTACTGGGTGGTGCGTATCGGAAATATCCAATTTCCCATAAGTCTACGGAATAAATCAGGCTAAAATTGACCGATGGCATGGGTTATGTTGGTTTTAATGGTCGTTGTGGTTTGAGGCTTATTTGCATAAACCGGAGACCTTAGAAATTCCACAAGAAAGACTATAAGGAAGACAAACCGCCTGATCTTGGTGGCCAGTCCCTAAAATTGCTCTTGCAGAATGTCCAATGTGACATAAACTATGTGGCAAGTTGTGCCGTAATGTTAAAACCGTATTTTTTTGGGATCCATAAGATCCCATTTGGACCAAAATAAGTTATCATGACTTATAGCGCTCGTTGTTGGCGATAATATCATGGTCAACGTGGTTCTCTAAGAAGTGTGGACCCATTACATTACCACCCCACCTACACCAAACAGTTACTTTTTCGGAAGGTATTGGAGGCTCTTAAATCTCATCTGAATTGGTATAGGCCTAAAATCGTTTGTTGACTTGCCTATTCATAAAAAATAAGCCTCATTGCTAAAGATGAGTTTTAGTAGAAACTTAGAGTTAGTTTTCAACTGCTTCAGAGCCCATTCAGTAAACACACGTAGTTTCGATAGATCTTGCGTTTTTTCAACGTACAGGTTGTGATTTATTATTTGCTGAATCAATTTTTTTTCTGTGGAGTACCTGAAACTTATGCTTTACGCTACAGCTCCCGACAGTATTGACATTTTGAAACAACGAATTATTGAGGAATGTAGAGCAATTTCCTGGCACATAGAATGCATTATTGTCAGGAAGTGAATGAAGCACATTTTGAACACTTAATATACGAATTGGTTCTTATATCTTTATTAATTAAATGCGAAACTACAATTTTATTATTAATTTAATTTATTCTTAAAAATCAACGAGATATTACTTGCCATAAGGTCCAGCTTAAAATTATCTGTGACAGTGGCTCTGTAACGTCTCTTTTACTGTAATTTCGCCTTTGATGACCAGTTGAAAATTCTTTATCTGTTTTTTCCTCCGTCCGGCATTTTTGACTTTCGATTTCGTAACTATAGCGTTTTACCGGGTTGGGTAGTTAACCCAACGCCAAACCCCCTTTTCGGAGGGCCATTTCACCCACTCTCGTCAGTTCCCGACCCAAATTTACACCCGGGTTGGATACCAGATCTCCAGCTGGGTTTCTCAGTTAACAAGGGACACCAGCGTGAAGGTGAGAGTTCGATTTAAGTAGAAGAGGCTAGTTGGAATAAACTGGAATCAACTCCATGTATTCACATTCTACCCCTTTATCCCCCAGATAAAGGGGCAGATGAAAATCTCCTGCTTATATTTGAACGAAGGATCCTGAGAAGAATATTTGGTGGCATCTGTGAAAATGGTGTTTGGAGAAGGAGGTACAACTACGAGATATATCACAGATATAAACATATATTTGGTGGTAAAGACGTAGTATCCTTTATAAAAATAGAAAGACTAAGATGGGTAGGACATCTGGCAAGATCACAGCAGAACAACCCTTCTAGAAGAATCCTTATGTCACAACCTGTGGGAAGTAGAAAAAGGGGTAGACCAAAACTCAGATGGAGGGATGGTGTAGATGAGGATGGTAGACAAATAGGCGCAGCAAACTGGCAACAGTTGGCAATGGATAAAACTGACTGGCGTAATAGACTTGGGAAGGTCGAGGCTCTTTTATAGGGCTGTAGCACCAATGATGATGATGTTTTTTCCCCCTTCAAATTTCGAAAATTTCAAAACGACTTTTGGTTAGCACTGCATTATTTTATTATTATTTATTATTATTTTCAAAACTAGGTGAAATGTATATATATATATATATATATATATATATATATATATATATATATATATATATATATATGTGTGTGTGTGTGTGTGTGTGTGTGTGTGTGAACGCATATCATTATATCATTTAGTACATCCAAGATTGCTACGACAACTATAAGAGCATTGGTATATTGACATAACAATAATGAATTTTATTTTCTTTAATTAACTGCATTTTTGCCCTTTGAAATAATAAATGTAATAATAAAAACAATATATTTAAATATATTTCTAAGACACAAACATTGTATTCCTTTTTTACGCAGAAATGTAATTTACGTTTTTTGCCGACGAATTCATGACGCATGTTAAAAGGTTAAACAAATATGATTCACACTGCATGTGCACAAGCGTTTGAAGGGTTAAAGTACGCCTTTTTATAAGCTGTTTGTAAGCCGCCACTGTAATATTGAGGAGCAAATATGTAATATTTGTTTGTTAAAATTAAAATTGAATAAAAAAATGGCAAACTACTGCGTAACATGATTTGAGAAGCGTCAAACAACTTTCAAAGTGTATACGCTTATATTATGTAAATATTATCAGTTTTATTATACATACTGGATATACATATATACTGGAGAAGAATTGTATAGTATACTATAGTCTGTTAAGCATATTAACTTCCTGAACAAAAATATTGTAAACATTGTTAAATTTGTACAGACTCTCTAGATTCATTTTTGTGCATTTAGGAATTATTTACCGATCACTCCCTTGTGCAAAATATCCATTACTCTTAACATCACCTTTCTACAATAAATCTATTCCATCTTACATCGGTATACCCAGCAACGAACTTGCAGATAAGCATGCTAAAACGGTTTCAACAGATACCACATCAATAACTCTCATCCAAATTTGCGAAGATTTAAAAGCAGAAGCATACAGATTCTCCACGAGAATATGGGAAACCCATTGAAGCATTAAATACCCTAAACCTGGAGCCTTAAATACATCCTTGCGTGCAATTCAGCCCTTATTGTATAAGCCATTGTACACTGGTCCCACGGGGCTATCTAGACAAGGTCTTACAATAATTATACAAAGAATCCATTTAGGCCACACCAAACTAAAACGGAGCTTTCTGATGACATTAGAAATCCGGCCTATCCGGCCTATCTGTCAAACATGCCAGGGCCAACTAACAGTAAAGCACTATTCCTACCGAATGTCATCAATACAGTGACGTAAGATGACATTTAAATCTAAAACCGCAGCTAGGCGACATTTTCAGTAATCCCAACCAGATAGACACTATAAATTTATTTTATAGATTATCGCAAAGCATTGGACGGGGTCGAATGGCATTACTTATGGCTAATACTAAAAGAAGTAGGCGTACCTCAACACTTAATTTTGCTTATAACTGAACTAACTATACAAACACCCTACTAGAACAGTTATAGTGCTTGACACACTATCAAAAGAATTTCATCTGGAACAAGATATCTGAAAGGATCTATACTGTCTCCACAAATATTTTATATATAAGAGGAGCATATTATGAGAAGATCGCTTGAAGGATGGGAAAAGGGTATCTCAAGAAATGGCAGAAAAATAAAAAACCTTTTAACATATAATTCGATATTTTACTTCTGGCCTAATGGGATTAGTCCATATGCTAACTTAAGTCCATCCACAATTAAAAGATAGATCAAACAAACGTTGTATCATCTCCTTAAGAAAGAAAATCCACCGACGCTTCTTCTTCTTCCTAGGGTGCCTGTCCCGTGCGTGTTCCGAACGTTGGCGATCATTCTGGTTATGATGACTTTGTTGGTTGCTATACGGAATAGCTATGTTGAGGTTTTTTTATACCATACTCTTAGGTTAGCATAGCAGGATATTCTTTTTCGTCCTGGGGCCCTTTTTCCTTAAATTTTACCTTGCAAAATGCATTGAAGTAGCTCGTATCTGCCTTGATTTCTCATTATATATCCCAAGTACTGCAGCTTACGGCTCTTCACCATGTTGACCAAATCTGCAGTTGTGTTCATCCTCCGTATAACTTCTTTATTGGTGACTTTGTCTATCCATGGTATCTTCAGGATCCTTCTGTATAACCATAGCTCAAAAGTCTGAAGTTTTGATAGAGTTTCCGTTTTTAATGTCCAGGTTTCTATTCCGTACGGAAGCAGTGAGTACACATAACATTTAAGGAGCCGTATATTTGTTTCTAGGGTGAAGTTATGGCTCTTGAACACAGAGCTCATGGTCAAAAATGCACATTTTGCCTTTCCGATGCGACATTTAATCTCTTGGGTATTGTCCGATGACTCATTACTTATAGTTCCTAAGTACTTGTATTGTGAGACACGTTCAATATTTGGTTCACATACAGATTTGCTCCAGTTATGTTTTCCTTGCTGATGATCATTAGCTTGGTTTTGCTGGTGTTTATATGCAGTCCATATCTTCTACTTGTTTCCGTTATTTTGTTCATTAAGTTTTGCAGCCCTTCTATGGTATTGGAAAACACTGTTATATCATTGTATCAGCAGGTTATTAATCTTGACTCCATTTATTGAGATGCCTTCATCAATATCTTTTAGAGCCTCTTCGAAAATCTACTCTGAGTACAGATTGAATATCAGTGGTGAAAGTATATATTCCTGTCTCACTTCCCTTAAGATTTTGACCTGATCTGTATATTCTCCATCTATTCGGATCACCGCTGATTGATTCTAGTACAGGTTAGATATTATTTTTAAGTCTTTTCCGTCGATCTTTGTTCTCTTCAGCACTTTCATCATTTGTTTATGCCTGACTCTATCAAAAGCCTTCTTGTAGTCAATTATGCATGAAAAAACGTTACAGTTGACATGTCTACATTTCTGAAACAATACCTGCGTGCTAAATAGAGCTTCCCTCGTACCAACGGCGTCCACAAATCCAAACTGATTGGGCGCAATTTGTTCCTCGCATTTCGGGTAAATTTTTTTGTGGATGACTTTTAAAAACAGCTTCAGTAGATGGCTCATTAGATTTATGATCCTATGATCTTCACAAACTTTTGCTCCTGGTTTTTTGGGCAATGGTACGAACTCCGATTTGAGTCACTCTACTTGTATTTTTCCTGCCTTGTATATTTCACTAAATATTTCAGTTATAATTTTTATTTGTTCTGCATCTAATAGCTTCAACAGTTTTGCAGGAATTTCATCAAGTCCCGGTGTCTTTCCATCCTTCACTTGTCTAATGGCTGTCGTTATTTCTTCTGGTAGGATTTCGGGGCCTGAATTTTCTTCATTGGTGGATTCTTGAATTCTTGGATTCATGTACATTCTAATAATATTCCTAACTTAGCTATCTTAAGTGACTTACTAAGAACCCTTCAAACCCTTAAGCGAATTCATCCCAAAGATCCTAGTGAAAAACTGATAAAACTTAAACTTATGCAGGCTCAAGAAAATTCTAGAAGTGTCAGATATACAGGGTGAGTCACGCTCAACGGGACGAAGCCTACCGGGGAAATGGCTAAAGATATTAAAAATTCCTTTTGTAGGAATACGTAGGTCAGTACCGGCTACAAATTAAAATTTGTGAGATATATACAGGGTGTCCCAATTTGGCGTAATGATATAAACTTATACTTTTTTAAATGGAATAACCTATATTTCACTTTAATTTTGAATTCTACTGAACAAAATAATGTTACTTTATTCAACATTTCCTATACCTATTTTTGACCGGTTTCGATTTATTTGGGTTTTTCTGAAAATGTACTATTCGCGAAATTAATTAATTACACAATATCGCATCAATTATAATTAACGCCTTTTTGTCAATTAATTTTCAAGTGTCCATGCTTTACATCAGAATAATTACCAATTGAAATTAATCTACAGAGTGTTCGCAATACGAAGTGTCAATGCTGTATAATAGTTTGTGTAATTACTTTCTTAACTTAAATAGGACACCCTGTATTTTACTTTAATTTTGAATTCTAATCAAAAAAATAATATTACTTTATTAAACAATCCCTATACCTATCCTTAATAATTTTCGATTAATTTGGGTTTTTTTGAAAATGCACTATTCTTGAAATTAATTAATTACACTTTATTACATAAAGTTAAACAAAACACACTAGAAAAAAATTAATTTACATTAAATGTTCAAAATGGTGTCCATTTTCTTCAATACATAACCTCACTCTGTGTTCAAAATTTTGTTTTACTCTTCTTAGCATTTCTGGAGTAACTGTTGCAAACGCATTACGAATACGCGTTTTCATGTCTTCAGCGGTTGTAGGTGGAGTTTGATAAACCAAACTTTTAATATATCCCCAAAAAAAAGTCCATTGATGTTAACCCAGGTGATCTAGGGGGCCAATTGACAGCACCACCCCTACCTATCCACTTTCCGGGAAATTTTCTGTCTAAATATTCTCTAACGTTACGCGTGTAATGTGCTGGAGCACCGTCTAGCTGCAGAAACATTGTTCTTCTAAAATTTAAAGGGATATTTTGCAAAAGTATCCAAAAGTCTCTTCGTAGAAATCTTAAAAACTTTTGTCCATTTTAATGGCCATTAAAAAAATACGATCCTATCACATGTTCTCCTATTATTCCACCATATACATTAAGGTACCATCGGTTTTGTCGATCAGTACATCTATATTCATGTTGATTTTCCGTATTATAATAGTGAAAGTTATGTCGGTTCACGAGTCCATTATTATGGAAAGTAGATTCATCAGTGAACAAAATTTTATCAAAAAAATGTTGATCTGCTCCCGTTTTGTCTAGAAACCATAAACAAAATTCTAACCTACGTTCAAAATCAGTTCCATACAAATGCTGATGCATTTGAATATGGTATGGGTGATATTGATATTTTTTAAGAATTCTGCATATACTAGTTTGGCTTACTTCAATCTCCCTGGCCATCGTCCTTGTACTTGTATTTGGATTTTCAATAACTGATTGAATAACTTCTAATTCGGTATTTTCATCTTCAGTTATCGGATTTATTAATTTTCGTTTGGTATAAACAACACTGCCAGTTTCACGAAACCTTGTTAAGACTGTGTCAAATACTTCTTTACGAGGATGACGTTTTAAGGGAAATCTCTCAGCATAGACTCTTGATGCTAACAAACTGTTTTGATCACATTCACCCAGTATTAAAATCATATTTACTCGGTCTTCAATTGAATAATCTGCCATTTCTATTTAATTGAAAGCAATACAGTTAATAGTTTGACAATTAGTTTGACAGCTAGGTACCTTTTGTTTTTTCATGGCATTCTTTATAATAACGAGCTATGTAATTAATGACATTTAATGTTCCAGGTAACATAATGCAAATAGATTTGAAGATACTAGATATTAATATAAAATTTTATAATAGTTTGATTATAATAATTGTTACAACATTCAAATACAGGGTTTTTGTTTAAGTTAGAGTAGAACTTTATGTAATAAAGTGATAAAAATTAATTAATTTCAAGAATATATAGTGCATTTTCAAAAAAACGCAAATAAATCGAAAATTCTCAAAGATAGGTATAGGGATTGTTTATTAAAGTAATATTATTTTTTTAATTAGGATTCAAAATTAAAGTAAAATACAGGGTGTTCCATTTAAGTTAAGAAAGTAATTATACAAAATACGGTACAGCATTGACACTTCAGATTGCGAAAACTCTGTAGATTAGTTTCAAATGGTAATTATTCTGATGTAAAGCATGGACACTTGACAATTAACTGACAAAAAGGCGTTAATTAAAATTCATGCGATATTGTGTAATTAATTAATTTCGCGAATAGTACATTTTCAGAAAAACCCAAATAAATCGAAACCGGTCAAAAATAGGTATAGGGAATGTTGAATAAAGTAACATTATTTTGTTCAGTAGAATTTAAAATTAAAGTGAAATATATGTTGTTCCATTTAAAAAAGTATAAGTTTATATCATTACGCCAAATTGGGACACCCTGTATATATCTCACAAATTTTAATTTGTAGCCGGTACTAACCTACGTATTCCTGCAAAAGTAATTTTTAATATCTTTAGCCGTTTCCCCGGTAGGCTCCGTCCCGTTGAGCGTGACTCACCCTGTATATGGATACCTTCCTACATCGGTATTGCCGGCAACGAAAGAGCAGACCAGTGCGCGAGTGAAATTGCTGTATGTGCCAATATGGAGAAAACCGAGTATTAAAAGAGGACCAATGATGTAAAAGCTTTTATTAAGAATCGAGTTATGTGCAAGTGGAAAAACGAATGGCAATCTTACCAAACATCACTGAAGCAAATTAAAAATGATGTTATAGCTTGGGAACTTGCCTCCAGTATGTTGTCGCTTCATCGTTTTCGTGGTCTTCCTACTGATCGTCTTCCTATTGAAGAACCGTCTTTTGCCGTCTTTACTATTCTACTTGCTGCCATTGGGCTTTTATGATAGTTCCATTCTACTCTTCTATTTCTTACCCAGTTCTTGATGTTCTCTAACTTGCATCTACGTCTTGTATCTGTACTTCTATCTCTGTCTTATAGTGTCTTACCATAGAAACTTACTTATTTATATTTATTGTCCAAAAGTGATCCACGTATATGTGAAACATGTAATGTACAATTTATTCGTAACTATTTTTTAATTGTATACCCTCGTTTTGCTAATTATTGTGTCTCATTTAATATACCTAACAGGATATGTACTTTATTGGGCACCTATTTTTCAGAGAATATTACCGTTTATTTTTTAAAATCTATAGGACTGTTTCATAAAATTTAAATAAGTAATTCTGTAGCCGCGGCTAATAACAATTATGGTGGGTGCGACTGTATTCTAAATAAAAAAAATGTCGAGAAATCCATTTTAAAATTTTTAATTATCACCATTAATGGAACTCCATTGCAACTAGTTACTCATCACAAAATACTTGGTTTAACGTTTGACAGTAGGCTAACCTGGAAACAGCATATTAGTGTATTAAAGGGCAATGCAATGAAGAGACTCAATATCATCAAGGCACTATCAAAGTACACATGGAGTGCGGACGAAACCATCTTCCTTAATATATATAGAGCTTTAATCCGCTCAAAACTGAACTACGGCAGCTTAATATACATGTCTGCATAAAAATTTGGCTTAAAACTACTGAACTCTGTGCATAACACTTCTGTTCGCCTTTGCTTAGGCGCTTTCAAATCTAGTCCTATAGACAGCGTTTACTGCGAGGGTAATGAACCACCTCTCTGGATTCTACTAGAGTATCTTCTTCAATCTTACTTTGCTTCCGTATCCGCTAACCCATCCAATCCAATCTACCATTTAATTACTTCAACATCGCCTCCGGAGACCCAGCAAAGGATCCAATCAACAATAGACATCCAGACATGAACTCTAAGAAAAACCATCGACCTTACTAAAACACATCCCTTTCCAATCCCGGATACTTCGCCTTGGAATAGACCAATCTCACATTCAATCACTTCTCTATTAGAATACAGTAAACATGAAACCTCAAGCCTTCTCATAAGGCAAGAACCAATTCCAAAAATTCTGTATACGGGTGCCTCCAAAAGTAAAGCAGGCGTTGGATGTGCCGTTACCACATATGATGAAAAAATAAAATCATATTTTTTACAAAATTAATGCAGCGTATACACTCAAGAACTTTATGCGACACTAGAAGCTTTTGAAAACCTAACAACAGATGATAAAAACCAAGCAATATACACAGACTCCCTGTCATCACTACACTCGATAAAAGGTCCATACTCTTAGCAACCCTTAATTCAAGAAATCTATAGGACTTACAGTGCAGTCGCTTTTCAAGGATTAAATGTCACGATCATCTAGTTACCATCCCATATCGGCATCTCCGGTAATGAAAAAGCAGACCAAGCAGTCAAGCGAGCTTCTTGTGTAAACAGTCAATCCTCAAAAGCCCAACATATTCTAATCCGTAATGACCTAAAGCAAATTTTCAAGCAATAACAGTACCATACCTGGCTAATCCACTAGAACACAATCAAGAGTGCATTACATGAGATCCAACAGACTGTTGGACTTGATGGACAAAAATTTAAACTTCCAACAATCTTTAGAAAAGGAAAAGCTGTCATCCGAAGATTAAGAATAGGACATATCCGATTCACACATGAATACTTAATGAAGTCCGAGCCGAAGCTAAATTGCCAAATCTGCTCAAGTGTATTAACTGTAAAACACATCCTGATCGAGTGTCCCTGGTACGCAAAACACAGAGTACAACATAAGCTTATGTCAAATATCAAAGACGTTTTAAACTCACCCGATCAAGTCTTTAACCTAATTGGTTTCTTGAAAGGCATTCAGTTGTTCAATAGAATATAACCCCTTGTTTTCCATATACTTTACCTTTAACTTATAACTTAGTGATAAAACTATTGTATTATTTAGTCATTTTGTTCTAAGCTTATAGATTAACTGTAGCAATCAGTAACATGTGCTTATTGTAATTATTGAACACATTATTGTTTGTGTCAATGGTCATTGCAGCCGAGAAACAATAAATAAAAAAAAATAAAAATTTTATTCACGTAATATTAGCGTTAAAGTGTCAAAACGGAAATATATTTTACAATAGTGTATTAATTGTTAGATTTATGGTGTGCCTAGTAAAAGTTTTATTACTTTTTCTCTAGAAAAGTGAATTTTAGTGTAAAAGCAATTTATAAAAATATTCTTGGCTTTTTATTTCTTTGTATTTACTTTTATTTTTATGAAAGAAAAGGTATGCATTCTCAAAGATATCAGCATGTTTAGGTCAGCTTTATAGCGGAAAAAGATCTTGCAGGGTCAAGATTTTTTATAGTCCCCAAGGAAATCAATGTTTTGCTCGTTTTTTACGTTTGAAATCCTTAGATAACTTCCTCTTTGGTTTTACAGAGGCCATGTAAATCGGCCATTTCGACGATTTATGCGTTTCGGCATGTTTATTCGCACTCTGTTATCCCAGTTGACTGTAAATTGACTTATTCCCTTTTTGGGTACAGATTTTATCGCAATTCGAATCTGGATTTTTATCCTCTTCATTAAAAACAAAAAGTAGGTGTATCATATTAAACACATACTTGTTAATAGGGTTCAAAATTAATGTGCCTTAAGTGTAATATTATATTAATATAATAATAATATTAGTGTATTAACAAAATTATTATTCGAATTCCACGTATTAACCATATAGACTTGGAGTTGAAAACAAGAGAGGACTCCTTCTGGAAAAATTCGCAGAGAACTCAGAATTAGTTGTCACCAACACATTCTTCCAATTACTTCCTCGAAAGCTATACACTTGGAAATCTCCTCAAGACAGATTTAAGAGAATCATTAAAAATCAAATAGATTTCATTTTTTTAAATAAAAGATTTTGAAACAACTTTACATCTGTCAAGACTTATCCTGGAGCAGACTTGGACATGGACCTCGTTCCACTGGTAGGGCTATTTCAAGTTAAACTTAAACAAAATGTAAAAAAGAAAATCACAGCCATACGATTTACGAATCCTAAAACACCTTACGACAAAAATAATGGTCCAAGGCATTAAACAGATTACAGTAGTAGTTAAAAATGCAATGGATAAACACTAAAAGGCAAATAATAAATCATCAAGCAAAAAGCAAAAATCGTGGATGACAGATGAGATCCTGAAACTAATAAACGAAAAAGAAAAGCTAAAAATAAAAGAGACTTGTCATTGTCCTTTGTAATGCATTGTTGACAATTATGTAACTATTTTGTTTTGCTTAAACCTGTAGGATACCAATCATGTCTTCGGTGAAATCAAAAAATTCTCGAACTAACTTTTCTCTCCTTTAACTTTGCGGTAAAAATCGTAGGAATTTCTTTTTTATTTTTGCGAATTGTGCCGTAACAGTTAGTTTGTGTTTTTTTAGCAAATCTAAGGCTTAAGGTATCGACATAAACCAATTATTGAAAGATACATTTCTTCCAGTTCCAGAAAAAATGGTTTAATTATTCTTTGTACCACTGAAGAGGCGCTATTGTCAACTTTATAGGGTCCATCTGGTTGAGTCCCAACACACACCGCTAGAATATAGGTGTAATATGACGTGGAATTAATAAGCGCTAATATTTTAATACCATAATTTGCAGGTTTATTCCGTATATATTGCCGAAATCCACACTTACCGCGAAATGATTCAAACATTTCATCAATAGTCACAAATTCACTTAGAGCACAATTGGCTTTGTGTCGCTCAATAAGTCCATAAAAAAATTCTCTTATAAGAGATAGCTTATCGTACTGTTTCCGTTCCTCTCTATCATTAAGATCGTCAAAGCGAAGCGCTCAAAACAAAAATTGAAATCGATTAATTCCCATTGTAAGACGAAAAATCCCTACGCCGGTTTTGTCCTGTCTCCACAGATCTTTCAAATGTAGGTGTAGATCTTTCAAAATATAGAAGACCAGTGCTTTAATTTCTTTTATATTTGTACTGGTGTCATCTCTTTCTCTATTGTAATTTGTTTGAAGCTTTAGAATATATTTGTTTGTATGTTCACCTATGACGGAGTATGGAAAAAACAATTGCCAGTCATCAATAATGGTTTTTGCTTCTCTGGCTTTTCCAATTACTCCAAAAGATTGAGTCATTATGTTTCTGCTCCGAGTCTTTTTTTTTAAACAGCTACGTTAGCTACGTCTAGCAGCTTTGAAATCAACAGTGGACTCAAAAAGGGTGATGCGTTATCTCCACTACTTTTTAACCTTGTATTAGAGAAAGCCATGAGGTCAACCGAAATGAAAACAGAATTTCTATCGGTTCAAGGTCTCAAGCTATTACTCGCATATGCAGATGAAATAGATCTCGTTGGAGACTCCATCCTATCCACGAAAGACATCTTCAACAAGGTGGAAGGAGCAACAGGTGAACGATATGAAGATACAGAATAGGACAAAATGTGACGGTCAACACCTTCAATTTTGGAAGAGTACAACATTTTAAGTGTCTGGGGCCCATTATCACAGCTGAAAACGATGTTACTGAAGAAATAAAAGACAGAATCCAATTTGCAAACCGCTGTCTATTCGCACTGGATAAGCTCATAAAATCAAAAAATCTTACAAGAAGTTTAAAGATCAAAATCTATAAATCCATTGTCAGACCTGTATTAACATACGGATGCGAAACGTGGACCATGACCAAAGCAAACGAAGAAAAGCTTAGACGTTTTGAACGAAAAATACTTTTTTCGGACCTCACCATGACATCACCATAAAGCAGTATAAGATCAGAACCAATATCGAATTAAAAGCACTCTACAATTACGCCAATATTGTCAAAGGAATTAAATCACAGCGACTAAAATGGGCAGGCCACGTGCACAGACTGCATAACGAGAGACTTGTAAAACTGGTATCGGAGGAGATTCCCACAGGCAAAAGACCACTCAGACGTCCCAGAATGCGATAGAGAGATAACATCCAAGCAAATCTCCGGAAAATGAACATTCCATTTGACCCTAGGTTGATGGAAGGCCGAACAAATCGGAAAAAGTTGTACAGTCAGCCAAGACCCACCCAGGGTTGTAGCGCTACGTTATGATGATGGTGAAATCGTAACTGAAATAAAGCTCCACATTCTGTAAATTTATGAAAAACTTCAAAAGTTTTTATTACACTGGGTGTAAAAATTGATTAAACTTAATATGAGTATTAATAATTTAATTTCATCATAATTATTTTAACATTTTTTCATATTTTGATAAGATTAAAAAACAAACACCACAAGCATATATCACATATCTTTCCATTTAACATTCAAATGTTAAAGTAAAATTCTCTAGCATACTACTTCATGCATGTACA
This sequence comes from Diabrotica undecimpunctata, assembly GCF_040954645.1. NCBI lineage: Eukaryota > Metazoa > Arthropoda > Insecta > Coleoptera > Chrysomelidae > Diabrotica > Diabrotica undecimpunctata. The sequence continues at coordinate 164,905,730 of NC_092804.1, forward strand.
AATCCATTGGGATTCTAAAACAAGTAGACTTATCAACACTTTGAAGTCGGGATCTCGTTAATCCTTTCGCATTGTCGTATTCGTTTTAGTATCAAGAACATTAATATTAATTGCTTCTGATGTATTCTGCTTTGATAATTAGCGACTTGGCGTTTAAAATGTTGCCTTCCTTCATTCGTGCCTCGCTATCCGTTGCCTCATTTATGCTACTAGTTAGCAGAATATAATTACTAGACGGAAACTTGGAACCAGTTTGGTTTTTTCTTTACCACTTATATTCCTCCTGTATTCAGTATATTCAAAAGAAAAGAATAATTTTTTAACAGGAATTAGATATATACGGGCAAAGATTATGTAATAAATGTTACGTGGTTTTCTAAACTCAAAATAAGTGTATTTTAATTGGAAAAGTTCATTAATGTGAGAATGCAGCTCTTCTAACTACGAAACAATTTTAACGAATGGAAATCTAAAACTTTGACTTAATTTTCATTTTGATATAAGAATATTAATCATATTACATAAGTAAATGTACAGTAATTTAATGTATACGTATGTGTATGTTATGTATATGTATTGTAAGACAGGTTGACAGGTATACAGTTGGGTTCCTATACACATTTTGGTTGAATTAGTAGTGCTCTTATATAATAAACATATATAGCAAATAAAAGTTGACAACACACTTTCACCAAACTATTTTTTTTATTATATATTTATTTTTCTTATTTTTATAAAGGAAAGGCTTTCTATGAGCAATTAGGATACACACTGAGTGATATTCCTGTTGCAGTTTCGCAACTTAATATACATTTTAAGTTAATATTAAATATAAATTATTTCAATATCGTGCCGTTCAAAAAATCAACCCCTTTTAACTAAGGGTCTTCTTTTTATGAGTCTACAACCCTTTACGGATCTGGGCCTGCTTAACAACGTTTACGCTGTCGGATCTCCTTCGCCACTGCCTGATCTTCACGGTTTTATCTTTCTTTACATCGTCTATCCACCTTTTATGAGGCCTTTCCTTGTCTTATTTCCTTGGGGTTTCCATCTCTGGATTAATTTTAAAGCTCGATTATCTGGCTTTCTTTCCAAGCCAGTTTAGTCTTTGTGACCTCACAAATCTAAAGATATCTGCGCTCTGCATTAATTAATCCAGCTCATAGCTCATTTTTATTCTCCCCGAACCATCGATACAATGAATTGGTCCAAATATCTTTGTTGGTATTTTGGGCTCAAATATTTTCAATTGATTTTAATCAGTGGTTGAAAGGGTCCACGTTTTAGAACCATATGTCCACACTGGTCTAATTACTGTTTTGTAGATCTTACTGCAGGTACTACGAATTAAATTATCAGAATTCACCACTAGTTGCAAGTATGCGTCAGCGCTAATATCAGCGCTAACCTCAGAGCTCCACCCGTATTTCTGGAATGTAACCGCTTCCAGGTGAAGCTATTCGTCTCAACTATTCACTTGTTCCTGGTCTGCCGAATTACACAGTTCAGTCCTACCTACGGAATTTCTCCCCACCCGTTACCGCCATCGTCAATTCCACCTGAGGATACAAAGTTTGAGTAAACACAATATTTGCTGTTAAACTTATATTGTTGCTGCTATATAGCAATAAATATATTTAATCTTTTATGGCGATTAAATAGTTTTGCTGACAAGAACATTAAAATTACGGTTACTTAAATATTTTTTGCTGTATCACTTATACACATACTTTTTCTTTAAGTGCCGTGTCCGTTTTCAAACGTTGACCTTCATCATGTTTATAAGTTCCTGAAACCTTTCTCTATCGGCTGTTGCCCAAAATAATTCTTCTACTGTGAAACCATACCACTGCCTAACATTATGCTGCGATAAAATTTTGTTTTGGCCAATCTATCTTCTTTCCTAGAGTTTTTATTGTATTTTAAGGCTGTGGATGGGTATTTGGGTCCTCCAATTATATGGAAATATTCTGTTTTTCTTCTCTTCACACGTTCTGAATTCATAATTTTAAGAACTTCTTCATTGAAAGTGTGCAAAACCCAATATATTTTTAGGATACGTTGATAGAACAGCAACCCGCATGCTTCTAATTTGTTTAGCGTCGTGATTTTTAATGTCCATGTCACACAACGTAATAGGTTAGACCACACATAAAATTTCAAGATTTTCTTGCGTATATTTATCAAGAGGTTTCTGTTACATAAAACTGGTTTCCAGGTCATAAAAGCCTTACGTGATATTTATAACTTATTATCTCTTCATCAGAGTCACAATTTACATTCAACCAGCTGCCAAGATACTTAAAATGGTTTACGCGTTCTACCTCGTCTCCAATAAACGAAAGCTCACCTTGGTCTATATTATTCTTTTTAGCCACCATTCACTTTTTGTTTGAAATGTTAACTTTAATGCCTCTCCGATAACTTGCTTCACTGACTAGATTACTAATGTCTGGAGATCTTGTAAAAGAGTCTATGAGTTTCCTTGAAATTGGTTTCTTGAGGGAAGATGATATCTGCTTTTGTATTATTGATTAATTGTTGTAAGCGTTCTAAGCGAAAGTAGAACCCATCCCAGTGCCACTGCAGTAACGTAAAAGTAAAATATATTTAACATTGAGAACGTTGAGAGGTTAGAGAAGAGTCGGTTAGATAATCTTCATTATTTATTGTAGATTGCGATGTTGTGCTTCCAATTTCTGAATTGTCTATATTAAAATGCTGTTTAGTTTCTTAGAAACTCTTTTAAATCTATTCTTGATTTTTCTATCTTCCAGTAAAGGGTATACTCTAAACATGTCGTCGAGTAGTGATCGAACATTTTGAGTGAACTTGTGTGCTTCTTGAAGAGGGTTTTTACTTCCGAATGCGTTTTCCAGAAAGGCAAGAAAATTTTCAACCAGTAAAGAGAATAAGTATGGATTTTCTTGATAAAGATTATTGATTGTGAGAACAGAGGAGGCAGTTAATTTAGATTGATCTGGTGCGACTTTCTTGGATTTTTTAGTTTTATGCTTTTTATGCACTTTTGCATCGGGTGAAGGCATTTTTATGTCTTTGATGGGTAAGTTAGTAGATGTGTTTATTTCTTGGGAGGTAGAATCGCTGAAGTCAGAACGAGTTCGTTTATGACCAGTGGTAGGAAGAAGAAATTAATTGTTTGCGGCAATAGAAGCGGTGGATATATCGACAGTTTTTATCTGTTGACGGGGAACCGTATTTTGTGTTGTGTTTGGTGGTGCCATATTGTTTGATATTGGGATAGCAAGAATGGGGTCAGCTAGGGACGTTTGTTCATTTGGGAGAGGATTGCTAGGGGGATTTTGACAGTTATTTGCTGTATGTCCATGTTTTTTACATAGAATACATGCCATTTTCTCGGTGGAGAGAAATATTCTGTACGAATTATTGTCGAATGGAATTATTAATGGAAATAGAATTATTAAATTAAAGTTTAAATTTCGAGGCTATCTGTGGTTGGAGTAACGTATACCTGTCTTCTAAAGCTCTGAATATGCGTAAATTCATCACCGGGGATTCCAGCTTTAATATATGACACTGGTCAAGTAAGTTGAAGACCTAGATCTTGAAGGTGTTTTTCTATAATTTCATAAGGTACTGATGGACAGACGTTGGAGATTATTAGTCTTTTGGCTGGGGTAACCAGTCTTCTTACGGGTAGTTCTACAGAGTTGATTGTAATCGTAGGGTATTCTGTTAAAATATGTTCGACAAGTTCAGGATTTGTTAAGTAGATGCATATCCGATTATTGGAAATTCTGGAGGCGAAGCATATATTTTGGGGCTAACAATGTTACCTATGGCTTTGACGTAGTCGAGTAGTAATAAGTTTGGTTCAGCATGTATTAATATGGCTTGATCTTTTTTTAGATAATTCGGTTTGGGTTTTGATATAGTAGCAGTTGCATATAAATTTGGATTATTATGTTGATTACTGATGATGTTGTTTCCAGACATGGTGTTGCTAACTGTGGGAGAACATTGATTTAGGTTATTACCTATGTAGTCAAAAGTAACTATTTTTGGTTTTCTTATATCTATATTACTGGTTGCCTGGCTAATACTTCACCGAACCAGTCCTTGATAGGACTGGCTTATGTCAAATGTGACAAAAAATGTCAACACAGCTAAATGTTTTGATTAGAAAAGTATTAATAAACAGTTTCTTATCGAATAATATGATGCTCTTGGTGTTAAAAACTCTACACAACAATTACTAATTACTTTTGTTGGTTAAAGACTTTTAAAAACGTATTTACCGCGATAAACAGCTTTTTTCCATTAAAAAATATTCTTACTTTAACTAAACAATCACAGATTTAACTCTAGTGTTTAGTAACTAAAGCGGCGTTGTCAACCTTTTGTTAAGCTTCTTAGATATCAGGGAAAATTAAAATATTCATAATTATTCGCAATTATCAATTTAGTCCCTTTGGATAAATTTTACCCCGTTTTACGGAATATACTATATTACTGGCCACGAATTGATGCATAAGAGATAATTTTTAAAATAGTCTTTCTAAAAATAGGTTTCTATTTTATTTATTTTTTTACTAATTGAACCAATTTGAAAATTCCACAAGTTATATTCTTTGAAGAAGAATTCACAAAACATAGAATCCTACAATCATTTCTCGTAGTTGACTTAATCTGAAACGACGCGTAACAAATTAAGAACATATTTAATGCATCATGTGCAGAAACCGCATTACGGAGCCAATTAGTATTGATGATTGCTACAATTAATAAAGGATTAATCCATTTGTATTATACGTTGACAACTTGAGCTAAAGTCGGATTTAAGGAAGATTTATCTCTTTCTTACAATCAGCAGCATGTTGACGAGGTCAGATGTTTACGAGTTTGCTGGATATTAAACTAAATGAAAAAAGTACGAGTAATGAACAATTCTAATATTTTCTAAATGTAACGTTTTTTTTAATTTCGTTTTGAATACATTAATCTGAAAATAAATAAAAAATAAAGTACAGATCACAATAAATAAACGAAACTTCGATATAATAAGAACGAAATTAAATTCCTATAGTACAAAAAGAACTTGAGGAGATTGATACATACATGTAACAGAATCTACGAATTAGACGAGGTATAAAGCAAATACGTTATTTTATTCATTCTTTCCTTCTGCGTCCAAAGTTGAACGCAGAGAATTTCTTCAAGTTCTCTCGGTGCTTCTTGCAGCCAGTTCCCAGCGGTTCTTTTGACGCCGTCTGACCATCGTGTATCTGGTCTACCTCTGCTATTTCTGTCAGCTCGTGGTCTCCACACTGTAATTTTTTGGGTCCACAGCCCGTCATTTGTTCTCGCCACAAGGCTCTCCTAGTTCCACTTCAGCCATGCTATACGCTCTATGATATATGTGACACCTATCCTTTTTTTATACAGTAGAGCGTCGATTATCCGAACTAATTGGAAGACATAGGTGTTTGGAAAATCGGTTTTTTCGGATAATCAAACTGTATTCATATAGCCACACATATTTATCCATGGGTAAATGAAAGCCCAATTTACACAACTACATTATGTATTTATATATTTAATGACAAATAGGTCTTAAGCCAAAAAGTGCAGTATTTGCAACAGAACATATTCTAGTTACACTATTAACGAAAGTTGAAGATTTTTTAAGGGTTAATTGGTATCGCTTAAAAAAATCCTAAATATTCAATCTGTCGAAGCAAGTCTAACATTTTACGAGCGGCTAGGTCACGTGGTTTTTAAAGAAAAAATTTTTTCATTTCTTCATCGATGTGTTGGGGCATTATCATGAGGCAATAATGTTTTCTCTCTTTTGCCATTTTTTAATTGATGGGCTTTATTGTGAAAGTTTGTATGAACTATTCACCATCACATAAACCATCAGTGGCTGTCAATCGTATTAGCACAAGCTAAGGCAGTGATACGATCCTTACTTATTTTGGGTCCAGGTGCTGCTAATTCACGAGGTGACGCAAGAGTTTTTCGTGGCAAAATTTTCTAATTGAACCCACTTTCGTCTGCATGGTTAACATTTTGGGGGGCGTAATATTCTTTCTTTAATAACTCTCTTAATTTAAAACAAAAAGAGAAATCAAACGATTTCTACTTAGCGAAACCGAATTCAAATCTTAACCACTGTGTTTCCTACAATTTGCGAAACAAACAGCTGGATGAATTACTCGGCAAGGGAATCTAAAATTGCATTCCACAAGCCGTTCATCCTAGTCAAAATTCGTAGTGAATTCAGTTTCTCGTACTTCCAACGAAGTAAATAACAAAACAGAATGACGGTATTAGATTTTTGTTTTGATACAGTGCAGCAACAACCGTTGATACGTATTTCGACCTCCTTAAGTCTCTTCAGACCGGTATAGTCACTGCTCTGAACCAAAACAAAAATCTTTCCCGTCCTAGACAATAGTTATTAAAATAACTATATACGGACGTAACTACGCCATCTAAAAACAAAAAGAGAAATCAAACGATTTCTACTTAGCGAAACCGAATTCAAATCTTAACCACTGTGTTTCCTAAAATTTGCGAATTTTGTCTAGGACGGGAAAGATTTTTGTTTTGGTTCAGAGCAGTGACTATACCGTTCTGAAGAGACTTAAGGAGGTCGAAATACGTATCAACGGTTGTTGCTGCACTGTATCAAAACAAAAATCTAATACCGTCATTCTGTTTTGTTATTTACTTCGTTGGAAGTACGAGAAACTGAATTCACTACGAATTTTGACTAGGATGAACGGCTTGTGGAATGCAATTTTAGATTCCCTTGCCGAGTAATTCATCCAGCTGTTTGTTTCGCAAATTTTAGGAAACACAGTGGTTAAGATTTGAATTCGGTTTCGCTAAGTAGAAATCGTTTTGATTTCTCTTTTTGTTTTTAGATGGCGTAGTTACGTCCGTATATAGTTATTTTAATAACTATTGTCTAGGACGGGAAAGATTTTTGTTTTGGTTCAGAGCAGTGACTATATCGTTCTGAAGAGACTTAAGGAGGTCGAAATACGTATCAACGGTTGTTGCTGCACTGTATCAAAACAAAAATCTAATACCGTCATTCTGTCTCTTAATTTAATTAAGAATTAATCTGCTGCTGATGAACCAGCACCGATTGATGCCATGTTTCGTCTAAATCGTTTTAACCAGCCTCTGCTTGCTTGAAAATTTGACAGCTCTCCAGATTTTTTAATGGTCAGTTTTGGATCAGACCATAGGTTCTCGCTGAAATCTCTTTTGAGTTAACTACTTATATACAGCATGACTTAAAGCCATATTTGAGGCAAGTTTCATCGTTTTACGACTTGTGAGTCTATCAGAAGTATCAATATGGAACATAAAGTTACTTATGCCCGCCTGTTGTCGTGAGTCGGGACTTCGGATAAGCGGTCGTTCGGTTGATCGACCCGCATGAGGCTCAATTAATCCTCTGGTCTTATTCCGCTGCCTGTTTCTATAGGTTCTGTAAGTTGTCCATCTATTCTGGCTTTCAGTTTGTTGTTTTGGTAGATTTTTCGATAGTTTTTATAATACATATTTAGGAAAACTTCTCTATTATACAGAAGATGGATTACATCTTTGAGTATTACTCTGTCAAACGCTTTCTTTAGGTCAATCAGATACAGAAATGCTGGTCTACTGATTTCTCAGTAACTTGCTTTATAACAAATATTGCATTTGTATAAGTTCTTCCACGACGATAACCCTGTTGTTCATCTCTAAACTTATCCTCTGATTTATTAGCACTTGTAAAATTTTAGTTGTTAGTTTTAGCGTAGTATTTAACAAGTTTATACCTTTGTAGTTTTCTAACTGTTTTTTATCTCCTTACTTAAACAGTAGAACTATTTCACTCGTACTTCATTCTTCCGGTATTTTATTGTGTTCTATAATTTTATTAATTAATGTTGTTAATTTTTCTGTCATTGTTGCTCCACAATATTTCAGTAATTTATTTGGTATCCCGTCTTTACTTGCTGCTTTTGTGTTCTTGAGGTTTTGAAGTATTTTCCGAACTTCCTGTACATTTATATTAAGTTGATCTACGTATTTAAATATGTATAAACAATAATTAAATAATAGAGTGCGCCCTAAAATACGTTGTGCTGAATATTCGTTACTTTAGTAGGAAAAATCCGCAGAAACAAGTAATAAAAGTATGAGGGAAAGTTTTATCCGAGACTGGGGGTGGATGGATACAAAGTAAACAAGTGTTAGGAAACCGCCGAGTTCCGTAATTAAAGACTAACTTTGTTTAATCAGGAGTTAAACTTTTCTAATTCAAATTAATTGAAACAAAACCAAGTTTCCTGGCAGGTAGCTATTTTTTAATTGACTTCATGTTAGCCATGTCTTCATGAAAATATGGTCTAGACTCAAGGTTCGCGAATTTGCCTAGAAAAAGCATGTCTTGTTAAAAGTTTGTTTTGTTAACTTTGGCAAAATTTTACTTTGTCTTTTTTCGGCTTTAATTTTACAGTGATTGCTTTATTAAAAAGGCAACTCAAACATTTTTAAAATGAAAATTCTTTTGTAGAATTTGAATATTAGTTTTTGGTTTTAACAGTGTAAATTCAGGGAGTCAGTTATAGTTGGGAACTATAAGAAAATAGAATGAGAATTAAGAAGAACTAATTACATATTTATTCATGGAATGCATAAATCACTTCAAGCTTTTTACTTAGCATAAGTATTATAATTACGATATTTTTATCTATAGAAAAAGAAAGAACACAAGCAAAACTTTTTACTAATTAGTGCATTCCGTTTTCCTTTTTCTTTCTCTATCAACGCATCTTTCTCGGGTATGTCAGTAATAATTGTGCTTTTATCTCGTTCTCTAGGTGTCCTGTTAGCTTTACAGGGTCGTGCGGTTGTATAGCCACCGAGGTCTTCTGGACTAGCAAATGTGGGAAGTTTATTATCCGTAGATGTTTCTAGCTGAAATTCTATGTTAGATGGTCCAGGCTCACTTTTTTCTGGAGTAATCTCGTTTTAAAGTTGTGCGCCAGATGGTCCAGCACGTTCAGTATTTGGTGTAGTCTCTTTAAGAAATGGTAAGGTGGCAGGTCCAGCTAATTCATAATCAAGAACAGCTTTCCGTTGTAGCCTGTCAGATACTGCTGATGTTAAAAAGTTTGCGTCGTTAAAGATTAGAGAAGTAAATGGATAAATTCCACTTTTCTGAAATCCTCACATTATATTGAAAGGAGTTAAGGATTTTACGGAAGGAATGCGAAGTCATAAATACCATACAAACGAAAAAACTGAAATATCTGGGCCACATAATGAGAGGAGAAAAGTACTCTCTGTTTAGACTCATAATCCAAGGAAAAATCTCGGGAAAGAGAAATGTGGGACGTAGAAGGATTTACTGGGAGGGATGGAATAGTGTTCACAATTACATCCGAGCAGTCATTTAAAAGAAAGGAGGAGAAGAGAAACACCAACCGGGCCAACGACAGAGAAAAGATCTAATTACTATTTTAATGGAAATAAGCCGCAATTGAAGGTTAAAATAAGTTCATCTTTGATCTTGCACTGATAACTTGTTTATACTCCAATAATTAATAGAAAAAAGAATAAAGGTTGGTACCGAAGTACATCTAGCCTTCATAGACCTAGAAAAGGCGTACGATACAGTTCCAAGACTTAAATTGTGGCAAGCTTTACAACAACTTGACATTAGTCCATACCTTTAAAGAATAATCACAGAAGTACACAGGGATAACACTACTTACCTAAAAATCGGGAATAGACTATCAGAGCCAATAAAAGTAACTAAAGGACTAAAACAAGAATGCAGTATGTCACCCTTACTGTTTAATTTATATATTGAGGCAGTCCTCAAGTGAAAAAACCACTGCCAGGGAATGAAAATCACCATGGGAAATGACGTACTGTTCTCCCTGAACTTTCCGGATGACCAAGTCGTCCTAGCTCAAGACTCTTATGATCTAGAATTTATGGTGAAGCGTCTATACAGAAAATAGGTAAAATGGGGGTTACAAGTCAGTATGAAGAAAACAGAATATTTAGTTATCAATTCAGATGCAAGGTTTGAAGTATCGATAGACGAGGACGTGGAAATTAAACAAGTGGAAAAATTTAAATATTTAGGTGCACTCATTGCTAAGAACGGCTTGGGAGAAACCGAAATTAAACACCGAATTAACCAGGGACGTAAAATTGAAGGATGTCTGAACTTCTTATGGTGAGATCGCAACATTTCCAAAAGAAACAAAAAAAGAATAGGGCAAACTATGGTTGAATCAGTTCTTTGTTATGGCTCTAAAGTATGGACAATTAATGCAGACCTGAAGAGAAGATTGTTGGCAGTTGAAATGGATTATTTAAGAAGAAGTGATAGAACATCAAGGCAGGAAAGGAAGACCAACGAATCTATAAGAAATAACATGAATGCTACAGAAACGGTCATTGACAGAATATAAAGAAGAGGTTTAAAATGGTTTGGACACATTGAGAATTCCTGGCGAACATTGGGCCCAAAAACTTCACAAATGGAAGCCCTCTGGAAGAAAGAAAAGAGGTAGACCTAGACGTTCATGGAATGAAGGAATTAAAAGAGCGATGGAATCGAGAGGTTTGGAGGAGGAGCATGCCTTGGACCGGGAGGATTGGCGGAGAAGAAATGTACTACAAAATGTATTGTATTTATAAGTTGGATTAATGTCAAACTTCAATAAACTTATTTTAACCTTCAATTGTGGCTTATTCCCATTAAAATAGTAATTAATTTAAAATGCCACAAGAAACTCTTACCTAACAGCGGCCACCCCACTTTCGGGGTACAGTACATGCGACAGTCAACTGTACACAATTAAGAGAGGGTGGTTTTAGTTGGTAGGCAGGATAATAGATACCTGAATCTTTGGCACTTCTAAACTAAAACCCAAATTTTAGGGACTCAAAATGGAAGTAGCATAAAAAAAATTCAAACCCCCCCCCCCTCAGACAAATTCTTGGTGCGCCACTGCCATCTGAAATACCAAAATAACAAATTGTTGATAATAATTTATAATAATTCGGTACGCAGTGTAACGCGTATCACTGTGTACCACATAACACTGTTTCAGTGTGTACCAATAACTTAATCACACAATAAAATTTAAAACTTTGTTATGCGAGTCATTATCTTACAAATTGTGTTTTAGGTTATATTATTACATAGGTAAAATGTCATTGTAATAGTAAGAATGATTGAAATTGGCTGTTAATAAATAAAAAATACGTGCCAACCACTCTTATTAAGTTTTTTTTTTGGCTCAGACTTATCGTCATTTGTGCCAGACACAAAAGGACTAAGACAGTCATCATTATAATTATTTACCTAAATGCCCTATCAAAATAAAAGATTACATCGATATTAGGAGAACAGGGACACACTTTTCTCGCCTAGAGACCTATCAAGGCATTTATTTATATAAGACACAACAACACTAGGTCACGGAGAGGAGGAAGTTATACAAATGGTTTAAAACAAAGGTAACAAGTTAACTAAATAATTTTTAGAGAATTATAATGATAATTTGCTGTCTTTTAAAAATTTAATCAAAGAGTTGTAAATATCTACAGAGCCAAGTGATAATAAATATAGTATATTCCAAGGAGCTGCTATTTTATATTTTAATAAATCATTTATAAGTTTGGATGAGTAGACTCTGTTTTTAGAACAACCAAAAAATATATGATCTAAATCACTTTCCTCTCCACAATGCTTACATTTGTCATCATCCAAAACCTTTATTTTAAATAAGTGCTTTGGATAACATGCGTGTCCGAAACGTATTCTAATAATGGAGGTTATGTGCCTCCTGGAAGCTCTAAAAGACTTGTACCAAGGAAATTTGGGAATATCTGGCTGAATTATCGATTATCTATTTTGGTTCACAAAAGAGTATTCCTTCCACTGGTAGCTTCACTCTCGAAGCAATGTTGATTTGCAAGAAACAATACTGTCAGAAAGCGTTGGTATATGTAGAATACCAGTATCGGTTAAACTGCTTTCTTTGGCTAATAAGTCGACATATTCATTATGTTCAAATCCTGCATGTGCTTTAATCCAGAGAAAATGTACATTGATTCCTTTGGTTAAAAGAGTTTAAAGAATATGTTTAATTCTATAAATGTATGGGCAGTCTTGTAAGTTTGGTGGTCCATATGTACCAATGGATTTTGGAGTCCGAATGGAGTTCGACAAAATTATAATATGGGCAAAATCAACTTCAGCTACATATAATGCTTCATATATTGCAATAGCCTCTGCTGTATAAATCGCAGTTTCCGGGTTCAGTTTGAATTTCTTTTCTATATGTTCCGATGGCATATTAAAAGCGCATCCGGCTCCATCTGGAGATTTAGACGCATCTGTATATAGAGCTATTGCCTCTTTGTATTTGCTTGTTATAGATAGAATAATATTTTTATTTAAATATATATTTTCACTATAATTTGGTACAATAATATCTGTATGTAAAAAGAAAGAAGAGTAATTTTTGAATATGTATTGAAAATTCTATCTATATTTTTTAAAAGTGCTATATTTCGATTATACGCTTGGCAAAGTAAGGGAGATTTCTTTTTTTGCCAATATTTATTTGTCAGGCCATGGCAATTCAAAGTGACTATCTTTTCGTATAGAGATGAGTTCAGTAAGTATACTTTTATTAAATATTTTTTGGACAAAACTTTCGTCTTATGTTTAAAGGAGGTTCCAAGGCTTCCAAATATAAAGCTTGTACTGGAGTGGATCTCATGGCTCCTAAACATATTCGTAAGGCTGAGTTCTGTAAAACGTTGATTTTGTTTAGTAGTACATTACTTGCTGATCTATATAAATCACTTCCGTAATCCAAAATAGATCGTATGTAAGCTTTGTAAAATAATAAACTTACTTCAACATCCGATCCTCACCAAGTTTTATTAATTGATTTAAGAAAGTTTACTCCCTTATTGCATCTGTTCAACATGTCATCAATATTTAACTTTCAGGTCAATTTCTGGTCGAGTATCATTCCCAAATATTTAATTGTGTTTTTAAGGGAAAATTGGTGCCTACCTAAATTGATTGTACTGGCATTAGGAAAGTTACGTCTGGTAAATAAACAAACTTGTGATTTACTGCAGGATAATTCGAAACCATTTTCTATAAACCATTTTTGATGGAATCCGTACACTTCATTCAGGTTTTCAATGGATTGCTGATATTTTTTGTGTTCTGTATACAAACAGAAATCGTCAGCATATTGTACAATATTAAAAGCAATATTAGTAATAGTGATGTTGTGTAGATCTGCTGTGTAATTGTTAAACAAAATAGGACTCAAAACGGAGCCCTGAGGTAATCCTTTGTTATTAAGTCTAGGTCCTATAAGAGTATGATTGTCTTTTAAATAAATTATCCTATTTGCGTACAGGTTCACAACGTTAGAAGCAAACTGTGCTGGAATATGAAAAAATTTAATCATGTTTTCTTGGAGAATTGTAAGAGATACCGAGTCGTAAGCACCTTCGATGACTAAAAATAAAGCAGGTACATAACTGTTCCTGGAAAATCTATTCTGAATGTCTACAATAAGAGTTGTTAAGGAATCTAAGGTTCCATAACCTTTCTTAAAGCCATGTTGGTTAGCGGGTAAGGGACTTTGATCCCTTAGCCACCAATCTAACCTAATTTTAATCATCCGTTAAATGAGTTACTTAAAGGCAGTGGAAAGTTAACTTTGTTCCTGTTCATTTTCCTTGCTTGGTTTCAAATAAGACTAGATGGAGTTTATTTATTTAATTTTGAACAGCATTCAACCCAACTTTGTTTGGCTTTTAATTTCAGGAATTTTTTCACACGACACGAGCATTTACTTCTTTGCATTTACAAAAATTTTCAAGAGAAGGATTTTCTTTGTTGTTTACTAACGCTTTCTTTCTTTCCGCAACGGATTCATCACATTCCGAATCCCACCACGGAGGGGGAGTACGTTTACATTTAAATGATTTATATTAACAAATTGATTGTTTGGAAGCTTTATTAATACAGTCAATAAGGAAATCATACTGATGCGAATATCATTTATCCCAGCAGTAAGTGGAACATTAAAAAAGCCAACTGGTCATTATGCTCCCAGTTTATTGAAACCTTATTAACTAACAACCCTCACGCCTACTCAGACATGCAAGAAAAATATGATTTCCTTCTCTTATTAAGTTACTACATACCTTTAAAAAACTTAAAGATCCAATTATTATTCGCAAAACTTATTCCACGCACGTGTACGCTCACAACAACAATTAACTCTGCTAGACAACTGTAGATTTCACAAATGCGCTTTATGAAGCGCCAAATTTAAAAATAAATTTCGGTGTTTCACTATGAACCAAGTATCACTGTGTACCACTTCCGCTACTGTAAACGGTGGTAACGTATCTGCCTCACCTTTATCTCCGTATCCACTATCACCGGACGGTATTGACTAGCAACAGGCTCACTCTTTATCACTTTACAGTTCCTAACCTCTTTTAGCTGACTTCTTCTACACATCACAAAATCTATTCAGTTTTCATATAGAACGTATTAATGACGGCCAAATCCTATGCCACTGCAAAGTCAATAACACTATTTCCTTCATTAGTTCTTATTTCCGTCCCCAAACCTCCGTAAACTCTTTCTATTTACACTGTTTCTCTACCAATATGTCCATTCTAATTACCTCACACGCATGCTTATTAGTTATTTTCCCTAAATTCGTAAAATCTTTTCTAGGACCATAAACGCGCCTTGACTTCTTCTTTTAATTATTCCCATTAATTTAGTTTTATTTTTTATTACAGAATCAATTTTATCCTTATAAAAAATGTTTGTTGTTTGTCTGGTAACTAATTATTTCTCGACCCTTTTATCTTATCCTCCCCCAATTAATCTGAGGACAAACTTTTTAAATTACTTCTCATCCCCACCGCATAAATCAAGCTAATTTCTCGAACTTTAGCAACCCTCCTTATATTTTTTTATTACTGGAGAATGTACAGATATGAAATTTTTAACGAACTTCTATTGTTAAGCCGGGTTTTAACGGCATGCGATAAGAAAATATTCAAGATTTTTATATTGTATTATTGGATAAAAAATGTAATACCCCATTCTACAATATGTTAAGAGTAGTAATCATAATTATTTATATATCTTCAAGAACTTTTTTGTACGTTAGATATGAAAAAGCAATGCAATATTATTTTAAATTTAAGTTAAAAAATCTATAGTATGGTTTAAATAGGTTTTTCAGTTAATTTAACAATTATTATTATAGTGATATAAGGTTAAATGCTCGAATAAATAAACTTTAATCAAATTAAATGCAGATATTGAGCATAGTTTATTAATTAAATCTTGACCAAATACTTCCGCTTCCTACAGCATCCTCAGGGGCATTTCGTCAAAATTTGGCCTATCCAACAATCTTTGAGAATGTCATAAACATAAAATTGTACATTACACTACACTACACTACAAATGTTTATTTCCGTTAGACCAGGAGCCATTTTCTATGGAATCTATGGAACCTCCCTTAAATTTAAGACGTCTTTTTTAGCTGAAAAGTTGGTCCTTAAATGTCAAATAACCAAACCTACCTATTGCAAAAAATATCCGACATATCTGTGTTTAACTTAGTTGACTGTGTTTATCTTAGTTAAGTGGTGGCATAACAAAAATTCTCCAACTTTACCTGTAGCATTTCCTAACGTTTCTTCCTATTTAGAAATCCCAGCTGGAACTAATTTCTTAAAATCAAATTTCAATATTTTTTATTTCCAAACCAAAGTTTATTTAATTAATGGATTCGACTATTACTTGATGAAAATTGATTTTATGTAACAATAAAACACTGAAAACTTTGTTTTCAAAAATTTCCACAAAATCTATTATAACAACTTATTACTACATCTGTTTCGGCAGAGTGCCTTTCTCAAGTGATAGATTTTTGGTATGCGTTTACACTTTATAGTCTTTAACTAAATAGGTTGAGGAGGGGAGAATTGTTTGTCTCAAGTTGGTCATTCAGAATTATATCTGTGTTTTTTAATTTTTTAATTTCCATAGATTCTAACAAAGATAGCTTAAGGCCTTTATATTGAATGTGAATAATTTAAAATTCGTCATTAAAAGAATGATTATGATCTACAAGGTGAAGTGCGTATGTAGAATCTCTTTTTCTATTATTGAAAGCCCTTTTATGTTCTACTATTCGTTTATTAAAATTTCTACCAGTTTGGCCGATGTAAGTCTTTGGGCAGTCGCCACATTTAAGTTTGTATACACTACTGTGTAAGTGCTTTTTATTTTGGCTCTTGTTGTTTGCAATATATTTGCCTAAGTTGTTATTTGTTCTGAAAGCTGGTGTTATTCCTTTCTTTTTTATGTGTTTGACTATTTTTGTTGATATTTTGCCTTTATATGTAATCGAGCAGAATATACTGGGTTTTTTCTCTGGTGGTGGAAATACTAATTTGTGTAGTTTTGATTTAAAATTTTATTACTTGTTTATTCGTTGTATCCATTGTTTACTGCTATTTGCTTAATGATATTTAATTTTGTCTCAAAGTTGTATTTTGACATCGGAATTTCTGTTGATCTATGTAACATACTATGATAGGCGGACAGTTTATGTTGTGTGGGATGGGATGATGAATTGTGTATATTCGTGTCAGTATGGGTAGGTTTATGAAATATGGAGAATATCATGTTTGTTTTTAAGTCTGATAATTTTTAAATCTAAAAAATTTATGGATTGATTTTGTTCTGTTTCCATTGTAAATTCAATATGACTATGAAGTGAATTAATATACCATAAAAATTGGTCGAGTTGCCTGTTAGTTTCTGTAAAACATACCAGTACGTCGTCTACGTATCTCTACCAATATAAAAACAGTGTGAATATGGGATGTTTTGCAATCTTTGTCTCTAGATGATCAATAAAAATATGTGATAGTAATGGGCTTAGAGGATTGCACATTATAAGTCCTGCACTGTTATTTGTATATATTTGATTATTAAATTCAAAGTAGTCCTGGTTTATGCAAATTTCAAGAAGATGTATAATTTCAGATGTAATCATTGGATTTGTAATATTATGGTCTAAAAGGTTTTTTACTAGAAATAAAAGTTTCTGTAGGAGGAATACTAGGAAAAAGATTTTTACGTCACATAAAATTAATCTGGAGTTGTTAGGTAATTGAAAATGTTGTATTTTATTAACTAGTTCTATTGTACTTTTTATGGTAAATTAAGGTGAAAATTTAGTGTGTTCTAAAATAATCTCTAACAGTTTTTTTGAAAGTTTATTTCCCTACTTTTGATGATAACAAGGCCATTCAACTTCAGAAAGAAATTGTCAAATCTGATAAGGCATAAAGTATATTCACAGATGGGTCAAAATCCATTTTAGGAGTTGGTTGTGCGGTATATATCCAAAACAATTAAGAACACATTATATTTACATTAAACCAACAATGTTCCATTTATTCCGTAGAACTGTTTACAATATATTAAGCTCTGGAATGGACTATTGAGAAGAAAATGTATAATCAACAAATAGTAGTCATGTCGGATTCAAAATCTATGTGTCTGCTTTAGATATTTCGCATGGGCATATATACAAAAACAGTATTATCTACTAAAGTTACTTAAAAGAAATAATTACGTCTCTTTGATTTGGGTAAAGCGACATGTTGGTATCTCGGGTAACACCAAAGTAGATTATTTTGCTAAAGAAGCGGCTTCAAAAGTATTAGAAATTAGTTGGCTCAATAGAAGGGATTTAGTCTCGCTGCGTAAACAAAAATAAAAGAAAACTGGTAAATTGAATGGAATGCTCTCTGTAACAGAAGTAACAACCTTTATACAAAAATTCAACCTATTTACCTACTTCGCCTTTTGCTGAAAGAAGTCATTCCAATAGAAAAATATATTTAATTTTAGTTTAATGCCTTCTTAATCATGCTACTGTGAAAGCCTATTTTTATAGATTAAATTTAAGTGAAGCAGAACTCAGTGATTGTAATGGTAACACTGATGATATCAATCATTGGATGAAATACTTCTTCTTCAAAGTCAATCTTCTATTTTATATATCTCTCGTAGTAATATTAGGCTTAACCAAATTTTTTGGGGATATTTAAAAAGGACTAAAAGAAAAATTTAGGATGAAATGTGTAATGTCAATGTATAAATCTAGCTTTGCTCCCTCTGTCTATCCTTATGTTATATATTTACCTCCTAGCCGTTGCCTGTCTTGTGTTGTAATAAAGTCGCTATGAAAGGAACCTTAGCGTGAAAAATTGTCAATCTACTGATTGTTGTAATACTGTTGTTTACAATATAAATATTTTTAATTTACCTCTAGACGCAGTAGTATTTTGTTAACAGATGCAAGTTATCCAAAGCCATTTATTAAAAAAAAAAAACATTAAAAATAAAACAGCTTTTCAGCTTCAAAATTTTTATTTGAAAAAAAGCTCTACAGTTTGAAGTGATATATAAATTTTGCAGATATACATTTTTGTTAAATTAAATTTATTATTATACGACAAAGTAAACCTCTGTTAAAATCATCCCAGTTAGGTGGTATTAAATTTTTAATAATTAAACATTAAAAATAAAATAGGTTTTCAGCTTCCAAATTTTTGTTTAAAAAAAAGCTTTACAGTTTGAAGTGATATATGATTTTGCAGATATAAATTTTTGTTAAATTAAATTTTATTTCAAGTATATTTCACCATACGCACTAATACATTGATATTACCAACAAAATATTTCTGTGTTGCTGAGAAATATGATATTCCATAAATACAACTTTCCGCATTTACATATTTCCACAATATATATGTCGAATTACCAATTATATTGCTTTAATAAATCCAAATATGTCCGTTTACAATGTTTATGTTTTATTGGATAAATAATAAATTTTGTTACAAATTTTAATAATATATTGTCGGTTTTAATTTTAAATGATGTTAAACTGAAACTTATTACAGATGTGAATAATGTATGAGTTTGAATAATGTTCACAATTAAAATGTTTCAACAAAAATTAAAATTAAAATGGCCTATATTTTAAATTTTAGGCCTGCCAAAGTACAAGGGAAACAAACGATAGACTTTTTAAATAGCCTGGTCAGTTGTTTTTGTGGGAGTAAAAATCTTCACTATACCAGGTGAATCGTACCTGGGGCGTTTTGGATTCAGGGTAAATGGAGTATATACAAATACGTTTCCTTTTGGGGGTTCTTCCCCAGATCCATTCATGGTACCCTGCCTACCAACTAAAACCACTCTCGGCTTACATGCGTGACATGTTATCCAACTGTTCAATCTCGCGCGCAGTCTCTCATATCCTTTTTTTTATTTATCTGTATGTTTATATTTTATATTTAATTTATATTTGTCCTTGCCCTCTTTCTCTTTATAGAATTTTTTTTATATAATTTTTGTTATTGCATTCAAAACATCCATAAAATTATTTTTCCCCTTCCCATATTCCTTATTATCTGTTGCGCTTTGAATATGCCTGCTTTGGCGTACATTTTGGCTCTATCTTTAATGAACATGTTACATTCAAATACACAATGCTCGACTGTATCATTAACTCCACAGTTGGAGCAGTTGCCATACTTTGCTTTGCCTTATCTTTAGAGATAGGCTCTGAACGATCCATATCCCATTAGAAAATATATAAAGAAGTTATTACTACTACTACTCTTATAATTGCAGTTGGTCCACTCATCCACATCCCGAATAAGCACTCTCGTCCACGTAGCCCTCTATTCTTAGCCCTCTAACATTCTTATTGTTTTCTTCTTTCTTCTCTCTTGTCCTGGCTATTATTTCCGTATGTTCTAGATCTTTCTTTTGCCTATAGGTAAATTGATAGTACTCCAGCTATGACCTGTAGAGTTACAGTTGCGGCCATCGGACTCTAGCAGACGATCCTTAACAAAGCGTTTCCTCGTATTTTTTCAATTTTGAACGGTAAAAGACCCTAAGGCAAGAGTATCTAAAAACATGGTCCCGCAGACAGTAAGTTTTTCTTCTAATGCGTAGTGTAGAGTTTCCTCTCTCCTGCTTTAGTCACCTACTGTCATTGATTTAGCCATAAAATGTTTTCGATATGTGAACGAACATAAATTTTTCGTTGGTTCCAATTTAACTTATCCCAAAAGGAATACAAATTTTCATTTCCATTTCTTCTATTAACGGTCTGTGGTTTCTTTTGGATGATTATTTACATAGTTTAGAGATAAAGGTTGGTCTCAATTTTCCCTCATTTCTTTCGGTATTGTACTAAAATGCATTATCTTTGTCTCTAGTGAACCTAATTTAAGCATTATTTTTCATCCGTAGCATTTTATTTTTAGGTCGCTTTCATTCACTATGATCTGTATCCTTCTTTCTTTTGCTTCCTTTATCCATATTTGTATAATCAGGAACTTAGTCATATTATCATCCTCTGCATTGGATATATGATTATTTTCATGTTTAAGCATTTTCAACTGAAAGTCTCTAGTTTCGTCAATGTTCTCTTCTGCATTTTAATTAGCATTTCATCCTTAGTTTCAACGCTATTTATACGACTTCTAGTTGGACAATACCTTCAAGATTATCTGAAACTTCTGTACTTGGTTCTTTATAAATAAGCACAGATATTTGTTTAATTGAAGTTTCATCAAAAACTCTGTTATATATTCTCTAATTTTTGTGACTCCGTTTTTTGCCAGGCGTTAAAAAATACTAGCAGCTCTGGACACAAGATAGCTGTATTTAAAAAAAGGGGTTCAGAAATGTGCAAAAATAGAATATGCCACACATGAATGAATTTAGTTGATATAGGTTTTAGACTGAACTTTCTAATAAATACATTGATGTGTTGAATGAATAACTTGTACGTATATGTTTTCCAATAGTATTACTATTAGATAAAATACAGTTTTAAAGCTTAACACGGGGGAATCACAGGAACTCTGTTTACGTGGACACACAACATGTAACTATTGAAATAAGAAGTTATGTCAGCTGTTTTTGAATTCAATATGGTAGGAGGTATGATTTTAGATGGCGTATTAACTGGTAACACTTCTTTCAACTTTTGGACTTTTCGACTGCTGGAACATGCGCAATGAAATTTTAGAGGGTGCAATTTCATGCAAAAGTGTAGATAGGAGGTGTTCACACATCACCGAAGATATTCTAATTAATCTCCTATTTCGTTTGATATCTTTTACGTGTTTTTCATTTTTTATCTTCAGTAACACTACGAATTAAAATTCCTTTCATTTAGTAACCACAAGAGTAACATAATTATATTATTTTACAACTTTAATAAAATGAAATATAACTACAATAATAATTAAAGCAAATGTGTTTCAAGGCAAAGACGGCAACTGTTCATTTAATAATTGACCTATATTGAATTTCTTAGGTACTTATTAGTGTATAGGACTAATTAAATGAAATCAAGGCCAATAAAATTATTTATAACAATATTTATATCGTAGCTGTATGTTAAACACTAAATAAAAAGTACTGAAATAAAACAAGGATTGTAACAAAAACAACATTTTCAGATATTACAGTTATTACCATTCATTTTTTATGTCAAGCAAAGACAATTTGTTTTGATTAATATATTTTTTTAAATATTATTAATAAAAACTTATTAAAAGTCTATTAAATTAAAAATATTCTAAAAAAAACTAATAAGATTAAAAATTAGATTTTTTTTTTTTCAACTTTAACGTGCTCGGCTACTATGGCCACTTACACAGGTACTATAACATTAATTTTCATTACACAAACATTAAGTGTTACATTAAATTAGATTGGATTAGATTAAAATTAGATTAAAAATAAATACTTTTTGATTATCTACTTTTTTAAAATATTAAATAATCACACCCTCGTATTATAAGGTCTTACTTAATATTTCGTTTTTGCTACTGTTATCTTTTTAGCTTTTTTCCGGTTAGCTTTAGCTTTAGTAGGTAGTTAAGAAGATACACTTTTCGAACAGATTAGGAATTTTGAACCCGATTTTTCAATAAACAAAGTTTTACTGTAGGGTAGTGGTAGCGGGTAGATACTCTTGTACGATTCCTGTATGAGATAGACATACATCGGTATGCAACCCTGCCCACGCTAGCCATGGCTATCCCCGAACCCGTGTCGGGTGAAGTCATGTCCCCACCGCAAGATCCCTACCAAAAAAAAAATCCTCTCACATATCCATTCCCAAGGAGTAAACCTCACCCGAAAAAAAAATCATTGGGGAAGGAAACGGGAAACCACCCCAATTAACTTTCCCTAGTATAATCACAATGAATCAAGTCAATATAGAAACGGCCCTGAGTCCCGGGCACCCTTTAAGTGGGGAGAGGGTGCTAAGAATCCCCCGGTTCCCACAAATACTTAGATTTAAGCATGATAAGAAGATTGGTACATGGAATGTACGAAGTTTATTCCAGGCCGGAAAAGTGAATAACGTAATTAAAGAAATGCGAAGACTCAACATTGACATACTTGGATGCGGTGAAGTTAGATGGCTCAATTTAGGCCAGTGCGAAATAGAAAACTACACAATATACTACTGTGGAGATACTACAATAAGAAACAAAAACGGAGTGGTTATAATAGTAAATAAAGAAGTTAACAAATGTGTACTTAGTTTTATAGGAATATCAGATAGAGTTGCAGTACTCAAAATTAATGCTAAACCACTTAACGTGAACATTATTAAGCATATGCTCCAACTTCGGAAAGCTCAGAGCAGGAAATAGAAATATTCTATAAACAATTGAAAGAATCCCTAAAACATACCAAAAAACAAGAATTGAATATGCTGCTAGGAGATTTCAACGCCAAAGTAGGTATAAGAGGTGTTGGCAATACTGTGGGACACTTTGGACTAGGAATGCAAAATGATAGAGGAGACCGCCTTGTTCAGTTTTGCCAGGAAACGAATAATGCAATAATGAACACCTTTTTCCAAATACCACCTCGAAGACTCTACACCTGGAAATCTCTAGCTAACTGTCCAAAAAAAAAATGATTAGAAACCAGATTGACTACATCATCATCAACAAACGATTTCAGAATTCCGTAAAATCCGCAAAAACCTATCCGGGAACAGATGTTTCATCAGACCATAATATTTTACTAGGTTGTTTCAAACTCCACATGAAAAAAGTTCATAAAAGAAAAGCACAAAAACGTCCGGACATCCAGAAGCTGAAAGATAAAACCACAAGAGAAGAAGTCAAACAGGAGATCAACAACAAAATAAACAGCATGGTAATCTCAGATATTAATCGAGAAAACATACGTGTGGATGATATGTGGAATAAAATCAAATCTGTATTTCAGTGTAATTGAGTGGTACATAATAAACTTAAACCAGAAAACAATATAAAGAAACAGCCATGGATGAGATAAGAAATATTAGAGCTAATGAAAGAACGAAGAAAACAGAGAAACAAGAATGAAAGAATGAGGAAAGGTACAAAGAAATAAACAAAATCATTAAGAAAAAGATTAAAAAAGCAAAATAATCATGGCTATAAGATCAATGCATAGAAATAGAATCCCTAGAATAGAAGCATGACACTTTTAAGCTACATAAAAAGATCAAAAACTTAACGGGACGAAACGGATCACGAAGTCATAACTTAATACTAGACGAGCATAACAATCTGCTCTACGAAAATGAAAGAATACTTGAGAGATGGAGGCAATACATGGAAGAATTATTCAAGGAAGAGCAAGAGACAGAAGTCAGTGTTTCTGGATATTCAGGACCAGAAATAATGCTTAGAAGTAACATATGCAATAAAAACACTAAAAACCAACAAAGTACTTGTACCTGATAACATACAAGCTGAAATATTGAAACTATTTAAAAACAACCAACTCAAACTCCTAACGAGTCTACTGAACAAAATCTATGAAATTGCAGAATTTCCTACAAATTGGCTAGTTTCCACCTTTATCCCTCTCTCCAAAAAGGCAAATGCCACCAAATGCTCTGATTATAGAATTATAAGCTTAATGAACCATGCACTCAAAATCCTTCTTTCTGTTATTCTGTTATTAAATATGTATGCCTAATTAAAAATTTTTACTTACAGCAAAGGGCAACTGTACGAGTAGACAACGAAACTTCACAAGAATTCACGATAAAATGGGAAGTACGTCAGGGCTGCATTTTATCAAAGACGTTGTTCAGTACTTACTCGGAAATGCTGTTCAGGGAAGCTATTGATGGTTTAAGAGAAGATATAAAAATCAATGGTGAAATCATAAACAGTTTAAGATATGCGGACGATACGGTTTTGATTGATACGACCTTGACGGAGGCAACATCCAAACGATTAAAAGC
This sequence comes from Diabrotica undecimpunctata, assembly GCF_040954645.1. Classification (NCBI taxonomy): domain Eukaryota; kingdom Metazoa; phylum Arthropoda; class Insecta; order Coleoptera; family Chrysomelidae; genus Diabrotica; species Diabrotica undecimpunctata. The sequence continues at coordinate 164,930,200 of NC_092804.1, forward strand.
CTTCGAAATGTGGTGCTACCGCCGCATGCTGAAAATTTCCTATATCCATCATTTTACAAACAACACCGTGATCCAACGTATGACGAAAGATCTGGAAATTATGCGTATCGTGAAAATCAGAAAGATGACATACTTAGGGCATGTGATGCGCAATGAGAAGTATCAACTAATTTAACTAATTGTACAAGGCAAGATAGAAGGCAAAAGATCTCAAGGGCACAGAAGGATATCGTGGTTGAAGAACATCAGACAGTGGGCAGGAATGAGTACCATACATCTATTTAGAGTAGCTATCAACAGTAAGTTGTACGGACCAACGTAATTGCCAACATCCACACAGGATAGGCAGATATAGGTTTCTATATCTTTCTAATTTGTATATATTTTGTATTTGTATTTGTACAAGTTACATGAAAACGTATACAATACTTATGTAGAAAACATGAGGAGATATGTTTCTGATAAGAGGCTTTTTTTTTTTAATTTAGGTAAGATAGATAAAGTCTGGCGAAAAGAAAATTGAAGAAGCGGATTGGCTATCAATTATTTTAGTAGAAGTAAACGAATAGATAAAAATAAAGGAATGAAGAAAGAAATCTTAAAATATTTGAGAAACTCGGTTGTCAAAGTTTAGAATCAATGAATTTTTACATTCACTGCTTCAAAGTTAATTTAATAGATTACAAAGAAAAAGTTGAAAGTAAAAGTGTTTTTGTTCTACAGAAGTCCTGAATAATCTAAAGATAGCTGAGTTCGAGATACACTGTAAGATATTTGCTTTCCTTTTTTGTTGTAGCTCGAGAATTTCATGACATTGAATTTGATCTGAAGAAATCCGGTTTTCAGGTGGAATGTAGTTTTTAGTTCGATATATTTCGAAAAAACTTTGGAAAAAAAATTGTTTTTTATCATTTTATCCCAGAAATTGACTACTTTCATCTTTCATTTTGAAGTTATTATGGTACTAGAGTCTTCGAGATATATATATATATATATATATATATATATATATATATATATATATATATTATATAATATATATATATATATTATATATATATATATATATATATATATATATATATATATATATATATATATATATAAATTATATTAATTGCCGAAAAATGAACTTGTTTAATAATAAGTATTTAAGAATATAAAATCTCTAGCAAAGGTATTAAACCACAAAAAAAATAAATAGTTTTTTATATGTATTACATCCCTGTATCATATTTCCCTTTTTCTCCCTGCGCTAGTCTACTTGCCATATAGCAGACTAGCCACCTCCTGGAGGTACCATCAATCTTTTCATATCAACTCTGGAACAGACATCAACTCTGGAATTGCTTCTTTGTCCTCCCCCGTCGTCTGCCCCATCTCGTCTAGATTTCTACTCTGAGCAATTGGCCCGTCTGATGTCAGAGCTCAGGCTGAAATTGTACAGGATGAGCTTGACGACTTGTTAAGAATGAAATATGGAAAGAATCGCAAATTTTATATAAAAATAATGATGAATAAAAATTCTATGTTATTTTAATTTAATAAAACGTATTTATTATTACATAATTTTACAGTCAATGGGAAAACTATAAAATTGAAAATGTCAAAGCATTACTCAAAACTGACCAACAGTGGGAGATAATAAAATGTACAAAATGTGCATTTGAAATAGTATATCTAAATTACAAAAGATATGGAGAGTGTTACGCCAACTGTTAATACATTTATCACGAACACGCGTGTTTAGCAAGTTGTTAATAATTTAAATGTTAATATTTAATTGAACTATGAAATAGATAAAACTCTTAATGGATATAGACTTAACGTACGAAATACAAAGAGTGGATACATACGATGTTAAGCTGCAATAAAATTTGTTTTAATTTAGTAAAATTTAAACTATTTTGAGCATTAACCCATTAAGCGCCGTTGATGCGAAAACGCAACATTTTAAAAGGAATTTTTTTTATACAACTAAATATTTTGTTTTTAGAAAATTCTTTATATGTTTTAATTCCTAAAGGCTTGATGATATTGAAATATATTTTATAGAACAAATATAATTAATTGTTTATCTATTATAAATTAATTTCTTCAGCAGTTTTTTACATGATTCGTCATGACTATATAATCTTCTTGTAGAATTTTCACTTTGCTTATAATATAATGGTTTATATGATTTTTATAAAGCATAAACTACAGATTTAGCAATAACCATACAAAAAAATTAAATAATTTTATCAAGAAAAAGTTACATGCATTCAAACATATTGTTGCGTTTTCGCATCAACGGCGGAATGTGCTGTCTCTAGGTAATACCGCCTACGCTACGTGACAAATCGAGTGTAACCGTATTTGACTAGTTCAGTCTTGTCTAGAGCGTTTTAGTATAAGCATATACAGCAATAATTGTGTTTCTCTGTATTGTTGCGGATAAAACATATATAATGAGTTCTGGCAAAAATAAGTGGAAAGATAATTATGATCGGAATAGGCCTCTTACTATTCAAGAATTGGAAGCTGCTATTGAAGAAATTCAAAATGAGACCGAAATTGATGCTGTTATAAAACCACCAGATGTCGATGAGCTTACTGATGAAGAGGAAATAGATGGCGATTTATTGGAAGGTATTATACGGTATAATTATATAAGATACTGTTATGTAACTTTTATTTTTTTATTACTTATAGGCCATGATAAGCCTCAAGACACTGCTGGGACATTCGAATTGATAGCTGAGGACAACACAAATGAATTTGAAGATAATTATAATGAACCTTCTACAAGCCAGGCTACTTCAAAGAGGGCAAAATCTGTTCAATATAATCCAAACTGGAGCAAAAGGGACCCCGTATACAGTAATTTTCCGGAATCGCAGGAGCACATTCAAAAACAACGTATAAAGGACATGCTTTACGGTAAATCACCAGTTGAAGTATTTTATAATTTTTTTGACGAGGAATTATTAGACATGATTTTAAAATACACTTTAAAATATGCCAAGGACAACAATCGACATGATTTTTCAATGACAGTATCTGATTTAAAGAAATTTATTGCTATTTTGATCTTGTCAGGATATCACACGTTGCCACAAATGGAGATGTATTGGAGCAGAGATGAGGACAAGGAAGTACCATTAATTAAAAAATGCATGAGTCGAAATAAGTTTCGCAATATAAAAAAATATATACATGTATGTGATAATGCTCAACTTGACAAGCAAGATAAGTTTGCTAAATTGCGCCCATTATCTGACAAAATAAACAAAAGAAATCTGCAGTTTGGTGTATTTTCACAAAATTTATCAGTCGATGAGGAAATGGTTCCTTATTTTGGTAGATACTCCGCTAAAATGTTCATCAAAGGGAAGCCTGTTCGCTTCAGTTTTAAAATTTGGTGTCTTTGTTCTCAAGATGGATATTTGTTTCAGTTTAGTCCATACGCTGGAGCACGAGAACATAAAAGTGATATGGGACTGGGAGCAGATGTTGTTATAGATCTATTAAAAGTTCTTGAATTTCCTTCTCAACACAGAATATTTTTTGACAATTTTTTTTCGTCTTTTAAACTATTTCAATATCTTACTGAAAATAATATATACGTCACACTAACTGTGCGGGAAAACAGAATCCAAAAGTGTCCTTTAAATAGCTCAAATGATTTAAAAAAAGGGGGCAGAGGTGCTTTCGATTTTAGATATGATTTAAAATCCAAAATTTGTGTAGTTAAATGGAATAATAATTCAATCGTTATTATAATGTCAAATAATATACCAATAAATCCAATTCAGCAAGTAAAACGGTATGATAGAAAACAACGAAAAGAAGTAAGTGTAGACCAGCCATTTCTAATAAAAGAATACAACAAAAATATGGGGGGTGTTGATGTACACGATAACGGCATAGCCAATTATCGTATAAGAGTAAGAGGAAAGAAATGGTGGTGGCCTCTTTTTATAAATACTATCGACAGTACAATCGTCAATGCATGGAAAATTTATAAATTGGCAAATGACTCTACAATATCGCAATTAGAGTTTCGCTCTTATATTGTTATGGCGCTAATAAAATCAGAAGAAAGTAATTCATTATCAGCCAGCGACGATGAGGGTACATCAGCTCCTAAATACAAAGGACGAGGAAGGCCAACAAAGTCAGAAATACCGAAAGAAATGAGAACTGACAAAGTGAACCACATCGTAATACGCCACCCTGAAAAGTCAAGAAAAAGATGCAGACAATGTAAAAGCCAAACTATATATATGTGTCAGAAGTGCAATGTACATTTACACTCTACATGTTTTGACAGCTTCCATAAATTGTAATATTAGGTTTTATAGTTTTTTTACAAATATTTTATTTAGTTTTACTACTTTTGTATCTTTAATTTTGGAATAAATCTCATAATCCATAAAAGTGTATTTCATTAATTTCTTAACAGATTCCGCCATTGATGCGAAAACGCAACATTAACACCCTGTAACCTAAAAAAAAATTATATGCAGTTTTGTCTTTAAAGCACCATAAATAACTAACCCTTATATTATTTTTATAAAAAATTTACATATTTCATACCTTGGCGGTTAATGGGTTAAGACAGCGAGAATTTTCATTTTTTATTTCTTGTTATTTCCAAATCTTCTAATAAGTCCAAATTCAAGTAGTTTTTCTTCCTACAAATGTCATGTAAAATGGATGAACCTGTATTGATAATAATATATTTATTGGACAGTAAGTGGTAATCAAAACTTAAAGAGTTTGGTCTGTTCAAATGTTCTGTAATTCTAATTGATCAATTTCGAATGGTTCGACGTACATTGAGGCATCGCAATTATCAAATCTTAGTTTATATATACCACTCTTATTCAGAGTGTTCATTCTGTCTTTGACGTTAATTAAAAAGGAACCTAAAGTGTTATGTGATTTGAAAAAAAAGATGATGTCCTCAATTTTAGAAGTAAAAAGTTTTGATATTTTTTGGAAATGTTTCTGATATAAAAGTAAAAGAGAATAACCTGATGTTATTTGTCGCATTGAGATGAAGCAAGCATTGTGATGATTGATGAATAAGCAAACTTTTCTGCAAGTTTTAGTTTTGCTTTATTGAGAAGCTTATGGATGGTATTAGGATTGTAACCATTATTGAAAGCAGTTTGCTTAAGAGAACCAAGTTCTATAAGTCACTTTAATAGTGAGTGTTCACCTAAGTTATCATATTTATGTCAGATGTCACTTTTAACATTTCCGTTAAATCTGAACGACCAGAAGCCATTCTGTCTCCTGCCATTTCCCACATTGTAGCATCCTAAGCAACTTTTTAATTGTTTGTTCTTTTGTCTAGTGTTGGTTATTTGAATTCTTCTTCTTCTTCTTCTTAAGATGCCGTGCATTGCTGCGTAGGCGTCCACCGTACCTACATCGTCTTGTTAGGTGAGATGTTAAATAGTCAGGATTAAATAATTCTGTTTGTAGCAGCATTGCGAAGTATTTCATAGCTGTGGATTCCTGTCCATTGTCGAATATTGCGCAGCTATGACATTTTTTTACGTCCCAGACCTCTCCTACCCTCTATCTTCTCTTCGAGTATCAGCTGCTGAAAAGTATATCTTTCTCCTCGTAATATGTGTCCCAAGTATGCAGTCTTCTTACTTTTTACATAACTAAAAAGTTCCCTATCCTGTAAGCCCGCTCCTATGAGTACTTCCTCATTTCTGACCCTGTCCATCCATGATATTCTAAGCATTCGACGCAGGCACCACATTTCATACAATTCAAGTTGTTCAATGTTCAATGGACCTGGCCTTTAACGTCCATGCTTCCATTCCGTACAAGAGAACAGGCCACACGTAACACTTAAGCATCTTGTATCGGAAGTTGAAGTCCAATTTGCGATCAGTCAGAAACTTACGAAGCCTCAAAAAAGCATTTCTGGCTTTTTATTTCATTCTCGGGGTCCCAACCCTCGTTTAGCAAACAACCCAAGTATTTAAATTGTCTGACCTATTCGATTTCTTCTCCAGAGACATATATCTTTGCGTTGGGGTAATCATTTCTACTTATAATGATTGAATATTATGTTATAATATGATAATATTATGATAATATTATGATAATATTATGATATTATTATATTATATTATGAATTGTTATTTGAATAAGTGTACTTAATTGTTTATGGCATTCATTAATGTGCTGAAAAGCCAAAATTCTTTGACGAAGTAAGTCTAAAACCTTATATATTTGTTATTAGCCATCAACTTCGAGTTTTTTTTAAAGTTTGCTACTTCTCCTTCACTTATTTTAGATCATCAGACATCTACCTTTTGTTTGTAAAATTCATATGTACGACATTTAACCATATTTTCTTTTACCCTTAGAATTATGTCTGTAGAGTTATTAAAGCTAGCTAGCTAAAGTTAAAGCTAACTTTACACATATTATAAAATTGTTTGTTTTCTAAAGACAGAATAATAAAACGAGCACGAATATTCTCTGTACAATTCATAATAATAACTCTGCATAATAGATGTGGTTTAAGTATAAAATATACATATAAAAAAAAAGAAGTATTAGGCACTAAATTCATTTTAATATTCTTTAAATAAATAGAAAAATCAAATGTTTTGTAGAAATCAAAACATCATACAAAAAAATATATTTTTATTACCTAGAAACAAAACTTCCCAGCATTTATGTCAGTTAAAATGGAAACAAAGACAGCCCATAGACATAAGCGAACAACATGGTGTCTTATTAAGAGGGGAACTCGAAAAATGGCGAAGTTTGTGGTCTAACAGAGACAACGAACTGAAGTGAGTTAGGGCAAAGGAAAATAATTAGCTTTTTTGAAAGATCAGATAAGAGAAATGATATAATGAAGTGAGAATTAGACTGTGTCTGTCTCTTGCGGTTTCTGTCTGATATATTCTTTGTTGAAAGTCATTTTGATTCTGTGGGAATCAATGCTTTATGTCTAAGGTATAATATTTTTACGATGTTAGTTAAAAAGTAAAGTGAATTAAAAAAAAAGCATTTAATAAAAATTTAATTCTACTATGGTCTGTTCTTTAAACAGGAGGAGTAACTCAAACTTACCGCGCCGTAATGCTTGTTTTTAATATATAGTGACGTATTAGTGTTACTAAGATAACAATATGGATTCAATGTCAAGTACTAGAATTATCCTTTTCCACCTAAAAAATGCCGAGTAGATTTGGGTCATTTATCATCAAATGAAAAACAATGCATTATAAACTTGTACAAGAAAATAAAAATTGATAATTCCGAAATGATAATAACAGCCATGGTAGCAAAAATAAAACAGGCAACAGGTTAGTTTTGCAGAATAGTTATTGTTCAAATCAATACTATCTAAAATCTAAAGGAATGTGCTAATTTCAGGTGCTGCGAATTTAACTAGTTAAAGAAGAACAATGAAGGACTATAAGCAGACTGGAACAGTAAGATGTCCTTAAAATATTACCTGTCGACCTGCTATTCTTGCAACATATGATGAAAGAGTTAAAACATCTGTACGACAAATACTACACAGCTTCTTTTTCAAGAATGAAATGCCCACTTCAAATAAAATTTATCACCAAACGGAGCGTTTACGTCTTCCCTCTTTTACTCTCCGAATGCGCGCTCTTTCTGTTCTCTGCGCTGACGGCTAAGATTCTGAAACCTTTTCCTATATTTGCTAAATAATACCAAAATGTTATTGAAAAATATCCAAATATCAAGTTTTCGTATTATTTATATCGAGAAGTTGTCGCAACTTTAAATATTTCATTTGTAAAATTAGGACACGAAGGGTGCTGGTTGTGTGAACCATTTGACTTACATTCAAAATCCATGTCTCACAAAAAAGGATGCATTGGTGGGTAATTGTGAGGAATGCACCAACTTTGGTGTACGTCAAAATAAAAACACTGCTGCCAGATCAAAATATCAAACTGACTCGTCTGCAAAAAGTAACTGGGACGATACATCAATGGTAGTTTCAACGGATTTGTAAAAGGTAATAAAATATTATACTAAACATAAATGTTTTATTTTGTTGTGATATTCTAGGTCATAATGCTTCCGAGAATATATATGTTTAAAGAGATTATTTTTACACCTAGAATAATTCTTCTTCTTAAAGTGCCCTCTCCTCAATGGAGGTTGGCTACTACAATTTTAAAATCTTCTCTATCTTTAGCTGTTCTTATTAGCTGTTCAAAATTTAGCCCTGTCCATTGTCGGATGTTTCTAAGCCACGATAGTCTTTTCCTTCCTAGGCCTCTCTTTCCCTCGATTTTTCCTTTCACTATAAGTTGGGCATATTGGTACTTATTATTTCTCAGTATGTGGCCTAGGTATGATGTTTTTCTAACTTTTACTGTGTTAAAAAGTTCTCTTTCATTGCCTATTCTATGCAGCACTTCTTCGTTTGAGGTATGCGATGTCCATGAAATTTTGAGCATTCTCCGGTAGATCCACATTTCAAATGCCTCCAATTTATTTACGGTTAATGTTTTTAGGGTCCACGTTTCAACTGCATATAGAAGAGTCGACCAAACGTAGCATTTTGATAAACGTAGTCGAATTTCGAGTTTTATTCGAGAATCACAAAGCAGTTTTTTTTTATTTTTTCAAAAGATTTTCTGGCCTGTTCTATTCTCGATCTTATTTCTAGATCAGGATTTAGGCTGCTATCGATCCAACATCCCAGGTACTTAAATCTATTGACCTGTTCTAAAATGTGCCCATTTATTATGCAAGGTTGAGGTACGTTTTGGTTTTTTCGGATTGACATCACTTTGGTTTTTTTAATGTTTATTTTCATACCAAATTGCTCACAGGTCGATTTGGTCTTGTCGATGAGTCGTTGTAGACCTCCGTCGGAATCCGCAATTAACACTGTATCATCGGCGTATCTGATACTGTTGATATTTACGCCATTCACCTTGACTTCATCCTTGGAATCCTCCAATGCTTCTTTAAATAGAAACTCGGAGTAAACATTAAACAACAGAGGCGACAGAACGCATCCTTGTTTTACTCCCCTCCTAATTTCTACTTCTGCGGATGTGGAACCTTCGATCCTAACTCTGGCGTTTTGGTTCCAGTACAAGTTTTTTAAGAATTTGATGTCTTTTCCATCTAAACCGACTTCTTGCAAACGTTCTAATAGTAGGTCGTGTCTTACTCTATCAAATGCTTTTTCGAAGTCTATAAAGCATATAAATATATCTTTCTGTTGGTCGTAGCATTTTTGGGCGAGAACTAGTAAACTGAACAGGGCTTCTCTCGTTCCCATGCCGGCTCTGAATCCAAACTGATCGTCTCCGATGATTGTTTCGCACTTTCTATAGATACGATTATGTACGATTTTTAGTAGGACTTTTACTGCATGACTCATAAGGCTTATCAGACGGAACTCATTGCAGTGTTGTGGGTTTGGCTTTTTTGGTAGTGGGATGAATATTGACTCCAGCCAATCTTGGGGTATTTTACCTGTATCATAAATGCGATTGAATAAAAGGACAAATATTTCGATATTTTCTTCGCTGATTAATTTTAACGTTTCTGGGTATATTCCGTCTGGACCTGGGCTTTTATTTGTTTTAAGATGATTAATTGCATTTATGATTTCAGATTTCAGAATTGTTGGCCCTTCGTTGTTATTTTCCAATCTTGGTTCTTCTCGTATGTCGTGAAAAAGAATTTTAATAAAGTTTTCCCATTCTTTCAGTTTGTCTTCCGTTGATTCTAGCAGTTTGCCATCCGTGTTCAGCATGGCGTGAAAAGTCGTTCTCTTGGTAGTCGATGTAAACTCTTTTACCTTTTTATGTAAATTAAAAAAATCGTGCCTTTGTTGTAGTTCTTCTATTTCCACGCATTTTGTTTCCAGCCATTTCTCTTTTGCTTCGATTATTTTTTTTTTCGAATTATTCTATTTAGTCTTTTGTATTCTCCGTCCTTGTCATTTTTTCCTTTGGATTCTCTTCGTTTGTTCATTAATTGTAAAATCTCTTCTGTCATCCATTCCTGTTTGTTATTTCTAGGTGTTACTTTTAGATGTTTTTCCGTTACATTGTTCATTTGTTCTTTAATAGTTTTCTACACAACGTCTATGTCATCGTACTCGCTAATTCTATTGTGGTCGATATTTCCTAAATTTTTGTTTAATTCTTTATTTACTGTCTTATGTATGGTGTCGTTTTTCAATAATTGGATGTCTAATAGTTGGTGTTGAGGTTTTTGTTTCTTTATTAGTTTCCATCTTGCGCGAACTTTTGCAACAACAGGATTATGATCGGAATTGATGTCAGTTCCAGGATATGTTTTTGCACTGATGATTGCATTGTGATATCTTTTGTTGACCAATATGTAATCTATTTGGTTACGGATTACTCTGTTTTCATTGTGTTGTGGTGAGGTCCAAGTGTACAATCTGCGAGGGTGTAATTTAAACCATGTATTTGTCGCTACCATGTTGTGTTGTTGGCAGAATTCTGTCATTCTATAGAATAATTGCTTTTAATGAAAGTTTAGTCGTAACTTCTAGAAAGCCAATAGTACCAACTGCAACTTTATAGCACGAAGTAATAGCCGGTCGAAGTAAGTTGGATATTGCCAGCATATTCTATAAATTTTTTTGTCTCACCGAGACGCTAAAAATCTTATAATGTGGCTTGACAATTGCTCTGCTCAAAATAAAAACTGGGCTTTGTTTACTTTCTTTACGTTTATTGAAAATTCAGAGGATATCGTACTTGAAAAATTAAGTAGTAAGTATTTTTAGTCTGGCCCTACCTTCATGGCTGCGGAGTCATTCCACCACCAAGTGGAACGCTATATGAAGCAAATAGGTAAAATATACAATTTTAAAGACTTTTCGGATGCAGTAGCAAATGCAGCAAGTAATTCTTAAATAATTGTTATGGAATTAGCTGACTTTTTTTAATGGCAAGATGGTACTTCTGCATATAAACTGAATAAAATTAATCCCAGGCCATACCTAAATCAAATGGTTCAAGTAAATTTTTCTAGAAGTAAATATACTTTTTCGTACAAAACCAGCTTCACCTCAGAGACAGAAAGTAAAGTAAACATTCTAAATGCAAAGACTGCAAAAGAGGGAATGACAAAACCTTCACTTAAGTCCATCCCTAGGGGCATAACGACTGAAAGAAAACAACTAATTATATCCAAACTGTGTGGACACATGCCTAAAAGCAGACAAACGTATGAAACCTGGAGCTTTAGATGATTAAAAAAACTGATTATGACTTTATGTTATTTTGTTTATCTTAACAAACTATAACTTTGATTAAGATAAGACTTTTTACTTTACCTTATTTTTATGATTTGTTAGGATTAAATGTCGTATTTATCAAAAGTCTAATTTCAAATACTCTGAAAGAAAATTGCACGCACTCATTAAATTTGTACTCAAAAATATATTGCTATGTTGTAACAAGGATTTTTAATGAGTCATTACAGTTGATGGCAATTAATCAAATCTAAAACATCGAATATCTCAAAATAGGGATTTTATCAGTTACGACTTCTATTCTTAACAGGGCAGTTACTGTTCTTGTGTTTTCTTCTTTCTTCCATCAGGTTAAGAATCTCTGTCGTCATCCATGTCTTATTCTTAATTTCTGTGTTCTTCATAAAATTGTCTTTAATGTCGTCTATGGTTTTAATAAGGGATTCTATCTTTTTTCTGTGTTTTCCGTTGTAGTATCGATTTCTTTGAATTTTCCATTTATTGTTTTGCTGACTATTTCTTTCATTTCACTACAATTTAGTTTTCTCATGTCATGTTTTTTTTTACAGTTTTTCCGCGTGGTTTCTTTAACTTGGTTCTATACACGTCCACTAAAGGATTGTGGTCAGATTGAATATCAACGTCTGAGAAGGTTTTAAACACTGTTGAAACTATTTCGACATCTTTTGTTAACAAGTAGTCTATTTGGTTTCTTATAATAATGTCTTTTCCGTTCTCTGTAGGTGATTTCCACATATACAGGCGTCTAGGTGATAGTTTACAAACTTTACAAATTACAAAATGATTAATAATAAATTAGAAAATATAGCGGTTGTCGAAAAATCCGTTCCACCAATGACAATGTTTTTTATTATAAAATAAATTATTATACACGCAATACCTAATGGAACTAGCGTGTAGACCGATTGTTAAATCCTAATTTTGTACAACCTTGTATATAGTTCTGTTAACATCACAATTCTTGCACCTTCAAGTGTTAATGAAATTCATAAAATAATATCCCTGCGACTGATAGAAAAAAAGTTCCGTTATAAACCAGAGATCGCATACGGCGTGGAGTGACGATAATAATACGTGACAATTTTATTCGGCATAGAGTCACTTAATTACAAAGTGCAGTTGACAGGTTTAAGAAGTTGTTGACGAGCAGTCAACGCCTACCCAGACCACAGCGTGCTGCGTTTCGAGCCAGGAAACGCTTCTGCGGCTGTCAACTGTTCTGAAAATGTGCCCGGTTCAAATTTTTCTTGTGTAATTTTATTCCTGCTGCTTTTTTCTTTCGTTTTTAAATAGTCTGGTTGAGCTCCAGAAAAACTGTTAATTATATTGTTTCACATAATATATGGGCTTCGTTATAATTTGTTTGGTAGGTGATGTATCTATTTTAATCTTAATTAAAATATGATAATTGCTATTATACTTTAATAATTATTATTGACCGATGAAACCTACTTCAATTCTCGTATGTCATTACTAGCATTTAATTTTTGAAGGTTTATATTTTTTGCTATTAAAATTTTTTGATTCTAGGATAATTGCTCGAAAATGAATTATTGCTCGACATTCAATTTACTGGAAATCCAAATTGCCCAAATAAAAAAAAACAAGTTATATATCCAGATATTTATTCACAATAATGCAAAATATATATTTACATAAATATACGTAAGAAAGATGCTCTGAATATGACAAATTATTTGATATTACACGTATATATAATCACATATATTAATTTGTGATTCATAATTATTTATTAAACACAATAAATAATCTATCAGCACTATCTTTATATATCTTTTATGACCCACATGAGGTTGTTCCCACTTATGTACTGTTCAATTTTTAGTTCACTTAGACAACTTTTTTCTCGGTTTAGGGTGGAAATAAATTTCCAAATACTTGGATAGTCAGCACTTATTTGCATTTAAAATGCGCGATGCCAACTTTCGATAAAATTATTTGTTTTAGTAAGTTCATCCGTAATTGCCGTCCCCTGCGTTGTACCCGGCCAATCCAGGTATCTTCGAAAAACTCCAAGACAGCCTGAAACAGGCTGTCAAATGGCTTATTAAATGCATAAACCACGTCATTTGTGCTAACAAATAACAAGGGCGAAAGCATTTTTAAAGTTCTAAAACTGTCTGTGGATTCTGCTCGTATTCCCTTTGTAAACCGTTTGACATAATATGGCGAAAGATGCATTGGCAAAAATATGCAATAAGTAAATCTTGTTGTACAGCATATATGACAATTTAAAATTAGTCATGAATGTACCTGGTGCTGCACCAGCATGCAAAATATTTTATTTCTTGTAAGAATTTAATATAAGTCTGTTCTGCCTTATTGGACAATAGAGCGAATACCAGAGGAAAAACCACATTGTTCTTTAGTCCATGAATTGTATAGAGTTGTTTAAAAAGTGTTAGTCACATACTTTAAAAGTGCCGTCAGTATACCAATGTTGGAACAATGCTGTGCCAATCCCAACAGCTTCCCCTATATTTGTAGAAGCTTGAGACAGAATGTATTGTGAAAAATTCCTCGTGTTTTCTGCAAGTTCTCCAATTCTCTGCATAACTTGTGTGGCTTCTAATTTTGCAGCGTTGGCATTATAGTTCATGTCGTTATCAGAAGAAGACAATAAACATTTATACAAATATTTTCCGCTGAGATCGCATTTTTATTATACTTTTAAGTCAACTTTTTAAAAGATTAAAAGTTCAAGTTTTGTCAAAAAAAAATCAAAACGATTTCTTTAAAAATCAGTCGTCTATGATTCGCCAAAGATATAGAGTTTAAATTGGAAGCTACTTTACTATCTTAAAAACTTAATTATTAGCTTCAAATTGATAAAAGTAGCAATATCTCCGATTCTAATCAACGAAAATTTATGCTTTATTGTTGCCTGAGTACCCCGTGGCATAGATGATAATAATGCTTTCAGGTAATTGGTGAATAGTTTATTTAACTGAGTAATTTGTTTAAACAATTTAAAATAAATATTTATTTATAAAATTTTACTTTTCTCTTATTATGATTAATAGAAAAGGTTCTAAAATAATAAGCAACTTAAATATATATTTATTATAGTTAACTTTTATCTTTTAACAATAAGCAATTTTACCTGGCCTATGCTTATTATTTTTACAATAACTTTTTTTTAAAAACATTACAAATATATTTTAAACAAATTTATTGTTATAAAGTTTGTATAATTATAATAAAAATTATGGAATTAATCTATTTTTTTAATTATTTTATTTTAATCTATTAATTTTACTATTTTTGTTTATAATTATACAGTTTATAACAATTAATTTTTTTAAAATATATTTGTAAAGTTTTACAGTCAAGAATAGTAATATTATAAAAATAACTAGTGATTTTGCCCTTCACCATGCCACGGGGATCCAATCAGTTGCACCTACAATCACTTCATTTTCCAAAAGAATTAAAAATTAAATTTTTAAAATAATAAACTTCTTCCATGAAAGGACCGGTCTTTTCTCCTTTAGATGAGTATTGTAGTATCTGACAGATAGTTATCTGAAGGATAGACATTTATTTATAAAATAAAATGTACCCGTCTTTTTACGTCAAATCATGTTGCGGTTACTTATCTGTAAGATAAATGTAAAATTTATCTTACACCAATATTTAATTAATTGTCAAAGAAATCACAATAATGTTTTAATACCTCTTTTGATAATACAATTTGTGGTGACAAGAATGAATTAAATTATGTAAAGAAAAATTTAATAACGAATATAAAAATAATACATGTTTAATGATTTTTCTGAGGTGTTTCCATAACACTAAATTATTATATAAGGTTAACTTCAACATCTTCATCTTCAAAAAGTTCAGTTATATCTTCATTTAGCAATTCATCTAGAAAATTGTCTTAATTTTGATCTCTCGCTAGGTTATAGAATGTAGCTGTAGATTAAAACGGTTGAATCTTTTTAACTTTACAGCCACTTCCACTGGATGAAATAGTACCTAAACCTTCTCTTTCATAAAAAAGTTATGTTGCATAGCTGGTTCTAATATGAAATTCATTATAGAAATTGGATTATTTAGTGGACTTCCTAAAAAATGGTTTTACTTTATAATCAGAATCTCCTTGTAAGAACCAATTTCTATTATCTCCATTTTAAATTCTTATCAAGAATACAGAATTATTTATTCTCAATATTCCATATACATTATATAGAAGATTTATTAAAAGTTTTGAAAATTTCCTACTACACTCTGGATATTTTGTATACTTACTCTGAGTGTCTTTTTATATATTACTGAATATATTTTGCAATTATTAAAAGAATTTGACCACCTAGGTACTATGTGCATATTTTTCATTTTGGAGTCCCATACTACTATTTTTAAATAAATAGCACCAATATCTCTTGAAAAAGGTTAATTAAACCATTTTTTAATTCTCAAGATTATGAAAATATTGAATCCTAAACTAAGTAAATAAAAATATGGATACATCTACTTTTATAATAATTTCTCAACCATTTACAATAATTTCTCTGAATATAGATCACTGTCGGTTTATTTTTTCTTAACCTTTTAAAAAACTCTTTATTATTACAAAAAGTTAAATGTTCAATTCTGCATCAAATATTATATTCTCGTACTAAGCTGCTTGAGGGAGAGCTAGGAAGTAGAGTGCAATCAGTCACGGAACTGGTGGAGGAGATGCTTAGGTCGTCAGATCGGCGGAGAGCAGTTCAGAGATATGTGAGGAAAACATTGGAAAGAAAGAAACAAGAAGAAAGGCGACCCGAAGGTAGGCAGGGTGCCCAGGACCAAGCAAAAAGATAAGGCAGGATAAGAAAGGGTGAGATTGAACATGAACAGGGAGGAATAGAGGGAGAGAAGAATTCCGTAGTAGTGAGAAAGTGCTAGAATGCGTGAGAATTGTGCGTGAATGGCATGCCGATGTTTCGTCCCAATCAGGGCGATCCGGCCGGTAATTCACCGCTAAGGAGGGTGTTTTTTTAGCAGGTAGGTCTCTAGCGCTAGAACAACCCTAGCTCAAGAACAAAATATGATTGAAATATCAAATGGTGGTAGTTCAGATTTCTTTCCTAGACGGCGTCGTTAGTTTATTGGACAAAAGGTGTGACTTGTCATCATAGCCTTTTATATAGATAGATTTTACAGATAGTTAAGCACATATCAAAAAAAATTAATTATTAAAAATGAATTCCTTTGTAAAATTTATAGTTAAAAGATATTTTATATCATCATCATCTCCGCCAAGCACGTATTTCCATATTTCTCATATCTTGATCTAGATATTTTATATCACTATAATAATATATAAATATTTAAGCTACATATCATTTTATAACTATTTTTACTACTTATACTAAGAGAAAAGTAATATTTTGCAAAATAAATATTTATTTTAAATTGTTTAACCGAACTGCCAGGTTAAATAATTAACTTACAAATTAACTATTTGAATTTTTATTATCTATGCAACGAGGTATCCCAAATAAAAGGGTAAACATGTTGCAAATATCAAACTAGCGAATTACCTGAACAAGTCATCTTAAGATCAAATGTAGGTATGCTATTTGAAAGTCTGTAGACCCCCTACCGTTCACTTCGATATATTTAATATGTCTTTAAAAAATTGTAATAACAAAACAGCCGGTACCCTTTCAAATTTTATCACCTAATTAATCAAAAATTACTAAAATTATATACCAAACGGTGCAAGCGTAGTTTGTTCAGCCCAAAATAAATACCATAATTATACACGGTCCACGAAGCAAGTGCCTTTAATAAGAAGAAAAAAATGAAAATTACTTCGTAGTACCGCAGAGCGTGATGGACCTAAAGCCGCCTATTTGGACACTAAAAAAATTTAAGGTCATAGACAGTGACGTACAGAGATAATAAGTCTATTCTGGTTTTTTAATAAATTAAAATCAGCATTAAATAACATTGTAAATAATACAGAAGTTTCGAAAATTCCTCACTTCACCGGTCTTTAAGAATATATGTATTATGACATGTACACATATACAGTGTACTAAAGAGGGAACTATTAATCTATTATGTATCACTGCTTGCTAGATAGGAATTTAAATTTGATAGGATTTTTCTTTTCCAAAACACTTTATCTTTAGCTCTATACGGGGTCGGCTTATGTGATTACTTTTCTATATTAGGCCATCTTGTGGTATCATTGCGTTATCCTACAAAATAAATACAAAGAAGGTGAAACGAGAGAAGACAGACACTATTAAATTTCCTTCATAACCATCAGTTGTATTCGATTAAAAGCTTCTTCCAAAGGAAACCACATACCGGATAGACATGAGTAAGTCAAAATGGAAAGAAAAAAATGAAATAGAATTATTAATAAAGCATAAGAGAAACGTCAAAGATACACAGCATCAAATCAGTATTGCATCAGAAAATAGAAATGATTATGGGAAACTATAAATCGGGCCCTAATCCAGTCGTGTCATGCTCAGACGCGCAAATAACTGCACAAAAATAGTATTGTTAAACCACCTGGAAAAAAATACTGAGTAAAAAAACAACAACCTCACTAATTACATGAAAACTAAGATAGAGGAGCAGAAAGGCAACTGAGCTGAAATGTAATAATAAGAAAATACAAAATGATTGAGTGATTGAGGAAAATGAAAATATGAAGATGCTCAGAAGAAAGCTTTGTGAAGTTAAAAAGGAAACTATTAAACTGAAACTCAAGGAAGGTAATATAACAACAAATAGATACAGAATACCGGCAAGAAAGAACTTGGCCTTACAAGAATTTACATACCTCTGAAGTCAAATTTATGTAATTTTCATCCCATATGGTATTACAAGGAATTAAAAAAGCAGAACTCCAAGCAAAACCTCACCAAGTACATAAAAACTAAGATAGAGGAGCAGAATCGTAACACAGTTGAAGTATAATACTAAGAAAATACAAAAGGTGATCGAGGAAAATGAAAATATGAAGATGATCAGAAGAAAGCTTTGTGAAGTTAAAAACGAAATTATTAAACTGAAGGACAAGGAAGGTAATATAACAATAAACAGAGAAAGAATACCGTTAAGAAAGAACTTGCTGCCTTACAAGGATCTGCCTCTGAAGTCAGATTTATGTAAAGTCCACCCCATAAAAAATACAAGGAATTGAAAAAGCAGACCTTAAAGCAAGAGAAGCTAAAAAAACTGATCATGCTATAATAGTGCCAAAGGCTATCTGCAGTGATACAAAACAGTTCATCAAAGAAAAAGTAATTAGTGCGTGGCAAAATAAATATGACTTAATGGAATCTAAATTAATAGAAATTAAATCGATAGTGAAACAGTGGCACCTAGTAGACCTAAAAAGAGTTCACATTGCCAAAATTATTCGAGTTCGATTAGGTCATACCAATATTCCTTATAAGTACCTAATGAGTAAGGAAGATATCGGGAATATCGGGAAAGAAACGAAAGGCATAATTTACAAAACAGTCATTAGACCAATAATGACATATGCGGCAGAAACAAGACCTGACACAGAGACGACAAAAAGGATGTAAGAAACAGCAGAGATGAAAACGCTTAGAAAAATTGATGGTAAGACATCATGGGACAAAGCTAGAAGTACAGTTATACGACGTAGATGCAAGGTGGAGAACATCAAGAACTGGGTAAGAAATAGAAGAGTATAATGGAACGATCATATGACCCGACAACAAATAGAGTAGTAAAGACGGCAAGAGATGGTTCCCCAATAGGAAGACGATCAGTAGGAAGACCACGAAAACGATGGAACGACAACTTACTGGAGGCACATTAAAAAACAGACAGAGTCATGTCCATATAAAAACAAAAATAAGAAGAAGAAGAACAAGAAAAAGAGTAGGGAAGACATTCTAGTGTGTGAATACTGTTAACATTATTATTAAACACCTTCTAACAGAATGTGGAAAATATACAATGAACAGGTAAACAAACTAATAATTTCCAGAGACTAAAAAACAGTCTAGGTTGACAATTAACTGTAGAATTTAATATAATACAATACCTATCGTCGGTAAATAAAAAAAAATTCTAAATTTAGTCAACATATCTGTTTTTGTTACTTCAGTTGACAAATAAAATTAAAATACTTTCTGTCGTGAGACCGCTTCCGTATGAAAAATGTTTATGGTTCGGTTCCTTTGAGGATTCTTGTTTAAAAGTGTCTTCTTTAAACAAATCTGAAGGTTGTCGAGTGAAATTTTTGGGCAGAAATGAGGACCATATCAAAAGTGATAATTTATTGTTATTGAAAGTAAACAAATTATTTATGAACTAAATTTAATCGACATATTCTGGTAAATCTTGTACAGATTGGCATAAATCGTTGTCTTCAGGTGTATGTTTTTCAAAGTTGTCTTGTTCTAAAACATATTTAATTCTTCGATACTATTCCAGTTTAAATTTTATGTTTTTCTATCAATTTTCTAACATCAACTGCTCTTTCTTGTTTTACTTGGAATCTATACTTTAGTATTATATCAGGACATAACTGGTCCATATATTTATTCTTTTTTGTGACTTTTGTGACGACCGAAACAAGACCTACTTGTTTCTGCCGCGTTTGTCATTATTGGTCTGATGACTGTTTTGTAAATTCTGCCTTTCGTTTCTTTCCCGATATTCCCGATATCTTCCTTACTCATGAGGTACTTATGCCGACCAGAATGTAGCTTCGACTTTTCTGAAATAATTTTAAACTGTTTGTCCTTGTTTAGTGTAGTTTTATGTACAATTTTATGTTTAATTTTATGTTTATGACATTCTGCGATTGTTGGATAGCCCAAAATTGAAATTCCCCTGAAGATGGTCACACACACACCCCCTTGAGTTCATCCCAACCCCTATGGGACAAGAGTGTACCACTGCTGGACAGTGGGACCCCCATGTCCGAAGATCAGACCGGTCTCGTTCCAAAAGAGCAAGTCATTTTGGCTCGGTACCTATCTGACCCCCAGGTTTTTCCACCACCCCTCCTCTACGTCTGATATACGCAGAGGAGGCTTGAACCGTTACGTCGGGCGATTTGGGAAAAGAAAACACCCTCCGTTTTCCATGACTTGTGTTTAGGCCACCTATCTGTAGGGGTAGCTTAGTGTAGCTTTTCTCCCTATTTACTTTACTGAAGATGCTCTAGGAAGCGAAAGTACTTGGGCAAGATTTAATTACTAAAACTGTGCTCGATATCTGCATTTCATTTTATCAAAAAAAAAATGACTAGAGTGTAAGAACGAAAGAAAATCTCAATTTTAATAAAAACTGGAGTTTGTTAATTTTGATAAGACATGCCTCAAATTGTTTAAACAATTTATTTAAACAAATTCCATAAATCAATTTTGTTTGCTCCGTAAACATTTTTTTTGAAAATCCTGATGCGCTTCCTGAAGCCTGTTAACAATAACTGGATGCAAGCCACACAAGACAGAGACAGATGCAGAGGAGCTGAGGGAGACCTATGTACAGCAGTGAACGCATAGAGGTTGATGATGATGAAACATTTTTTTAGATTTTTGTGTCATTTTAAACACAAAAACTATTAAATCACCAAAGTAGAAATGTGAAGATTTCTATTAACGAAACCAAAATTCAGATTTTTGCTTTAATATGTGCCTTCTATAAACTGCAAGTCAAAACAGGCGATGTTAAAGGTGTAAGAGAGATATGGGAAATCTAAAAGTTGCATTCCACATCATACCCCCTTATCAAAGCAAAAATCGTTGGCGGATTGGTTTTTTGTACTCATAAAGAGTAAACCTAAATAAAAGAAAAGACAGTTAAGATTTTATTTCACGTATTCTTCTTCTTCAGTGCCTTATCCGGTCCGGATGTTGGTGATCATCAAGGCTATCATGGTTTTGTTGACTGCTCTGCGAAACAGCTCCGCTGAGGTCATCCCAAACCATTGTCGGAGATTTTTCAACCACGAGATACGACGGTGTCCCGGTCCTCTTCTGCCAAATACTTTACCCTGCATAACGAGTTGAAGAATTTGATATTTTTCTTCGTTCCGCATCACGTGGCCGAGGTACTCAAGCTTACGTTGTTTAATTAAATGAAGCACTTCTTTTTCTTTTGTCATCCGCTGTAGGACCTCAACGTTGGTGACATGGTCCACATAAGATATTTTTAGTATCCTTCTGTATATCCACATCTCGAAGGCTTCGATTCGTTTTTCAGTGGCTTGCGTCAGTGTCCAGGCTTCAACTCCATATAGTAACACTGGAAGAACGTAGCACCTCACTATCCGCATCTTGGTTCCCAAACTGAGATCACCGCAGCACAGCAAGGATCTCAACTTAATAAATGTAGACCGTGCCATTTCAATTCACGTATAGTGCCTCTGTATAAACGTATTTCATCCTACCAGGATTCATCATGGCGACGGGTACAGAAGGTATAAAAGTGGAATCAAATTTTTTCCGTCAAAAGAAGCAACAAGAAAATGGCTTCAATATGGACGCTATAGCGACATTTTTTCTATGGAATCGGTCTCACAAAATGGACTAAAATCTGTTAATTGAATTCCACAGGAAAAGAAAAAATATACAATTAGTACTGTAATTTAAT
This sequence comes from Diabrotica undecimpunctata, assembly GCF_040954645.1. Taxonomy (NCBI): domain Eukaryota; kingdom Metazoa; phylum Arthropoda; class Insecta; order Coleoptera; family Chrysomelidae; genus Diabrotica; species Diabrotica undecimpunctata. The sequence goes on from NC_092804.1 coordinate 164,952,110, forward strand.
CATTTTTGAAATGTATTCACTTATAAAATAAGGTTCTAGTTTTTCCTTAATTTTATTTAAAAATCAATTTAGGTTTGTTTTTCTAACATATTATTATTATGATTTGTGACCAATGGCTTATCCATCCATATATACAACTATCCTAGCAGCTTATACATGTTAATCTATAATACATTTAAAAGAAAAATGGTTTTTCATTTCAGTGACTGTACATATTAAAATACTGGGGAGGAAATACGTCCCTGATACTTCCTTTTTGCCTTATAATATGTAAAATTCATTTTTCTATGTTCACAAAGACAGAAGAGTAACAAATTACCTTAACCTGGGCCAATGAGGGACCGATGCAGGCAGGCGGCATAAAGCCGGCATTATGCTTCCGGTGATTATTTTATTTTCCGTCTTTTTTATCCGTAAACCTCTCTCAGCCTTTATAACGAGGAGAAAGAAATAATGAGCAGATAATTGGAGCGAAAATTATTTTGTGGGTTGGCTGTGTTACCTCGTGGGTTGTTTGGTACCTCGTTGGTTAATATTTGGCGTTCAGTGTAGAGGTGTAGCCGACATTCGTGCAGTTTCAACTGCACTTCTAAATACGAATCCATGCGCGTACTAGGGTGTTGGTTTCTTAGTGGTTTTCGAAATGAGTGAACAGCAACTGACTAATACAGCTGGCAGTCGCGATAAATGATTAGTTTTAAGAAATAATTTGGACAAATTAAATATACTTTTAGCAATTATAGAAAATATCTATTCCCTAAATTTTCAAACAAAAGTTGCAGATTAAAGTTTTATACAATGTCTAAATTCCGTCGAGTCCTCACTACTTCTTAAACTATAAAACTCAAATTAATAGTATTTTTAAAAAATGAACTAAGACACTTTTACATTGTCTTTATGATCTGTTAGTGACACAAAACGAAATAAAACAAACCAACAAACACAGCTCAAACATTTTTTCCTCCAAAACCTGAAAATCTAAATTAATATTTCGTTATTGTGAGTAAAAATATAATCATTTTTTTGCCACAACAGGATACCATTTTTGGTACACCAAATTCAAAATAGGTTTCGAATTCAGTTTTTATAAGACCAGTTGATAAATCTGAACTGATTCTAACAATCAATGGTATCGAAAGCAAATATTCCTGTAGTAATGATGTAGTACATAAAAATTTTCTCAAATCAACAAAAAAAATGTGTTGGAAGTCTTATTAATTAATGATTCATTTGAAAAAGGTATATTTCCAGAGAGCCTAAAGACAGCCATAATTATTTCTCTTGATAACGGTGGTGAAAAATCTAATACCTGAAACTATAGACCTATTGCCTTACTATCGATACTATCCAAAATTATTGAGAGACTTATGAAAGATCGACTTACGTCGTTTCTCATTGAAAACAAACACACAAACAAAAAACATTTTGTCACAAAATTGAGTTTTAGAGAAGAAATTAATAAGGTTTCGGAATTGATCTGGCGAGCTGAGAATATTTTGTAGATTTCGACTCACAAGTCTGTTTTTTCTGTTGTTAAAATGGGGAAAGTCTACGAGAGTATGTTTAACAGATAGAATATTACCACAGTGTGTATATATAGGTTGATCTTCGGAAGTCATTAAATGTTTATGAGTTAGTCTTGTATGGCCGATTCTAAGTCGGTGAATTAAGATTTTGTTTTTTCGTGTGATGGAAGTAAAGTCAAGCTTTTTAACGGTGGGATGGATATCACGAAGCTTGAAAGTGATCTTGCCAAGACATGTGGATGATATTTTTAAAATACGGCTGTAAATCTGGATGTAATTATATGTTGTCAGTCTCCATATTTGAAGATGCGGTTTGTTTTGCAAAGAGGTTGGCTAGTTTGTTACCAGGGATTCCTACATGAAACGAAATCCGGATCATGGTTTTGGATACTGCCAGTGAGATTAAACTATCGAAAGAGTTTTGAATAGATTTAACTAAAGAATGTACAGTGTACATACTTTTGAGGGAGTAGATAGACGCTAAAGGGTCTGTATATATTGCTAATTTTATATATTCTGGGGATAATAGGTTTGTACCTTGGAGAATAGAGAATAATTCGGCAATATGTATGCAGCAGAAGAGCGGGAGATTACAAGATATGATTAAAACTATGTTTGAAGTTACAGCACGTCCAACAGCTATAGGACTCTTAAAAGCATCTGTATATACAAATTCTGTATATACAGATGCTTTTAAGAGTCCTATATTTCCTTCTTAAGAAATCGAATTCTAAGGCGTGTAGTGAATATCGCCCTAAAAGTTTAATGAGTCAAACGTTAAAGTATTCTTGCGTATTATCCATTCCAGAATACGAGCAAAATTAGAACACAGCATAAGTAAAACACAGTTCGGTTTTAGATGTGGTTTTGGAACTCGAGAGCCGCTCTTTGCAATACAAGTCTTGATTCAAAAATGTCTGGATCAACAGAAAGATGTCTACGCCTGTTTTATCGACTATGAGAAAGCATTCGATACTATCAAACATGACAAGCTCATAGAACTATTACATCTTACAGAATTTGACACTAAGGACATCCAGATTATAAAAAATCTATATTGGAATCAAACAGCCCACATGAAGAATGGACATATGGTGAGTGAAAACGTAACTATTTCGAAAGGGGTTAGACAGGGCTGTATTCTTTCGCCACTGCTTTTCAACCTGTACACGGAACAAATATTTTTAGAGGCACGGGAAGAGTACAACGAGGGCATCAAGAATAATGGCGTACCAATAAGTAATTTTCGATATGCAGATGATACTGTTATACTGGCCGATAACATTCGAAGATTTACAGATGATGCTAAATAGAATAAATACAACTGGCAACCAATTTGGACTGAAGATCAATAGAAAGAAAACTAAATTTATGGTGATCAGTAAAAAGAACATTCAACATATCGACCTGAATATTGAAACCGAACGTATTGAAAGTTGATAATAAACACATTTTAGCGTTTGTTTATATAACACAGATGGGTAATTCATCGGCAATCTTTTGATCGAGAGCCGCTTTTAGGATATTCTGTGTGCCAAATAAATAGGAATTTAACCGTATATGTTTGGTTTATACCGAGATGGTCGAATGAATTTTAAAGATAATTACATCTCTCTCTGTAAAGCCGCTGTCAAGAGCAGTGGGTTTCGTTGTAGTCCGAATTTTTATCAAATTCGTAGTTTTTCCGATGTTTGTTTTCGTCATGGAAATAAAGTGACAGCAGCAGTTAAATGTGCAGTTACAGTTGAGGTTTGGAAGAATCTTTAAACAGTCAAGACGCTCCGAGTGTCGGCGTTGAAAAGTCGGCAAATTTGTTTAAAAAAGTGGTTTATACTCAAAGTAATGTGTCAGTTCTGATAAGAGTAATCACTGTTTTTGTTTTATGTCGTCTCTCACCTAAGAGAATTATATCTATAAAAGAGATTTGCGGCGTTTCCAACAAATTTGAAAGGTACCCACATGTGTTTCAGTTTTTAAAGAAGCAGAGTTTCAAAGTTTGCGTCCAGTACCCAACAGAAGAGATGAATTTGTTCGTGTGGCAGAGAGTGTAAGTCCAGTTCCTAACCCCACAAATTTTAAAGAAATTTAAATGAAATCCAGGTAACTCTGTTGTGTTGATTTTTAAAGGAAAAATAAACATTTTCTAATAATAATTGCTTTCATAACAGTTTAAGAAATTGTAAGAATTAAAATTGTAGATCTTAGGGCGTGGCTTAGCTGTCATATTAATTATTCTTAGTTTTAAAATTTAATATTGAAATCTGACAGCTAGCTTTATTTTTATTTTTTTGAAATTTGGTAAATACCTAATCATAACAGATCTTGTTTTACTTTACCTCTATGCATAGTTTTACTTAAAAAGGTATTTTTTTATTTGTAATAATTTATTTCTGCTACAAATTATCGCCTAGTAATAATTGTAAGTTGTAGCATCTCCAACTTCAAGAGTTTGTAAACTGATAGAACATAGTAAGTTTGTTTTTAATATTTTGTATTTTATTGTTATTATTTATTAACTGTTTGTGATGAGACAACAATAAATATTAAATTTTTTCCCGAAACCAATTTGTTTATTTCTTTAAAAAAAAAGTTTCTAACCACTTTTTGTGCTTTTAGGAAGGAACAGCCTTTTCTTTCATCCAGCAATAAGATTTTTAAAAGCGGCGTCCTTATTTTAAATAGTTTGAGAACCTTCTTGTGTTTTATTTGTCAAGGAGATTTATGTAAGTACGCCTTTTTGTTTAATTTTTGTAGTTATCCCAATCCAACCCCCTTGCCATTCACTTATCCACGACCTAGTTCTCCAAGTAACCCCTGAGTAGCCGTTCGCAACAGTTTCGTTTTATTTTGCTTGCCCTATCTCCACCCCAATAATTTCTGTCTCAAATTTTTAACCTCTTATAATAATACCCTATGCGGTAGGCAAAATAATCGTTACAGTACTATTTTCTTTTCTAAATCAGTTTTTATATCGTTCTGTAATTTGTACATTCAAATAGTAATTTGACTTACCTCAAACTTTTTCGTGAATTTGAGACGAACTATTTATGATTTCTTCTTTTACTTTTTTAAGCCTCATTTTTTCTCTTTTTCTACTTTCTCTTCTTATTTATGCTTCTGTTCGACTTATTTCTTTCCTATTAATTTTTGTTTTTCCTATATGGAATATATGAGATATATAAAAAGTGTAGAATCTATTTGATATAAAATTATTTTAAGTTACTTTTTGCTCTTATTTGTTCACATGTGCTTTAACCAGACGACCAAGATGAGATAAACCCTTTACTTAAAAAATGCAGGTATTTAACGTCCCTATCACGATCTCTAACCCGCATCAGGCATTTTTAGCTGACATCTTCAATAATAGCTTATTATCAAGAAGTCAGTTAAAGGTCGTGTATTACATATACAAAGTCCGAGAAGTAAAAAGAACTGAATCCATAATCCATTCAGCATGCCTCAAACGCATGACATGACGGTTCTAAAGCAGATTACTGCTGTTCCCATTAGCATTTATATTTCAAGAGTGACAGTCTCAAAAATGAAAGAGCAACCATCTCATTGGTACACAATTCCTTATCTGAATGTATTATATACAATTGGAAACAAAAAGGTTAACCCGAGCAGTTGTATTAAGACTACTATTTTAAAATCCCAAATAATTCCACCAATACAAAAAATTAGGTTAAGGTTTTCAATTTTTTAAATTTTAGTTCAATTTATTTTTATTTCTTAACCAGAAAATTTAAACTGTCTACAGTATACGAAGGCCTTACACTCTTAAACAAGTTATGTGATAGATTAGCATCATGTAACGATACAATCGTTAATAATCTAACATTTAGAACTATAGCAAACCGAATCCCTACAATAGCTACTAATTTGCCGCCGTTGGAGTATGCAACCAACAAAACTATCTCTAATATTTCATATTATGACTTTCGAACATCGATATGTAGGTGAAAAAGAATTCTGGCCATTTTGGAACAGAACTTCCTGAAGAGAGGTTGTGGAGTTTAATTGAGGCGGTCAGAATCGTATGAAGGAATAGAGTTAAGTTATTTTTGTTATTTTTTTTTTGGGGGGAATGGAATGAGTTTTTAGTTACAAGAAGTTATTTAGTTTATGTGAAGTCGAAGTTATGTTGTTTATTAAAAATAAAACTTCCAAAAGATTCTGCCTGCCGGCTCCAACCTCTAGAACTGGAATTTTCATTTAATTTTAATTTGGTGAAGACGATTTTTAATTTGAGAAGAAACTTGGATTTGGGGAAGAAGATTTTTTAATTTGGGAAGAAACTTGGATTTGGGGAAGAATTTTGGTTTGAATTTTCTAGTTAATCTGCCAGACCTTAAAAGCTGTTACAAGGAACATAGACCGTAGCTGATCTTAGAGCCCATTCACTATATGGACATTAGATAGCAGATTAGGGAACTCACTTTACAGCAACAGAATTAGTAAGGACAATTATATTCTTATCAAAGCTATTAATAATTTAAATTTCAATTTTTTTTACAATATTCATATCTTGGATACTTAGGACTCCAGCCTAAGTGGGTTACTAACAGGTTTGTGCACAATCCCTGGGTAGTACCCTCAACTTGCTGAATCCTTTAACCTGTCTTAATTTTATTCCCTATTTACTTTGAATTTATTTATTTATTAAAATTTTGTATAACACTTATAATAAGTTGTCAGGATATATTATCCAATTTTATGGTAAGTTGTATGTACCTTCATAATACCAAATTGATATAGTATTGTTCCAATTGCTTAACTGACTATTGTCATACTTTTAAACGGCCTTTTCATACTGCCTTGTCATACTTTTATTAACTGGTATAATTATTTGATTTTTCTATAATATTTTAATTACTATTTACTCCATGTGAGTTATTCAAACAGTTTTAACATACCCTTTTACCTCATTGTTAGAGGACTGTGCAAATCAATTCTTTTGTATATATTTATATTTTTAGGTCCTAGTTTTAGGTAACTGTTCTTTGTAAATATATTTTGGGGAATATATTTCAGTAATTAATTTAGTGTATATAAATATAGGGTTGGTACTTAAGTAGATAGGATTATATTATAGTGTATAAAGCATTTCAGATTTTTATTTGTTTTCCATAATCGTTTATTTCAGTTAGTATATAACTATAGATACCCCAAATTGGAGTGATATTCAAAAATCACCCTGGCGCCCATTTCAAGATCATCTTAGGATTGATCTAACCTTAAGACAGGCAAGCAAACGTGCGACCTCCTCTCTGAGCACATTTCTTATTCTCTTGAGCTAAGCCTATTCTCTTGTAGTGTTTTAAGTAAACTTTATATTTTCTTTTATATTGTTTACATTCCCAGTTGTTTAACAATTTTATTTAACCATAAATATTCTGATTCACTACACATTATCCTCGTACATAATTTCTCATATTGGCTTCACCAATTCCGGCTTTTTCCCTTTATTTGCAACAATTGGCTTTTCCCTTTTTTAATCGGTAACAATCAGTGATCTGAACAACAGTCAAGTAAGTGACCAGAACACCAAAATGTTACTTCAATGTCAGCCCCCAGCACCGCCTTTAATAACTTCTGCGGCAGTTATAGACGAATAATTTTAGGGGGTATATACTAGTTTACTCCGGCGGTCAGATTGTAATACCCTACAGAAAAGTGTCACAAGTAGATTCGCTCTAGCCATATATTTTTTAGAAAAGATAATTATAACTGGCGCTTAATGTGGGGCAATAAGTGCAACAATTATAATTTACTTATAGGTTGTTGCAAGGGGGGACTGAACAATCACTGGATTTGGAGAGAGGGTAAGCAAATAAATTGAAACGTTTGCGAACGGCTACTCGTGTTTTGGTTGAAGAGCTAAGTCGTGGATAAGGATTCCTTTTTTGGGGAGATCTGGGAGAACTAACTATGAAAAAAAAAGCAAAAAATACTTACAGGGATGTCCTGGGCAACACTTAACAAGATTTCTAAACTCTTTAAAATAAGGACGCCGTTTAAAAAATCCTGTTGTTGCTTAAAAATAAAGCAGCAAATTTCTTCTACAGAAAACTCATGGAATTAAGCAAAATTGCCTGTTTTTAAAACTTTATGAAAACAGTGTTTCTCCGTTCAGACCGTAAATTGTTCTCCTTTGACTGTCACACTCGAATTCCCGATGAACGGATTCGGACTTCCACATAATTTCTTTATGAAAATCATTTCTGTATGATTTCTTGTAAAAATCCTCGTTCTTTTTTAGCGATTAGCTTATCTGGTAACAGTGGAGGTTTTGCAAAACGTTCTGCTGTGGCAGTACAGGAGGCATAAATATGCCTGTTTTGAAGCCACTGCAATAGTTGGTAATTAGAAAAATAATTATCGAAATAAAGCTGATGGTTTGGATTGGTTATTATTTCAGTAAGTTTTATTACGACATCTGCACTTTGACCAAAAACTTGTTGATGAAGGGAATTTAGTTCTGTAGTAGGACCTTGGTATAAAATGAAGTAAACCGGAACTTCCACACAAGGCATCCAGTTTTATATCCCATGGACACGGCTTGCCTTTTATATATTGCTTAAGGCTTACCTGTCCCTTGAACGGAATTATTTGTTTGTCAATACATAATTTTGTTTCAAGTGATAATTGCATAAACCTTTGTCGTATTTTGTCGTAAAGAATTCTAACTTTTCAAAATTTATCAGTGTCATTTGGTTCATTGGCATCAGGAAAATGTAGATGGGTTCGTAATTTTAAAAATCTGTTGTACCCTATATTATTTTTAACAACATTTACACAAAGTTTGCTGTCCCAATAAAGTCTTATACGAGGATAACGTAGGTTTCCCATAATAATGTGAATGTCCACAAATCTTTTTGTTTCGTTGATATTTGTATTCTCAAAGCGTGTATTTTTTGCTAGATAAAGATTTGTGTATATAACCATAGTATCAAACAAGGTGTCATCAAAAATATTAAAATATTTATAAAAATAATCTATTGGTAATTTAAGGTGTGTTTGATTTGCTTTTGTTTTTTGTGCCCATTGTATAGTAGTGGGAGTTATGTATTTTACATCTTCTCGCCACGTTATTTTGCTTTTTTCCGTTAAATCATGTGTCTTTAAAAACTCCTCCATTAACTGTTTACGCCCTAGTTTGCTTTTTAGTAGATCTTGAGAAGTAGTATCATCGTTGTTGACAACGTGGGATGCTCAGCTTTGCGAAGTGACACTTTCAGAAAATTTTGACTCCAGAAAAACTCTAGACTTTCAGAAAAATCATTTACTTGACTGTTAGTATCATTATCATTACCTAAAATTACCTTATCAGATAAGCAAAAATAACTAGTTGATGATCTTACCGATAATTCCATCGTCTCCCTGGAGATCTTCGAGCGTGATTATCTCATTAGTCTCTTCATCACAGAACTCTTCCACATTAGAAAGTCCAGCCTCTATCAACTCATACAGTTCTTTTCACTTATTGGCTTATTTTTGTTATATGTACTCATTTTTAAAAGTACATAATATCTGCAAAAAAATTTAAAAAAGTAAGTAGCTGAGGTTTTTCTTTGAATCAAATTGTACTAGTACTAGTAGAACTTAAATATCCCTTATGTCACCATGTACTATCCGTTGTACATTGAAAAATACGTTGTTTTTACGATAAAAAAAGATGTATTGGTTAATAATTAATATTTAAGTAAATAAAACAAAGTATAAACTTTTAACAAAAAATTAAAAACAAAAAGAGAAATCAAACGATTTCTACCTAGCCGTATATAGTTATTTTGATAACTATTGTCTAAGACGGGAGAGATTTTTGTTTTGGTTCAGAGCAGTGGCTATACCTTTCTGACGAGACCTAAAGAGGTCGAAATACGTATAAGCGGTTGTCGCTGCCCTGTATCAAAACAAAAATCTAATACCGTCATTATGTACCGTCATTATGAAAAAATTAAAACTTACCTTTCAATCGTTTTTTACTGCCAAAAATGTCATCCGAAAATTAGGAAATAAAGAAAGCAACCGTTTCTCAGGACACGAGGTTGTCAACTGGTACTAAAACTTTTAGAACTACAGACATCGTTATTGGCTACCATTTTACTAAATGGGTAAATCTGCTATTAAGCTATAGATGGCACCACGCAGCATAAATCGTTCAAGCATTACAAAAGTGCACTCCTAGTCGGTGTACTATATGTAGTACGCCATGAGCGAAAGGGTTAAACTGGATGCTCCACTTGATGAATTCTATTTTTTTTATCTTGTTTTTTCTTCATTATTATTGACCTTTTAACGTTTGTGTACAGCATGGAGTATTACACTTTGGATAATTTTTTTACTGTGAAATAAAAGACACAGCTAAGCTGTGTCGCTGATACAGTGAACGTTAAATATACTAAAATATTATAATGTGGGAAAAGAGATTAAAAAGAATATATTTGTGCATAAGCAGTCTCTATAAACTGTATGCTAACTAAAGTGCACCATAAGTGAAAAATTAACTTAATCACTGCTAAAAATGTTTCCAAGTGGTGGAATATTTTCCACAATAAGAACACTGTTCAAACAGACACCCTTTATACGATGGTATAAAAAATTTGCATTGTTCATCGCTTACGACTGACAGCCGTTATCTTGCGGGTCTATCTTGACATCAGACGCTTGTAAATGAGTTTTGAGTTTAATATTTTTGCGCGGTGGAGGGGTCATCGGGACGAATGTACGTGTGAGGATTCTTTCAAGATTAGATCTTATTGTTTTTTAACGGAAACATAGCGCGGAGCTGTAAAAGGCATAATATTAACAACAAATTTAATCGCATATGATGAATGATCATTAGTTGAGATTAAACCAGACAATAAGTTGGAGGGTGTTCATAAAATATACTATTATAATATATTATTCATTAAATTGTATCATATTATTCAGTTCTAAATTTATGAACTTGTCTTACAGTAGTAGTAACCTCGTACAATATAGACATATATTGTATTTACTTGAAATATACCTTTTTTATCTTCTTCTTCCTCAGATTTTCTCTTTTTAGTGGTCGCTATTCCTTAATCTTCGTCGCCACTCATTTCTGTCCATTGGGTCTTTTTCATCTAAACCTTTCTCTCTCAAGTCCTCTGCTACGCAGTTCTTCCATCTTTTCCTCGATTTTCCTCTGCCTCTCCTTCCATCAACTGGGTAAAGTTGGTCTGCGCCGTTTTAACTGACAAGAACCACGTGTTCAAGTCGAGCAAAGAAACTTTGTAAGTATTAAAATCTTTATCCATTGTCATCGACCTAGGGTCGCATTAGAATTTAAATTTAAATGTGTAGAACCATATATTGATGTCTCCGCTAGAATTTTAATGTTAGCTTTAAGTACCAAGACAAATATCGAACTATTTGCCTTCTGTTATAGGTAAATTATACGAAAGGCTCCTAAGAGGGCGAATAGACACACTGATTGAAGAGTCAGGCGGGCTGTCACCCAGGCTTGAGAAAGAACAGGAGCACGGTGGATGCGCTGATGGAAGTCTTTCGGGAGTTACGCGGGTTGGGGATTAACAAGAGGTGGGCAATCCTACTGTTGTTTGACGTCCGGAACACATTAAAATGGAAAGAAGTAATGAATGCTCTACGAGAGAGAAGGTGTCTGAGGTACTTGATAAATTTGGTCTCCGACTATTTGTCAGAGAATAAAAATTGTGGTAGAAAAAGGAGTAGTGGTTGACGTGACGGCTGGAGTGCCATAGGGGTCGGTCCTAGGACCCACGCTGTGGAACTTGGCATATGACGGGGTTGTGAGCCAACAATATGGAGAAAGTGTACGAGGTACGAGGTGTGACGACCTCGCTATGCTGGTAGTGGTACGGGACAGGGAGGACCTTATTTTTGGTGCACAGCGTACATGCAACCAAGTCGAGGAATGAATGAAAATGCATGAGCTAGAATTGGTTGCGGGTAAGACCGAGGCTATAATTCTCAAGGGACCAAGGAAAAGGGACGGGATAACATTTGAATGTAAAGTAAAGAGAGTGGTTCCAAAGAAGTGCGTAAGGTATTTAGGGGCGACTCTGAGTCAAAACGGAAAGTGGGGGAGCACGTAAAAGCGGTGAGTCAAAACTGAGAGCAGCAAAACTGAGAGTAGGAGGGCCCTTCATTCTGTTGTGCAATCGATCGTCCTCTACGCCTCGCCTGTCTGGAGTTTTGCAGTTTTAACAAAGGCGTACAGAAAGCAGCTCACCCGAGCAGATAGGAGGAGTCTATTGAGGGTGGCGTGTGCATACAGAACAGTCTCTGCCGAGGCGTTAGGAGTTATCATCGGGTGTATTCAGATGCACGTGCTAGTGAAGGAAAGAGGAAGAAAATACGAGAGAAGAAATGAAGACATAGCAACAGACGTTTAAAAAAAAGAAGAAAGGGAAAGGTCCATAATGGTGTGGCAGGAGGAATGGGATGAGATGAGAAGGGTGGCGCAGTGGACGAAGTCGTTGACTCCTAATCTGACAAGATGTATGGATTGCGGGCACCGGCGTTTGGATTATTTCCTGACGCAGATGCTGACAGGACATGGTTGCTTTAGGGCATACTTTTACAGATTTGGAAAGGCAGAAAATGACAAATGCCTGTCTTCTGAAATATCGGACACTGTCTCACACACTCTATTGGTATGCGATAGATGAATAGGTAAGAGTAGCCTATTTGAGAAAGAGCTAGAAAGTAGGGTGCAATCATTCACTGAACTGGTGTAGGAGATGCTTAGGTCGTCAGATCGGCGGAAAGCAGTTCAGAGATATGTGAGGAGAACATTGGAAAGAAAGGAACAAGAAGAAAGGCGACCCGAAGGTAGGCAGGGTGCCCAGGACCAAGAAAGAAAATAAGGCAGAATGAGAAGAGATCGGGTGAATGCCATGCCGATGTTGCGTCCCAATCAGGGCGATCCGACCGGTAATTCACCGCTAAGGAGAGTGTTTTTTTAGCAGGTAGGTCTCTGGCATTGACGACGATGGTGTCCGAACAACCCTAGCGCGCGGCCTCGGATATCATCGTGGCCACGCTGGAGGAGTCCTGCATAACCGAGGTTGGAAGGCGGTTCTGCCCACCTTCTAGGACCGAGGTATGTTTCGAACATTTGGATCACCCCCCTCATAATAAAAACAAAAAAAGCTTCATGTACCAAAAAAGGCACTGAGGATGATCTGAGCTAGATCAAAAACGTTACGTTATGCACCTGTAAATTTTGGACGACACATTTAAAAAGTTTTAAAATAAATATTTAAATATATAAATATTATTAAAATAAGTTTTTTACTTCTGTATAAGTTTTTTACCTATGGTATACCGCCAACTACTGAGATTTTTCCTTTAATTTTTAAGAATAAAATAAGTCAACCAAAGTTTCGCAATCTAATGGAGTTTATCTTAATCTAGAACCAGAACACGGGAACACCAAGGACCATACTCCAGTCGTAGAACTATTTAGCGATGATAATAGCAGTGCTGGTGAATAGACATCATAGAATTTTTTGTTATTTCTACGAGGATATGATATATGTTCATTTTCGAATATATTTTGCTAACTTTCTACTGATTTTTGTTTAAAATATCAATAAAAATATATAATCAACTTGTACAATTATTTTGATATCAACATTCCTCCCAATAAATATCTTAGTGAAAGTAAGATTTAAAATAAATTAAAGCTGGGCAGTTTTTCTTGATTTGCCAAAATTTTAATTTTTGGACAAGTGTTGTTTTTCAAATAAACGCTTCAATTGTAAGGGCATATAAAATTAAATAATTGGAAGAATTTTTTGTAATACAGGTAACAAAACAAATTAAATTGTTTGTTTGAGTTTGAAAACAGTTTCGAAGTGGAAATCGAAACGTCAAAATTACCGCATATTAAAGTAAAATTGTGTTTAATTCTCGCTAAAAATAGTTAATAATATTAAAATTTCACAAGAAAAAAGCCTCAGAACAATATTAAAAATGAAAAATATTAAAATAAGAACTAGATGAAAGTATAGAAAAGAGTGGTTGTTTGAATAGAAAATATATAATGTCGATTTACAACGTTCTTCGACGTCTTCCGATTTCCAATCTCCATCTCATTCTATCGTTCCATAGATCGTCCTCCAGTTCTCTTTCTCTGATTTCTTTATCAACTACTTCTCTCCAACTTCTTCTAGGCCTTCTTGATCTCCGCCTACCTCTTGGTTGCCATTCAAAAATTTGTCTTGGTATTCTATTCTCCGGCATTCTCCTTACGTGTCCGTACCATCTGAGTTGTGTCGTTTTGATGTCATCAACAATATTATGTGTAACCCCCATGATTTCTTGGACTCTCTCGTTAGTTATTCTGTCGCGTCTGGAGATTCCCGCCGAGCTGCGCTAGAAGTCCATTTCTGTTGCTCTAAGCATTTTCACTGTTCTGTCTTTTAGGGGCCACACTTCGCATCCATATGTTGTGATACTTTTTATTATGGAGTTGTATATTCTTCTTTTATTTTCTTTAGATATGTTTTTATTTCACAGTACGCTGTTCAGTAAGGCTATGCCTTTCCGTCCCTGTGTATTTCGTTCCTTAATGGCTGCATCTAATTTTCCGTCCTGAGTGATCTTTACTCCTAGGTATTTGTAGTCATCGCATAGTTTGATCTCTTGATTTTCCTCTACGAGAAGGTTATGTTGATCTCCTTCGATACTCGTACTCAGTTTTTTGTAAACTCTTCTAATAGTTCGCATCATATAACTAAGGTATTAGAGTCATGTGCGATGATGACCTGGTCATCCGCAAAGCACAGAGTGTACAAAGTTAAGTCTGTTAGTGGTATGCGCCCATATTCGTACATTTTTTCTTCCATTTGTTGGGTGCTGCTTCGAGGTATATTTTGAATAATGTTGGGGATATACAGCATCCTTGTCTTAGTCCTTTAGTCACTTTGAATCCCGGTGTTATCAGATTTCCTGTTTTAATTCTTGTTGTTTGTTGGTAGTACAACGTTTTTACTCCTTCAATCAATTCTATATTTATATTTGTTTTCCCCAGTGCCTCCCATAATTTATCAAGCGGGATACTATCATATGCTTTCCTAAGGTCTACGAACGTCAGATGGACTTCTTGGCCACGAGCAACTTTCTTTTCAATTATCTGAGTAATAGAGAAGACATGGTCTACTGTAGATGGACCTGCACGAAAACCAGCCTGTTGTTCGGCTTCCATATCTTGGAATCTTCTTTTTCTATTCGATTTTTTTATTATTTTCCCATATATTCTGCTAATACTACTAGTAACTGCAATTCCTCTATAGTTTTCAGGTTTCGATTTATCTCCCTTTTTATGGATAACGAATAGAAAAACGTTCCTTAAATTGGTTTGGAAATTTGTTAAGAATGCCTGACGAGCAATTGCTTATAATAATATTTCATTCTAGGGCACTACAAGATGATTCAAAAGACGAAAGTACAGAAAGAATTTGGCTTTTTTAAAGTTACAGTTAAAGAATGAAATACGATATTAATAATAAAAATTAAGTTTTATATTTATTCAGAAGAAACATAAGCTTTTTTGCTTTTTCTCGTAATGGCAAAAGAAACCCTAAGAAATCCGAATAAATAAATCGTACTCAATTAAATTCGGTGAAAAATGTCGTAAACCTAATCGAATTACGAAGAGCGTGTCAGCCTTGACCAAAATAATTTGATTTTGATACATATCGAAAAGTTAATTAATCAAAAACTTCGACACGTTTTCATCACGTAATTTGTTCCACCATGTTTAAATACTATATAGTGGTATAGGATCGTAGCGCTCTCAAACCGATCTTTCGTTTGTAATAAGTTCGGGTTCTTTTGAGATACACAGTAAAAATTTTTTTTAATGTTTAATATGGTTAAAGATCCATTTTACTTCACATTTCTTATATCCTGGTATTTTGCATCAACAAGATTTTCTTTTTTTTGTATTTTCCACAGCCTTATAATACCTGCAAACTAATATATGCAATATTAGCGAATATGCCTGTTGTTTCATTGTAAGTTTATTTCATTTATTTATTTATCGTATGGCATACAATAAGAACACATAATTAAAAATCAACATAAAACGTTACATGGAGTATTACAAACGAACATCTAATGTATTATTTATTTAATGTAAAACATTTTCGGTCGCATTCAGGAACTCATCGAAAACTCTAGGGAATCGCCTTCGGGGGCATTCTTCAACAATATGACGGATGGTCTGTCGTTGCGCACTACAGTCACACTTAGAAGTAAGGGCTTTTCCTCATCTATATAAGCTGTCAGCACATCTACAACTGCTAACGTCTAATCACGGTGAAAGTGCGAGGTCACTTCTCTGATTCTTTTACTCCTACAGCACGAGTACCACAAGGTTCAGTGTTGGCTCCCATATTATACACAATTTACAATAGTGACTTTCCCAATCCACAATACACTAACACAACCACTTTGCTCTACGTAGACGATACAGCTCTCGTAACAACATCACGAGACATAGACTCAGTACTTAGGTTTGCTCAAAATTACCTTAACCTGGTCGACAGGTGGTGTGGGAGGTGGAGAGTAACATCTAACCCAAATAAAACACAAATGATTCTCTTTAGACACTCCAGTCTCAGCCAGTTCACCACACCCATCACATCGGAGAGACACAACCTTAGACTTTGGGGTGACCGACTACAGCTCCGCGACCGGATCGAGTACCTCAGTGTGGTGTTTACACAAACACTAAACTGGAAGACGGATCTGGACATAGCCTGTAACAAGGCTAGGATCAGACAAAGAACACATCCACAATCACTCATACACACATATAAAACATTTATTAGGTCGGTCATCGAGTACATCTATATCACGATGCGCGGCCATCACAAAAACTGCTGGCTCTGGAAAGGGACTGAATAACAAACGCTGCGACTACCAATCCGCTCTTATTCATTACCTGTCGAATATCCAGCCCATCAATGAGAGGCTCTCCTCTCTGAGCAGGAGTTATACAATCAAAACCGTCCGAGGCCAAAACTTCAGAGCACAAAACTTACTAAAAACTACCTGCTCATCCATCGGCAATGTATTCAGACGAAAACCTTTTAGAGTATTCGAAATATGGCTCATATTTGCAACCTTTAGAACCCTATATTAGCTACATGGCACACGATTACAATGTACAATATGATAACAATTTTTATAGGTTAGTATTGAGTGGAAATGCCTGTATGCCGGAGGTAAAGGGCACTATGTCACAAATTTGTAATTTTACAGGAGAAGCGTTTTAAGTTTATTTTTGTGTTTGTTTATTCACAGGATGTATGTTAATACACATTATGTCACGAACCCTTGTCTAATTTATTCTTCAGATTATTAGCTTTCAAAATTATATTATTTAAAACACATATTGTGATAATAAACTTGGTTTATTTTTATTAAAAAAAATTAAAACACAATGTAGTGGACATAGTGCTGTTTACCTCTTCAAGATCTTTTGGGTCATAGTACAAGATGTATACTAAAAATGTATTATACAATGTTAAACTTTAATTTGTTTCTCCTTAATGTCAAAAATTACAGGGTAAAGTATTAAACTTAATATTTGTTTACATTTTATGACCGGAATACTGTTAGAATACTAAAAGAAACATAATGTATATCCCTCATGCATCAAAAACTTCCTCTTCATCATCTTCTGGGTAATCACTAGCGTTGTTAGATGTAGGTAAATTTTTATAAAATTGATGACATACAGATGGTAAATATGGTAGCAGTGACATCAAGTCATCGAACTTTTGGCGAGAAATCGGTAATAAGTCATTAGTGATAGGCAGTAGAACGTCTGGCCATGTAATTTTTTCACTTCTTCGAAATCGTATCATATCAAGTTCTTTAAAATTATTATCATCAAAAGAAGTTTTAAAAAATAGCTTTCCTATAGCCTCTCGACGAACTTGAAGATGAATACAGGCAGACTTTAATACACGTTGTTTTTCAGTGTCAAGTTTTCTTAAGACAAAAGGAGCTTCTTTTCCGACAGATAATAAGTTGAATTGCTTGAAGTCCTCACATTCCATATTGTGTATATTGTATTTATTAGATTTTTGGCGTACAAGTTGTTGCCAATCCCAAGGAGTTAGTATTGTCATGTTTGGCACTATTTTCCTTTTCCTTTCAAAGTGACCATGAACAGTGTCTGCTTCCATATGAGTATGGCTCTTTAACAAAAACTCTTGATCTATTTTGCTGAATTTGTGGGAAGGTCTTCAAAATCCAGAAATATGCCATTGCCATAAACGTATTTTTATTTTGACCATAACAGTTGTCCGTCCATATGGTTATTTGTTGAATAGTACAGTCAGGTATTACACTATTTGTCCATTTGAATAAACACGAAGCCATTTCTTTTCCGCCACGAGCTGCTTTACTTTCATCCCACATCATTCAGTGTACTGAAGAGTCGAAGGAATCATAAATCGTAAAATTAAATGTCCACAATTTTCTCTTATAAAAACTGATGCTGTTTGTAATCAAAGGTGTAGGTAAGCACTTCTGGAGATCACAAGTCAAAACTTTATATCTCGGATTATCCGTGGAAAGTTTAATATCTCGATTTTTTAAATCATATCTCTTCTTTGACTCTGCAAGAATAACTGTTATATTATTTCTTAGCTCTAGATTTAGTTCATTCGTGGGCCTAGCACTAAATGAATCACAAACGTCACATGTGTTTGTACCAGGTAATTTAAAGGACATATTAAATTGTTTGTTAAACCCATCAGAATACAACCAGTGTTTAGCAACCAATTTTGAATCAACATTATTTTCAGCACAATAGGTTGTATAAAGTCTGTACATATTCTTAATATTTAATTCTGATCCCAAATATTTTTTGGCGGTTTTTTCTCTGGTATAATGGCTCTCATAGTTAGAGAATGATGAAATATGTTTCTTAACATTTTCAATAATTTCAGGTAACGTTTTATTGCTAGGAGGGTGCTTCCCTCTTAGGTCTGGTTGTACCAGACCTCCTTGTTCTGTCTTTTGTAAAACGTTTACAACCACTTTATTTGAAATATCTAAAGTATTCAAAAACATAACTTTGCAAACGCCAACATTCTAATACGCTTTTGTTCTTTTGCGGACATTGAGTTTTGTTTTCCTAGGTTACACAGCCTTGTCCGAATGTCGGATTCGTTTTTTACCGGCTTGTTTAATACTGAATTTATTTTGTAACTTCCTTTTCTTAGTTGGGTTCTCATTTACATTGTCGGTATTTCTACTATCTTCGTCATTGGAATTATTACCAGTACTACATACTTCATCATCGGATAGAGATCTTTTTTCAACTGATCATTTGGTTGTTCTCTTAACTCGTGACCTGTTCTCTTATTACTGATTCCCGCCTTTAGCTCTGGCGAAAAACATCTTAATTTTTCATCAGTATCACTAGATGTATCACTGGGAAGATAGTCCATCATCTGGAAAAAATATCTCTTTTCAACAAATCTTTTTCAAATAATTAAAAATAGTTTTAAGAACACGTTATTCCGTAAATGCCTTAAACATGCCACTATATATTTTCATAATCAACGTTATTCTTAAACTTGTCTTAAACCTAAATTCAATATTTTGGCAACACGTGAATGTTTTTTGCACTCCATCCGTTGTATTCACTTATTATAATCACTTATTTACTGCATATAACTAAACAAAATCTGAAATGTAAAAAATCAATTCCAAGGCACTGTGTCTAGATGATACTGCAATGTTAGCAATGTACACAGAAGTATAGGGTTTCATGTCCACATGGTGCCCTCTGCCTCTAAACAAAATGTGACATGATACTTTTTTTAAAGTGCTTATCTTCGTTATTTTATAACGTAGGACATAGTGCTTTATACCTCTGTGTGGAGAATTAAAAGTTCATTATAACTGCAGTATAATCCCAATATTGACAAAAATGGACATAGTGCCCTTTACCTCCGGCATACAGGCTTATATTATGCTAAAATACTAACCCAATCCGTCACACTTAAGCAAAAATATTTCACAAATACAACAAAATCGATACAACTTTAAAAATTACAACTTACCGTGAATAAATATTAGAAATCTATTGAAAGCACTAATGACATACATATTAAAAAGTTAAGAAAACAAATGTGGGAGGTCGAAAAATTAAATAACGCTTTGTGTTCTTTACGTTAACTCATTTTTAAAAGATAGCACTACCTGTCATCTCCAATTTTTGATGGATGCCCATATTAACGACATGGATCATATTTGGACCTTCCTCTCTACCACCTCGGGGAAAATCCACTTTAAGATCAAATGAATGATACAATTTTAACGAATGTAATACTTTGTAGTTAAATCTTAGAATTTGCCATACTTCATTTATTTGTTTAGAATCAAGGCCTCTAAGGCTTAATTCTACAAAAAAAAACCGCATTCTTGCTTTGCAATCATGGACTCTGCTATAAAACATTCGCAGCATGTTGGTTAAGTGTATATAGCTCCTCTATTTCTTATACCCGGCCTGGCTTTTAAGAAGATGCCCTTTCATAGGTTCTTTACTTTTTTCACTCATTGCAAGGTACCTCTTCGTTTTCTTTTAAAAATAAGCTCCAGTGAGCCGCAAGTAATCATTTTACCATACATAATAATCTTTGGTGGTAAATTATCTACTCTGGTTGTGTTTCGTTGACTCCTCCTCGATTTTTCTGATAGACAAAGAAGTAATGTCAATTTTTACAATATTCGTAACATGAGTATTTAATTACTTAAATTGAGATAGTAAGTACAATATTAACAACTTTTGTCTTTAAGCAAATGACAATTTTTAACAGTGTATTCTCTGTTTAAGAGCATTAATTTCCAATTTCTTCTAGTCTATAGCTTTCGAAAATTTGTACGCTGTGTAGTTCAAACAAGACTTCTCTCCTAACTATTTTAATCATTAATATTGGATATGGGCTTACCCTTTGATACCGGTTTTCGGATTATTGGAAATGTTTTCCAACTATTAGTACTCGATGCAATATCTACATGGATTTTGTATTATGGGAATATGTTTTACCTCTGTGTTAAAATCCCCGTTTAATTACAAAGTATAAAAAAGGTAACAAAAAGCATATGGCTTTTATATATGAATAACAAAATGAGTATACATTTTTTATTATGCAGGTGATGAATAGAATAACATAAAATAAAATTGGTAGTATCGTATTTTATAGTGGTAGTCCTAAAATATAGTAGTTGGGTTAAGAAAATTAACAGCAAAACCAAACAGTGGTTGGGTTTGCATTAAAGAAAACATACTGTGTTTAAAGTATTAAAATATGCGGAAAATGCCGATGTAATTTTCACAACGGTAGCCACAATAGTTCAGTAGCTAAGATAGAAGGTTCATCGCTAAGCAGAACCAGAATGAACTCAGCTGTTCCCCTTGGAAAAGGCTCCGATTATTTGATATCTTCAGATTGGCTATTGTGTTCACCAAGTATTTAAATGTGACTTTTATTCTTTTAGTTTATCATTAAATGCTTTAAAAAGGACTTCTTGTCGTCAAAGAAGGCAATAAAAGGTTCCTTTTTATGGTATACCTATATCTGGTTAAAAATGACTGAGTCAATAATAAGTTGTTCTTTGCAACCCACGGAGTCCCTAGCGCATCCTTACTGTTGAGGCTATATAATTGTTTAGACCACAGTGTTGGTCGATACACCGGGCTACATAGGATGTATTCAGTTTGTACAAAGTTGAAAGACAGCTAATTGGGCGGTACTTGACTCCATCTTGGGTGTTATTTTGATCTTTTGGTAATAGAGAACTGGTTTTCTGTATAAGAAATATTAAGGTATTTCCTGCTGATTAAAAATAACATGATTAATCAACATTGACAAACAGTCATGAATACTCCAAAAATTCTTTAGCCAGAAGTTTTGAACTCCATCTGGTTCAGGAAATTTCCAATTATAAAGCTCTCCGATAGTATTTGAGACTTCTGTAGTGGTAAAGGGTTCAAAAGAAATATTATTGTAAGAGTTGTTCGTTGTGTCTTCAATCCATCCAGCATCTGTGTTATGAGTAGCTGGCATTGAAAGTTGATTTCGTCAAAACTCATAAATTTCTTCTTGGCTTCTTTTTAATGTATCCAGGATTTGTTAAGATATATCGTTTTATAAATCATGTGATTGTCAGAGTGTCCAGCAATATTTTTTTAGCTCTCTTATTGAGTTTTTTTCTTCTTAGTCCTCGTATGTATATATAAGGACTAAGGCTTTAAACTCCCACAGGTTATTATTAATATTAAGATTTAGCTATACAACGCACACTCCCTCTAAGAGGAAAATTCTCTCATCCCAGATACATACGGTATCAAAAAGATTGAGCTTTGGTGGGACTCATTCAGTGTTATTGAGCCCTAGGTGACAGCAATATTTATTCAGCTCTCCTAATGATTTTTCTACTTCTTAGTCCTTGTATGTATTCCGTTATTTGTCCAATGTCCCCACTTTGTTATTAGTTTTATTAATGTTGGTAATGTTGGTACGTCGTGTTCTGATCTTAATGCTCATAATATTAGCAATTGCTGTTGCTGCACAGTAAATCAGCATACACAAATATTCCGATGTATGGGCTTCTGTAACATAAGTGGGTAGGCCGCCACTATTCAAAATTGGTAACAGCGCTCCTAGTTTCTTAGAAGCGTTTATTTTTGGTAGCGGTGGTTTGCTAAGTGGGTTTCTTCCATTAAACTCTTGTACAGCATGTCCCATTACGTTTAACAGACTAATGTGCACCTCATTACTGCCCTGCTGTGTAATATCAAGTTGAGTTTCCTGTATGATAAGCTCAGAAATCTGCTCATTAGGGATTTCATTGGTCGACAACATTACATTCCGTTAGTTTTTGATTATGAATCTCCCGTTCGACTTTACTTCTGATCATATCGCGTCTAGTCTCTAGGATAGATAGTCCACTTTATGTGCTGCATCGGTCGTCCTGCTCAAGTAAGCGCCGTCTAATGTTCCATTGACGTATCGCAAGCTGTCACGTCTGGCGCCAACTCCAGACGTCCCCTAGCGATCCCCAGGCAGCAACTCTAATCATAAACGATTAAACTTCATTCTCATGGGCGTGCATTTTGTACCTACTGCCAGATATTATTTTTTGTTCCACGGTAAGTAAATCTGTTACCCTATGGGTATTGGCATTACGAAAACTCAGAGAGGATCCCCCATTTGCAGGGAGATGCGCCTGATAGAAGAACTTACAAAAAATTCCCACAGACTATTATTAATATTAAGATTCAGCCATACGGCTTATACTTCCTTTAAAGGGAAAATGCACTCATTCCAAATACCTATGGTATTAAAAGGATTGAGCTCTGATGAGACTCTTTTTGTGTTATTGAAACCTAGGTGACAATCTTTCTACTTGGCGATCTTCTCGTTGTATTTAACATGCTGATTATTGCTGTTAGGTATCGCCATATTGATTAGTGTTGTTTGTCTCGTTAGTTTATTAACTAGTACGAGATCTGATCAATTGTGTATTACTGGTTGGTCTGTAATCACAGTGCGGTCACAGTATAGCTTGAAGTTGTCATTCTCAAGCAATATCTCTGAAACGTATTGATAATAAGGGAGATGATTTGATGGGAGAAGTCCCAGTTTTACAACTATCTCTTGATGAAGGATTTTTCTTACTGAATCATGTCGTTCCTTAGACTTCGGCTTGACATCCATATCGGCATTTGTCGTTTTGTACTTAAGGCTCTTTGACAATATATTGTGCTAACACTGTGCTTGACTACGACCTGGTAAATATCATTAGATCACTGTTGTGTAATAGAAGTTTCTACGTTTTGCTAAATGGAAAGAAGAGCAGATGGAGAACCCAAAAAAATGGTCTACCTCAAGGAAGCGTTCTGGCGCCGTCCTTATTTAACATCTACACCAACGACCAACCAATGCACCCTCAGACTGAGAGTTTTGTCTACGCTGATGACCTTAGTATAGCCATAAAAGGGAAAACACTCACACAAGTAGAGTCGACAGTGGAAGAGGCTTTAAACATGATGTCAACTTACTACAAACAGAACTCATTAAAGCCAAACCCTACTAAAACCCAAGTATGTGCATTCCATCTCAACAACCAACTGGCGCATGTAAAGCTGAATGTTTCTTGGGAGGGACAACGCTTGAAACATACTAATAGGCCCAAATATCTAGAAGTAGTACTAGACCGGTCACTAACGTATAAATTCCACAGTCAGAGCACAAGACAAAAGGTTTCTACGAGAAACAACCTTCTCCGGAAACTTGTAGGGAGCAAGTGGGGCGCAAACTCCCAGGTCTTGAAGACAACAGCTGAGGCCTTATGTTTCTCAACAAGGGAATATGCTTGTCCCGTCTGGGTAGATCTAGACACGCCCAACAAGTCACCAAGGCGTTAAATGAAACATGCAGAATAATTACCGGTTGTATGAAGCCTACCTTCCTACCCCTACTGTACCGGGTAGCTGGATTCTCATCACCAGATGACCGTAGATGTGAAGAAGTTCAGGCAAACTTTCGATGAAAGGCACCAATTATTCGGGTTTGACGAACCGCCAGGAATCAGCCGACTTAAATCAAGGAAAAGGTTTATGAGAAATGTCAGCGTCGAACCACCCGAACTGTTCCCTTTACATCTAGAACGACCTAATGGAATGAACCTGGACTGGAGAACCTGGCGGACACTGAATCGCATACGCACAGGTGTTGCCCCTGTAAAACAGAACATCATTAAATGGGGCATCAAGACAGACAGAGACGCACTTTGTGAATGTGGGGAAATACAGAACGTGGAACACCTGAGAGTATGCAGACTTTGCCCATCATAGTGCACCCTCGATGATTTATGGCTCGCAAATACAAATGGTGTAGACGTAGCCCCATATTGGACAGAAAAACTGTAGTCGGATCCAGACACGAAAAAGTAAAGTAAGACGATATATTTCAGATAATATTTTGATTCCTGATGTCAACCAATATTTCGACGCTATATTGTCAACATAGTCTTGACTGACTTCATTGGGATATCGCCCGTGCAGAGCTTTACCCATCCAGTTGGGCATTTTTTTTTGTCCTTAGTAAGATGGTTTATATGCAATTCTGGTTCCCTCAGTTTGAACGGTGTTGTGTCATCTACTGAGCAAATCGCGCGATGTAGAGTAGGTGTCTTAACCTGCATCTAAAAATAAGTTTTTAAATTATTAATATGTTTTTCTAATTGCTTACTTACATTATTTCCTCGTCCGAAATACCTCGGTAATGTCGTTCTTTCTACTACACTTCGTAAATGATGTTTTTGTGCCTTTATGAGGTGTGTTCATACTTTTCGTTGAAGATTTTCTATATATTCGTTTTTGTCCATTTAACAGTACCAAATAAATAGCTAATCGCGAAAAATGCGTAGATGTTTAGTGCCTTAAACAAATTTTTACTCTTAAAGTATGAACGACGCAGCCGTTTTACCATTCATAGTTATCTCAGTTTGTATTTGCTTATGGTCAGGTTACCCTCAACAGTAAATTTTGTATTTTTTTGTCCTTTTTCTTTGAAGAGAAAAAGTATTTTCATCCACATTAAAACAACGTAATTTAGCGGATCATTAATTTCATACAACTATTGGCCAATCGATGCCTTCCGATGCCAACCGATGCGAAAAATCCTATATAAAAATATTTTTTTTACAAATATTCATCAAATCAACCAACTGATATTCTACATATTAAAATAAATAAAATGTCTATTACAGCCCTGGTGTTTCCGCACAATTTGGCTTTGGCGTACCTACCCATCAATAACCACACTTTTCTTTCTACCTACTCTTCGAAGGTAGTTAGCTGCGGTGCAAAATTTACCTGTCCACTCGCTTTGGAACCGGCCCACGTGTTATTATAAATAATTTTCGAGAAAAAATGAGGCAGTATCTCCAGATAGTATCGCGATAATTGTAAGTTTTAAACTTTTAATTTGACTTGGGGAAATTACGGCCCGAGGAAGCGGACGGCTCTTATTTTTTTAAATCTGTGTCTCGTTAGGCACCTTGTTAACTTGCGACGTTTCGTTGTTATGAAACGTGCGCAAAACATGCTAAATTAGTGAGTTTAATATTCCCTTGAACAATTCTCACGTTACTTGTATCGTGTTTATGAACGGAATTTAATTGAAACTTTAAACATTGCCGAAAAACACCGGGCAATTTGTATGCGAAGATTTACTACCAGAAAATATTACATTTATCATCCAAGAAGTATTAAACTACAATAAACAAGATGTGCAACAGAAAAATATTTGGAGATATGATAATTAATGTTGTTTTTTGTATTATTTATCCATTTGATACCTAGTCTAGGTATGAGATCTAATATTTTCGATCAAAAAGCGGAAAATCCAATCTATCGTAAAGACAAGAAGACAAAATAATAAATAAGTTCCAAACCACCATTGCAAAAAAAAGACATACGTGAATGCAAGTTATAATAAGGCTGTAATGCAAGAACTATAATAGTTATAATAGTTACAATATATTATAGTAAAATCGAACAGTGTAAGTAAATGAGTCAAATATTTATATAATTTATTTGTTGATTTTTTTAATGTATGATTGTCTCTAAATTCCAATTCAATCATTGTGTATGCGTAATATTTGCCAAATATTTGTACCAAAATCGGCTAGATGAGTACTGGAGCTCCTCTGAAAATATGTTCTTTGAATAAAGTTATAATAACATAAGATTAGGCGGCAGAAGTGTCATAGCCAACAACGTGTTTTACTATTCCGGAGATAACAACACACAAAACCGCAATAGAGTAGCAATAGTCATCAGCAAAGAAATCGAAAGATCAGTAAAAGGGTTCATACCGATAACGGATAGAATGGCACTATTGAAATTAAACGCTATACCGTGCAATATAAACATCATTGTATTGTATGCACCAACATTTGATAGCACAGAGGAAGAAGTAAACAGCTTCTACAATGACTTAAAGAAAACATTCAATGAAACTAAAAAAGAAGAAATAAATTTAATTTTAGGTGACTTCAACTCGAAGGTAGGGAAAGGAAGAGATGGAGAAGTAGTAGAAGAACACGGACTGGGAAAACGCAATGAAAGAGGTGAAAGACTAGTTCAGTTTTGCAAAGATAACGAACTCATTATCAAAAGCACGTGATATAAACTCCCAGATCGAAGAATATATACATGGAAAGCACCTAGAGATGATGGTGAAATTATAATAAGAAACCAAATAGATTACATAATAATAAATCAAAGATTCCGAAATGCCATAATATCGGCTAAAGCGTACCCAGGAGCAGATATAACAAGCGACCACAATCTAGTTCTAGCAAACATAAAACTCAAGTTAAAAAAGTTAAAAACAACTGCCAAAACACCGAGAATCAATCTGAGAAAACTAAAAGAAACTGATATATACCAACAAATCAAAGAACAAGTGCACAAAGAAGTTCAGGAAGTAGAAAGGCAAAAGCAATTGACAACAACAGATAAATGGAGAAAAGTAGAGGAGATCTTGAGAAATATCACAAAACAAAAACTTCAAGAAGACACATCTAAATATAAACAATGGATCACACAAGAGATAAAAGAACTGATGACGGAAAGAAGGGCACACAAGAATAAAAACGAACAACAATACAAAAAAATTAAGAAAATAATCAAACAGAAAATGAAAGAAGCTAAGGAACTGTGGCTATCAGAAAAGTGTGAAGAAATAGAAAGTTAGATAAACAACATGACAGTTTTAACATACACCGGAAAATTAAAGATACAGCTGGAGTAGGTATACAAGAAGAAGAATATCGGAAATATCATGGATAAAAATAACAAGATAATAACGGAATGTAGAGATAAAATAAACATATGGAAAAAATACATCAAAGAGTTATTTGAAGACGACGAAAAAATTGAGGTCATCGTAGCAAGAGGAAGAAATGGGCCACCAATCACCAAAGACGAAATTGAGAAAGCGCTAAAACGTATAAAAAATGAGAAGGCGATGGGACCAGACGAAATACCTACAGAAATCTTAAGAATATTAACAAAAAATCATATGAGCACACTAATAGAATTTTTTAATGTATATTCCTATGTATAGTCGACTTTGAAAAAGCTTTCGACAAAGTACAACACCGAAGAATGGCAAAAATACTGCAGAACACAGAATTGGATGACGAAGGCGTGAGAATCATTGCCAATTTATAGCGATATCAGAAAGCCATAATACGAATACACCAAAAAAAATCGAAAGAAATACCTATAAATCGTGGAGTGAGAGAAGGATGTGTGCTTTCCCCTTTAGTTTGTAATATGTATTCAGAAGAATTGTTTAAAGAGGCAAGAAGACGCAAATGAAGGCATATTTATTAACGGAGCACTTCTGAATAATCTTAGATACGCAGATGACACAATATTCCTTGCGGACAGCAGAGAAGGACTACAAATCTTGGTTGATCGCATAACCTAATACTGAGAAAGGTATGGAATGGCACTGAATACAAATAAAACAAAAATCATGGTGGTAAGCAAGAACAAGATTGAGGAAGATAGTGCTTATGCTAAAGGAACACTTTTAGGCAGGGTGCACAGATATCAGTACTTAATGTTGCGAATTAAATGAAGAATGGGATAGAAGTACGGAAATAAACCGGCGTATTAAGATAGCTAGAAGTGCTTTTAATAAGATGAAAGGATTATTATGCAATGGAAAACTTAACATCGAAATTAGAACTAGAATATTGAGATGCTGCGTGTTCTCTGTCCTGTTGTATGGAGTTGAGGCCTGGACAATTAAAGAGACGACAGATAAAAAACGTGTAAAAAATGTGAAAAATATCTTGGACACAACACATAACAAATGCGGAAACGCTGCGAAGAATGAAAAAAGATAAAGAAATACTCAACACTATAAAGAAAAGAAAAACTTTGGTCACATACTAAGAAACATACTAAGAAAAAGGCAAAAGAGGACCGGGGGAAGTCGCACGTCTTGGCTGAAGAATCTGAGACAATGGAGTGGAAAAATGTCGATAGAACTTTTCAGAACGGCTGTAGATAGAGTCAAATGGGCCAGGATGATTGCCAATGTCTTTAGGGATGGGGCACGTTAAGAAGAAGATTAGGCAAGAAGGCCGAAGACCAAGCCAAAGAAAACCAAAATCCCTACATGAAGCCGTCCATATAGTACAGGATCGCAGCCAATTTAGGCAGAAAGCGAATAATCTTAAGAGTGTCATCACGCCCTGACGAGGGCTCATAACAGGAGAAAGGAACATAATATACGCAAAGTATCGCAAAAAGTATTAGGCATTAGCCCCATCTCCACTGGGCGAACGCACTCGCGAGCCAATTTCTTAGCTTTCTGGAAACATCGAGGAGTGTCTCGCGAATCAAGACGAACCATCAGTTATCAGTTCCCTCAAACAATTGATAGTCGTGTTATTGCTGCAGCAGCTGTCTTGCTATTGACTTATTGTTTAGGTAAAAGAATATATATATATATATATATATATATATATATATTCTTCAAAAATATATGGAACACATGCATAAAGTGTCTATTTTCACTTATGGGATCGTCGCATGGTTTTTTTTTGTGGCATAGACTTCTCTCTCTGTGGTATTATTTCTCTCAGACAAATGCACAGCGATATCCCTAAAACGAAATAGACGAATAATTAATAGAAGAACACGTTGAAGGAATATACAAGGACACGCGCTTCTCGTCTAGGGTCAAGACATTTATTTTAACAGACAAACAATACTGGACCACAGTTTGAGTATTGTTACATATAGGATAAACAAAGGGTACAAGTCTAACCCTATACACGCTCATGAAAGTTTTCATGAACGAGTACCAGATTTATAAAGCTATGCATATGTCTGACAGAAATTCTATAATTAAATTATATATTGTTACAGAACCTATGGCTAACAAGGACTGTATATTATATGGAGCGTATGTATTTCATTTAGTTAATTTTGTATACAGGGAGTTTTAATGCTGAATAAATTTAGGACATTCAAAGAAGATGTGATCGAGGTCACCTAGCTTAAAGCAATGTTCGCAACTATCATCATCGATGACTTTTATTTTAAATAAATGGCATGGGTAGCATGCATGTCCAAAGCGTATTCGATTTATAGTAGTAATATATTTACGAGGAGCTTTGAAATTCTGAAACCAGGTTGTTTGAGGTATAATTGGTTGTAAAGAGGTATACCTTTTATGGTTTGTAGAACAGTAATGTTTCCATTGCTCTTTCCATCGAAGTTGCTGATTTTTTTTGAAAATCGTAGTAACATCTGACGTATTAAGCATATATTTTAACGTAGAGCCAGTTGTTACACTCATTTTAGCTAAATGATCCACATATTCATTATGTTTGAGACCAATATGTGCTTTGATCCAAATAAATTTTATGTTGACTCCAGTCGATGATAAATGATACAATCGATCTTTTATTTCAAATATGTAGAGGTTGCTAAATGTTGAGGGCAATTCAATGTTTTTTATGCTCTGCAAAACTGAAAGCGTCGCATGGTTAAATGGACTTATTGCATAAATAACGATTTTTACGTTACAGACAGAATTCGGTAATGAACTTTAGAGTACATTACTTCTCTTCTAAATGTAGCAACAGCAATGATAACAGTAACTTTTAAACTATAATAAACAGTATTGTAAAGTAACCCTAATATCGTTCATATTCTTTTACTTTAAACACTTACTAAGATCTGATGTTTACAGAATCGAATGCTTTTCAAAATCAAAGAAGGTTATATATAAAATATTGCCATTATAATATCCGCTGGTATTTTCTACAATAATTATTTTACGGTATTAAATAATTAGCATTACTAAATCGCTTTCTGAAGACCTAACATGTTACCGAAAATTAACTATGAAATGAAATGATTACATTATATTGAAACATGTCATTACATATACCAAAAATAATCGCCGTGTATGCAGAAGACCTTTAATATCTTTTAACCGGAAGGCATCAAACTACGGTATATTCTTTACCAGTAATAATTTTTGTATTATAAAGATTAGGATTCCAATTAAAAGTTTTTTCCGTTGGTGGAATTTCTCAACGACGCTAATAAGATTCTTAAGAAAACAAAAAGACGGGAAAATTATCATTTCTTGCCATTATTTGACATATTTGATGGTCATTAAAAGGAGATTACGTCAGAAATGATGGATTTTTTTGGTTATTTCGGGGGTGGAGATTGCTATCTATTTGAGAAAGTTAATGAAAGAGTAATATGAACGAAAATGAGTTGATAAACGGCGGGCAGATGTTGCGGACATGATATCCGAATTTAATTATAAAAAATTAAGTTTGCAGGGGTGTTAAAAAGATAACGTCAGTTCCGGGTTGGCATTTTATGAGGCAGGGGGTAGTTTTGTATTGTGACTTAACGGTTTTCGTTAAGACGATAACCGTATGGTAAAGCTTATAATTAAAGTGTTTTTAGATAGGGAGTGTAATGAACATTTTTGCCACATTTTGTTTATTGTCAATTACCATAACGACACTTTATAATCACGAAAATATCATCTCTCTTAGCAATTTTCGTATCATTTTCTAATCACCCGTCAAAAAAGCTTAAGAAAAAAAAACAAGAAGAAGGGAACAAGATCGTATATTATCACAGTATTCCTTGATTTTCTAGAATAATGGAAAGTTTTGGTAGAATTTAGCTGGAGGGTGTTATCGAATTACTGATGAGAAAAAAATAGAGGTGCGCAAGCGGAAGAGTATAAAATGGGCACGAAGATGTGAAGATACTATGCAAGAGGACTAGCAGTAAAATAGCAAACTGCGAACAAAAATAAAAATAAGATTAATAAATAGTATAATTCTTCCTATACTAACATATGCATCTCTCACATGGGGACACATGCAGTACAACAAAAAAAGAAAATAAAAGCGGCACACAACACCAGCCTAACAGAAATAATTATTGTACCGAAATACGTTGCTGAACGATTTTTATCTGGAGAACTACAACAAATTGGAGTGACTGAAATAATGAAACAAACAGGATGCGACAGAGCTAGAAGTACAGATATACGACGTAGATGTAAGGTGGAGAACACCAAGAACTGCGTAAGAAACAGAAGAGTAGAATGTCGACATAAAAAAAGATAGACATAAAGAAATAATGAAAGATAGAGTAAGGACAAATTTAGCGGAACTGGAGAACCATACTTCTCTTCTTCTTCTTCTTTAGGTGCCGTCTTGTAAGCGAAGGTTAGCGATGACCTCTGCAAAGTCTTCCCTATTTTGGGCTTTCCTTATTAAACTTTGAAAGTCTAATCCTGTCCAATCTTTGATGTTGCGCAGCCAGGTCATTTGTCGTCTACCCGGGCAGCGTCTACCTTCTATTTTCCCTTCTATAATAAGCTGAAGGAAGTTATACCTGTCGTGTCTAAATATGTGTCCAAGATAAGACGTTTTACGCTTCTTGACAATTTCTGTGAGTTCACGTTCTCTATTCATACGCCTTAAAACTTCTTCATTTCTAACGCGGTCGGTCCATGGAATTTTCAGCATACTACGAAATACTCACGTCTCAAAGCTCTCTAAATGTCGTAACGAGTTGACTGTTAACGTCCAAGCTTCCACGCCGTGTAATGGTACACTATATACATAACACTTCATCATGCGGTATCGTAGGAGCAAATCAAGATTACGGGTAGTGAGTAACTGTCGCATCTTTAAGAAGGTGTTTCTTGCCTGTTCTATTCTACATTTAACTTCTTGGTCTTGGTCTAAGGTTTCATGTATTCAACAGGCTAGATCGTTAAACTTTTTCACTTGTTCAACTAGATTGTTGTTGACTAGTATGTTTATAACTGGTGTGTGTTTTTTGAAATTACCATTGTTTTGGTTTTTTTTACATTCACCTTAAGGCCGTATAGTTCTTCTTCTCGCACTACTTTAGTTAACAGAATTTGTAGTTCTTCTTCACTGCCAGCAATCAGTACTGTATCATTGGCATACCTGATATTGTTCACGATTTTTCCATTGACTTTTATTCCTTCTTGTGCTTCATCTAGAGCATGTACAAATATGTCCTCTGAGTACAAGTTGAATAATAATGGTGATAGTATACAACCTTGTCGAACTCCTCTTTGGATGTTTATGGTTTCAGTATCACCCATTTTAGTTCTGACAGAGGCGTTTTGGTTCCAGTAGAGTTCACGTATTGTATTAATGTCGTTTGGATCCAGGTTCTTTTTTTGCAAGCATTATATTATCTGATCGTGTTTGACTTTGTCAAAAGCCTTTTCATAAGTTATAAAGCACAAGTAGACATCTTTTTGTTGTTCCCGACACTTTTGCACGAGGACAATGAAACTGAACAAAGCTCTTCGAGTTCCCATACCGTTTCGAAAGTCAAATTGTTTTGGACCCTTATTTCTTCTGTTGTGGTCAGGAATCTATCATCCGTGCTTGTTATTTTGCCACACTGACTAGCGTTTCTGATCCCACTAATTTCTTTAATTTTCTTATGGAGAAGTCTATCATCATGTTTATTCTGTAGG
Organism: Diabrotica undecimpunctata; assembly: GCF_040954645.1. NCBI lineage: Eukaryota > Metazoa > Arthropoda > Insecta > Coleoptera > Chrysomelidae > Diabrotica > Diabrotica undecimpunctata. The sequence continues at coordinate 164,985,294 of NC_092804.1, forward strand.
TCTTCTATCTCTTTGCAAGTTTCTATAAGCCACTGTGCTTTTGCTTCCACTATCTTTTGCTTCCACTATACAAGTCACATAATGCGAGAGATCATGAGATACGATGCTTTCTACCGCTGGAAGCACAAAAGACCCAAACAACAAATAGTGGAATACCAAAGAGAAAACAAAAACCACCCGAGAGAAAATAAAACAAAAAACAACAAAACAACAAACAAAAAAAGACACAACAGCGGATAGTACCTAGCTCTATAAAATCGTGTACAAGCGCAAGTATAATGTATGCCCAAGGTAATATGATTATATTTATATGCATACACTAATTATGACTTTATGTTTCAGGACATCTTACAAAAAAAAACTACAAAAAACACAAGAAACGGCTTTGGCTCCAAAAAATAACAAAATTACTAACAAAATCCTGCAAAAGCCACAAAAAAACGTTAACAAAAACCTTGAGCACCAAGTCTCCGAACTCGGCCTAGCCCAGAGCGAAGACTTGAGACCCAAATAAGCAATTTTAGATTCGCAGATACGTCACATGAAGATAACAGGAATAAAGCGACTAACGCTAGCCTGAATTTTATTCTGATAGGGTACTATGTTGTAGTTTTATTACCCAAGACTCCCACATAAAGAGCATTTGGCTGATAGTTGTGACCCTATCGCGCAACAGAGTGCTATAGGGGAAAAGGGATAGTCTGGAGCATTAGAGCGTGGTGAAGTGATTTCTGTTTACACTCAAATTAATACACCTCGATCCAATGAATTGTTACACCTGAATGTAATTCTTAGGGCTGAACATGTCTCACAGAAAATTGCTTGCTTGAAAATACTACGAATGCAGGCGCTAAACAACAGTATAGTTCATTGAGTACAGCAAAGATTCAAAATATTCAAAATTTATTTAACTACGTTTACAAATTTTAAATTTGTTTGTAGCAAGTCAATTATATGTATAAGTAAAAAAGATAATATATAACATACACAAAATACAATAGGAGATGAAAATACATTAATGCACATAACATAAAATAAAACATAAAATATACAAAATAAGACATATACCAACATCCATGATCATGTTACTGCCTTGAAGTGATCAAAGTATTCACTAACAGAGTAAAAAGCAAGGCTCAAAAGGTATGTTTTTAGACTTACGTACTTTAAATTTATTCATCGAAAATTGTTTAAAATCCTTAGGTAGGACATTGTATATATTATAGTCAATTGAGTTTTTTTGTGATTTACTCAAACGATACTTAACAGTTCTGATGTTATTTGCACCTCTTGTGCTATAGTTATGTAAGTCAGAGTCTCTAATTAAAGTATCAGAGTTTTTATGTATTTCTACATTAACGCTGTATAGCCATAATGTTGGCAAGGGCATTATCTTATATTTAATAAACAATGGTTTGCAAGAGTCCAAATAGCTAACTTTTGCAATTATTCTTATTGCTTTTTTTGCAATTTAAATATTGTTAGGGCAATGCAAGAGTTTCCCCACAGAATAACACCATAGCTTAAAAATGAATGAAAAAGAGAAAAGTACTTTATTTTCAAGGTATCAACACTTGTAACAAGTTTTAATTGTCTGAGTAAAAATAAGGTACTAGAAAGTTTATCTTTGAGATGGTCAATATGGTTATACAAAGTCAATGTGTTGTCAACTGTTATGCCCAACAATTTGACATTATTTTTTTCAACACTCACATCGAAGGTAGACGAAAAAATTAAATTTTAAGTTTTGTTATCATTTAGTTTATTTGCTAAGAACCATGATTGTGCATTGAAATTTACATACTTAGACGTGGTTTCTAAAACTGAACGATTTTTATCAGAAAAAACAAAAGTAGTGTCATCTGCAAATAAAACTGTTTTAAATGGAGCCATGAAATTGGGCAAGTCATTAACATATATTATAAATAATAGAGGGCCCAGTACCGATCCTTGTGGACCTCCATGCTTTATCTGCTTAAATTCAGAGAGACAATTTCCGTACTTGACTGCTTGGTATCTATCCTTTAGATACGATGAAATTAGTTCCAAAGGAGTACCTCTTATACCGTAAAAATGCAGTTTTTGACGTGACAACGTCTTAAATTAGGTTGTGGCTCGGAGTCACTCATGAAAAAGTGTAACGCCCGCTCACGTCTGTTACGATGAGTCACCGAACGAGAGAGAGGCCCGCCGGACCGGCGAATGCCTTGCGTCTCTCTCCCACTCAAACATGGGCCATTAACTATGGCACTCATCACATCTAAAAGTGCATGTATTGTAGAACGATCCTTTCTAAACCCATATTGTGAACTAGTAAAAAAGTTATTTGTTTGGAAGTACGATATAAGACGCTTCTTCAGAATTTTTGGGCAGCAATCTACCCACATGGACAATAAGCATATATTTTGTTAAATTTTGTGGCATGTAGAGAGATTTTACTCCATAAAACTAATCTAAAATTTAGATTTTATTAGTCTAAATGCACTTCACTAAGTTTGATTGCGACCTGAATGCAGGTGAGATGGCAGTAATAATTTCAATCTACGCACTTCGGAAATTATGAATGAAATAATAAAAAAGACTAAAAAATTAAAAAAGAGAGCAAATGGAAGAAAAATGACTTTAAATTATCTGCTCTATGCAGACGACGCAATACTACTCTCTAAAGGTGAAGATGATTTACAGCGTATCTGTTTTTTCAAAATTATTCAATTTTGGCGGTCACCATTGCATTTGACATCTCAGTTTATTCATGAATTTTTTTTGAAAACAAACAGAAACCTGTTTTTTCCTACAACTCTACAGCTTTTTATTTTGCCTTTAAGAGTAAGCTATATCAATTTATTTTCACTATATGTCCCAGATAAGACATTTTTTGTGTAACAGTCTTTAGCAATTCTCTATCTTTGTTGATCCCTATTAGTACTTTTTCATTAGTTTTTCTTGCTGTCCAAGGTATCTTCCATATGCGTCTATAAATCTACATTTCAAATGCTTCAATTCTGTTTATACTTGATACTTGTAGTGTCCACACTTCTGCTACATACAAAAGTACAGACCAAATATAGCACTTAATCGTTATTTGTCTTAGTTCTAAACTGAGATGATTACTGTAAATAAATATCTTTATTTTTATTAAAGTCATTTTAGTCATTGATGTTCTGCATTTTTTTATTTCTATGTCGAGATCTAGTTGGTCCGTTATGACAGACCAAATATGTAATTTTGTGAACTTTTCCAACTTGGATCCGTTTGGGTTACGAATAAAGACTAAAAACTTGGTTTTGTTTGAGTTTATTTTAATGCTTATTTCCTCTAAAACGTATGTTGCACATATTTAATAGCTGCCAAAAAATTTGAAATGTTAATATTTCCAAAAAAGACAAAACACATGGTTATAACAGCAATGGCCATAGGAAGATAAAATAGTAAAATCTGCACTAAAATAGATTTTTATTTGGAGTTGAGCACTTGAAAGTACATATTTAGAAACTCCTTTAGCCAACTTTTTAGGTTCCTAGGTGGCCTCTGGGGTCCTAGCTCAAAAAATGTGCTTTATCGAAAAAAAAAAAAATATTTCTGAGCAATCCTTTGCTTCAAAAAATCACGGAAAAAATTCACAAGCATACATTTTAATGTCCAAATGTTTAAAAATTTTATAGATTAAAATTGAGTTTAGAAAAAATATTTTAATTTTTCAAAAAAAATTTAGGTTATGTAGGTAATTTTTGGTAAACTTTTTTTTGGTCTTTTAAATGGTGGGGTTAAATGGAATGACAACAAATTGAGTATTACTGACTGCGAGAGACAGTTTTCCAACAGGAAGATGATGAGTAAGATGTCCACAACAACAATGAAACGACAACTTACTAGAGGCATATCGAAAAACAGACATAGTCACGTCTAGATAAACAAAACAAGAAGAAGCAATATAAGAAGAAGTGCTTCCGAAACATCGTGCCTATTAATTGTCTGGTCAGTACATTAGAAATCACAGACACTCGTTTACAATATTTCACTTAAACTTTGCATGGCTTCTTTGACGGATTTTCGGGAGATGTCGTGTTGAATTACCCTTTTATGGAGTATGGCACGCTACACCTTATTTTGCTGTGTCTGTAAGATGTTTCTATTGGAGATACTGGCGGTGCTCCATAGCTGGATCCCACAAGTCCAAAAGGGCTTAAGGATGGACTTGTTTAGTAAGACCTTGTGATCCAAGGACAATTTTGAATTGTGGCCAAGGAGCTAATACATATTACTTAATTTAAGTCCAAGCTAGTTACGTTGTCTAACTCCACCGTTGTCTGGTCCCAAGTCTAGGATGAGAAAGGAGAAGGGTTAGAAAAAGGGCTAACTATGTATGTGTACTTGTAAAAGAAGCAACCAGTTATGAAAACGAAACTCGTACCTCGGATAAGGAGGAATCTTTTAAGACGACAATGGACAATAAATATAAGAGCATGGAACGTACCAAGCCTATATCGACCGGGAGCTTTAACTTAGATGGTCAAAAAATTTGAATTCAGAAACATAGACATAACTGCTTTACAAGGGATAAGATGAATTGGAAAAGACATATTAACAAGTAATAAATCTGTTGTATTTTATAGCGGAAGTGAACAGTGTCAAGCTGAGAGAAACATACATTATCTATTAGAAATGGAAAATTTTGGGGACATTCGATGGCTGTTCAAATTAAGATGTGAAGTTCTATATTTGAATGATCGACCTGGCAGAAATGATGAAAGAAGGTTTTGCTCAATGTGTAACAATAAGGAAAAAAAAGATGTTATATAATTTTTGGGAAAACACCCAACTTCCATTGGGTAGGACTTCAGTGTTCATAATTTGTAACAGCCCACCTACTTTCTTACAAAAGTTTATTTTTGTTAGCGGTGGTCTGCTAAATGGGTTTGTACCATTAAACTTTTGTACGGCACGTGCCATTTCACTTACCAGGCTGTCGTGCAACTCGTTGTTGTCCTACTGCGGATTAACAGGTTGAGTTTCTTCTATGAGGAGCTCAGGAATCTGCTCATTAGGGATTTCATTATGGACTTGATCCACAACTAGCTCTTGGTTATGAATCTCCCGTTCGACTTCGCTTCTGATGGTATCGCGCCTAGCCTCTGGGATAAGATTATTTTTTATAATTACACGGTATCTTGTTATTATTATTGTTATTATTATGATCCAAATTCCAGCCAAACAGCTTTTACTCGCTCTAAGAGACAAATTTATCCATTTCAACTGCATATTATACCTTACTGTTATATATTGTTATTATTGTTTAGTTTAGTGCGAATTCTTACTTAGTAGGATATACACATTTATTTATATGAATATTTATTTAATTATTTATTTAATAATTTTAATGACCTTGTTTGATAGAAATAGCGTAATTTTTTATATATTAGAGAATAAGATTTGCCTGCCAACCCTACTGATTGCATGTGCCAAGCAGCACAAATGTCGCTAAATGAGAATACTCTATTGTACTCTTTAAATGAGAAATAAAAAGGGAATATTGATTGATTGGTTGATTGATTACATAATTATTTTCATCTCTTTGTACGGTTGCTCAAAAATCGAGTTTTAAACCTTGGGACTAATCTCACTTTATTTTATAGAAAATTGAATGTTATAAATAATTTAAATTATGGCGCAGTCGATGGTCAATTTATAGATAAAGATAGTTAAAATTGGCCTTTACTACATAAATATTATGTTAAATATCAAAAAATATATGCTTAATTTTTTTAATTGTTGTCTAATATGCCTAATACTCATAAAAGTTGTAAAAAATATATATAAATGCGTGTGCAAGTATGTATCCCAGTAATAACACCAAAAAAGAAAAAAATAAATTAAAAAATATATAAATAAAAAAACCAACTTGATTAAGTTTTAAAAAATAAATAAATAAAATTTGCTGTCATAATATTTGCAAATAAAAGTAATGGATTAAGTCCTGAGTCAAAAATATATTATTTGTAAGTAATATCTTCTAATATTTTCAATTTGTCAAAATCCCCACTTTGATACGGATTTGAACGATCGAGAGTCCGTCTCTGCATAGAAAGGTTATATAGTAGATGAAGAAGAAGATACCACAAAGGTGTTATTACCTTCTCACTAAGCAGGTGCCGAAAGAGGCTGCCTCACGTCTCCTTATTACCATCATCCATCCGAGAAGAAGAACAGTGCCCATCTACTCAAGCACCGAATCATATAAACGAAGAAGAACTGGAGAAAATAGAGACGGACGTAGAACCTCATTATGTTGTTTGCGGCTGCTTAGCCGTACCAACTCACGCGGTTTACGCGACCACCACAAGCGTCCGGTTTTATAATTACTTAGGATTTGAAAATGAAAAATGTCATTTTTATAGTATTTTTTAATCTTTATATGTTTGAAAATACACATAAAAAATTATGATGAAAGATTGAAGGTATTTTCATAAGACAAAAAGCTAAGGAAAATGTCACAAAAATATTTTGTAATGAAATCAAGAAATAAATATCACTTTCTCCTTACATAAATGAGAAAATGATATTTTTAAAGCTTAGATATATTTAAGGATAATTTTTTGTGTTGAATTAAAAAAAATGGGAGGGAAGTGGTCTTACCAGTTCGTAATTATTTTCACAATACTGACAATAAATATTTATAGTGCGAATATAACACAACTTATCTCTCAATCTGGCCGAAAAATAGACAACCTTTAAAAAATGCTCGACTGACGAAAATGATTTTATTATTATTGTAAATACTTTTTTTTACAAAAAACCCGCTTTAACCTAATAAGGTTATTAGCGAAATGATAACAATTAATTTCCCTTTATTAGCAAATTAAAAACAAAAGTAGGTTATCTATAGTGTTTTTTAAATTTAAAATGTCTTTAAGATCGTTTGGTAAATGGTATTTAATTTTTCCGCAGCCTATGTTTTACCGTAAGGGGTGAACCGCACTCATCAAAAATTGGGCGTTCGTCTTTCGTAAACAAGTGTTTAAGAAAAAATTGGGTTGTCCAAGTCGTAAACGGGAAATAGTTATTTGCTTTTGTCTGGATACATGGTTGCGATGGTCCAATCTTATTTTTTATCTTCTGAAGCTTTGATGGTGTGGATTTTCATTTTATTGTTCCAGTTCTCAAACAGGTGCTTGATGAAGTAGCTTTTTAGATCCATACTTACAGATTGGGGTGATATGGGGATACTGATGTCGTTTATAGCTTCTTTGGCATTTTTGTAGATGGGATCGAGAGAAACTTGTATCTTTGAAAGATACAAGTGAGAAGAAAAGAAAGTGAGAAAGCTTGTATCTTTAGTATGCAATTTATGCTTCTCGATCATGCAGTTAAGTAGGTTCATTGCATGATAAATTCTGCGAGAATATGAGAGATTGAAATTTAAAAAGTCATTAGCCATGGATTGTTTCTAAAATTGAATTGAAATTCTTTTATTTACAGTTATGCTAGAATTGTAATTAAGGGTTAATAGCTGCCAACGAAGCTCTTGCTTATTTCAGCTTGTATGTTATTTATCGGAGTTGTTCCGTACGCTCCAAGTATAATCTTTAAGGAGGTGTTATGTAACGCATCCAAAGGTTATAACGTTGTTGTGCTATCAGATGCATATGCAACAAGTTAAGGCCATTTTAACATGTAAGAACTAACTGCTGGATGTGACTTCTATAATTTAACTGATGACTAAATATCACTCCTAGAAATTTTATTTTATTTGTATCGAAAAGATTTTGGTTTTCAAGCATTAGGGTCGGTTTATCCTCAATATGTTTTTTTGAAAATATTATACATTTTGATTTATTGGAGCAAAATCTAAAACCGGTCCAATTTACTAGTTAATTTAAGTGTTCTTGTAATATTGACGTTATACGATTAACGTTCTTACCTTTGGTGAAAATAATTAGGTGATCAGCATATAATCTTGCCTGAACAGGTTTCGTAATGATTTTATATTGTTTATTGCTAACAAAAATAGAGTAGCACTAATAATTGATCCTTGTGGGATTCCGTTTTGTTGTTTTCTAAGATAGGATATAGCACCATTTGCTTGGACTGCTTTTGGAAATGTTCTATGAGTTAAAAAATTGTTTATGTAGGCCAATATATTCCCTCGATATTCCAATTTTTTAGAATATTTAATATACATTCTTACCATATTTTATCATATTCTTTAGTTATGTCAAAGTGAATTGCCATACTTATTTGATCATTTTTAAATACTTCCTGAATAGCGTTTTCTAGATATATAATGTTGTAAATATGCCTAGTCTAAAACCAGTTTGTTCGATGGTAAGTTAATGATTCTATTCTAGGTTCCACAATAATCTTTTGTTGACTATTTTTTCCATAAGTGATAACGATATGATTGTGGTTGTAATTTTTCTTTATTTTGTATAATAATAGTAATAACAATGGCATTTTTCAAGATGTTTGAAAATGATTTTTGTGACTAAATAATATGAAAAATTTGAAGTAGAAACTCTCTTGCTTCTATAGGAAGTTTTTTAATAAATTGTATTGGTATGTTGTCTGGATCTGGTGAAGTATCTTTCATGGTATTAAGTGCTTCTTTAAACTCCCCATAACTAAGGGGAATATTGATAGGATTTTAATAGTATATTACATAACGAGTTGTAAGAAGCTTATTACATGCGAGTAAAAAAGTTGCGCGCGAGCCGCGTAGCGGCGAGCGCAGTAATTTTACAAGCATGTAATAAGCATACAACTCAATTTGTATACTATACTTTTTCTACGATTATTTTCATTTATAAAAATAAAAAGTATAACAAGTAACTTTTATTTATTTAACAAAATTCGGGAACAATTTAAATTAAATATTTATTTATAATAATTAATTGTAAAATTTTGGCAATTATTTATAACTATACCCTTATCCGAGTTTGGCGGTTGTTTAATAATACGTGGTGAATGGTGAAATGACGGTGTGTTCCTTTTGAACATTGGTATTTTCAGTGTATGTAAAGGTCTGTAAATCACTTTCAATTGAATTTATAATTCTATTGGCTGTTGACGTCTTATTATTTATTGACTCATGGACATATCCTTTGGCCGTTGTTGAAGATTTCCATCCGCCATGTCGTTTAAGAGCCATTAAATCACCACCGGCATCTACCAAAATAGTGGCAGAAGTTCGTCTTAAAGAGTGACCTGTGTATATTTTGGGATCTGGTAACTTTAAATAGTTGGCTATTTGTTTATGAACACCGCCTATTTTGTTTAATCCTACCACCTGTTTCGTACATTTACCTCTTTGATAATTAAGAAAAAATTGATTTATTTGCGGATCGCTAATCTGTAGTCAAATTTCTATATGAACTTTGAAAAATTAAAGGCAAATATCGAGCACAATTGTAATAATCAAATCTTGCCCAAGTACTTTCTACAGCATCATCAGGGGCATTTCGTCAAATTTGGGCTATCCAGCAAGCGCAGAATGTAATAAACATGAAATTAAAACATAAATTGTTAATAACACTACACTAGAACAAGGACAAACAGTTTAAAATTATTTAAAAAGATTCTACGCTACATTCTTGTCGGCAACAGGAGAGAGAATGATTTTCATCACAATCATATACGAGTATATCAAATTTCTATATATTATTTGCAGATTTTATAGAAATTTCCGGAAATAACGAAAGATCTACATAATTTGGTTTTCGTATCAGGAATTTTAACCAATAACATGGTACTTAAATCATCAATGTCACAAATTTTAAGATTTTTTAACTCTTGTTTCCTACAAGCTCCTACATATTCCAATAATTGCAATAACCTTAAAATAAAAGTTTATAAGTAGGCACATTTATGTTATACTTTTAAATAACATACCTTTATTAACAAGTACTGTACATCAGGAGCTCCATTTAAATAAGTTTTATTTCATCAGGATGTAAAATTTTAGATTTTATGTTTTTAAAACCTTCTAATTGCCTTTTTAGATAAACTCGCAATTTCATGTAATTTTCAATATTAACATTATTTTTCAAAGCTATAATACTTCTTAGCATAAAATATATTGCCCATAATGAGGATGATTTAAATTTCTTAGCGATTTCTCCAAAATAAGCCAAGAGTACGTTTTCAGAAAATGAATTTACATTATTTGATGTACGCCAATCCATAAATTGCTGATATACCTTTTTATATCTTCCTCTAGATTTTTCTGGTAATAGGTTCTTAGGTTCTCGGTAGTGTTCGCAGCTAACTGCATAATATTGGGTGGTGGGCTACTAAATTCATCTTCACTATTCGATGAACTCATTTTATTTATGTGTATTTAAATTACCACTATATTTACACTGACAGATTATTAATATTTAATCTGTCAAATTTACGTCTGTTAATTCGTTTCCATGGTAACTCGATCAACTGACTTACAAGGCTTATGTGATATTAAACATTTTTATAGAACTGAAGCGTAATTTTTTTTACGTGCTAGTCATTACGTGTCAGTATCTGTTTTGATGTATTTACTTAGCACCAAATAGTAGAAAATATACAATTTACTAGTAAGAAAATAGAAAAATACTTTTAATACTTTAAATAGTATAAATACTTGTATTTGTGTCAATACAATTTTTTAATTACTTAGCTTGTACTTTAATTACTTATTATGTATTGACTCATCGACATATCCTTCGGCCGTTGTTGAAGATTTCCATCCGCCATGTCGTTTAAAAGTCATTAAATCACCACCGGCATCTACCAAAATAGTGACAGAAGTTCGTCTTAAAGAGTGACCTGTGTACATTTTGGGATCTGGTAACTTTAAATAGTTGGCTATTTGTTTATAAACTCCGCCTATGTCTTTTGATAAAAGTGAAATCCATCTTTAAGATATTTCAATTTTTTTCAACGAAGTTTTACTTACGCATACAGTAGAAGAAACCGCCCGGTATGATTCTAAGGCAAGATCTCAATTAGAATTTCTTAACCATAATAAGATTTCATATTACTTCAATGATAATTTAGCTATTGATCCAACACATAGAACCTACAAGATATCTCCATATCATTAAATGTTGAAAAAACCTTTTGTCGAATTCACTGTTTGGGAATTAGAATCAAGCACAGTCAAAACAATAATCCCATATTACGGGCGACATGGAATGAAGCAGCACATAAAAAGAAAACCAGTACGCTTTGGATACAAGTCTTGGTGTTGGAATCTGAGATCTGGTTATATTATTGACTTTCAGCTGTATTAATGGGCCAAAGGACAACAAAAGGATTATAAAAACGAATTTGGTTTAGGAAGTAGTATAATCCTGCAGTTTTCGAAAAATTTGTCAATATTTGAATGTGGAAAAGTAATGCCCATGTTATTTATGCAGATAATTATTTCACCTCCCTCAAGTTTGTGGATCACATGAAGAAAGTTAGAATAGGTTACGTTGGTACCATTAGATTAAATAGAGTTGAAGAATGTCCATTCGGCAAAATGAAAAAATCTCCATATGGTCATCACGAGGCATAATTATTATGACAAAACTAATAAATCATTTTTGTGTAGATGGAATGACAGTGTGGTAAATGTTGCTTCAAATTGTCAAAATATCAGTCCGATTGGTCAAGTCACAAGGTATTCTTTCGCAGAAAGTAAGAAAATAAAAATTCCATAGTTTTATTTGAGAAAAAAAAACATAACGAGGACATGGAATGCATTGACAGTATAAATCAAAATAAATCTCATAATCTAGAACAAGCATAAGGTCTGAGAAATGGTAGGGTAAAACGCCAGTTATTAAACACGAGACAGTTATTGGACATTACAGTGTTAACTTACGAGAATAAGATTTCTGCAAGTGCCAACAAGAGTATATTTCACTAGGTGGCACTACTCGTTTCTATATTACGTTCATTCTTATGTCTATGTTCTGCCTTTAACGGGTTCTGTGATTTTGGCGGTAAATATTTTTAGGTTATGTGAGTGAAGTGACATTTAAGCATTGTGTTAAGCATCTGCTCTGACTTTTTTTTTTAAACTACGTGGTATTTTTAAGGTAAGATTGTATTTTTATTTAAAAGGGTGTAGTAAAGGCACTTATAGTCCCTAAGGTAGATCTGGTACAGTAATAGGGATTTTAATTCGGTTTTAATTACATCTGTCCAATAACTAAACTAGAAAACTTGCTTAATTCTATTATGGGACACCTGTCCAATCACTAGAGAACTACACTTACCACATATTTCTACAATTTTCAACGGATTTACGTATAATTAACTGGAGATAGCAGCAAAATTAATTTAGTAATCGATTTGACAGTTATTGGACAGCTGTCCAATAACTAAATTTGACCGTCCAATCACTAAAAATGGATTTTTTAGGATTGTAGTAAAATGCCTAAACTTAGAAAATATGATAAGATGAAACTTATAGAAGTTGTTAAGGATGTCCAAAATGGCACTGAATCATATAGAACAGCTGAAAAAAAATATGGAATTCCGAAGTCCACCATAGAATTTAAATTAAAACATCCGGAACATAAAGATACACTTGGACCGTCTCCTATTTTAACTTGCGAGGAGGAGAATACTCTGGTTAGGTAAATTCATTTAATTTATCTTAACCCATAGCATTATTTTATTTTACATTCAATATTCCAGATGGATACAAGAAACTGCTTCAAAAGGTTTCCCCAAAACGGCTAACGATTTAAAAAGCAGCGTGCAAAAATTTTTAATCGAAAATCCGCACCCCAATAACTTTAAAGATAATCGACCTGGAGATGGATGGTTAAAAGTAAGTCACCAAAAAAATGTATTTTAATCTGTATTCATCGTTTGATTTTTTTTAGGGATTTTTGAAGCGACATCCAGGGGTTTCTAGAAGGACAAGTGAAGGTGTGACGGCAGCTAGCGCTTGTGTATCTGAACGAGACATCAAAAACTGGTTTAAAAATATTGAAATCTATGTTAAAGAAAAACACTTAGAAGAAGTTCTAACTGATCCATCAAGAATTTTTAATGGAGATGAGTCAGGATTTCAAATATGTCCATCTACTGGAAAAGTATTTGCTATGAAAGGTTTCAAAAATGTTTATAACGTTGAAAAAAGCTCTTCAAAAGAAAACGTCACTGTGATGTTTACGTTTTCAGCAGACGGTAAAATTTGCGTGCCTATGGTTATTTATCCTTATCAACGTATTCCTAAAAAGGTTGCTAAAGGTATTAATCCTAAATGGGGTGTGGGCAGAAGCGATAATGGTTGGATAAAGGCAGAGACATTCTATCAGTATATTGCGAATGTTTTTTACCCACACTTAATTGAAAATAATATTAAGCTTCCAGTTATTCTTTTTGTAGATGCGCACAAGAGTCACTTAAGTTACCAATTAAGTCTATTGTGTAATGAACTGCAGATTGAAGTGATTGCACTTTATCCTAACGCCACAAGGATTTTACAACCCTGTGACGTTTCTATTTTCCGTCCATTAAAAGAAGCTTGGCGGCAATCAGTGAGAGAATGGGAAGAACAGCATCCAGGATGGGTAGTGAATAAGGTTGTATTTGCTTCTATATTGGAGCAAGCTATAAAAAAAGCTGTAAAACTGAAACAGTAGTAAATGGTTTCAAGGCTTGCGGATTGTTTCCATTTAATGCAGATGCTATTGACTACACAAAATATTTAGGCAAAGAAGTAGTAAAAAATTTAATCATTTCAGATCATCAAAAGAAACCCAAGATGGACTATAATACTTTTGTAAATATCTTAGGTCCTGACAAGGTTCATAGCTTAGAGAATTTAAAAGAAAATCCAAAGAATAATCTACCTAGCGATGATAATTTGAATTTGTTGTTCAATATTTGGAATTTTTTTGAACATGATCCAAAACATTCGGATAACCCAATGGTTCTAAAAAATAGAGACACAAACATTAATATTATTCAAAATGTGGTTATCACATCTCCCGTTAAAAATACTGAAATAAAAACATCAGAACAGAGTGGTATTGAAAATGTAAATATTTCTGAGAGTAGCAGTACCAATGATATCCATTTTCAACAATATAAAACTAATGTTTATGACTTACCCTCTACAAGTAAAATTATTGTTAAACACGAATTGTTGGGTAACTTTTTAACTTCTCCTACTGTACCGGAAAGAAAAAATAAACGTAACACGGAACGACTTCCTTTTGCTATTACATCTGCACGATATCAAGAAATGTTACGGAAAAAGGAGGAGATAAAAGAAGAGCAGGAAAAACAAAAACAAGAAAGGAAACGGAAAAGAGAAGAAAAATTAACCATAAAGCAGTGTAGCAAGAAAAAGAATTCAAAAAAAGTCAAATGTTTTATTTGTTCAAATGATATTCAATTGAACAAATTAAAATGCGATGACTGTAATCTTTATTATCACGAATCTTGTATTCCTGTTAATCATAGACAGCATATACCTAACGATGGTGATCTGTTTATATGTCACAACTGCTTCAATCTCCAGGATAGTGATTCTGATGCTAATAACAGTAACCAAGACAGTGAGGATGAAGACATTGACGAACTTTTCACTCAATACAAAGAAGCACAAAAGCATTTATAAAATTTAATTGTGTCAACTGTATATAGGTACCCCATACCGCACAGAAATCTTAGGTTTTTCCTGTAATTTTCATTTGTTTCTAGTTTTTTATTGTGTTAAAGCAGTCGTCCAATAACTAATTTTGAGTGTCCTGTAACTAAATAAACTGTCCAATAACTATAATTTTTGTAACTATTTTTAATAAATATATATTGACAAAAAATATTTAACACCTTCTTTAAATCCTTTTATCCATATTGTAATAAACTGTTTAGACTACCTTTTGTATAAATTTCAATTCAATCTGCAGAGAACAATGTGAATTACGAATTTTTAAAGTTGAAATTTTCGTAAGTGTTCAATAACTGTATGGTTTACCCTACTGACCCTCTTCATATGGGGTTTGGACGAATCTGTACAGAATGCTTGGTTTCTGTATAGAAAAATCGGGAAAACTATTGCTTACTAGTTATTACCATTTTTTAAACAAATAGCGGGGGTATTTGCAATAAAATCTTAATTTTTACACATTTGGGATCATTTTTATTAACGTATTGACCACACTTAAAGATATTAAAAATAAAATGTTCTGGAAATTCTTTAAACGAACCGCAAAAAAATTGCCGCGTCGACATTTTAAAATAAACCAAGATACGTAACATTTAACATATCACTTAAAGCAATGTTGCAGCATCAAATATTTAAAATATTATACGATAAACAGATCTGGGGTCTCTAAGAGACCCCACATGGGTTTAAACATTCAGTCTTTTATAATCTGGCAGTTATTATTACTTATAATAATGATCGGAGTATAGAGAATATAGCTAGAATTAACTATCATCATCATAATTATCATCATCCAGCCTTTATTAATCACGTCCACTGCTGGATATAGGCCTCCCTTAAACTCCTCTATTCTTTGTGATTTTGTGCTTTTTGTTGCCAATTTTTGGTGATATTCCTGATGTGGTCAGCCCAACGTGTAGGTGGTCTTTCTCTACTACGTTTGTCTGCTCTTGGCCTCCAATTTGTAATTTTGCTCGTCCATCGTGAGTCGTGTATTCTCGCTACACGGTTCAGTTCCATTTCAGTTCCGCTAAGCGTTCCACAACATCAGCAATACTCGTCCTTGTTTGCAGATCTTCGTTTCTTATTCGGTCCGAATAAGAATCGAAAGCTTAAGTATGAATAGTGCTGAGATGGGAATTACTATAAACGCTAAAAAAATGAAGTACATGCTAATTACAAAAAGACCACAAAATATACATCACCTATTGACAATCAATGGTAACGTGATAGAACAAGTAGAAAAATATCAGTACTTGGTTAATTTGATCAATGAAACCAATGAAAAAGATTGCCAGATCAACATTTATACGAATGAAGCCAGTTCTAACGTGCAAAAATCTAAATTTAGAGATCAGACTACATACCATTCGCGGTTATATATTTTCAATATTATTATATGGAGCTGAGACTTGGACATTAAAAAAATGCAATTTAAAAAGAATCAAGGCTTTCGAACTCTGGTTATACCGCAGAGTATAAAAAATATCATGGACTGATAGAATTACAAATGAAGAAGTACTGGAGAGGGTTGGCAAAGAAACAGAACTAATCACCACTATACAAACCAGAAAACTGGAATACCTAGGCCACGTGATGAGGGGACTAAAATGTAAAATTTTGAGACTCATAATACAGGGAAAGATTCAAGGAAGAAGATCTGTTGGTCAAAGGCAGAACTCATGGTTGAAGAATCTACGTGATTGGTATCAATGCAGATCGATTGATTTGTTTAGAACAGCAAGTTCAACCGGAAAGGGAGACGGCACTCTAAGAAGAAAAAAATCATGACCGGTAATACGCATTGGCCAAATACTTTTCTTTTAAGGCTAATTGGTATGTTGGCCTTAAGTGTATCTCGCAGTTTTCCAAAGGCTGTCCACGCTAAAGTAACTCGTCTTTGGATTTTGCATGTTTGGTTATCTATGCTGATTTTAATTTCGTGACCCGAATACGTATATTTCTCCACTAGTTCTACCACTCTGTGTTGAATAGTTAAATGGTTATTGGAAACCATATTTGTCATAAACTTAGTTTTGATCAAGTTCATTCTGAGGCCCACCTTCGAACATGTAAAGTCCAATTCATTTAAGATATCTATGACTTCTAAATACTCTGTGATAAAGACAATATCATTTGCGAAACGAATTAACTATAGAGAAAGTTATTACATAAGAATCTAACTTGTTTTAAATTAAGATTTCCGAATCTATATAAGACCGTAAAGACCGAGTAGGAATATCGACAATAAAGATAGAATAATAATCAAGGAGCTTCACTAAAACCATGTATTAGTATAGATGATGAATTCTCTAAAGAAATAGTAATCCAAGTTTTGAAAAGATGCATATATCTCCACTAATATTTATTTCGTACTGCGATAATATTTTTAATGAGACTTTAATTACAGGTAATGCTGGAATTTCCGTAAATCTGAGATTGAACATAGAAAACGATGTTGACACAATGCTAACCGCTAGATTATTTCAAAGGAAGCAGAAATAACAACTCGATAAAGCAAGTACGGCAAAGAAAGCTTACTGATACTCTGAAAAAGTAAATGTCGCCCAGAAGTCGTAAAGGATATGGAGCAGCTTTGGAAGCAAATGGTCGACAAACAAGGAGGGAGAGAGGAGAGACACAATAACGGCTGAAACGGCATACAATATAATAGTGAAACACCTTAAGGACCAAGAACGAAGTAAGTTAAAAAGTAAAATATCAAGTTCAAAATAAAGAGTAAAAAAGAGGTAATCAGGTACCAAAAAGAAAATATAATAGTGAAATCCTATATGGGAAAAAAATCCAAAAAATGATGAGATGATTTGGTCTATAAAATGCTCAAAAGTGTTTAAAGTAGAAGTAAAAATGAATGAGTGATATATTGGAAATATTTTTCTGCAATGGATAATATAGTACTTCTCTGATTCCGTGTAGCGGATGCTAGATCGGTCGTTAGCAATGGCGTGCCCTTTAATTTCTCACAGGGCAATAACTCTAGTTGATGAGGTGTTATTACTGTTAAGTGGCGGTTAGACTCTACGAGATTGTCAATGTTTCTTTGTTTATATTGCTACGGGTATGAATCGGTAGATTGGTATGTGGGATAAGATGAGAGGACTAAGGAGAAAATTGAGTGGTTATGGTGTTTTCGTGTAGCTATTATGCGGTCGGTTCGCGTTGGTTATAATAGCAAAATCAAATGAGAAAAAGTCTGAATGAGAAAAGGTGATGACTGTTAAAATTGCAATATAGTTACAGGGTAGATTATCGATGCGAAGCATTATAAATATTTCTTTACCACAACAACGTAGAAGAATGTTGAAGATGATGTTGTAAAGTGTCTTCGTTGATTTTTGCATATGTTTCTCATTATTCACGAATCATTTTTGATGTTTAATTCTTTTTTTAATTACAGAAGGATAACAAAAATTTTGTTTTGACAAGTTTGACAATTCTGTCACCACATATTTGTTTATATCTAATTTTCACTAATTGTTTAAACTTTAAATTTCCTTTAAGTTAATACATAAGTACTTTAAGATATATTTTTCATAAAATACATACATATATATATATATACATTTAGATGCAAAAAACGCCACGGAGAAAATTTTGGTCAAATTCAAAGTATTGCAATTTTTTTAGCCCTATTTTGATGATTTGTTTAACACACTGTGTATAAATTTATAAATTTTAATTTAGTATAGTTAGTTTTGTGATAAAATTTTATATTTGACTTAATGTACGGGGTTAATAATTAAAAAGTGGTTTCATTATCCTAATTTTGAAACATCCTGTGGAATGATTTCGTTTGCGAATTTTCGTAAATCGTCATTTTTCGGTTGTAGCCATGTCTCCTAAGCATTGTGTTTTTTTTATGTCAAAATATGCCTTGGTTTATTTTTTGTATCCAAATGAATTTGCCATCCACAATTAAGGACTTTTTTAATTATGATTATTTTGGAGTTAATTTGTAATACGATGAGGTGGCTTTAGTAACTGTTATCATTATGTCATATTAACAGATGGGAGAAATTATGAATATGTGGCTGGAGTACTACACCCTCATTGCTCTACCATCCAAAGTGTAATGGAACGATTTATACGAACTAGAACAAATAAGCATAAAGCGGAAAGTGGCTGGAAGCACGAAACTACCGCTTTAGATGATCGTTTTATACAAGTCAACGCTTTGCGGGATCGTCATTTAACAGCGGTACAAACAAGAAATCAGCTTCAAAAGGTTCGAGGCAATAATGTTAGTGTATTTACAGTAGAAGGTTATATAAATTTGGTTTGAAAAGTTACAGACCAACAACTTGACCCAAATTACTTCCACGGCACAGAGTGGCTAGACTACAGTTTTCCAGGGAACATTTAGATTGATATTTAGGATAATGCAGTAATGTTCTTTTTACGGATGAATCGAGATACTGCCTTTACTCCTCAGATGGGAGAGAACGAGTGTGTCGTCTAACTGGAGAGAGATTTGCGGAGTGCGCTTTCACTTAAATCAAAAATACTCCCAAATACTCTCAATACCAGCAAAAATAAGAGTGTACAAGATAATAATTCGTTCCACAATAACGTATGGAAGCGAGACATGGACTCTGAACCAGCGGGAAACGACAAAATTACTACTAGAAAGAAAGATACTGCGTACTATATATGGACCTTGCAGGAAAGAGAAAACAGGAGAATGGAGAAGAAGACAAGGATGAACTCCAGACAGTATATGGAGATGAAAATACAGTACACTACATTAAAACAAACCGAATAAGATGGTCGGGCTACGTATTAAAGATCGAGTGACGAAAGACTCCTGAACGCCACATTCTGGGAAAGGCCCGATGGCAGAAGGTTAGTTGGTTGCCCAAGAAAGAGATAGAAGAACGCAGTAGCCAGTGATCTACGCGAAATGGGAATACAGCAATGGGAAATAGCTGCTCAGGACCGACACCAATGGAGGCAAATAGTAAACGCGGCCAAGACTCACATAGAGTTGTAGAGCCAAATGATGATGATGATGTTAGTCATGGAGAGAATTCGGTAATTGTATGGGCAGGAATATCCCGAGAGGCGCACACTAAATTGGTATTTATTGAGAGTTCGTTGACTGCACCCCGGTATATTGGGGAAAATCACGTAGTACCCTTTTTTAAATATATCGGCGATGATTTTCTATTAATGCAAGATAATGCGCGACCCCACTCTGCAATGTGTGTCACGCAATATTTAAAGGAAGTTGGTATTAATAAAATGAACTGGCCAGCGTGTTAGCCAGATCTTAACCCAATAGAGCACGTTTGGGACATGCTTGGTAGAAATATTAGAGGTCGCGATGTCGCACCAACCTCAATTAACGAACTTCGCTTTTTCTCTAGAAGAGGAATGGTAAAATATCCAGCATGATGATATTCGCAACCTCATAGCATGAGCCGACATGTACAGGCAGTTATAGAGACTAGGGGAGGCAATATAAAATAAAAAATAAAAGGTTATTTTTTAATAGTTTTTTTTTGTTATTTGCGTACTTAGGTTAAGTTACAATTAAGTTGTTTTTTTTTATGTTTTGTTATTTTTATCATTGTTCATTAAAACCAAGATCATGTCGTTGCTTTTATTCATTATTTAAATACAGTGCATCTTGGATGTCGATATGACATTACTTCAATATCAGTCACCAAAGCCCCCATCGTCGTATTACAAATTAATACAAAAGATAATGGTAATAATAAGAAAAGTCGTAAATTGTGTGTGGCAAAATCATTTCGCTCCTAAAAATGAACCAATCCATATTTTCACATGAAACAAAAAACATAATACTTAGAAGATATGGTTACAATTAAAAAACAAGGTTTTATGAAAATCTGCTTACGGAATTATTCCACAGAACATTTCAAAGTTAGGATAAAAAACCACGTTTTGATTTACCCCGTATAATAAGTCAAATACAAAATTTTGGTAAAAACTCACTCGCTAAATTAAAATTTATAAATTTTTACATGGTTTGCTAAAAAAATCATCACAATAGGGTTAAAAATAAAAAAAAACTAAAATACATTGAATTTGACCAAAATTTTCTCTGTTGCGTTTTTTTGCATCTGAGTGTACATACCTATGCAATTTAAAAGAAGCCTTTAGTATTAAGAAGTATTTTTCCAAGATACATCTAGTAACAAGTTTTAATTTTTTATAGTAATTCGAGATTTTGACTACACATGCTCCGAGAAAATTCTCTTTGCCTATTTGGTCATTGAAATTTTCTCTAATGATTAGTATATCTTCTCCTGGGATTTTCTCGGCGTTTTCTTCTAGTGTTTCATAGAACTGTTGTTTTGTCAAGTCGGCACTATTTTCTGTGCATAGACATTTATTATGGACAAGTTGTTCGGTTTGCTGTTTACTTTTATGTATGATATTCTTTCACTTATGGGTATAAATTCCATAACTTTATGTCTCATTACCCCTATCACCATAAAAGCCATATCCCCGTTTTTTTCACCTGCATACCATACTGTATAATTATCCTTTTCAACTGTGTCGCTTGTTGTTCCATTTTTCCTATTTACAGCACGTCCTCACGTTCCATGTTCCAATGTTTTTTGTCATTCTCTTAGTTCTCTTCCTTTTTTTGTATTTGTCTTATTTTTTCTGAATATACCTCGACTCATTTTTCTCTTCCTTTGCATTGTCTGTTTCCTTTTTATACATTCATTCTTGTTTTTTTAGTTTTTTTGGAGAATTTTCAATTTTTGCGAGTTTTTGTTTTGTTTTGCATTGTGTAACAATATACAAGATTATTTGTAAGGACAACGAAAAATCATACATCGGACGGATAAATTTAAAGAACAGAAAAGTCAATTGATAATTGTCGAGTTTTGTCATTGCTGTGTGAATATTTACTCAAAAACCTGCAAAAATTGAATTTAATGCTATAGGCATAACAGAAATAATACAAAGACAAATGATCAACATACGATTGTCAGATGGAAGGAGGAATACCTAGATAAGAAACGTCACAAAACTTAAAGATATTAAAGTGGAAATTCACCAGTCATACTATTAGATAAAAAGATGGACGATAGACTAAAATTATTACAGATATGACACTCTAAAGATCCGTTTCCCTTTTATTTTTTCTTGCGTTATTAAAACAATACAACGCTATAGTGCAACTGGGATGGTAAACAATTTGCCGATAACTGAAAACCGTGACACGCAACAAACGAAGGTATTAAACAAAATATTGCAATTGATTTAGAAGAATGACTTTAAAATTCCACAACAAATTTGGTGGGGCAATTGACTAATGGACATTTGTAATGACGACGAATATTTTTCAGCTAATGGGAGACTTTAACGCCCAAATTGGAAGTAAGATTGAAGACTCTGAAAGCAAGATTGGAAATTTTGGATTCGGCACAAAAAACACAAGAGGAGAAAAACTCATGGAATTCCTGGAACAAGAAAACATGTACGTTATGAATACCTTCTACAAAAAGAAACCTAACAGAAAATGGACATGGGTCGCACCTAACGGAACTACCAAAAATGAAATAGACTATTCTCTCAAACAACAAAGACGTCACAACAATAAACAACGTAACAACGGGTAGTGACCATCGTGTAGTTAGAGCAAAAATAAATATTAACATGAAAGAAGAGAGAAAAAGATTTAAAAAAAAAACAACGAGGATAGATGCCTTTAAACTAAGAACAAATGAAGAGCAATTCCGAGACGTCTTAGCGGATAAGTTCGAATCTGATCCTTCACATAACCAAGATCAAATTGACGAGATTAATAAAAACATAAAGAAAAACCTTCTCGCAGCAGGACTACAGGTCGCAAAGAAAACAAGGACTAAAGAAGACAAAATAAGCAATGAAACTAAACAGCTTAATGACGGAAAGAAGACAACTACTAGCGCAAAACAAACGCTATACTCAAGAATACAGAGAACTTAATAAAACAACTAGAAAAGAACTAAAACACGACATACAAAAATGGAACGAGAACTTAATAGAGCGAGTCATTAAAAACAACAGACGCTTGAAATGTCTAAGACCCGCACTGGGAGTTCAAAAACTCATCAAAATTAAAGACGCCAACAATAAGGTAGAGAAGGACAAATATAAAATAACAAATATTGTCGAAGACTTCTACATATCCTTGTACAGCTCGCAAGGCCAGCCTAATGAAACAACAAAGGAAAACGCCAAAAGAAAAATAAAAAACGTGGGATCAGAAGGACTACGAAATATAAAGGTATTTTAAAATAGAAAGTGCTTTAAAAGAGCTAAAAAATAATAAAGCTCCAGGACACGACGGTATAACTGGAGTTACTGGATTTGGACTGGAACGAGAGTCTAGTAATACTCTTATACAAAAAAGGGGACAAATGTGATCTACAGAATTATATACCTATATTGTTGCTCAGTCAAGTATACAAACTATTTATGAGAATTATTAACAACCGGTTAACCTACAAAATGGACAATTACCAACCGGTTGAACAGGCTGGCTTCCGCAAAGGATATAGTACATCAGACCATCTGCTGACAATGAGAACATTGATAGAGAAGGCAAATGAATACCAACTACCCATATTTCTTGCCTTCGTCGACTATGAAAAGGCGTTTGATAGTATCGAGATGTGGACCATAGAACAAGCTATTAATAATTTTAGAATAGATTCGAGATATAGACAACTAATACATAATATATATATGAAAATGCAACTATGATAGCACAACTAGACGAAAATTCAAATCCCATCCCCATTAAGAGAGGAGTGAGAAAAGGAGACGTAATATCGCCAAAGCTTTTCAACCTAGCCCTAGAAGACGTCTTCAAAACTACAAATTGGTCAACCTATGGCATTAAAATTAATGGCAACAAGTTCAACCACCTCAAATTCGCTGATGATATATTGATTATAGCGAGCACATTCAAGCAACTGCAAATTATGATGGGGGAACTAGCAGCCAGCTCCCAATACGTCGGCCTAAAAATGAATATGAAAAAAAAAACCAAAATAATGACAAACACAGATGACTCCAGACGTATAACTTTAAATGGCAGTAAGATAGAACAAATCCAGGAATATATCTACCTAGGCCAAATCCTGAAACTCGACATAGAACCAAATTGCGGAAATTACCAGAAGAGCAAGACTAGCATGGGCAGGATTTGGAAAACTTAGTTGGATACTTAAGAACCGCAAAATACCCCAATACGTCAGGAGCAAAGTGTTCAACCAATGCATCCTTCCTATCATGACATGTGGATGTCAAACCTGGACCCTAACCAAGGCAAACATGAATAAACTAGCCACAACAGAAAGAACAATGGAAAGAGCAATGTTAGGTATACGACTGTCAAATAAAAAAAACGAGTGGGTAAGATCCAAAACAAAAGTCGAGGACATAACAATAAAAATTGCCAAACTTAAATGGAGCTTCGCGGGCCACACTGCTAGACAAAAAGACCAACGTTGAAATACTACAATACAACATTGGAGACCATACGAAAGTAAACGACCAAGAAGAAGACCACAGATGAGATGGGTTAATGACATTAAAAGAATAGCCGGAACAAATTGGAAATATGTTGCTCAGGATAGAGACCGATGAAAGGAGTTGGGGGAGGCCAATGTCCAAACATGGACGACAGAAGGCTAAGAAGAAGAAGAAGAAGTAGTGCTTTCCGATGAGACAACCTTTTGTTTAAATGTAATAGTTAACGACCATATGTCTAGGTATTGATTAAATGAAAAAACCTGCTGGATTCATGCAGTACACACTGAGCATCCAGAAAAGTTGAATTTTTAGACGAGAAGTGCCATTTTGAGGCCTCAGAAAAATCTGCCATTATTTATATATGGAAACTTGACTGGTGAAGGTATTTAGATTTATTTAATCACCAAACTAAACTTAAATGAAACAATGATGCTAACATTGCAAATAGGATAAAAGGCGTATGCAAGGAGGCAATAAAAATTGAAAAATATCCAAAAATTTAAATACAAGACATAATACCCAAAAACTTATAACTGCAAGGAATTTAACTTTATTAAAAACCGTAGAAATAAACACACAACTAAATTAGTAAATTAGATCCCACCCATTTGTAACCAGAGGAAGCACTACAAAGTATTTAATCGTAGCACAGAGCTGACTAAAGAGAAGGAATTAATCGGATTTGACAATGGCCAGGCTGGCATTGCCGAAATGCCAGCCTGAAAATATAATTGTTTTAGAATCAAATCACTTTTGAATATTCAATATGGCTCTGTGTACAAACATAAATTTTATTTAAACAACCCTTTGATATTAATTTCACATTGGAACTATTCTCTGGGATATATATTGCAGTTTATGGTTTTTCTAGCGGAATTGCAAATATTTCACAATTACGATCAAATATACATGAAAAATAACAGTGTATAGGTATATATTACAAAGTAAATGAAGCATCAGCTGCCAGAAATGCAATGAAAAACCTATCAATGAAGAAGAATGGCTGCAGACTTATGGCCCATTTACAATACTGCTACTGCACTAGTTTCAATGGCGGGGAAAATGGATTTTCCGGAAATTTACAATCGATTTAGTTTAATCGTAAAAGAAACAATGTTGAAGACTGGCACTCGTTTTTTTAAGCTATATATATTTTTATGAATCGAAAATATTTAACACTCTTTTCCGGGGTAATATCCATTTATTAAAATAAATAAAATGCAGAAGGAACACCGGCATTTTTCTTTTGTAAAACTGGTTTTAGTTAAATAGACTGAAATTTTACAGAGGCAGTTTTGGTCATGTTTACCAGAAGTTGTCACTGCGCAAATCAATTATTGTTGCTGAGTTACAGAGGTTTTTAAGTGATTCGGCCGCGTAAGTCTTGACTGAAAGGACATATTTGTCGAACGTTTTCTTTTTCAGATAATTTTATGTCTTTGAAGTATTTATATTTAGGGCTTTAAGTTTGTCAGTACCGAATTGAAGGGGAAAAGACACCATACCCCCTGCATGAGGATAAGAAACTCAGTTTAATACGGGAACTCTTTCCTCAGGTGGAGGATAGGCGTGAAATGGTCATTGGTTTCGTAAATGCGGAACCTTTTACTGAGTTGAAACTCGGCGAGGCTGTTGGACGGATGAAGATCCGAAAGGCACCTGGCATAGATAGAGACAGTAAGACTCGCCGCACTAAAATACCTGCAGGTTTTCCTGAGATTGCTAAACAAACTGCTTGACCTACAGCAATTTCCAACAATTTTGAAATAAGTCCCGAAAGGTAGAGGTGAAGAGGAAGAGGTACGATTTCGGCCAATTTGCCTTCTTGGTTCGTTAGCTAAATTGTACGAACAGCTTGTAAAAGTCAGCCTTGAGCGAGAGCTAGAAGAAAAGCATGCTCTGAGCGACCGACAATATGGTTTTAGGACCAAAAGGTCTACCATAGATGAGGTCACAGAAGTAACCTCTTTAGTTACGCAGGATACAAAAAGATGAGTGGCTCTTATCTTGCTTGACGTCAAGAATGCCTTTAATACGGCATCATGGGAAAAAATCATGTCCAGGCTGAGAGAATTGGGCGTTAGTGAGTACCTGGTCAATTTAATTGACAGATACTTTACTGACAGGTCCATAAGAGAAAAAGATACCAGCATTAGTTTGTCCCAGGGTGTTACGCAGGGATCCCATCCTTACGCACTCTTGTAGCTTATGCCGATGATCTTGCACTGGTTGCAAAGGCGAATCAGAAAACGGACATGGCTAATGCGGCTAACACAGTCCTGCGTCGCATTAGAAGGTGGATCAGAGAGAACGATCTACAGCTAGCGCCTCAGAAAACTGAGGTGTTAGCTCCAGTGTAAGCTGATGGAGAGTTTGCAAAGGCGAATGCTCCTCAGAGTATCTAGCGCATATAGGACAGTTTCAAATGAGGCTCTATATGTCTTTGGAGCGGTGATACCATGGTGAGGCATGGGTACAAGGAGGCATTATTTGCGTTGACGGTACTCTTGCAGAAATGTCGGGAATATAACAAGGGAAGACATTGAGTATATTAAGGCTATATACTGGAACCAGAAAGCAGTAGTAAAGGTGAACGATATAGAAACAAATAATATACCAAATGCGAGAGGGGTCAGGCAAGGATGCGTCTTGTCGCCGACGCTTTTCAACGTGTACTCACAGGTCATATTCAGAAAAGCCTTATGGGAAAGAAAAGAGAGACTAAGAATTGGTTGAGAAATTGTAAACACCATGAGATTTGCAGATGACACGGTAATTATGGCTGAGAGTATAGAAGAACTACAATCTTTACTAAATGCAATAAATAGTGAATGCATTTAAACGGGACTTGACACCAACACAGATAAGACCAAATTTATGACAGTATCAAGGAGTTCAATAAATAATGAACAACTAACTGTTGGTGGACAGCAAATAGGGAGAGTGACAAAGTATAAATATCTAGGAGCTTACATCAACAAATAATTAGATCCAGACCAAGAGATCAGGGTACGAATAGAAGTGGCAAGAGCAGCGTTTTTAAAAAATGCAAGCAATTGTTCTGTGACAAAAATCTGAATAATGCGCTGAGACTGAGGTTTGTTGAATGTTACGTCTGGTCGCAAGTATTGTACGAAGTATAAACATGGACGTTAAAAGAGCAAATAGTTAAGAAGTTTGCAGCCTTTGAACTTTGTATATATCTGAGAATGTTGAGAATTCCATGGACTGCCGGGGTCACCAATGAGGAAGTGCTGAAAAGAATGACTGAAAAGTACGCAAGACTGCATACCTTGGACACATACTGAGGAATGATAAATATAGTCTTCTGCAGGTCATCATGTAGAAGGGAATAGGCAGAAAGAGGAAGTCATGGCTGAGAAATATTCGAGACTGGACAAACATGACTGTAGAAGAATTATTTCACGTTGCAAAAGACAGAAATGTGGTCGCCAACCTCCGTTAATGGGAACGGCATAAGAAGAAGAAGACTATTTTCACTAATTCTTCGTTAACATAATATAGGAACACACATTTTGCCTTCCTAAAAACATTTGACCAAGCCACTGCTTAAAGCACATGTTTTATATCTATGGATGTAAAAATGTTTATGTTTTACGTTTATGTAGTCTTTCTACTTATTGCTCCTTAATAAACCCGGCTTTGTTTTCTTTTCAGTTCTAATACACCGAGACCGGAATAAAAACGATCTTCTTACAATTTATTTTGTTTTTACGCCCGTTCCTTTTTCTTTGTAATAAAAATCTAACTTTGCTCGGGGCTGATATTTTCGACATTAACTTTCCCTATACGAAACGTCTTTGATGAAAAAAGAACACTTTGTTATACACAACCAAAATTGCGTTTTAGGGTTGTCTCGATACTCAAAAAATTTAAAGAATATCTATTTCATGAAAATTTTGATTGGTATATTGTATACATTCTTATAAAAGTTATATGGAACGGAAAAAGCATGTTTTGATATACATGGTTACAGTACAATAAAATATATATTTTTATTTCCACCTGAAAGTTTTAGTCCTGTACCTACAAAGAAACTAAATTCATGTAGTTAACTGTATATCATGTATCACAAAAAATTTATTTAAAAATTCCTTTATAACGGCCGGTTTCACAAAGTAAAGTTACCCAGCGGTTAACCCTACAGCAGGCGCGCCGACTACCGTTTCATAACCGGGCGCGCTGTGTATTTTGTACACAAAACACATTTTAGTTGATTTTACCAAATTTAGTGCGTTTTAACAAAATGACAACCACGATTTACAAAAATAGTTTATTGTTACATAAAATAATAAACATAAAACGTCTACCTACGCAGGTAATTGTGGTTTCTGAATGCATTTTACATACAAATATTCTACATAGCCCACATCTAACTGTTGTGCTGGAATTTTTTGAGCCTGGACATATTGCACAACGTCCACGTTTTCTAGAGCTTTGCACTTCTGTTCTAGTAGGTTCTTCACATGATTTATATTTCTTGCGATATGCGATATCTTCCTCATATCCTGAGGAAGATATCGCATTGTCGTTCTTTCTGAAAGATGTACTTTCATTAAACTCAAGCTTAAATTCTTTAGAAAAATTCGGCGACATATTTTGGGATTTGTTTTATTGGCACAAAACAACACCTGCGCGTTGATACCCGCCATATCCATTAGAGAAAAAAATATAATTGGTGGCCATCTTCTGGTTATTCTTTTTACAGAATATGATGCACACATTTGGTCAATAGTATCCACACTGCCTTTTGTGGCATTATAATCTAGAATAATTTCTGGTTTTTTAGTTTCGACGTCTACGGTGGCAGTGTCATGCATCGTGGATAAAAGTATGACCGACTTACTTTTTTTTGGAACAAATGAAACCAAAATGACATTTTTCTGGAATACAAAGAGTGACGTTCCCTCTTCTTTTTGTTTTTGAGGTAAAAATTCAATAGGTATTTCCCTTTTGTTTTTTCTCAAAGTGCCAATTATAGTTATTTTATTTTCCAAAAGGGAAATAGCTAAAGGATAACTGGTATACCAATTATCGGTTGTCAAATTGCGATTTAAACCTTTTATATAATCAATAAGCCTATCTACAATATCACTGGGAGAGTTTGATACAGCATAAGGCCCCTCAGGTTGCCGTCCACAATAAACCTCTAAATTTCCAACAAAGTAAGTTTGTGCATCGCCCAAAATGAACAGCTTGATACCGTATTTTGCTGGTTTATTTGGTAAATACTGGATGAAACTACAACGTCCTCTGAATCTCTCTAGTTTTTCGTCTATTGTAACAAATTCACCAAGATTATAGGAATTTTTACAGTTACTAACAAATGCATCCAATATTTTTCTAATTGGTGCAAGTTTGTCATATATTTTCCGTTCATGTCTTGTGGTTTTGTCATCAAAGCGCATTAAACGTAACAAAAATAAAAATCTTTTGTAACTCATTACAGCTCTAAGAATTTCTATACCTGTTCCATCAGATGTCCAAAGTTCAAGTGCGTTAGTATGGTTAGCCTTTTTAGTGCCTAGGAGGTAAAGCACTTCCAGTAACGTCATTATTTCACTTTTTGAAGTATGTCTCATATCTCGTTCTCTTTTATATTGAACAGATTCTTTTTTACTATCAATGTACAAATTAGTAAATTGTACGATGTTCTCTAATATATCAGAATTTATAATTTTTTCAAAAGCTGAAAGTTCTGAGGTCACTTTTGAAGCCACTGCCTCTGGTCCTGGAAGTATTTTGATAATATTTTTCTTTTTAATTTTTGATTGCGACGACAGCGGAGTCTTATGCCATGCAGTTTTTTTATCTTTACCTTGAAAATATTCTAAAGCAGTCGTACTTACTGCAGTATTATCCTCGAAGTTACTGGCTCTGTCGTGGTCATTCTGTTCTTGTTCAGATTCAGAATTGTGGGCATCATGGTGTATTATTGCTTCATCTGTCTCAGATTCATCGGAAAATTTTATTTCACTAGTTTCTGTTTCTGGGTCTTCATTAAGAATTTTATATAACTCAGCCTCAGTTAAAAACTTCTTTCTAGCCCTGCAAAAATAATAAAAAGTAACACACAAATAATATAACAATGCAACTCAATTCTTACATGATATTCTCTCAGCGTAGCCGTTATATTCCTTCTCAATTATGTTACAATATCCTGTTCAACCTAAAATAAAGTAAAACTAAAGTTAATTTGACTTTAATTTCGAATTACAACTTTTTATAAAGTAAAATAATTAATGGATAAAATACTTACATTAGAAGGCGCGCCGTGTATTATGACATTTTTAGATATTATTATGTGTATTATGACATATGTATTTTAGATGCCTTTTTCTATTGGACGTGTACAAAATACACGGGCGCGCCCGCTCGAGGGTTAAGTGATAACCAGCAGTTTTCCTGAAATATAGGTTTCACAATATAATGGTCAACAGCTCGGGTTGTGGTTAACCTACAAAATGTTTAACCCAAAGTAAAAGCGGTGGTTTAGAGCTTGAACAGGATATCCTAACCTAATTTCGAATTTCGTTTTGTTGACACTGACAGAGTGTAGAGAGACACATAATTTATTAATTAATCAGATATGGATTTATAATATGTAAATGCTTTCAGCAGTGACGAGGAAGCTGGCAGACCAAGAATCATTAGGCACAGAACAAATCATTTTGAAGAACTAGACCATGAAGATTTTTTCTGTAGGCTTAGATTCTCAAAGAACACAGTTGAAAATATTTTGGAGCAAATTGAAGATACATCTCTGAAGATCTCTTGAAGATTTTTGGGGGTTCCATTTTATAATTTTAATTTTAACTAGGAAGAACAAACAACCTCTACTTAGAACAAACTACCACACTAGAATAGAACTTGAAAATGAGAATAATATTTGTATATTGTTTTCGATCTAACGCGACAAATGTGTCATAACTCATCTATACTGGTCAATGTCCATAATATTTACTGACAATATTCCATAAAATTCTGATTATTGCCCATAATTTCCTACCAACATAAGAAAAATAAAACGAAAACTAAGGTTAAGTGACCATAACCGAATCTGTGAATGTGATACGGCATCTGTCAGTTAAACTTGGGGTAAAGGTGACTTAACTCCTAGGGTTAACCACTGATTGTGAAACTGGCCGTAAAAGATATAATAATTAAAAAATCCTATAAGACTACATCAGTTCACCAATTAATTCAGATGTCTTTGTAGCTGGTTGCCTACCTCTATTCACAACTTTTATGAACCTTTTAGTCCACGTATAATAATACCTATTTTACAAATTTCCTACAAAGTTTCAGATAAATCGTATTTACATTACATTACTTAACATATTGATGGTTGCTACTGTTATTATCAATCAAATCTTAACGTATTGCTGGCTACTGTCACATTTGGACACATACCTCCGGTTACATTAACTGCTTTGTTCAGATTTCCATCTTAATATGTCATTTTAATTAGTTGCTATCTACAAGTCCTCACAGACACTTCGTCTAAGGACTAGCAATCTCAGTGGTTTTACGTTGCCATGTAATCAATTATCCAGTATTAATTAATTAAGTAATAACCACACTTTTTGTAATTACCTTAGTCCAGATTTTAACTTTTGCGTTTGATTTATTTAAACTGGTTATACTTTTTAGGATAGCACTGATGATGGACTAGTTATTCCGAAGACGTTCTGTAATGTAGCCCGATAGGGTTTTTTATTATTATACCTTTTATAAAAGAATTTTTAAATAAATTTTATTAGTTCTTTCCATATTTTTTGCAATCTTTGCCCTCAGTTTCAGGAACACTAGTATGTCTAAAGGGTCTACCCCAGTGATTTGCCAAAGTGGTCTATATCGACCTCCAGGATTCGTTGAAAGCCTGCAAGTGGTCTACGTGTTCGACAAAAAAATTGGTGGTCTATAAAATAAAAATAAGGGTCAATGGCAAGAAATTTCAATCATTAATCATTGTCATAGAAGCAAATGCTTTTGTGCCTTTTATGCAACAAAGTTTTTAGCAATGACGATCTGAAGCAATGTAAGCTGGATAATCACCTGAGAATATGCTACCCTGATATAACAGCTAAAGACTTAAACTATTTTCAAAAACTTAAAGAGAAACTTCAGAAAAGACTCACGCTAGACAAAATCTTCGCTTCGACATCACAAAGAATCGATGATGGTTTGCGAGCGTCTTACAATATCTTGTTGTTTCGGATATCTTGATGACAAATCCGGAAAACCGCATAATGTCGAGTAATAGTTAATTTTGCCAGCCATTGAGGTGGTTTTAAAAACTGATCTGCACAAACCTGGATCTGATATCATTAAAACAATTTCTTTAAGTAACAACAACATAGGTTAAAGACGTATTGATGAAATGAGTTATGATGTTGAAAACTTGTATAATTAGTTGCAAACGATCCCTTTCTTTTTACAGATGGACAACTCAATTTTACCTAGTAATGAAGCATTATTATTGGCATATTATGATCGATTTTTGCACTGCTTTATCCAGAGATAAAATTTATTATGCAATACAATACTATTATTTATTATAATGTATATTGATGCAGTATAATACCCGCGGTTATTTGCACAGTTGTGTGAAGGAAATGGCGATAACTTCCACCAATTACTTCTTTACACTGGCTTAATGTACGTTGCTTGTCGAAAGGCTTATTCTTGACAACATTTTTTTTAACTTGTTAAACTGTTTGTTCGGGCTATTAGGCCGTTGTCTTCTAAAATTAGTTCTTGACGTTTCGCCAACACTAGGGGTTGGCATCTTCTGGAGAAGTTACTGCTTCGCTTGTAATCTGAAACTGACACCGCGTTGTTAACCATCAACAACGACAAGTTTTGTTCCCATCTTCCTTCGTTAGAATGCCCACATGCCGATCTGAGTCCTTTGAGAGCGCTTTTTATAGCATGAAAGCCTGCGGGAAATCTTCGATTTCCTCACAGAAGGTTCTCTAAGCAGCTCTTTGTCTTTGTCTGCAGACTTTTTTAAACTCTCAGATTTTATTGATAAGAATCCTAATCCTCTTTGAGTTTGGTTTCGCTGTATTAAAAGCTGTTCTTGCTATCTTCCTAAGGTGTTCCAATTCAGTGCACCACCAAGAGTTGGTTTTGCGACTTTCCTGGACCATCCTTATTGGACAGGATTTTTTATAAGCATAGCTTATTTTGTTTTGGATAGATACTGTATACCTTTCCAATTCTGTATTAGTTCCTGGAGTTGAAGCCTTTTCATTCCGCAGAGCATCTTCTAAAAGTCGGTTGTAAAGTTCTACATCTAGTCTAGGCGGGATCTGTTTTGGATTGGACATTTTCCATAGGAAGCTGTTTTTTTGCTGGAATCCCTTCAGGATGTGCCCAATATCGATGATCACGATATGCGCCAGTCGCAAACCCTGTGCTAAATTTTTTATTTAACAAAATCTGAAAACAATTGAAAATTTCTCATTTTCTTGCTCATATTTTCGTGTATAATTCGGAAAAT
Source organism: Diabrotica undecimpunctata (assembly GCF_040954645.1). Taxonomy (NCBI): domain Eukaryota; kingdom Metazoa; phylum Arthropoda; class Insecta; order Coleoptera; family Chrysomelidae; genus Diabrotica; species Diabrotica undecimpunctata. Next base: position 165,018,998 of record NC_092804.1, read on the forward strand.
ATTGATCCTAGAGAAAAAATTATACGAAGTTAAAAGTTTCGTTATTCAATTTTACACAATATTTCGTTAACTAGAAATTAAAAATTTAATGTTTATTGTTGAAAAAATAGCAATAATTGTAAAAAAAGTACAAATAAATGAAGTTAATCCTTTAAATGTTTTCGACTTTCTAAACTTGACTTACAAGCTCCACATTCCGCCTAGAAAAACATTTTAATATGTTTAAAACGTGTAATAAATTTTGTTAAAATCGCAAATTTTCAAATTTATAGTAGGCCCTAAATAAGGCTGTCAGATAGTTGCAAATTTTTTTACACATTTTGTAAAATTCAAATCGGTTTACTAGGAGAGCCTAGAAATTTTTTTAAAGTTTTAAACATTTTTTATATATATTAGACTTATAAACAAAATGAATAACTTTACGAGCTTTAAACATATCAATTTCAAAATTCATACACTTAAAGAATATTAAAAGACGCTTCTTTAAAAAAAAGATACATTCAGCTTACTGGTTGCCGAGATATTGAAGGTCAAAGTTGGCATACATTTGCAGTGTAACCATAAGTGATAGAAGGCTCGTTTTTAAACAAATACCCTCGTCTTGTCAAGTACTTTTTATATGAAAACTTTTACGTAATGCGCTTTATGGCAACATTTATAAAAAAGACAAATAAAAAACCGTTTTCGCGTAAAATGTCGCTCGGAATGCATGAGAGGTGGTGATGGGGGACATTCACTCGAAATGTAAATCGGCGAGTTCAAAATCATAGCTCGCGCTAAAAATTGCATTATCTCGGCTTCTTTTTAACCAATTTTGCTCTTTTTTTTCTGAATCGATGTCTCGGACGACAAGGATTTAAAAAAAAATATCATATTTTCAAATACCATTTTTAATTACAAATTAGGAAACTTGCAATAAACAATTGTATGTTAAACAAGTAATTGCATTTTTTCTTCATGCATTTTTTTGAGCTTGCAATTTATACATTGAAGTAAATTGTTACTTGTAGTAAACAAATATGTATTTATAAATTGTTAATAAATAATTTAAATTTTTAAAACAAACGCGAACGAAAATCTTTTTTTTTTTCATAAATAAACTTTATTTTGACTCAATCTTCAATTATTTTTTTTTAAAGTCTTTTTCTTTTTTTGGAAGGACAAGAATCTTCAGGTCTTATTTCTTCCTCAAAACCTTCATTTTTCATTTTAATATCTTCATCCTCGATCTGTAAATGTATTGTTTCTTCTCCTTCATCTGTAGCTTTATCTTGTGCCTCTAGAAAATCTAAGGAATCCATCGACTCCATATCCATATCTCGTTCAACTTCTTCCAATATTTTACTGTGTTCAATATTTTTACATGTCTGATCATTGCAGTGAAGACAATAGTCAGAACATTTGAGACCATGTTTGATACAACTGCATGTTTTTGTACAAAATTTTTTACATTTGCAACTAATATTTCTGAATAATGAGTCAGGTAGTAATACCTGCTCAGTTTTGGCTCAAGACCATTTTGAGTTAGTTCCCACCCCCCCTCAGTAACATTCAGGTTATTTCCAAGCCACTGCTGTACTTGGAAATATACACGAAGCGACTGACCTTTGACCTTTGACCTTCAATATCTCGTCAACCAGTAAGCCGAATGTATCTTTTTCTTTTTAAAAGAAGCGTCTTTTAATGTTCTTTAAGTGTATAAATTTTGAAATTGATATGTTTAAAGCTCGTAAAGTTATTCAATTTGTTTATAAGCCTAAAAAATGTTTAAAACTTTAAAAAATTTTCTAGGCTCTCCTAGTGAACCGATTTGAATTTTACAAAAAGAGCTTGAAAGTTTGAGCCTTTCTTTATATGTAAAAAAATTTGCAACTATCTGACAGCCTTATTTCGGGCCTACAATAAATTTGAAAATTTGCGATTTTTTTTTTCAGTAGGTTGGGTTGCAAAATTATTATGCAAAACCTATTCGACCGATCTTAACAAAATTTATTACACATTTTAAACATATTAAAATGTTTTTCTAGGCGGAATGTGGAGCTTGTAAGTCAAGTTTAGAAAGTCGAAAACATTTAAAGGATTAACTTCATTTTTTTGTACTTTTTTTTCCAATTATTGCTATTTTTTCAACAATAAACATTAAATTTTCAATTTCTAGCTAACGAAATATTGTTTAAAATTGAATAACGAAACTTTTAACTTCCCATAATTTTTTCTCTAGGATCAATATTTTCCGAATTATAAACGAAAATATAAGCAAAAAAATGAGAAATTTTCAATTGTTTTTAGATTTTGTTAAATAAAAAATTTAGCACAGGGTTTGCGACTGGCGCATATCGTAATTATCGATATTGGGCACATCCTGAAGGGATTCCAGCAAAAAAATAGCTTCCTATGGAAAATGTCCATTATGGTCTGAATTTCTACAGATCCCGCCTAGTCTAATCCGTTCTCCTAGGGTCGCGCGATTTAATAAGGCTTTTTTCCAGACTAATATTGTAGGTTAGCCAGCGGTGGTCAGACATAGAAATATCCTCCGATACCTGCCAGTTCTGAATTTGGTTCCATATTTCAGCCGTTGCCGGCGTGATATCTATGACTGTTTGGCTACGAACATTAATAAAGGTAGGTTCGGTGCCCTTATTTAAGATATACAAATCTTTTTTGATAATATAGTCATAAAGAGACTTACCTCGAGCGTTGTTATCTCTGCTGCCTAGTAGAAGAAGTAAGTCTAAAACGGTATATAAATTTTTTTGTCAACCATTAACTGTAGGTTTTTTCAAGTTACCTAATTTTCCCTCACTTAAAAAAAAACGTTTCTTGGCTTATTTCAGATGTACCTGGAGATGATTTGATAGCGAAAATGCTCGGGCAAGATTTAATAAAAAACCGTGCTCAATATCTGCCTGTTATTTGTAAAGTTATAATGTTTAAAATCGAGTAGAGCCATAAACCAAATAATTTTTAATACTGTCAAATAAAAAAGTACCAGCTATTTGTAAAAATTTCGCTAAAATTCCTTATTTTTGCAATCCTTTGCATTTTCAATATAACACACTATATGCCAAGGTAAAACTACATAATCCTGTTGCGAATGCATGATTTTGCCATAAAATGGGATTTTATGAACTTGAATACTTGATTTTATCCTTATGAGCCAATTTGTTTCATATAAAATCGTAAAATAAAACACGGTGTTGCTGAAGCTATAAAAATTATATTACATCGTATTTTCAGGTAGAACATAAACTGACGAAATATTGAAAAAATGTATTGTCTCTACTTTTACATTTTTTAAAGTGGAATATATTTTAAATAATTACTAAATATAAAATTACATAAATATATATTATACAATAACGTATGTTTCTTCAATCAGCAAAGTTTCATTAATAAAACTCGATGCTTTTCTCTGCAAAAAGAACAACTTTATTAATAGGTGTACAATATTAAATTAAAATTTTATTATCTGCAAAAAGAAACAACATTTGAAGCTTTTAACCATCGAGTTAGAATGTATGGAGAGGGCATCACGTGGCTAAAAACGACCTCACTTCGGCCATATTGTTAAGATTGTTTTGACACTTTTGACAGATCGTATGTGTTTGTTTACGTTTGTTGTTTTTCGAATATTTTTAGTTTTATAATACTTTTATAGAAACTGTAATAATATATTGTGATAGTGCATAATAATGGTTTCTTGTTCTCAACGTAGTTGCAGTAGCAGAAGCAATGTTAATAAAAAATCTCCAGGAATAACGTCCTACAGGTTAGTATACAAATATGTAAACAAAGTAATGGCCCGTACTTCAGACTGTATTAATTTATCTTTATGTATAATATATCGTGTTTTTAGTATTTACCGCGGGATAAATAAATCATAGTTTATTAAAAATTTATTGCACTTTTTTAGATTATGATTAAATCTTCTGAATAACTGGTCATATTTTTATAGTAGTTTTAATATTATTGAGTCCGGCCATGATCCCACCGCTATATTGGTATCATCGCTAGCCACGCCTACCTACGCCGTTTTTAATACACACGTTAATATGCTCATAGCTGCTCCATAGATTCTAACTCGATGCTTTAAACTAATATTAAAACAACTTTTTTATGGCAGTAATAAAAATTATTAATGACAAGACTCACTGTCACTGTCAAAATCGAAATAAGACTTTAAGTATTTTGACAGTGGCGTATAAAACTGTTAAAACCTAAATTATATAAGTTAATGAAAAGCAAAAATAATGTTCTGTTGATTTCCCCTCCTTGGAGAAGAACCATTATAAACTTTATCTAACCTAACTGTTTACTGGATATCCTTTTTCAACACTGTGTAGCACTTGTAAATTCCTTGGGTATATATTGAAATCCCCTCGCATGTGTTAAAATACCAAAAAGTATTTTTAATTCTCTTTGCGTCGCGAGTTGATATGAAAATGTTTTAAGTTTGTTTATATCACGGACGCATATTCTTTGATATTCTTCTTTGATTTAAGCCACTCGATACTGCGTTTCAAACAAACATCCATTTAGATCGCTGAGAAGGTTTCGCCGGAAAGATAATTGCGACACTCTCGCTAAGGCGTGGTCAAGAGCGGTTGACTTTAGCGTGAGTCCAAATTTTTCGTCGAATTTGTAATATTTTCTGTTTTTCGTCCCTTTTTTATGAGAAAATGTGTAGCAGTGTAAAGTTAATAGTTACAATTTAAAGTTTTAAGTGAGGTTACAAAGAATAACGAATAATTGCTATCCACAATTTGCTTCTTTTTATGGAATCATATGCTTGCTGGAAATCTATCAAATTCTAATAGATTAATAATCTAGCTAATTTGGTGCACATCGCGGTTGAATTCCCAGTTTTTCTCTAATATTTGTCGGATGGTAAGTATCTGATCTATAGTTGACTTTCCAGCACGAAAGCCGCATTGGTAGTCGCCTAGAATATCTTCGGAATATGGTGTGAGTCTCTTTAGCAAGATAATTGATAGCATTTTATATGATGTGCTAATAAACAATATGTCTCTATAGTTTCGGAATTGTTCTTTGTTTCCTTTCTTATATATGGGAATTGTAACGCTTCCATTCCATTCTTTAGGCATTTTCTGTTGTTGCTATACTCTCAGAATGATGTAATACAATTTTTGGTGTAAAAGATCCTTCTTTTTTTAACAACTCTCCATTTATGTTATCATTTCCTGGTACTTTATGATCTATTAGAGAGGCGATTGCATTTTTTACTTCCCCAAGTGTTGGTGCTGGTATTTGATATCTGCAGAATGAAACGTACTATCTGCTTCCTTTATCTCACTTTTAATATTTAGTAAATTCCGAAAGTATCCCTTCCATTTCTGACAATTTCCGTTTCTATCATTATAAGTTCACCTGCTTCATTTCTCGTAGGCTATGTTACTCCAACACTTGCACCTTTTCTGACTGACTTCACTTCACTAAAGAATTTCCTTATTTGATTCTTCTCACCCCTTCTGTCCATTTCCCGGATTTGCTGTTCTAGGTAGCCTCTCTTTTTAGTTCTGAATAGTCGCCTTGTTTGTGCTCTTCTTCTGTTAAAATCTGCTTTGTTCTCACCTGTGGGGTCTTATTACATTTTCAATCTTTTTTTCATTTTTATTTCCAGAATTTTCTCGCATGCTTTGTCAAACTATTTCCGTTTTGGGCGAGTACTCTTTTTTCCAATGGTTTTCTTGGCTGCTTGTTCTATAACTGATGCTACTTGCTGCCATACTTGTTCTAACTCTACATCTACATATACATCTAAATTCTACATCTACATTTTATTTTATTGAAAGATTCTTAACATTCGTTCGGGCAGGTTAATTCCAGATATTTTCTTAATAAGTTGTGTAGTGGGTTTAAAATGATTGCAATATCTTGAACAAACCTATGATAATATTTTATTTTCCCCAAGAATTGACGCACTTTCTTTCTTGTTTGTAGAACAGGGAACTTTTTCATGGCAATCAGATAATTCGTCGGGTTAGTGCTTATTTGTTCCATACCACATTTTCTACTTTTTCGGGTTAGAAGTTGTAATGAAACATTGCCAACATAATAATGTATGTAATTTGGCCCTGATAACTCTAACAGCCAAGACTGTTCTGTAATACCTTTGTAACTTTGTGCCATATGATTATTTTATGGGTTATTTCAGTGCTTAAGTGTTCCATATGCAAAGGCCAATAGGAAGCCAGTATTTCACACGCGCATTCGATGCTTCGGTGCTTGTTTGTGCCATGCCAGTGTTATATGCAGTGAGTTGAGGTTAACGTGTCTTACTTCTTGTATGGTGGCGACTGGATGTGATAAATAAAAGTATAAAACGGATAACATAAAATAAAAGTATAACAGTGATTTAAGTTCAACTTCTTCTGATGGAAACAGACAAAACACAGAGAGTTCTACAAAAATGGTATCAGAAGATAAAGATGTGCCGAAAAATGTACAGAAGAAAGCTCAGCAGAAAATAACATGGAAAATCAAGATGTCCAAGCAAGCAGCAAGAAGACTTCTAAAAAAACAAGAAAGCGATTGAGAAATCCTGAGAACTGGACTAGAAATGTGAAAAAAGTTCAGCGAGAACATATGCTTCAATATAAGGACGAAAAAGAAGTTGACCATGCTCCAAGGCAATGTCAATTCAAGTGTTTGAAAACTTGTACCTATCAATGGGTAGGAGGTTATATTTAAAAACTTTTGAACTGATAGCCAAAAAGGCGCATTTTATTCAAAATTTGTAAAAAAAAAATTCACCAAAACGAAGGTATGTGAAAATAGAAAATATTTTGGACTGCCAGAAACAAAATTCGTTTCAATATTACCTTGAGGTTTTAAATAAGCAAATTAGAGTATGTAGGGAATTTTTTTTAACTACTCTAAACATTAGTAAACTATACGGAAAATACGTAAAGAAAGTCTTACCATTGGAAGCTCTAGATGGGGTACGAAAACATATTGAGTCGTTCCCCCATATTGAGTCTCATTACTGTCGATCAGATCGTGTTAGATTGTATTTAGATCCGAGTCTCTCTATTGAAAAAATGTATCGACTATACCTAGAAAGTGACTTTAGTAATTTTCCTGTTAAATCACATAAGTATCGAGAAATTTTTACAAGAGAATATAATTTTGGTTTTCTTCTACCAAAAAACGATAGATGTGATATCTGTGAGAAATACAAATTAATTGAAAATAAAACTAAAAAAATAAAAAACAATGTGATTTTCACATAAAAAATAAAATCGAAGGAAAAATAGAAAGAGACTTTGATAGAAACGCCTACAAATTTGTCCAGTCTACTGCTGTTTTATGCTTTGATATGCAAAATGTTTTTGCTCTACCAAAAGCTGAAGTGTCAAATTTTTTTTATAAAAAAAAGTTTTTTCCCTAAAACCGCAATTCACTAATGGCCTTAGCTATAAAGTATTTCTTACATATCAATAATCGCATTAATACAGTTAAACAAAAATTTCCAGAGCCCGGACATAGTTTAATTCAAGAAATCGACTCTGTTCACAGTAAAATAGAAAAGTACTTAAAACATAGGAAAATATACAGCCCTGTTTCACTCTTAAGACACCTCGTAAATATACCCCCCGGTATCAAGGTTAAGGTGCTGCAACTGAAAAAAGAAGATTTTTTAAATTTTCAAATAGTAAGCCAAACTCTAAATTTTAAAGATCTGCCTTTTACTAAAGTTAAACAAATTAACTATAAAAAAGATGACCCCTTAAATATTAGTTTTAAATGTGATTTTAATAAAAATGACAATGTTACTTTTATTAGACTTAATAAACATGAGACACGCAGCTCTGCTAAAAAAACAAGGCAAAAACGATCATAATATTATTATTAACTTCTCCATGGTAAAAGTTATTTCCGAAAAATCTACAGTCGATGCTAAAAAAATAAAACATATCGTGTCTATGTTTGCCTACATACCTGAGGTTGACAAAATATTGTACAGAACAATATTTTCTTCACTAAATAAATGATTTTATTTCTTCCAACTGCAATTATTTGTTTCAATTACGTTATGAGTAGGTACCTACCGCGAAGAATATTTAACTTTTATTTACTGTTTGTTTCACATACACATGTTTTAATTCTTAATAAATTTTGAAAACAAAAAGTAGTTTTCTTTTTGATGTACCCTTGTATTTTTTTTAAAGGTGCAGTAATATAAGATTAGAAATAATGTAATAAACTGTGATCTAACTGTAGAATGATACATAAGATATATAGAAACGCAAACTAAAATATTTTACTTAAAACGTTATAAAATAATTCAGTTTTGTACTTCATTGCATATGGAACAAATGTGCAAATTTCTGTACTAATTTTACTTTTTGTTTCATAAGCAAAGGTTTTTATTTTTTTTTTCAAATTTAAAAAGAGTCAGTAAAAATTTGAAGGCATAATCCAGCACACCATTTTAAATACTTTTTTTAGAATTAACATCATTTTCCTGAGTTTTAAAATAAACTAGTAAATATTACCAAAATATTTAAATGTAAATATCTCAAAATGAGAATTTGGCATATGGAACAAATAAGTACTAGCCCGACGAATTTTCTACGAGTTTGATGAAATTATTTTTTTTACCATAAAGTTCTCAATCAATGGAAAAGATTGTGACTGTGGAATAGCAAATATATTAAGTTCCCGAAAATCTATGCAATGTATTGTTTTTCTGTCTTCTCCTTTTTTGTATGCGAGAGTTACTGAGCTGTAAATGGACTTATATGATTCTTCAATTAATTTTTCTTTAATGGCTCTGCCATTTATTTGATTTTCTCTTCTTATCTGTCTTTAATGGTACATCTGTAAGGCCATTTGGAGCAGTACATATATCTACCAATAAGTTAATATGAGCTTCGTGCCTTCATGATATCTGTCTTCATCAAATACTCATTTATATTTATTAATCAATTAATCAACAAATCAATTTGGTTTTTTTACACAATTAATTTTCCTTACTTTTACTATTTGAAGGGCATCTTTTTTCTGGTCCCTTATCTGTAATAGTTTTGCATTGATCCCTTGTGTTTCCCGTCCCATATCTTTTGTAAGTTAAATATTTTGCAATTTTATTTCTCTATGGATGTATGCTCATTATAGGCTTGCTAGACAGACAAAAGACCAGCTTCTGCGAGTTATAATTATAATTTAGGGAAAGGTTATAAGAAAACGTAGTACTGGGGCAAGACGAAAATGTCTTGGCTCCGTAATCTCAGAAAATAGTTCCAGAGTTCTATAAATAAACTTTCTAGAGTACAAAGTCTACTTTTAAAACTGATAATATTGATCTTTTTCAATTCTATTTACCAATATTGATATTTGGTCAGATCTAAAAAATGAAATAAGCGACTTATTTAAATTATATTGAATTAGGAAATGATTAGGATGTAGATAGTATTATTAAATAATATTAAACGTTTGCTTAAAGTTCATCCGACTGGTTTTTCGTAGAATTAATAATTATTTTTAAAAATATGTTTATCCAACCCACCCTAATACGTTTTGTTTAGAGATCATTAAATATCTTCGGTCTATTAATAGTTCCTGGTAACAGGCGATACATATTCTAACTTTGCTAACCTTTCACAGTTCATATAAATGATCCTTCAATAGTTTTACTTGTCTCATTAAGGGCAACCGACACATGTTATCTATTGGTGAGATTTAGGCCAGTCTCTGAAAATCAACAAACATCCATTTTTTTTAATCTATAGTAACATTGATTTTATAAATTATCTTTTATATTTATAAAAATTTTAATTTATAAATAATTAAGTAAGATGTACTAATGTATGAATTTTTAATAACTTTCGTTGGTTAATAGCTTATCTTATACATCTTTTAATATATAAGTTAATTCCGGTAGAAAAATATTTTTCATGTTTATTTTTATAACTATAAAGAAACGACATAAGCAATGTTATTAACTTTTACGTACTATGCAATAAAAATTACCAAGCGTTTTTGTTTTCAGTGAAAAAATATTACAAAGAAAAAATTGTTTTGGCCATCTTTCCCGCTTTAGCATGTGAGATGCCCCTAGTAGTGAGATGACCTATACTGTAAAAGCTCCTAAATACTTTCATCCAAATTTTTCTTGGCCTTCCTAGCTATCTCTTCTCTCTTTTCTTTTCTTGCACAAAAATTGCATTTATAATTATACATTGTACATGATTCATGTATCCACTTATACACTCTATAATAAAAATAATAGTCTCCCGTTTTATACCGCTGTCGCGGCTTTGGGAGTATAGCAGGGTAGTCTGCTATATCTAGGGCCTACGGTATACAAGGAAGGTAACATGGCCAGTGCTACGCTTCAACCGTCTATTATTACCCCTGGTTTTACCCAAGGTACTCATTTTTATTCAGGCTGAGTCGACCTGGGGCCTATAGACATTTTTAAAATGTCTAGATGTTCTTGCCGGCGGTAGGATTCGAACTCCGGACCACCGGCTTGCGAGGCAAGCATCCTACCGCTTGCGCCACGCAGGTCCTATACACTCTAACCAGTCTAAATTATACGCTCTAACTAACAGATTCTGTTGTTTGGAAGTAAATTTCTAAACATTCGACACACTCTTCATTTTCACTCGTTTTTTTAAAGCGCTCTGAAGTTCTTTTGTCTTTTTGTCTTTTTGGTCTCATGGTTTGCTTCGAAGACATCAAGGCGGTATCGGTGGAAGTTGATGTATCGCTTTGATAATCCGCATCCAGTGGTGTTTAAGTTTCTTTTCATATTTTCAGTTTCTAAGCTTTTTGAATATGCATCCGTTGTTCTTTTGAGCTCTGTTCAACATTGTAAGGTTGACAGCAGACTGTTTCTTTGTATTTCTCTGTTTTTTATCAATACAAGAATTGTATTTATCTCAAATAGGAATCTCGATGGTGTTTCATCTGAAGTCTGGGTTCAGAAATTGTCTAGAAGTTCCTGAAACTGATAGAGATTATCTAGAGGTTACTGGAAGTGATGGTGAAGGAGATTTAGTATTTAATGTTGCATGGTTAATGGTGTTGGAGTTTTCAATTTGCTTTTCTTTAAGTGTGTCACAGAAGGCATAGAAATGGTTTGGAATAATTTCTGGATTCAAAGGAAATATACCAGTGGCTTTAAAACCTGAAAGTCCAATTTCAACTAAAGGTGCTTTTCCCAAAGCTTTTCCAATTATTGAAACTGCTTGAAGGCGAGTAATTGGCGCCTTCCAAGGTGATTTATCATCCATTGCCTTGATTTTCTACTTAAATGATGCTTCAGTGATTTAAAATAGGATCGATCTAATCGTTGTAGGGCCTGAGTGGTGTGACTTGGAAGACAAATTAAGATAATCTCATTTTGATCTGCAAACTCCAACATGTATTAGGAATTTCAACGAGATAAGTGGCCGTCTAAATTAAGAACTGTTCTACCTGGCGATTTTTTTTTTGCACAATATGTCCTCTAAGCCGTTTTAAAAAGAGCTCTTAAATGATGTATAAAGATTTTTTATTTATAAATACTTTAGAGCCGGTTGGAAACTCAACTTCAAACTCTTTCTTCTCTCCTACCTCTTTAAAAATAACAATTGGGGGCAGAAATAATGTATGCACATTATTGTATGCACATATTTGGCTCCTTTTGTGGCAATTATGGTACCGGCTTTATTATTGATTTGGTATCCGGTTTCGTCCATATTAAAGATGTTTCCTCGTTTGTCAAACATATTGTATTACTGAAATACATCTTTAAGTAGATCAAACATAAACTTTACCTCTTCCCTGTTCATGCCTTCACTTCATGCAATAGATAGTCCCTGAAACTGTCGTACACTCAGTGTCTTATTTCGGTTTAAAAATGATTCCAACCATTCTTAGCCGACCAGTTCAGTTTCTCGGTTAAATCTATGGTTGATCCCAAATTTTTCGGCAAATTGATACGCCAATGATCTTAAAGTGGTCCGACCCGGCGCAAATCCAACTTTTTCCAATCTTGGGAATGTTTCATTAAGCTCCTCTTATTTTCGGCACCTAAAATACCTTGTGGGCCCATAGAAATCTCTTGTTACGATATACCCGACTGTCTTCTACGACGAAGAGTTCGTAATGAAATCTCGTAGCTACTAGGAGCTTCGTTTACACCTATTTCACCTGCCTCCACTCCTCTGACAGTTTTCTGCAGATTTTTAAGGATCCACTGTCTTCTTTTCGACAACCCAGTTTGTCTTTTGTACTTTGTCAGCATGTTAATATCTGAAAAAGAGAGATGAAACAATCAATAAAATAAGTCGAATTTCGCTAAAATCAGTTCATTTTTGATTTTTTTGTGAAAAGAAAAGATCGATTCGATTTTCGACATTTCGGAAAAAATGCCTGGATGTTGTAGTAAAATATTTTATACCTCGAGTTACCAATTTTAATTAAAATCGGTCGAATACTGACATTAAATAACCCAAATCAACTCCAAATCACTCAAAACGCCAAGAACAGTAAAATATCGATATCAATATGTTGACACATTCCTATACTTTCCTTTATTAGCCCCGAAAAGTGAAGAGTGCCTGAAACCCATTAAGTAATCTAGTTCCACACATATAAAGTTATCAAAGAACGGGAAAGCTGTTGACCTTGATAACATCCTGGCAGATATGTTAAAACTAATTAACAGAGAAAACATTAAAATATTGGTTAAGCTTCATAAAAATAAATCGATCTTCAAGAACAACACATAACTAAAATTAGGATAAACTAGGTAACCATTGAATAGGAAATAATATTCCAACTTAGCAAAATTGTTCTTTAGATATTATTTCAGACAAATATATTGACAATCATATCGGTTTGGCCTAAAAACCGAGAAAGACAAAAGCGCCTCATTCTAATGAGCGTCCTGTCTCTTCGGTGCCGATTTTCTCACTGATTTGATTAATCTAGCGTAAAACGCCGACCTCTAAGTCGACTACCGCACCACACACATACATCTTTCTCTGCTGGTCATTTTAGACTTGATTTATGTCCTTTCGGATGTGCGATTAATGAAGTATGGCGCAGTCGAACAAACCCAGTAGGATATTTTATGGTATAATTCTTTTTGTCGGAGGCTAGCTGACTGCATTGAAGGTGTGACCGCATAGTTTTTGCCTTAAAATATTGTTTGGGGAACTGGAAAAATATTTCTTTTAATGATCCATTTAAAAATTAATATATGTAAGATAAACAGTATTCATATACAGGGTGATCCTTAAGTAATTGTACAAAAAGAAACAGTAGATTTTACACTTTAAAATATTACGATTTAAGCCAAATTGCGTTGATAAAATGTTGATATTAAGAAAGATACAGGGTGTTAAAGTGCAAATTAAAAATTTTATTTTTCGCTATAACTTTCCTGTTTGTAAACATTTATGTATAAAAATTTACAGCTGGATACTTTTAAATATGAGAAAATATAATTTGATCCACACTTTAATGTAACTGATAGAGGGCGCCACATACGCCACATATGTGGCATAAATTTGCACATAACTTTTTTGCTCTTTAAGTTACCTATATTTGGGATAAAAAATATTAAAGATACATTATTTTAACAAAAAAAATGTATACCTGTTAATAACTTTAAAACTCAACAGTTTTCGAGATAATCGCATTTTACAAATCATCTGCATAATTCTGATTTAAAGCAATTACTCCATGCAACTAAGGAAATATAGACAAAAACATTAATACTTCTGAATTTTGGTATAAAATAGCTTAAACTAAAGTTATTAGTTAACGAAATATTAAATAAAATAAATATATCAGCAGGATAATTAATAATAGGATTTGACAAAATAACAGAATAATAGGATTTCACATCAAACATTTTACGTTTTATGTTAAATTAAAGTCATAATCAAAACATTTTGTTTACAAATCAAATTAAGAAATAGTTAAACTAAATAACATAACTTTTTTTTGTCAAAGTAAGTGTTCGATATGTCCACCATTTTATTTAATTCATTTGTCGATATGTTCCATAAAAGATCCTCTCATATTAAATAGCATCATTGGTTCTAAAGATACTGCTGCAGTATTTATTTCTTCCCATAGTTGGTTGCGAATATTTATGGGATTCTTATAGACACGTTGTTTTAATGCGCCCCATACATCCAAATCAAGCGGATTAAATTCTGGGCTACTTGGTGGATACTGGGTACTATAATGTATAATGGATGAATATATTCTTTTGGATACATATCCAAATCTTATGGTATATTATGGAACTACATCTTATTTGTCGCAGAGGTTAAATAATGTATTAAACTGTGATGTATCTCGTCTATTGGTTACTTATATACACACGGAAAAACCTATCGATGACATTACTTATTTATATGATTATGTTACAGCTTACGAGTAACTATAATTACATCTTAAACAAATGGACTATTATTATTTACTAACGAACTAATATTATAATAAACTAAATTGCCCGTGTGTTTACTATATTTATAAAAATATCGGTTATTAGGCCAACGATGATGTTTTTGTAAAAATGCTGAGTCTTTAAGGCTAGATTTGTAGCAAAAGTATTATGAAACAAGACACATATGTGTTATTCAATACATGTGCTCTAGTTTCTATTATTTGTCCAAATAAAAATGGGTAAACAATTTACGTAATGAATAATAAATATTCTGTTCGGATTTTTTATGAATTAAATAATTATATCAATATCTCACCACATTGCCAAGGAATATGACTACCACGATCAATCCAACGTTCAGAAAAGTTGTATTTAAGTATGTTCTAACTGCCTTTTCTCTAGAATGTGGTAGTGTACCATTTTGTATAAACCACATATTTTGGGTTTTCAGCATTTTACAATAGAGAAAAAGTAATACAACGCCAGTATAGAAACTTAAGAAGCGATAGAAAAGGGAAATTGTAAACATAATGACGGCCAACGTCTTCTGGATACGGACACGGCACCTAAAGAAGAAGATGTATAGCAAAGCATTTTGTGATATTACATTATCATCTTTAAGTTGTTTTAATAAGAATAAACTATGAATTATGCTTATCTAGAGGTATTCAGTGCTTTACCGCACAAATATCAAACTAAGAATTATTATGCAGCTGACTTATAAAATGCGATTATCTCGAAAACGATTAAATTTTGAGGTCAATAACAGGTATACCGTTTCTTTGTAAAAGTAATGTATCTTTAATATTTTTTAACACAAATAGAGCTATCTTAAAGAACAAAAAATTTAGGCGCAAATTTATGCCACACATGTGGCATATGTAGCTCCCTCTATCAGTTACATTAAAGTTTGTATAAAATTATAATTTATCCTACTCAAAAGCATCCAATTATAAATTTTTGTCCAAAAATATTTACAAACGTAAAAGTTATAGCGAAAAATAAAATTTTAAATTTCCACTTTAACACCCTGTATCTTTCTAAATATCAACATTTTATTAAAGCAAGTTGGCTTAAATCGTAATAGTTTAAAGTGCAGAATCTACGGTTTCTGTTTGTACAATTACTTAAGGACCACCCTGTATATGTTTTATCAATATTCTTTTGAGTAATAAATACGAAATGTAAATAAGTTGGTTAATATTTTTATATGTTCCCAAGCAGTACTAGAAGATAATCCTACCCCAAATTTAGAAATTTATAAGTCATAAAGAGTTAAAAAGTGGTGAAGTGTGTTAGGAATATGCGATTCACTGTTCTAAATCTAAAATTTGTATTGTGTGTGCCGAAAACTTGATTACTCACAGTGAAGATAATTTAAAAAAAATTAAATAGGCAGATAGTAAGTGTTGGTATTAAACGTAAAGCAACTACTGACATTTTTGAGAAGCCTTGAAAGGTGATACATTCTGGTTTAAGAAAAAATTTTGCCCAGTTAAGTACTTTTAACGTCATCTTTTAACGATATGGATATCTGTCAATTGTCAACTCCTTTCTTCCAGTACCCCAAGCATTAAAATTTAAATAGGGAATGTATTATATATGGCACATTGTTAGACAGGTATTTTGCAGAAAAATTCAGGCATCCATATATTTTTTTTCGATATTAGCTCTATTATTGTGAAAAAGTATCAGTTTATTGAAAGTGTTACATCTCTTAAAAACTAAATGTAAAGCCTATGTTTTGTTAGTGTCAATTCTCGATTATGTCAAAAACTACATTAAAAACGAAATTTTCAACATTAATAGGAAATTTTCTAAATGTAACGTAAATAAAATGAACTAAATTTAAAATTAATAAATTCGTAATTCCAAACAGTTTATTATCGGCTATAACTATTTACTTAAATGTTCAAAATGACATCCACCAACCAACGTTATAAAGTCGCTGTTTGAAATGTTAAAGAACATTTTGGAGTATTTTAGGGGTTAGTGAAGCCGGAGTTTTTACCTTGTTTAAGCTTATGCTTCTTCAAGGAAGGGGTACTCCTATTTTTTAGGAGTAGTGGCGGGGAGAAACATGTTGAGAGACGTTCGTGTGGAGAAATAGTGGACTACTTAGGAGCAGGGGACGTCAGAAGGTGGCGTGCCTGTGTAGGCGATGTTTCTGAACACAAGAGTAATTTGGGTGAACTTTGCCAAGCATGCCCAGGAGGTACTTACAGGGGTTAGTACACTACATTTACACTAGTCTTATCTTTATTCTTCCAATGAAGCTGAAAGAGTATTATGAATAGACTTCGGCAAATATGCATATTGCATATTTTGCATATTGTGCATATTTTATGCAAATATTTCATATTTTGGCATATTTGTATAAAAGTTTGCATAAAGTGCATAAAAGTTCAGATTTTTATACTGTATTTGAAAATTTTTAAACATACCAATTTATTTCAATTCTTGTATAAAATTTTGTAGTCATTTTAATCAAGAAATGATCTAAGTACGTAATCTGTACAGATACAAAACATTTACAATTTCAAAGAAGATCAATTTAAGTAGCCCTCAACATTCTTAGAAAGTCTCGGTCACTGAGGCATTCAGTTATTGGATAATCGCTAAGGGTTCGCTCATTTGCATTTTATGATCTAATCCCCAAATCTATCTACAATTTATTGTATCTTAACAGCAGGTAAACGGCTAATAGTTTTGTTCCTAATTTAGGGATTTTCCAAAATCTCCCAGTTTATTGAATTAGGTACCTAAACATTTCTAATTTGATGCTCAGATTTGTAAATCATTTTTGTTTTGATATTCAAAGCGTAAACACTCGTTGTGCGTAACAAAAAGGAAGATTGTGATTTTATAATGCCTAAAACAACCAGTGCTTCAACTTGGATTAAACCTTATAAAGAGCTGTCTATGGATATGGGAAAAATCTACTGTTCAGTCTGTGGCAAAATTGTAAGTATCTAATATTTTCTATTAAATATCTAATATTTCATACATACAGGGTGTTTCAAAATGACACTTACAACGTTTGACTGTAGATACTTCTCGAAAAATTGAACAAAACGATATAGTTAATGAGGGGTCAAACTTATTTACTTTTCGAGATACAGGGTGTTAAAATTAAAAAAAAATTAAATTCTTTTAGTTAATAACAACAATAACTTTAAAACCAATAAACGTATTTACTTGAAATTTAGTACTCGTAGGTTGTTTTTAAATGAAAAATAGCTTCCTTTGGCGAGAAAAAATTGTCCATGGTACAATACAATGGTGTGTATTTAGAAAAATTTTTCACCTTTACTTTTTTTTATGAAGTCAGCTATTCTAAAACACAATTATTTTTATTGTAATTGAATTAACAAAAAAAAACTTTTGTTGAATTTTAAAATAAGTTATATGATGTACTAATGGTTAGTAACAAAAACTAATTTGTGGATTAATACTGCATTTAAAACACTTAGCGAGTGTTTTTTTTCCAAACCAGTTATTTGATTAACCAAAAACACCTTGTATATTTTTATATTTTAAAGGTTGGGTTAAAATAAAGGTTTTTATTTTTATTTATAGATAGCATGTGAGAAGAAATTTCAGATAGACCAACATGTGAGAACTGCTTCACACATTGCAAAAAAAGGAAAATAGGAGGAAAACATCAAACTTCAATGGCTAAATGTTTCCAATCTACTTCAAAAAAATTAGATGAGCAAGAAACTTTTAATGAAGACTTCGGTCTCTAAGAAGAAATAATGTGAACGGGCTATACTCGTCGGTGTTAATTAATATTAAGGAAGAAATTGCAGATAATTATTTTTACATATCTGTAGACGAAACCACTGATTCCTCAGGTAAGTATATTGCTCATTTATTGATTGGTGTTCTTAAAGAAGATACCTTACCAAAATCTCATCTTATTTCATGCCAGCAACTTGAGAAAACAAATGCTTTAACAATTTCGCGTTTTATACAAGAAACATTAGCAACTTTTTTTCTTTCGACAACTATTCCTTCTAATAAATTACTGCTTATTTTATCGGATGCTGCTCCTTATATGGTGAAAGCAACACAAAATTTAAAAATATTTTTCCCAGATTTAATACATGTTACTTGTGTAGCGCATGGATTAAACAGAGTTGCAGAGGAAATACGAAAAACGTTTTCTCTTGTAAATACCATGATATCCAGTGTCAAAAAAGTATTTCTTAAATCTCCTATAAGAATTCAACTTTATAAAGAAATGCTCACCAACACTCAACATTCCTCTTCCACCACAACCTATTTTAACGCGATGGGGAACATGGTTAGAAGCAGCTAATTTTTATGCAGATCATTTTGTTAAAATAAAGAACATAATTGATACGTTAACAGATGAAAGTTCCCAATCTCTTTTGGATTCTAAACAAACTTTTCAGAGTAACTTGCTTCAACAAGAACTTTCATTTATAAAATTAAATTTTAGTTTTGTTCAAAAAACAATTACTCAGTTAGAATCACCAAAACTGTCATTGTTCGAAAGTACAGCATTAATAAAAGAATTTGCGTCATGTTGTCGGAACGTTAGAGGTAATATTGGAAAAGATATTTTAAAAAAATTTGAAGCTACTATGGAAAAAAATAAAGGTTACCATATTCTTTCTGAAGTAGTCAGTGTTCTAGCTGGAAATATTTCGGAAACAATTAATTTAGAACCAAATGTTTTGGTTAGTTTGAAAAATGCTCCCGTTACATCAGTTGATGTTGAACGAAGTTTTTCCATATACAAATATATGTACTCAGACAGAAGCCACAAGTTTTTGTTAGAAAATTTTGAACACCACTTGGTCATTTATTGTTACCATAATTCTAAATAAGTTTATTCATACTAAAAAATGATGTAGTTACTTAAAATAAATGTAAATCTTAATGAATAGTAGGAAATATTTAGTTATGTACACTTTTTTTTTTAAATAAAATTGTTACTATTTTACGATTTTTTTATTTATTTGTATGCATATTTTGTAAAATATTTGCATATTTTCGGGTAAACACGTGCATATTTATGCGCATATTTTCTACATTTTTATTTGCATATTTGCCGAAGTCTAATTATGAATCTTGCCTTTAAAATAACCCCATATAAAGAATTCCAGGAGAGTTAAATCCGTGATCTTCCACTCTCCATTTAATAAGCCATATTTTTCATCAATATTCTTATAACTAAACAGATAATAGTTCTTCAAATATGAGAGAAAATATTTAAACATAAATTAAGTTATTAATCTCTTAAAATGTGTCATCAAATCATTAAAAATAATAAACGAAAATAAATATGAGCTATAATCTCGGAGAGACATAAAAGAGACATAAGTTTTAATAATGAAAATAAAATATAAAATTAATTAAAACAATTCGTGAATTGCAATCTTGTTTCAGTCAGAAGTTGTGAGTAATGTTTGGTCCAATATATTTCTTTATTAAATCTATTTTAATCGGTTCTTTTCTGCTAGTTCTCAAGTTTTTCACCGTTTTCCAAGCTTCTCTTGATCTAGTTAACTCTATATGTTAGTTGATCACCTTTTTTTTTAATATTTTGTTATTTTTAAACTGCTAAAGCAACCTGCTTTACCTTTTTTTGTTTTTGAGGTGCTTATAATACTTTCGCATTTGTAATTTTGGTGACTATTGCTGGCACTGTCTCCGTTAACTTAACGGGTTTGCTGTCAAATTTTTCATTTAATAAGTAGTCAAAGAACGTTTTCCATCTCTTTTTCGCATCCTTTTCGACAACTAGTATTTCATTATTTTTATCTAGGATACATCTAATCTTGTTATAATCTTTTGATTTCTTTGCTCTATGTTTGACGATTTTATATATCTTTGTATCTTCGTCTCTGGTAGCAAGTTAATCGTTTAAATTTGTATACACGTCTGTTTTAGCATTTGCTTTTGCTAGTTTTGCTTCCATTTTGGCGCCTGAATAGTTTTAAAGACATACATAGTTTTTTGGCCACACTCTAAGAGAAATGAATAAAGCAGTTTCGAAGTCAATCAGGAGAGATTTAAATAAATTTAAAATCGATAAATTTAAACACACTATACAGGGAAAAGCAGCCTAAAAGTTCTACGTAGAAAGCTAAAGAATGGGAAATACGAAATCCATAAATTAAAAATCAAGCAAAATGAAATAATATCACGTAGACACGAGTTAATACAAGTCGTCGAAGAGTTTTACGAGGAATTATATGGAAGTGGACGAGAAAATCAAACAGGAATACAACAGCCACTTCAAAGAAGATCATGATTTAAGGTTCCGAACTAATGCTAGAGATAAAGGTCGAATAGATTCAACAAGCATTAAGAAAAATAAAAAATAACAAAGCCCCAAGAAAGGATGGAATTGTAATAGAAGCTATCGTAAATGGAGGAGATATGCCATTAAATAAATTAAGGAAACTGTTTAATCTGTTTACAGCAACGAGAGGTGCCCAAACAATGAAACAATGCTAAACCATCTTTTGCATAAAAAAGGAGATAGAACTATAAACTTAACACTAGACTTAACTATAGAAAAACAATATTTCAGTATAATTAAAAAAATACATAATTAAAGAATAAATAATAATAACAGTAACACAAATAAACAGTTTTAGGACAATATTAATGAACTTAGTTGAAATATTTTCAATTATTTTATCAGCCTGATTTATTTCTAATTTAATTTTAGAGATTCATATTAATTGGTAATAATCCATCGTCTGCTAAAATGCTGCACGGCAATCGGTCTATTACAGTCCACAAGCTCAGTTTCTATATCTCTAATTAGTACTCTTTGGTATATCTCTCATGCCTAAACTTCCTGCAACACGTTTACTCCCTCTTGACTTTTCCACTTTTCTTAAACAGTAAAAATCTTTGAAGTGTCGATAAGCGAGGAATTGAGAGTTTCATCAGGTCTCGACCGGAGCGACCTCCTTCGTCTCTCGGGATTAGAACCAGCAGCTATATGCTGAATATGTTCCTAGCGCCACAACTATGAGAGCTGAATGCGGATGAAAGGTATTTCTACAGTCCCTTATGATTTGTACTGGTTTAAAAGAAACAAAAATAGTCGGCAAATCGAGTGTATACCGAGAACGTAAAATCAATAAACATTTTTTTTTTGGAATCCGGCCCGGATACCGAGCAGCTCACATAGCTTTATATCGGTCTGACAAATTTATACTTTTAAGAAGATAAAAATTAGGAAAACTAAATAAATGATAGTTAGCAAACAATACAGGATGACAGGATAAAAGTCGAAGATGCCGTACTAGATAGAGTAGAGAAACTCCAGTATCTCGGCAGTAATATCAATTTCAGCTGGGATCCAACAGTAAAAATTAAAAGCCGCATAGAACATGGGGAACGTATCTGGCAGCCACGATCTTAGTAATGCCGTTCGCGTTCGAATGACATATTGCTATATTTTTCATGTGCTACTATATGGAGTGGAAGCATGGACTGAAAGTGATGCGATGCTTAAACGCTTGGGAGCCTTTGAGATGTGGTTATATAGACGACTACTACGAATTCACTGTTTAGTATCTGCGAAAAATAAAATACAATAATTAATGACATAAAATCTAAATGGCAATTACAGTATGTTAATACACATAGGGAAGGTGGGGAGGAGGTGAAAGGAACGGGTCAAATCAATAGAGATTAAAGGAGCCAATCAACACTCGGCTTGATAAGGAACGGACGGTGACTAATGTGTACTCGGTCACAGGAGAGAATAGTTCTATCTCAAATTAATAACACAAGACCGGGTACGGAACTGCCACCAGATCATTACTCTAGCAGAAGCGGTTGACCTTCAGTAAATATCCTAGGGCCAGTGAAATTGTCAGATCAATAATCCGATGCAACTCTGGCAGGGTGGCCACCACTCAATACCCAGAAGCCTAGTGGACTTCCCACTAGATCAGTACTCTAGCGGAACTCGACTCTTTGTCTTGCGGCGGCTGCTCCTTTATACGGTCTAAGGCCTTCCATCTCCTCTAGCGCACTTCGATGGAGAAGGAACTTCTGGTAGAGATGCGTGACTATGAAGCGCTGACGGCATCGAAGCGATGCATATCGTTACAAACCAAACAACACAACCGGTCAATATAATCAAAAAACGCAAGCTGAAATACTTGGGTCACATTATGAGACACCCTGAAAAGTATGAACTTTAACATCCTGTACCATAATGAAATTATCGGCCAATGTCGTACTAAAAACTCACCCTGTATATATATATATATATATATATATACATATATATATATATATACATATATATATATATATATATATATATATATATATATATATATATATATATATATATATATATACAGTGTGAGTTTTTAGTGCGACTTCGGCCGATAATTCCATTGCGGTACAAGATATCCACAAAACTTAATTAGAAAAAATGCAGGCAATGATATTCTCCATACTTGGAAATATGTAGAATTCTACAGGGTGATTCATAACTACGTGGAATAGCAAACATACAGTTTTTTAAATGGGACGCCCTATATATTTTTTATGGTTATATTTCTCTCATAATTTTTGTTCTTAATAATATTAGGCTTTGCATTACTGTACAGAGTATTTAACAAGTTATGACCATTTGGTTTTCGAAATTTCCATGAAATCAATACCATTTATATAAAGAAGTAATGCATCAACAACTATTTATTTTATATAATAAGGTTTTTAAATTAAGTTTAATTGAAATCATTGACCAAAATTTGTATACAGGATGAACTACAAAACGAAATTATGATTTTCTCAAGTTTTTTAAGAATAACCCTGTATTTTATTTTTTAGAAATATTGTATTTATGATACTCTTTCATTTTTATACAGCATTCAACTAAACTCAATATTTTCCGAGATATTTTTAGTTTTCTTCAAATTTCGGGAATACATTCAATTTTTGTAAGTAGAAATAAGTATTGATTATTGAGTGATAATATAACAAAATTATTTTTATTCAATAAGTAACTAACAATAAATATAAACCATTGTAATATTTAATGAATGTAACAATTAATGTTAGATTAAGGAAATAAGTATATAGTAAATGTTCAAAATGTCCACCTTCAACGTCTATACAAGTTTGTAACTGATATTCAAAATATAGATGATATATAGTATGATTTTAAGGAAGGTTTTCAATTTGTCTCATTGAAGGCTCATTAACGCAATTGTCCGATAGTAATTGCAATCTTTAGCATTTGTGATTTTTGGAATCGTTACAAAAGTTAAGAGAAGCCATTCTTTGGGTATGTGTCCCGTCTTGTATATGGAGTTAAAAACGTCTACCAAGACATCAATATTATCTTCATTAATTATCTTCAATAGTTCAATTGGTATATTATCGGGTCTTGGAGCTTTTCTATCTTTTATGTGTTTTATGGCATAAATAACTTCCTCTTTCATTATTTCTGGTCCCGTGAGTTCTCCGTCAACTTCCAATTGTTCTACTTTTTGGTCATAAAATAGGTGTTCAATGTATTCATTCCATCTACGTAATTTGTCTTGCGTTTCAGTTATAGTGGTACCATCTGCATTTGTTAGTATCCTATTTACAATCATATAAATAATATCTTCTCTGAGAGGGAGATAGGTAGAGAATGAACAATTGTTTGGCCATAGCGACCTCCGGAATTTTCCAAAATTGCTTTTTTATGTGGGGCTATATATATATATATATATATATATATATATATATATATATATATATATATATATATTGTTAGGCTATGTAAAATTAAAAATAATATTGGTTTGCTCTTAATATATTTCAAATTATAAAACATAATAATTCAAAATATTTCAACTGATAAACTATGAAAGATATTTGAAAGAAATGAAAGTCCATTATCTTTGGATTACCTGTAGTAAACAAAATTTAAGATATGTATAAATTATTTTCTTTGTAAAATATATTTGAGTGAACGTAGTGAATTGAACAATACGACCGGGTTTTCCAAATGGACTTGTACAGCGAATAAAGACAATAGGGTAGAATTTAGAAATTATACTTCTCCGTTAGTTTTTAAGAATTTGTAGAAACGATTAACATGTTAATAGTTTTTAGGAAAGTTATAATTGTAGTTAAGGTTGTTGTTTGTTATCTAAATGGGGATAAATATGACGAACTTTGATTGGCAAAGAGTGAAAAAAAAGTGGGAGAGATAGATGAATGAGAGTCTAGCTAGATTTTAGAGGAAAAAAAGATCATCAGTTGTTTTCCAAGGGTGCAAGGCGAACAGTCGTAGTTCTTTGGCGGTTCCCAAATAATAGTAAGCATTAGAAGTGAATGTTTGTGAGTTTTCGTGGACTAAGTGTATCCTGACGGAAGCTGATCCAGTAAAATATTGTAAGTCATACTTTTCTACTTATATATTCCAAGAGTCACTGTTCAAGCCAGAACGAGAGATTTAGTTTATCGAGAGGAGAAGAGGCTAGCGTTTTTTTTTTTGAACGATACGTGCATCTGAAGGAGATCATTGAAGACGAGAGGCTCGCAATAATTTGTTGTAAGATTGCTGATTACCTAGGGAACTGCTAAGAATAGATAGTGTAGGCTACAAGGAACAAGGATTTGGACAACTCATCATCAGAGAGATAGTTTTTTTTTACATTCGTCAGTTTTTCTTTATCAATAAAGTTTTTTTTTAATTGCTTCAGAAAAGATAGAAATATTTATCAGGAGATATAGAACAACAATTTTGATTTGAAATTTTAATTTATATAGTGCATAACATTAAATTTTGAAGGTTCACGTACGTAGAACAAAATTTTGATAATCCTTATATGAGATATTCTCTGTTTAAGATATTTGAGTGTGAATTTTATTTCAATATATAATTTTGTATCATATATGACTATTATTCCGATATTCCTTAGACCTTACCTATCATATGTAAAGCATAGATATTGAAGCACGAATATAACCCTGAGATAAGACAATTAAATAGTGTGATAAAATCATAATTGCATCATTTAAATAAGTTTAATTAATTAATTAATTAGCTAATTAATTGCTTGGCGCACCTCTGACTTTTAATATCACAATAATATATATATATATATATATATATATATATATATATATATATATATATATATATATATATAAATCTTTCAAAGAGTACTGAAAGAAGATATATAGGAAGTAGTAAGTCAATAAAATATACCGTCGTTAAATGCATCCGAGAATTGCATTATGGAGAATATGTTTTCTCCATAAAATAGTCGCCTTGGAGCCAAACACGCTTTCCTTATAAGTGGAAAGCTACATTATAGCCGAATAAAGATTTCCACCCTGCTTCATATGTCGTAAACATCAGATTTTCACACTCACATTGGGAATACTAAATATTTAGTTTAGAACTCATACTCTTCAAACTTAAGTTTTATTTTGAAAATAACTTTGGAGAGCTCAATCTCGGTAACTAATTTGCTAATTGAGGGTTCTAAACTCGATTTATTTGTAAATTACCTAGAGGAAATGCGGTTTTAATGGACTTTCCATTAAATTATATACGGAACGATTTAGACAGAGATCTATGCATGTGGATGGTGGAACTCTATGTAACCGGTAATAAAATTATATTACTATTTATATATTTAAATGTACACTATTTATCTTCTTGCCAGCTAATCTGTCATCATTATGAGACAATTCTTAGTTATACATATACAGGGCGAGATTTTATTGCGACATTGGTCGATAATTTTGTTTTTTTGATATGGCTTCGGCAGTTTGCCATACAGCCACTTACATAATCTTTTAATCTCATTAGGCTCAGTAAATAGTATATTACTTTATGAGGCGGAGAAGCATGACTTTTCTTTACGCGCCCGATATTACGAGCCGAACGAAGTGAGGCGCATAATAGAGGGCAAGTCAAGAAAAGTCGCTTCTTTGCCGAATAAAGTATACTATTTTTTCTTCAAACGTAGCAATTTTCAACCATAAATAGTGCAATTCATACGCTATTTTTACTCGAAATTAACTGTGACAACTATCAAAGTCGTCTAGATGTTAGAAATTAAAATAATTAAGTCGTCGGTGGGATTTGCGTCTCCCCGGTTACAGTTGTTTGACAGTTGTTTGCAATTATTAAAGACAGCTTATTGTTGTTGCAACCGCAAGCGCAAATTTAGTGCGAAAATGGAAAACCTAAACGAAATTGAGTCCGCGGCTAATGATGCAGTAGCACGTTTGGGGCCCTCCAAGTCCGGGATAAAGTATCGGTTAGCGTACAAGCACTTCCAAGAGTGGTGCGATACAAGAGGAGTACGGCAAGTTACCGAGGATGTTTTACTGGCATATTTTAATATAATGGAAAATGAAAATAAATGGAAATCTTCTATAATGTGGTCACGATACTCTATGGTAAAATCCGAGTTAGTTATTAGAAAAAATGTGGATATAAGCAAATTTTTAAAGTTTCGTGCCTTTCTAAAAAAAAACAAGCGAAGGATATACTGCAAAGAAGTCTAAAGTTTTCACTAAAGACGAGTTTGATAAATTTTTGTTTGAAGCGCCAGATAAGTTGTATTTAGGATTAATGGTAAAAAAAATTATATTGCAAAGCATGTAGTATACTCTACTAAATTATAAAAATATTTCAGATTGTTTTGTTAATTGGGGTTACCGGCGCCTGTCGATGCGACGAAATGGTAAAAATGAAGACTGTGGACATTGAGAATAAAGAAAATGTAATAATTATCAAAATTCCAGACAGTAAAATACGACAAATTAGATCTGTCACGATAATTGGTCCAAACTACATTAAACTGTATAAAAAGTATGCATCACTGCGGTCTGAAAATTTCACAAAAAACCGATTTTTTATCAAGTACCAAAATGGAAAGTGTTACCGAAGCGTCATGGGAATACATTCGATCAGCGCAGTGGCCCAAAAAGTAGCTAGTTATTTAAATTTAAACGATGCAAGCGCATACACGGGTCACTCTTTACGACGAACTTCAGCAACACTTTTAATTGATGGAGGCGGAAATCTAGAATGCCTCAAACGACATGGGGCTGGAAATCAAGCACAGTTGCCGAAGGATATATAGAGGATTCAATAAGAAATAAGAACGATAATGCTCAAAAAATTTTAAACCCTCATGATTCGCCAACATCGGGAATGATTGCTGAAAGTTGTTCTCGACCATCAGTATCATCAACAATTACCAATGCGTATCAAGAGTCGGGAACATTTTTGCACGGTTTCAATTTTGAAAATGCCTTATTAATTAATTGTACTTTTAATATTACTATAAATAAAAATGATGTTTAATTGTTGTTAATGACATTTGTATTGTTGCTTTGTGACATATTTCATACTGTTGCCATGACAACATTTTTCCCCCCGCCGTAAAGAAAGGAAAAAAAACTTCTACCGGCGGAGACATCAAACTTTGACAGGATCAAGTTAGATAAGTAATGTCATCATTATTTGACGTTTGAAGAAAAAACAATTTATATACAAATGCACACAAAAAACATTTGCTACTAATAGTTTTACCAAGAAAAAATTATTTATATTAAAAACTGAAATTTCAAATTAAATTCCCCGTTTATTACAAAAATATTTTAACATCTTTTATTCCTCCCCTAAAATCAAATCCTACTGAATAGCGTCCCAAGAAAAAATATATATCTAATTATCTTCCCTTGTCTCGACGTCCATCATTTCCCCGTTTACCCGAGGGTTGAAATTCTTCTTACATCTCGCCTATTAACATTTCAAAGGTACTGGACCTTCCTGTGGGAGTCTCCTTCGGCACTCCCTTGACAATTGGCGGGCCCCTCACCAGAACACAAGCTTCCTGCTTTCTTCTTACGGACTTTCTGGTAAATTTAGCATAGGCGTAGCAAAAAAAGTGTTTTAGTTTTAAAGAAATTTAAATAATTTACACAACCTGTAATATGGATAGTAGCTGTATTTACTGATACTATACATTAGAATTTGGGTCAGGTTTTTGTTTTAAGAAGTACAAACTATAGCTTATTAAACATTGCAACCAGACCCAATTATCGTTAAATATACATTCTTTTACTTTATTTCTACACAGTACACAAGGCTTGGTCTCCTTTTTTTATCTTCCTTACTTGAAGGATTTGGATTCAAGCTTATTCCCCTCAATCTTGCCATCTTCTTCGGGAGAGTCCTACGTCTCTTCTTCCATATAGTTTATACTTTACAACCGGTCTTATTAATCTATCTTTGTTAAGTATTTCAATGAGTTTTCTCCATGTTATTTTATTTTATTGCATCCTGTTATTCATCAAGAATATATTTAATTTGGTCGCTATATTTTAATTTCTGATTAGGTGTTTCAATGTATATTAAAGGACGTTATCCACTTATTGTACACAAGAGAGATACCTTAAAAAATAATCAAAACAATCAAAAATTATCTTAAATACTTATTTAAGCTGGTAATGACATTATATGGAAAGATTTTCTGAGTCCTCTATTGTTTAACTTTCTTATGGATGAAATAATAAAAAAAAGTAAGAACTAAAAAAGGATACCAACTGATACCATCAAGATAGGGCAAAAATGATGTTAAAGATAGCAAAGATGAAAACACCCTAGAAAAATTAATGATAAAACACTACGGGACAGAGCTAGAAGTACAGATATACGACGTAGATGCAAGGTGAAGGACATTAAGCACTTGGTAAGAAATAGAAGAGTAGAGTGGAACGATCATATAAGCCAATGACAACAAATAAAGTAGTAAAAACGTTGATCATGTCTACATAAAAAGTAAAAGAAGAAAAAGAAGAAAAAAAGAAGAAGAAGAAGAAAAAGAAGAAGAAAAAGAAGAATATTTATTCTTCTGTTTACTTTAAAAATTCCATTTCGTCTGAATGTATTTCTGGCTTTCTTGTTTTCGCATCGTCCAAGTTTCACTACCATAGGTTAAAACCGATGCTGTCATTGCCATTAGCTTATAAAATTAAATTCTTTTTGACGTGACAACGTCTTAAATTAGGTTGTGGCTCGGAGTCATTTAAGAAAAAGTGTAACGCCCGCTCACGTCTGTTACAGTGAGTCGCCGAACGAGAGAGAGGCCCGCCGGACCGGCGAATGCCTTGCGTCTCTCTCCCACTCAAACATGATCGGTCCGCTGCGCGCGGCACTAGAGAATTAGGCGCGTTGAATCGCTAAAGTTGAAAATCGTTGAAAGTATCGTCAGCTGTGTCTGTAGTGAAAATGTGGAGTGCTTAGATTCGTCATTTACAACAACTACAACAATAAAGGTAAATAATTGTACACTAATATTTCATTATCGTAAACTGTGATTGATTGATTAATTGTTAGATTGACACAAAAGTTGAGAAACTGAGTTTATAGGTTATGTCATACTATTGACAAATGTTGATAGTGTTAAGTAAATTATTAGTTTAAATCACTCTGCAATCAATCGTAATTCAGTCGATATTTAGCAAAAATTTGAACCTTCGATCTGAATAAGTGTTTTGATTTTCAAATTGATTCTTTAAAATTAAAAATATTAAAATATATATAATCAGAAGTGAACGTCACATAACATTATCTGTACTTATTATTATTTAATATGTAGGCAAATACATGTGACCATACTTGGTAGACACAATTGGAAATAGTAATTTTTTATAACTGAAAAAAATAAATATATAAAATACTGGTAGCAAACAATAACTTCAATGATCGATATCTCCGCAACTAATTGATATATCGAAAAAATTTTCAAATAAATTTTGTAGAAAATAATAAGATCAATAATATAATATAAAATAAATAATATATAAAATAATAATATAATAATATATAATATATAAAATAATATATAAAAAATATAAAATAATATATAAAATAAATAGACAAAATCACTCAAATAGAAATTAGTTAAGTTTAAGTTTACATGTACAATGTTTTAGTAAACAAAATATATTTCTATAGTTAAAATTTGTGCAATTCTTATTTTCATTCAATTCCTTGTTCCTATTGTGCAATTTAATAATATTCATATCAATGAATATTCTACCGAGAAAAAGACGTTGTCACGTAAAATCTTCGCCCGTAAAACCGACTTTACAGGCAAC
The DNA here is from genome assembly GCF_040954645.1 of Diabrotica undecimpunctata. Classification (NCBI taxonomy): domain Eukaryota; kingdom Metazoa; phylum Arthropoda; class Insecta; order Coleoptera; family Chrysomelidae; genus Diabrotica; species Diabrotica undecimpunctata. The sequence continues at coordinate 165,049,563 of NC_092804.1, forward strand.
CGATTTTTTTTGTTCCTTGTTATATTTTGAAATGTTTTTTGGATTGTTTACCACATCATCTGATATTTGTGGATCTTGTTGGTAATATATTCTCCTACTTCATAACTTGTGACGGGTAGCTTCTATTATAGATAGGGATAGACCAGACGCAGTTAAATTTAATTAAAAGAAAATAATTCAGCTAAATAACAAAAATGAAATAAAAAATTGTCTTAGAACAATATAAAATTTACTACTGTGCAATATTTACAATGAAAATAAACATACGAATCTTCGTAAATAGAATCTGCTGAACAGATTTAGGTGAACAGAAAACAAGCAACGTTTGGATGGGTGTGAAACGACGATTTTCAGTCAATATGCAAAGACCATGGAAATCGCCGATAAATACTCAGTCGAAACGATCGAACTTGGTCCGCTCTAAAATAAAAATTAAAAATGTAAACGTTTATCGTCTTAATAAAATTATAAACTCAAAATATAATTTAGCCTTCTTTCTTGTTCCCAAATTTCCACTTCTGCACCGCTCTCATCTTAAAACCGCATCCTCTTCGGGTACCTAATTTTCCATATCGCTGGACTCCTAAACATGGATCACTTTCTGCAGGTACTATTTTCAGCACCGTACCTACTGCCCTGATTCGACAACCACCTGGCTAGACCCTGATTAGATGGTCAATAATTCGAAATATTTCGAATTCGAAAGACGAATTATATATTTTAAACCATTATCTATATCCTCACAAGAAAGGTTGTCGAAGCTCCTCCGTTAAGGACAAAATTTAAAATTATTTATAAAGCGTAATACATAAGCAAGCTTAGGGAGTTCAGAAGGTTCGAATGTTCTATTAGGCCAATGAGTTTCTGGTTTAGCTAGCCATGATGGACCATGAAACCACACTTCAGAACTAATAAGTAATGTAGGAGAAATTTCCCTTGATAGAAGATCTGCGGGATTCTCAAGTGTATTCACGTAACGCCATGTGTGAGATTTGGTCAAAGTTTGAACTTGAGAAACTCTATTTGCCACAAACGTCTTTAACAAACTCGAAGTAGTCTTTATCAATCCTAGAACAATAGTGGAGTCGCACCAGTAAGTGATTTCTTCGAAATCTAATTGCATGTGTTGTTTTACCTTGTCTATCAACTCAGCTAGCAAGTAAGCTCCACAAAGTTCTAGGCGCGGTATCGTGAGGATGTGTTTTAAAGGAGCTACTCTGGTTTTGTACAACCGTGTCTAAAAAACCATGTAGTTGAATTGACTTGTAGTCTGTACAAATTACATGCCTAGAAATTTGTAATTGATTAATTTTAATTAGTTGAGTCTGATATGTAACCCATTTCGTAAAGATATCCATGGGAAGGACTTCGTCCTAGGAAATTTTTAATTTCCACAAATCTTGGAGAATAATCTTAGCCGTTATAGTTACAGCCGAAAGCAAACCTAGTGGATCAAATATTTTCGATATAGTGAAAAGAATAAGTCTCTTTGTAACTTTACACTTGTGCTCTATAGTTTGAACATTGAAATGAAAAGTGTCAGATTTTGGACTACACAATAAGCTCAAAGTTTTGATAGTATCGTCAGCTCCACTTTCCAAGGAAACATTATTTAGATTGTCAAAGTTTAAAATTGGTTTGACTTTCATTTTCTCAATTGGAAACCATGACGAGACAATAATTCGGAAGTAAGTGATTAAATGCGTTTGATATCTTCTATTGTAGAACCACCTGTGTAAAGATCGTCGACATAAAAATCCCATCAAATTATAGAAGATATGTCGGAAAAATCGGTTGCATACATATGTGCAAACGATGTATTCACGTCGAGCGAATCATCATCATTATCAGCCCATAGTTGTCCACTGCTGAACATAGGCCCCCTCGAAAAACCTCCATTCAGATCTAGTTTTATTATCTGACATTTCATTCTTCGAGGGAAAATGGCAATTTAAAAGGCCGCGCTTGCCATGCGTGTTGGCGAGTTTAGGAGAGAATAAAGGATAGTGTGAATAAAATAGTGACCTGTCTGCCTTCGGAAACCTAATCGCCATTCAGGGTCAGAAGAAACAAGAGTTAGAAAACAGAGGCTGATAGGATAGACATTTCACCCAAGACCAGTTGAAGAAGAGTGAAATGTGAAGGCTTTCATGACTCGCCAGGTGTGATTCATGAGCGTATGAGTATTTATACTTATTGTGTTCCCGCTCATACATCGGTGTAGTGACTACAGACTGTATGGCTCGTCCAGCATGCCATAGCATGGAGAACTGAGGGCACGACATACTGCGTTGCAGACCCCGCACCCCCCGAAATCCATGGCCTGACGGCTAAATCATAAATCTGATGAAATCTGATTTCTAATTATGATATGTGAATTATCAACTGATACCTTGTATGTAAAAAGCCTTGTCTTGTGTAGTGTAAACCAGGCATTTGTTATTATTGTATTGAATTCCTATTACAGCTTTAATAAGATATAAGGAAATAGGCAATAGAATAAAAAATCCAACTAATTAACACCATAAATGGTGCATAATGGAAAAATTTTGACTAATACCAAACAAAATTTAAAAAGATGAATAACATATAATCTACTGATAGAAACGAATCGTAGTTTTGAACTAATTATGTTTATAATTATATTATTTTTATTTAATTTGATCTACTACTTTTCGCTTTAACTATAGTAAAGTTTTTGTTACCGACCTGTAAATTTTTTTGTGGGAAAAAAACTAAAAAGTAATAAATGTGAAAAGTTCGATTAATTTTTTTAATAACAGCATTGTTTAAAATTATTTTAAAACAAATCTAATGTAGTGTATGGGCTCCTACAACTCGCTGAACTTCTGCACAAAGTACAGACATACTTTCAGTTAAATTTTGAATAGTTTCTTGATCTAGATGTTATTCCCATTCTTCCACGAGAAGTTCCTCGACATGTTGTCTTAGTAGCTGAAAGTCATGCAAGCGCTTCCCAATTGTATCCCAAATGTGTCTACTTGGATTTAAATCTAGAGTCCTCGCTGGACAGTCCATAACCTTACGATTGTGGGTAGTCAAATAATTTTGACTACCACAATATTGTGGCCACGTACAATCTCCCATTATCTTGCTAAAGAATAAATTCTGGACCCACATTTTTAGCAAGTGGGACAACATGTGTTTCAAGAACATTGTTAATGTACCGCTCTGCTGTCATCGCCGCTCCTTGAATAACTACTAGGCCAGAGCGGACATTTAACGTTATCCGACCCCAAACCGTAATTGAACCTCCGCCAAAAGCCTGGGTTTCTTAAATTGTGGAATCCAAAAAGCGCTTGGCTTGTTTTCTCCAAACTATAACACGTCTATCAACATCATTTAAAAAAAATCTAGACTCGTCAGTAAACATCACGTTACTCCATTGTGCCGATGTCCAATTCATGTGTTCTTCTGCAAACAAGCGTCTGGCTCTACAAGGTGAAAGTGTCAAAGGAGGTACTCTAGCTTGCCTTCTTGCATTCAACCCACGTTCATGAAGCCGATTACGTTTAGTTTAAGAATGTATTCTTAGGGTGCGTTCATTACGGAGACCATGGCATGGTATCCTCGCCTAGAGCATAGCACTGACAGTGAACGCTCGCATTTAAAATAATGCATTTATTTTACTTGGCGATGATAATATAATACCATCCTATGGTTCGATCAAGGGTCGGGGCCTCGTTATGAACGCACACTTATATCTGTAGCTTTTAGCAACTTATTTTGTAGCGTTTTAGCAGTACTTCTACGATCTAGCTGCAGTCGCCCTTGCACGATGCGTATAAGGTTGTGTTCTAATAACTACATACATTTTATGTCTGGTCCAGGCTCTATTTCTCGCATCACCACTAACATTTCTGCTGTACGGGGTATTGAGTAACCTTCTTGAAATAAAGTTATTGTCCTAGCAATTTGAATCTCTGTGAGATACACTCTTCGCCTTCAAGGCAAAATGATAATTCCAAAATATTATCAAGTTTTGTGTTTTTTTTTATTGAATATAAGAAAAACGAAGATAAAAACTTGTTTTTTTTTCCTTCACTTGTAACGTTCCAACGAACATTCATTGGACGTCAATCTATGACGTGCCAACGAATATTCATTGGGTGCCAATTTGTAACCCTTCGAGGCTCAATTTGTAACATCCCAACGTTGAGCTGCTGTTGTCAACTTGTAACCGCAAACCTTAGTTTGCTGCTATAACCCGACTAACATCACTAACGACGTTGTAGCGACAAATCGTTTCCCGTTGGGACCAATTTTTAACGTCATAACCCCTAATGTATCAATTGCAAAATTGCTACATTAGACGTTATATGAAACACTCCCTGGCTAGCTCACTCAGGACGTGAATATGGCCTACTCTGAAGCAACACACGCAAACAAGTAAAAAGAAGAAACAATACACAATTAAATTAACACATGTTTATTAAAATATTAAAAAAAAAATGACAGAAAAATACATGTTTAAATATGATATTGAATTTAAATAAAAATTATTCGACTTCTTGCTACAGTGTTACATTATAGTAAAGAAAAATGTTTGTCACCAAATCCTAGGTTTTATCCTGGTCTTTTCTGCTATGGTTGTTAGCAAGCCATGTTGTTAGCTGTGGATTTTCTTGCCCCGGATTCAACTCTCCTATCGGAATGATAGTGCCATTCTCAGGCCGGTTGGTCTTCTGGATGTTAATAGAATTTGACCCGCACCTGAGAAATGTATCCCGGAGGTTGACTCCTAATCAGGAGACGACACAACAATTGGTTATTGTACTTTTACAGAAGTCATGAAGAAAATCGACATTTTTAGAAATAGAAGCCATTATATCGACTTTTGTATCGAACGGGAAGGGGGAAATGTCAACAAAAAGGAGTCTTTGACAGACAGTTAACCAACAATGCAATGACAATATTACTAGCATTAAACTAAACAGAGAATAAAGATGGCACCTCTCGTTCCAAAGTAACAAAAATAGAGATGAAAATAAAATTCATTCTTTAGAAACTTGAGTAAAAGATAAAAATGATGATTATTAAGAAAATAGGAAAGGTAGATACTGAAATATATATATATATATATATATATATATATATATATATATATATATATATATATATATAAAGAAGATAAATTTGGACGCCAACTGGTTTTTATACCAAATACCAGTAAAAATGAAAAGAGAATAATGAATCAATTAAGTAACGACATAATTCTGATACAATCTATATCTGAGAAAATATATAGAAAAATAAGAGATACAATGGAGGATATAGAAGAATATGAATTATGACAGAAGATATGGAAATTGGAGAATAGAATTAACGAAATATATTAACATAAGAAAGAAAGCAGGCAATGTAGCAGTTATAACGCTACACACTTATAAAAACTATACGTGTCTACTGGGTGAACGTACATATTTAAGTTTCTACCTAATGCAGTCAACAATTTACATTAAATTAAGTTAGTGGCTTCTTTTTCGTTTTAATCTGTCTATACTGTTCAAGAATTATTTAAAATAAGTCGAACGAAGCCCAAAAGAGACGAGTTAAAAATATATAAGTGTTAAAAGAGCGGTAAAAGTTTAGCTGAGAGTAAATATGAAATAATGCAAACAGTAACAAAAGAAACACAAAAAATAAAGAGAACAGGCAGAAATGCTACGCTACAATTAATAATGGAACCAAGAATAGAGAGCAAGGAAAATATTAAACGAAGAAATTAAAGTTTAAGAGAATGGTCCAATTTAAATTCTACTTTATTATTTACAACAGCTATGAATAAAGTGAAAATTACTATAACGATCTCTAAATACCGATGGGAGAAGGAACGTCAATAAGAAGACATAAGCTACTTTTCTGTATTAAAAATTATAAACTACAAATTTCATCTATTTTTTCTAGCACCAAGTTATTATATCTTCCTTTTCTCTTTGCGTTGTTTATGAACCCTTTAAACAATTGAAATATAGAACGTCCATGTAAAATGACTCGAAGACCATCAACTCCTTCGGGAAGGATTTCGTGAAACGAATGATGAGCCTGGCTTCTACCACATACGATTATTACCTAGTATACTATACTACTAGCCAGAGTGTAATGTGGGTATCGCCCCCACGTTATGGGGTCGAACAAATCAACACTTTTTGCTCCCTTTTTGTGGTCGACAGTTATGAGATGACTGTCTGTCTTGTAGGGTTGTTGGGAACTTCTTGGTGAAACTCAACTGTGTAATTCCGTTACGGATGTCAGCCAAGTTAGTTAAAGTTGGTATTAAACCGTTTTTACAGAGAGGGATTTTATACATAGCATAAGGCCGTTAAACAATTATAAATAAATTGGTAGAATACAACTATCCAAATTATGTACAAATTCGATACAATATTAAGAAATGTTATTTTTGAAATATATTATAAAATCTACATACCACCCTAAACTACAAGTAAAATAAAAAAACAGGATTTAGGCAGTCAATTGAACAGGATATAACAAAACAATAAGGAAAACATAAAAATGTAATATAAAACTATATATATATATATATATACATATATATATATATATATATATATATATATATATATATATATATATATATATATATATATATATATTGTTATGATTGTTTATTTTGACTTTAATCTTAGTTTATTGAGCCAATAAAAAAAATATAACTTATTTGTTATCAAAAGTAAAATAAACTCCTTATATTACCTGTGTTCGATGGATTCAAAGATTTTCTAGTTGTCTTTTATCGGGATAGAGAAGAAGGATAAGAATAAAAAAAATATTATATTACAAAAATTTACGTTTCTTTATTTTATATAAACGAATAAAACAATTATCAAATTCTGTCGTTATCTTGTCAATCAACATACAAGAAAATAAATCAAATTTTTATAATAATAAGATTTTAAATCTACATACATTTATATTAAGTGAAAACCAATTTTACTTAAATTTTTCTTTACTTGAAACAAAAAAAACAACAAAACTTTAAACTTTCGATTAGCCTAACAAAACCTCAGTTCTTAAATTTGAATGCTAATGACCATGATGTCAAACCGATCCTTCACAGATATAAAATTCAATTGTACAAAACACTTACAGCTTATTTTCTTATTGAGTTGTATGTTGGAACATACCCAGAAAAATCCAGTCTCCTCAACGATGTGATCTCTCCTTTTTGGCATCTAGGCTCCTTCCTAACGTCTCTGTAAACCTGCTGCAATAACCAAAAACACCTGATGCACTTCTCCAAAAACTCAACTACTTATTAATGACACAAGGACCTCCCTTTTGTCAACTTGATGCCGTAAAACTACTTTCACAAATCTTCACAAAATGCTAACGGTAGATACAAGGACTTCTTTCAATCTACTTGCTATTTCCTTCTGCAAAACTATTCAATTCTTTTCACAATGCCGGTATCCAACTCACGAACCACACCCTATCTTGAGACAAACGACTGTTTCCTTCGATGACCAAATTATCACTGCCTTCTCCGGTTCTCATGATCGGCTCACAAATTTCCATTTAAAAACTACCGTCCAATCAAAAGCTCAAATTGTGTTTACCATGATTTTGGAAGCCTAATTTCGGTTTCAGAGAAAAACTAAATAGCTTACTTTAAAATTGGTTTTGTCAATACACAATTTATACATATTTCAAAAGATTAGAATATGGTCGTTTAATACTCGATTATACAAACAATGAAAAGATTAACTTACAGGTAAAATGTCTTCTAATTCTAAACAAAGGTTTTTTGATAATTTTGTTTGAAACGAAAAAAGGTCGTTTGCCAAACAAATTTCTATTCTTATCTACACTAAATCTTATCTTAAATTACTATATACAATTTGTTTATATTGATATCTTAAAATTTTATTTCGATGGATTTTTTTATTTATTTTTCTTTGGTTGGGAAAGAAGAAACATAACAATATATATAATAAAAAAAGAAAAAAAGTCGATAAAGAAAAAAAAAACAAATTGAACAAGCACATAAATCAAATAGGAAGAATAATGTAAAAGAACGTCGACGTAAAGACCAAGAAAACTCATAATGTCAAGCAATATTTGCAACCGATTCACTATTATATATACCTATAAAAAAGAGAAAAAAAGAATAAGAAAACAACTAACCAACCTCCAGTCAACTACTTCAACAAAATGCTTCTAGAAAAACTCTGTGGCATTATATGTTAAACAGTTTTAATTATTATTAACAAAATTAAAAAAATAAACAAAGAAAATTGTGAATTAACATAGATAATCAAAAGATCTTTAAAACGTATTGTAGCAAAAATATTATTTACTTTCTCAGCAAGAATGAGTATCTAAAAGTTTTCTTTATCCAATACGAACGCCCATAACTATAACCCTTAGGTATAAAATCTGCATGAAGGAAATAATATTCGAAATGAATAAAACATTATACTTCCAACCATTACTATAACAATAATAGATTCAATTCTAGAAATGTCCGGATAACAAGATTTTCCGGATCTGGACGCTTTTAAAGCGTCTCCTACCAGTGGCGTGTACAAAGATCAGTAATCATTTCATTTAAATTACGAACAAAAATTTAACCTGCTCTGCTCCGGGTTATATTTAAAATGCCTGATACTGGGTGGGATGAATACTCACTCCAACCGTTTTCTTAATTCATGCACTCCACTAAACTAAAAAGAATATTAAAAAATATGAAAACAATAAGTAGAAAAATTATTGTTAAATTTAAAAGGAAAATGATTCAACGCACTACGCACAAGTCGCTTACCTTTAAATAGCGCTTTGTAGGACGTAACGATAGAGGAGATCGTCTAATACAATTCTGCCAAGAACAAAGTCTAATAATCACAAACACGTTCTTTAAGTTACCTGTGAGACGGTTATATACATGGCGCTCACCAGCAAATAAACCGGAAAAAGTGATAAGAAACCAAATCGATTATATAATGATTAAAGAGAGATATCGTAACACCATCATCATTTAAAACATATCCAGGAGCAGATATCAAATTAGACCATAACCCACTAATCTCTAATGTCACGCTTAAACTTAAACGTGTTAGAAAACCATAAAGAACTCCAAAATTAGATGTTAGAAAATTAAAAGAAGCTGATATACAAAACAAACTCCAACAGAAAATGTACGAAAACTTTAATAAATTAGATACTAACACCTACGAGATAAACCAACAATATGAAACATTAAAAAACTGGCTCCTCGTTCCATGCAGAAGAGGTATTAAAAGAACCGATAAAAAAGACAGACAACTAAATGATCGACGAAATACTGGGCAGGATGGACCAAAGAAGACAAGCCAAGAACAAAGACAATTACAAAATCATTAACAGTAAAATCAGAAAAATGATAACAGAAGCAAAACAAACTTACTATGAGGAAAAATATAAAGAGATAGAAGATCTTCAAGACAAATACGACCTATTCAACCTACATAAAAAGGTTAAAGAAATGGCAGGGCTGCAAAAAAGAAACCATAACACATCTCTTTTAGATAAAAATGGAAATACTATGATAACGACTGACGAAAAACTAAAACGATGGAAAGAATATATGGAAGAGCTCTTCCACGACGAAATAGGAAACCTACAAGACATTTCTTTCGACGACAGAGAAACAAGTATAAAAATTACAAAGGAAGAAGTATTTTATGCACTAAAGAACAACAGAAATAGAAAAAGCCCAGGGCCAGATCAACTACCTATCGGTATTTTTAAAATAATAGAAAATGAGTACATGGATGTCCTCTTAAAGCTCTTTAATAAAATTTATCAGTTGGGTGACATACCGTATGAATGGTTGACTTCAACATTTATTAATCTCCCAAAAAAGAAAAATGCTAGAGATTGCACCGACCACCGCACCATAAACTTGATCTCTCACACACTTAAAATGTTTTTAAAAATCATCCATAAACGCTTTTACCAAATACTTGATGTGAATATTGAAGAAATCCAATTTAGATTCCGTAGAGGCGTAGGTACCCGTGAAGCTCTCTTTGCATTTAACGCACTAATCCAGAGATGCTTGGATGTGAACCAAGATATGTAGATATCTTCTCTGTTTCACAGATGACAACAAGGCTTTCGATAAAGTCCGACACAAAGAGCTAATGGACGTCCTCAGAGCAAAACAATTACAATACAATGACTTTCGAAATATAACAAATCTATATTATAAAGAGCAGGCACACATATGCTTTAATGAACACACATCAGAAGAGTTCGAAGTTAAAAGAGGAGTGCGACAGGGGTGTGTATTGTCACCACTACTATTCAATGCATACTCTGAAGAAATTATGAAAAGAGCTCTTGAGGGAGAAACAGCGGAAATAAAGGTCAATGGAAGACTAATTAACAACATTAGATAAGCGGACCATACCATCATAATAGCAGACAACCTCCAAGACCTCCAAAAGTTAATAAACAAGGTAGTTGAGTATGGAGAAGAATATGGATTATCAATAAACATTAAGAAAACTAAATTTATAAGGATATCAACAACCCAAAATAATGATGAAAGCCTGACAATTGACGATAATACTTTAGAACAAGTAGAAAACTACAATTATCTTGGCACAATAATTAATCACATAAACGATTCTTCTTCTTAAGGTGCCTTCTCCATTACTGAAGGTTGGCTATAACTACGGAAAATTCCTCTCCATCTTGAGCTGTTCTTAGTATCGAATGTGTGTCCATACCTGTCCAGTCTTTTACATTCTTCAACCAGGAGCATTTTCTTCTTCCTGGACCTATTCTTCCTTCCACTTTCCCTTCCATTATAAGTCTTGGAAAGACTTATCTCTTTCTATAAGAAAGTTGTATTTTTCTCCTCTGTAAATATGTCCTAGATAACTCGTTTCTCTGTTTTTTACAATATTTAGGACTTCTCTCTCAGTACCCATTCTTCTTAGCACCTCGTTGTTGGTCACGTGCTCTGTCCAATAGATCTTCAGCATCCTTCGAAAAACCCACATCTCAAAGGCTTCTATACGCCTCATACTTGTAATTCCGAGAGTCCATGTTTCCACTCCGTATAGCAATATGGAATAACACAAAAGATTACTCCAAAGAAAACAAAGCTCGAATAGAGAAAGCACGAACAAACTTCGATAAAATGAGAAACATGCTTTGTGCAAGAGAACTAAAATTAGACTTGAGAGTTAGGCTGGCTGGAAAATATAACACCTTTTATTTTCTCTGCTTGACGGGATAGAAGCATGGATACTCAACTCGTCGACTACTAAAAAGTTGGAAGCATTTGAACTGTGGGTGTATAGAAGAATCCTGAAGATATCATGAACCGAGCATGTAACAAACAATGAAGTCTGAGAAGAGTCAACAAAAGAATGGAAATATTGGAAACCATCAAGACATGAAAGCTGCAATACTTGGGGCATCTTATGGGTAATGAAAGATACAACATACTTCAATTAATTATACAAGGGAAAATCCAGGATAGGAGAAGTGTAGGAAGGAGAAGAATTCCATGGTTCCGTAATTTGAGGGAATGGTACGAATGCACACCAATCGAACTATTCAGAGCGGCAGCATCTAAGATCAGAATGGCCATGATGATTGTCAACCTCCGTCGCGGAGATGGCACGTAAAAAAAAAGGACTTACATAATGTATATAGACGAAAATGACTACTCAGTTCATCACTGCACAACTTTCTTGGTAATTTCCAGAATAAGTTAAATTCTCTAAAAGTTCAATTCTTTTTGTTAAAGATAACAACTCTTTGTCGTAGTATTTTCTGAGAACTCCCAAGTTTACTTATTGAGATAGATATTTCAACGATTTGTGACTACAAAATTAAAATTCATATAGCGCACTTTTATATGATAGTCCAACAAATAATTGGTATTATTTTGCATTACATAAAAAATGTATATATACAAGTAAATTTATTAAATTAATTATCATATAAACTCTAATAAACTTGTACCCCAACAAAATTCAATATTTGATTAGCTTATACAAGGAAATATAGGTTCTTGAAGAGAAACTATATTCAAAGTTTTATCGATTATTCATTATTGTGTTATTGTGTTATTTGAACAATTTAATAAAAGAAAACAAATTGTGTGTGACGTATTTATTATATATACAATTAATTTTAACACTCCTGACAAATTTTTGTTGTTTTGCTGCGTTTTTGTCATACAAAATTCTTACGTAAATAACATTTTAATCGAACTTTATTGTATTTGGATCTAGATGCATAACATTTGCCTCGTTTGCGTAATTCTAGTTGTACTTGTTCGGTTTGATAGACCTTGTGATGTTGACTGATAATTTTCCGTATTAAGTACATTTTTTCAACTGTCTTCTAGTCGGCCTGGAACATGGTACATGAGGTTCTACTAAGTTCTTCTCTATTTCAAATGGAACAATTATCTTTTGTGGCGGCATTCTGATTTCTTACCTGGCTGCAGCTGTTTTAATAAATCAGAGGCATTCAATGCCGCAATGTTGATAAAATTTATAAAGAGAACAACTAGCCATCTGTTGGATTACCTGTTACAACTGTATTCGGCAACCATCCTATCTAGGGTATCAATTGGATCCTTGGTGGCATGGTAATGGGAAAATCTCCTTGATTTTTTATGAGTTTCCTGTGGAACGATGCCATCGCGATGTCCAAAAGTTAACAATATAACGCCTGTTTTTTTTTTGGAACATACGACATCATGGTAACTTTTGGCAGCACGTCGCGATTGGGGCAATAATTCTTTAGCGATAAAACATTTTTTTTAGTGATACACTAGTGATAGTAAGGTTTTGATTAAGTAACTCTTCAGCCAACTCCAAAAATGGAGAGATAGCTAGCAGTCAACATCGTAAATACTGCTAAATGAAATCGGCAACAACAGGCCTTAAGGCCTAACATACGAAGAAGAAGGAAAAGAAAGGTTTAAGGTTTAAGATTTTAATATTTAAGATAGATAAACCAACCAGAAGTAAGATCAAAAATATGTGCAAGGTGGAAAACATAAATGATTTAGTTTTGTGACAGATTTAAAACTCTGGAACTGACACATCAATAGAATGTCAAAAAGCTAAACAGTTAGAATACGTTAAGACCTGTCGCTAATGGGACAAGTCGATCTAGAAGAAGATTGGATGGCAATATGCAAAGAGCATAATATGGCAACAGCATAATATTATTCTTCTTCTTCTTTTTGATGTGCCTATCCGTTACGAATGTTGGCGATCATCATGGCAATCTTTATCTTATCTGGAGCAGCGCGTATTGAACCAGATTCTTAGGTTCTTTAACCAAGATGTTCTTCTTCTTTCTGGACCTCGTTTTCCAAATATTTTTCCTTGCAGGATGGCTTGAAGGAGAGTATATCTGGATTCATTTCGCATAATATGTTCGAAGAACCGTAACTTTCGAGATTTGATGGTGGTCAGTACTTCTCGATTCTTATTCATTCTTTCAGTTTTCCGCACATATCTTCGTTCAAGGTCCACGATTCAACACCATAAAAAAGGACAGAGAAGATGTAGCATCGCAGCATTCTTACTTTTGTATCAAGAGAGAGGTTGTGACTCTTGAAGAAGGCCCCCATCCGATTGAAGACGGATCTAGCTTTTCCGATGCGTGCTCTAATCTCCTGGTTGTTGGTCCATTCTTCATTTATTATGGTGCCGAGGTAGTTGTAGTGCCTCACTCTTTCTACAGGGGATTGGTTGACGTAGAGTTGACCTTCTGTTATTCTTTTCTTGCTAATTATCATAACCTTTGTTTTCTTAACGTTTATATTGAGTCCATATTTTTGACTGTAATACGTAATTTTGTTCATAAGAACTTGTAGGTCTTCTAAGTTGTCCGCAAATACTATGTGTCATCTGCATATCTGATGTTGCTTAGCCGGTAACCATTTGGTAGAATACCTTTTTCAGTTTCGTGCAAAGCTTCGATAAATATTCTTTCAGAGTACAGATTGCAGATTATAGGAGATAAAATACAGCCTTGCCTCACTCCACGCATGATTAATATATATATATATATATATATATATAAATATATATATATATATATATATATATATATATATATATATATATATATATATATATATATATATATATTGTTATGATGTGTTTTTTGTTTGAATGATGAGCAATGAGTATTTTTAATAATATAGGGTTTTTATCGCGGTTCTCAAAGAATTAGCTTGTAAGTACTTTTTTAAATTATCTTTATTATAACTATTATGAAACACACATATATATCTAACCTAGTCAATGTAAATTTAAAATAAACTATCTTTAAACTGATATTCTTATGAAACTAATTAAATTCTATAGACAATCTAAAATTTAAACAAACTATCTTCAAAATTGAAATTGTTATGACACTAACTAAATTATATTAACAAAATTTTGTACCTTTCTTTCACTGAATGCCTAAATGAACTGTTTTCCACTAAGTATATAGATTCTAATCACCACTGAATGTCTTCGTACTTCAGTTATCCTTGTTTTTTTTTGTGAAATTACTTTTTTCAATTATCAGCTTCTACCAATTTAAGATATAGTTTTCTTCACCAGCATTTATACACCACCAACCAAACCAGCAAACAGCATTTATATTTATTCTTCTTTTCAATATACCAATATCCAATTATTATAAGTTGATTTATACTAATCTCCAACCATAATATAATTTAATTTCTTCCAATATACCTTTTTTTATCTTCAATAATTATTTGTGTATAATTATAAATGTGCATTAAATTATATGCATAATTTTTAATCTTCATTTAACTCACTATATTAAACTATTGGACTATTTGTACTTGATTCACTGACTCTAACTAACTTTCATAATAAACTGCTTGACTTCTGACTAAAAAACTTAAAAACTGCCAAAAACTGCCATCTTGAATCCAAATCACGGGTATTTATATGTTTTTGGATTTCTAGAACCATCTGGTAATAGATCATGTTCCAATTTGTTCCATTAACTACTTGTCTGAATTTTCTGGAACAAACCATTTCGCAAACATGGCCATCTCCGGAGATCCAGAGAATTCCATTCTTTTCTATTAATAATTTTGTTTACATTTAGGCTTTTCAGATCAGAATATATAATTAAATTAGTAACTTAACATTCTAATTTAATAAAATACACATTTCAAACAATATATTATTATAACCCACTTTATATTCGTAAATATTCTTAAACGTCACTTCAGAGTATAAATATCTGTCAATCTCCGAGAGTATTTTTGGTTGCCTAAGCACATGGCTCACTTATATATATTTACAATATTAAAATACAACTTTTTACAATTATTATATGCTAATTTATTAAAAATGCCCTCACATAAATATATTTTTATTAAATTCTCTAGTATATAACTTATTTAAAACAACCAAATATCTAATATTATGTAGTATATAACTTATAAATTATTTTCTATAAACCCTAATCGTCACAATACCCCAAAAATAATATTTAAAATAAATAATTTACTTATTATTTTTTTAAATATTAATTTTCTCATACCTTATTAAATTTAATAAATCAAATTTTTTTTTATTTATTTAAAATGTGTTAAATACATCCCTGTTCGCTGTCTATGTCAAAACAGAGAACAACGGATCACAGTTCGGCTATTCTATGGTCAAACTGTCATGTCAAATGGAGCAATGAATGCTATTTATATATCAGAGAATAAAATATAACCTTAATTCAAAATATAATCTATATTGTGTTATGTTTATTTATAGACAAAATCTAGGAATTATTTCCATTCCACAGGCTTTCTTCCATATGAATTGGTAAGTTTTACACTTTTTATAAAGACATTTACACAATCAATTCTGTATCTAACCCCAAATTATGATTTTTAGGGTACCAAACAATTTTCATATTTACAAAATTCAACAAGTATGATGTCAAATTGATTCAAAATAATGAAATCTACCATCTATTTAACAAATCAAGTCTATTGAATAAAATGGATATATCAGTAAGTTATTAGTGTTATTATATTTGTGTTAAAGGTATAGAAATCATTATTCAATCTCTTCATGATATTGAAAAATGTCGTTGATATGAAATATGCCTCTTAGTCTGTTCTCTGCATCTATTAACACATAACTATTTAGTCCATTCTGATTTTCAATTGCATATGGACCTTCAAACATTGGTTGTAATTTCTTACAACGGTTTTCTTTAACATTACTTTTTCTAAGTGAACGAATTAACACTAGGTCTCCTTTTTGAAATGTGATTGGTTTTTTTATATTTCGATTTTGTCTTCTGATATATTTTTCAGCTTTCCTCCTAATTCGGTTATTCACTTTCTGCATTACTTGTTCTAACATATCCTGATTATATTCACTAATCCACTTTCTGTTTCCTATATGGCCAAACATTAAATATTCTGGTACTTCCTCTGTATTCAAATTATGTGTATTATTTAAAAAAATACTCTACTTGTGGTATATGTTGCTGCCAAGTTTCGTGTTGATTTTGGCACAGTATCCTTAAATATTTTATAACTTCTTTAATATATCTTTCTGCAGGATTTGCCTGAGGATGTCTGATACTTGTAAAATGAATGTTGATTCCCTTTTTCTCACAAAATGTCTGAAATTTTTGGTTGTTAAAATATGTAGCATTATCTATTATGCAATTTCTAAATGGTCCTATTTCTTCGAAAAATTGATTAATATATAATTTTAATGTTTTAACATTTGTTCTAGAGCAGGGATATAGTTTAATAAATTTTGTATATAAATCAACTATCACTAGTATATGCTTTTTTCCTGTTGGACTGAGAACTAAATTTGAAATAAAATCCATGGAAACTGTATTTAGTTTTTCATATACAACATTAGATTTATATGTGTTCTGGTTTTTGAAATTCTTTTCTTTGTTTAGTTGACATATTGGGCATTGGGTAGTAATTTCTTTTGCTATACTTATGTCATTCTTTGCAAAATAATTGTCCCTAAATAGCATCCATAGCTTTCTTGAACCAATATGCATATAATTGTTATGTAAATTTTTCAATATTTTCTTTGCTAAAGTTCTAGTTATTACATATACTTCTATGCCATTTATTATTTTATAATATACCCCATCTTTCCTAAGGACTTTTTGTTTTTCACTCAAATTGATCTGATCTCTTATAATTTCTTCTTTAGAATATAATCCAGTACTTTCTACTAATTGATTTAATCCAATTTTTATTGTTCGCTGTCCTTTTTGTGATGTATTTTCTAACCTTGATAAAGCATCTGCCACTATATTGGATTTTCCAGAAATGTATTTGATTTCAAAGCAGTATTCACTAAGTATTAGACTCCACCGATGTATTCTACTGTTTCCATATTTGTTATTTAATATAGATGTTAAAGCTTGGTGATCTGTTTCTATTGTAAATTCATTACCCAACAAATAAAATCTTAATTTTGTGACACAGTGTATTATACTTGCTAGTTCTAATTCTGAAACTGAGTAACCCTTTTCATGTGGCTTTGTGATTCTTGAAATGAATTGTATTGGGTATTCGACCCCATCATGTATTTGTAATAATACCCCTGATAATCTCTCTATGGATGCATCTGTTCTTAATATGAATGGCTGTGTGTAGTCAGGATAGTATATTTTCAAATTTGACAGAAAAATGTTTTTAATTTCTTGGAATGCTAGTTCTCTTCTCTGATCCCATCTCCATTTTACACCTTTTCTCAATAGTTCAAGTAATGGAATTTCTTTTATACTTAGATCTGGTATCATCCTTTTATAATAATTAATTATTCCAATAAATCCTCTTAAAGTTCTTAAATTGTGTGGTGTTTTATATTCCTGAATGACTTGTGTCCGTTCTGGATCCATTTCGATTCCCTTAGTGTTAAGTTTATAACCTAGATATATGACTTCTTTTTGAAAAAATGTACATTTTTCTTGATTTATTTTTAGTCCCACTTTGTCTAATCTATTTATTATAATTTTTAGGTGTTTCTCATGATCTTCAGCCGTTTTAGAAAAAATTAATATATCATCAATGTAGTGAATTACAAAATGTTCATATTGATCCAAAATATCATGAAGACATCTACATAGAGCACTGCAAGATGATTGAAGTCCAAATGGTACTACTTTGAATTGATATACTACTCCATCTATCTGAAATCCTGTATACTGTCTACTTTTTCTTTCTAGAGGTATTAACCAGAAACTATGCTGTAAATCGATTTTAGTGAAAAATGACATTCCTGTAATTCTTCCTAATATTCCATCTATACTCATTGGTGCTTCAAATTGCTTTTCAGTAATCTTGTTAATATTCCTTGCATCCAAACATAACCTGATTTCACCTGATCTTTTTCGTACTACTACTATGGGGTTAATAAAACGTGTGTCTGCCTTCTCAATGATCCCATCTTCTAACATATTATTAATTGTTTTGTTTACTTCTTCTCTGTATTTATATGGTATTGGGTATGATTTTGTTTTAAAATCTTTTTCTTCTTTAACTTTTATACTATGGATATAATTTTGTGCAATTCTATTTTCTTTATTGACAAGTCCCTTGTGTTGCTGCAATATGGAAATGACTATTGATTGATATTCTTCAGGGCAATTTAAAACTTTCATCATATCTTCTTCTTTACAAATCACATTATTCTTCAATATGTAGTCATTATTCCTTGCTTCCAATTTTACGCACTCCGCCTCGTAGGCATCTATCTGCTTAAAATTTCCATTCCTTAAATATTCACTACAATAATTATTCTTTACATTCTTCTGGGACATTTCCCTATCATCAAAATACATTTCTTCTTCATAAACATCATTATTTTCTTTTAATAATATCCTATCAACTCTTATTCCTTCTTCTACCTCATCTTTCTGCATAAATTTAATTATTTGCCCTTCCAAAGTTACCATTTTTTCTTCAAAATCTATCTTTACTTTCTTCCTTTCCAATTCATCATTTCCCATTAATATATCAACACATAAATCCTTGACAATAAATCCTTGCATATTAATTTCTTTATTAAGAATATTAATTTTAAAATTGGCTAGTTTATCAATTTCACCCAACTTCTTATTATTTGCACCAATAATTTTAATTTTTGGAATCTTTATTATATCTGATAGTTTTAATGTATTAAAAATAAAATTCTCCGAGACTAATGTACTTTCTGAACCAGTATCTATCATAATTTTAATCATTTTATTTTTGGCCAAAGCATTTATATAAATTAAATTAATAGATTCAATAATTTTCTCTTCATCTAAAGAAATAAATTCAGAAGGTTTTTCATAATAGCAATGGCCTAACTTGTAATTCAGAAAGTTTACTGCACAAAATTTTGATTATTAGAATTGTCAGATTGTATCTGACCACTTGGATCTGATGTCCTATGTCTTTCCCTACTATGACTTCTACTCACATTTTCCTGCCTTGTACTATTTTGTTCCCTGTCTTCACAGCTTCTATTCCTTCGAACACAATTTACCTGTCTGTTATAGTTAGGTCGCTCTGTATTTCTTCTATTATTAAAATCTTGTCTATTATTATTAGTACTGTCATTAAAATGTTGTCTATTATAATTAGTATTATTATTAAAATTTTGTCTATTATAACTAGTATTATTATTAAAGTTCTGTCTATTTGGATTACTGTTATTATTATTAAAATTTTGTAAATTATTACCATACCTAGTATTAATGTTATATGATTGTCTATATTGTTGAATATCATTTTTATTATATTGAAAGTTATTATTGTTTTTTCTGTTGTTATTATTACTTGTCATATTGCCTCTTTGTATTCTTTGAATAAAATTAATAAAACTATCTATTGTTTGAATATTTTGTACAGTTACGGTTTGCACAACATCAGCATCAAAATGTCTAGATACATTTAAGACTGTTTCATCCTCTCTAAGTGGTGGTTCTAAATATTTTGCAACTGTTATCAATTTCAATGCATAATCTACCATATTTGATTTTAAATTTTGATTATACTTTCCAAAATATAGAATTTCTCTAAACTTGGCTTGCTCTAATTCACCCCAATAATAATTTAAAAATTTATTTTCAAATGTTTGAAAATTATCTAAATCATTCTCAATACTAGCAAACCAAGTTGCTGCATTGTCATTTAATGTCATTCTAATATAATCTTTAATATCATTAATATTATTCACAAATTTTAATTTATGTTTTAAACTATTTATGTATACTCTAGGATGCAAATTTTTTATATTACCAGAGAATTTAATCCCAGTCTCATTTGTTAAATTTAAGTAAGGTCTCCCTATGTCTCTCATTTGTGAAATATCATCTATTCTCTGTTCCACATTTCTTATTTGATTACTATTTATTTGGATATTTTGTTGTATATCGTCTAATTTTTCTTCTGCGTTTCTCCTGTCTTCGTTAATTTTTACTTCTAAGTTACATTTCTGTAACTCTATTTTCTGTTCTATATCTATCTTATTATCTTGAATAATCCTCTTTACTTCTGTCCTCTCATTTTCTATCCTTTTCTTGTAGTCATTCCGTATAATTTTTATTTCATTTGCTACTTTTTTCTCTGCAGCTTCAAGTTTTTTATCCATTTGTTTTTCCATTTGTTTTACAATTTTATTATTATTATCTTCTATTTTCTTTTCTAATTTTCTATAATTCTCTTCCAATTTTTGTTCCATTTTTTCATGTCTTCTTTGACTTCTTTTGAATTCTCTTCCAATTTTTTTATGTCTTCTTTGATTTCTTTTGAATTCTCTTCTATTGTCTTGTTCATCTGCATCATTAATGACATCAAAGCTGCCATATTGACATTTTCCTCTCTTTCTGGATTCATTTCTCCAGTATCTTGTGGAACTTGAACTAAACTCTCCTCTTGTATAGGTTGTGTTTCTACTTCCACATCTTCTTCATTCTTTTTGCTTCTTGTACCTTTCTTTCCTTGAGACATTTTGAGACTTTACTTGTTCAAATATAATTAAAAATAAAATCTATAATTTTTTCTTTCTACTGATAATTAATTTAATTATATGAGAGCACTTATCTTCCCAAACTAATTCTTTTAAATAGAGAGCCACCGCGTTGGGTGCCAAATTGTTATGATGTGTTTTTTGTTTGAATGATGAGCAATGAGTATTTTTAATAATATAGGGTTTTTATCGCGGTTCTCAAAGAATTAGCTTGTAAGTACTTTTTTAAATTATCTTTATTATAACTATTATGAAACACACATATATATCTAACCTAGTCAATGTAAATTTAAAATAAACTATCTTTAAACTGATATTCTTATGAAACTAATTAAATTCTATAGACAATCTAAAATTTAAACAAACTATCTTCAAAATTGAAATTGTTATGACACTAACTAAATTATATTAACAAAATTTTGTACCTTTCTTTCACTGAATGCCTAAATGAACTGTTTTCCACTAAGTATATAGATTCTAATCACCACTGAATGTCTTCGTACTTCAGTTATCCTTGTTTTTTTTGTGAAATTACTTTTTTCAATTATCAGCTTCTACCAATTTAAGATATAGTTTTCTTCACCAGCATTTATACACCACCAACCAAACCAGCAAACAGCATTTATATTCATTCTTCTTTTCAATATACCAATATCCAATTATTATAAGTTGATTTATACTAATCTCCAACCATAATATAATTTAATTTCTTCCAATATACCTTTTTTTATCTTCAATAATTATTTGTGTATAATTATAAATGTGCATTAAATTATATGCATAATTTTTAATCTTCATTTAACTCACTATATTAAACTATTGGACTATTTGTACTTGATTCACTGACTCTAACTAACTTTCATAATAAACTGCTTGACTTCTGACTAAAAAACTTAAAAACTGCCAAAAACTGCCATCTTGAATCCAAATCACGGGTATTTATATGTTTTTGGATTTCTAGAATTATCTGGTAATAGATCATGTTCCAATTTGTTCCATTAACTACTTGTCTGAATTTTCTGGAACAAACCATTTCGCAAACATGGCCATCTCCGGAGATCCAGAGAATTCCATTCTTTTCTATTAATAATTTTGTTTACATTTAGGCTTTTCAGATCAGAATATATAATTAAATTAGTAACTTAACATTCTAATTTAATAAAATACACATTTCAAACAATATATTATTATAACCCACTTTATATTCGTAAATATTCTTAAACGTCACTTCAGAGTATAAATATCTGTCAATCTCCGAGAGTATTTTTGGTTGCCTAAGCACATGGCTCACTTATATATATTTACAATATTAAAATACAACTTTTTACAATTATTATATGCTAATTTATTAAAAATGCCCTCACATAAATATATTTTTATTAAATTCTCTAGTATATAACTTATTTAAAACAACCAAATATCTAATATTATGTAGTATATAACTTATAAATTATTTTCTATAAACCCTAATCGTCACAATATATATATATATATATATATATATATATATATATATATATATTAATCTATATAATATTAATATTATTAGACAACGTTAATTATGGAAGAGCGAATATACCTAAATAAAAAACAAAGAAAAATAATTGAATATTCTGTTTTAAATGTTGTGTATTGTTTTCGTGAAATAAAAATTTCAATGTAATGTGACAGAATGATTTTATTAATTAACAGATTTTGAGGTTGTAAAAAGTGGGTAGTGGTCATATGAGACATGTTTTGTAATATACATTTTAATTTGTATTATTATTTACACAAGTGAAAAAATGACCGAAATATAGCTAACATATCTTGACGCTGCCACTGTAACAGGTCCCGACAACAAACAATTTTATGTCTATTAGGGACAAATCCGGAATTTCAAAGGTCAGAAGTTAAACTACCCTTCAGTTGAACTTTAAGGTCAAATCCCTTTTGAAATCAGTTCTGTTCTATTTGCAATTAACAATTAAGTGCGGGACAACGAAAACAACCCTTAACGGCTTTTTAATTCGTTAAAATCTAATAGCGAGATTAAAATTTCTGTTGCGCTAATACTGCTTGTTATTTTTGGGATTAAAAAGTTTTGTTAATAATTATTTGAAGATTACGTCTTGCAAAGAGTTAAGAGATAATATGAGTCCGCTAGATGCAAAACTTTGTATTTACTGTATAAGTCAAACTGAGTTATTTGCAAAAAACTGATAAATTTTGCAAAAAACCTTAGACATAATAAATGGCACTTTTTTGTGATAGATAAATGCTTTATTAGGTAAAATATAATGATTTTTTTCTTAGAAAAGTTATTGGGTTTGCTAGAAAAGGAAGAAAAATTTGAAAATACCGAGTTTTGCAAGTGAACTATGTAAATACAGATTTATGCAACTAACATTTGCAAATACATGATAATAGTCAACCATTAACGATATTAGTGGTTGTTATATTAGTCTGTTTTCTAAACCTAGTGTGTTAGGAATAAGGAAGAAAGCATGTGGAAGTAAACTTTAAGTGAAGTTTATTTTTATCCAAAGTACAAAAGGTATTACAAATTATAATATGTATATATTTATATTAATTCCTAAACTCTAAGTTCCTCTGGGTCCTCATCATCAATATGATCATTTTCTGCAGCACTTTTGTTATTATTTGCTTGTACGCCAGTATCTATAATTTTATAAAATTTGAGATCCGGCTGGTCTCTCCAATTTTCACCAAAATGGTTTCTAAGGAGAGTGCCTATGGACGATTTATCTCCTTTCAATGAACATCCAATCTGTTGTAACTTTGGTTTCAATAAAGAAATCTTTTTCCCTTTTCGTATTATAGACTTGCTGAACCCTATGTCAGAACGGTAAAATATTTCCCCCCTTACCGTAGCCATATAATCTTTGTCCTTAGAAAATATAAATCGTTTCGTTGCATTACATTTAAAATGCCACTGGGAAGGTTTTTTAACAATAACGTCACTCGTCTTTCTCCAGTCTGATATCTGCCAGTCTTTACCAAGTCTCAGCACCTTTGAGTATTTTCCAATTATGTCTTCATATTCTTTTCTGTTTATTACAACGTTCTTCTTTTTTATCTCCCTTTCTATCATACCGAAAATCCTATCTGGTGGCAAAAAGGAATGACCAACAACAGGAAACGTAAACTCCACTTCCTTGATGTGACCAGGTGAATATATACGGCGACCAAATAGGTGAACTTTTTCGATTTGATTTTTAAAGTTGAATTCATGAGAGTATCATGTACAGCAGAGGCAACAGCATTTGAATCTTTTGGATGTTCAAACTCCAGCCACACATATGACGTCACATTTGCAGAAGAAAGATGAGATTTAGAATTTCCAGCCACGATGGTGAAATTATAAAAATTTATTTGCTGTGAGAAATAAGCCGCCTGGTCGGGAAGCTTTGGCAAAGAAAGATGATTTTTTTGACAATCAAAAGAAAATATTTGTATATTATGATTTGATTCATTTTTTAACAAAGAATAAAAGGCTTTAGCTTTTAACGTATGAACTCTCTACTCTGTTATAACCTTTAACTTTTCTTCTTCTGAATTTTCTTTTCTCAAAATTTCCTTCGCTCTGAGACACGCAGAACAAGCATCTACTAAGGGAGTGCCGAATGATATGTTGTAGTGTTCATTAACGTATGTTCGGAAATATGATAACTTTACGGAATGATGTGGATGACGTTGACAATACATTCTGTAAAGCTTTGTAAAATTCAGATCACATGGTAAATACAATCTAGTCGATCGTCCTCTATTATAATGACTCTCTGCACCGTTCAAACGCCCCATAAATGTTTGGATAGATAATTTTATTGGATCAAATCTACCTTTTGTTGTATCTCCCCCTCTTCTCTCTTTTGATATTTCACCCCGGATAACAAACGTTCTTACAACACGTTCTATTCTTTCAGAACTTAAATGAGTTATTCCAAGAAATGATGTCTTGCATACACTTAAAAGTCCACCCTCTACTGTAGGAACAAAATATTTAATTGAAATTCCATGTAGGTTTGTACCTGATCTCTTGGGCTTTTGACCTTCACAAAATTTCAGCAAAAAAATATCTTGTTTTATTTTGTCAGTTGTTGAATACAGATTATTATGGAAACGCTGAATGTCTCGCATCTTTAAATCTATACAACAATACACTTTCTTTGTATGGTTACAGGTGGGAAAACCGGGTAAATCCTTAGGTTTATGCCTAAAAATATTGACAATAAGTCCCAAACCTATCTAGTTAATTGTAGACACCTCTTACCTCTTAAGTTTCATTACATTTCGTTTCCATTTTTCTGTTTGTACAACTCGTTTTCTCCCTTTTCCTTTTTCACAAGGTCTAATATGCACATGAAGATCCATAATGTTAATTATTTGCAATAAACTTGGTGTTTTTAGTACTCAAATAACAAACAGTGAAACCGGTAATGGCAAATGATGGAATAATTGACATGTGCACATGAGACGTGTCATGTGAATCAAACAATGTAAGCGATTGGCCAATTGCAATTACACAGTTATGCAACTGGCATAGGCTGACAAATACAGAGTTTTGCGTCTGATTCAAGATTTCTAATGCCTTTTTCTTAGTAAATACCTTACTTTGCTGCTGAATTTCTACATCAGCAGATAGCTATAACATGTGACAAATAACTGTCAGCTAAAAATCAATTTTTACAATTTTTGCAAATACAGAGTTTTGCATCTAGCGGACTCATATGTTTTATTTCATATTTTTTTAAGCCTAAATGCAGTAGCAGCTGTAATAATAAATAATGCTGTAATAAAATTTTGTTTCGTTAAAATTTCATTTTTTTCTGCTTCTTTTATAACGTCACTCTGATATAGCGTCAACAAAGTCTTCTTTTCTCCAAATACTCCTATTCTTTCCATACAGTTTACGTTACAATATTAATAATAAATGGAAAGAAATACTCAATTAAATCAAGTCAAATTATTTGCACTATTAAAAAAGTTGTTAAATTAATAATTGATGCATAATTATTACACTTCATATACTGTCAAAGGTAAGTTGATATTTTGTTTTCAATAACGGTTTGTACTAAATTCCACAAGTACGTTCATGTTTTCCCTTGCAGCATGATTCATTTTCAAACAAGTTAAATCAAAATATTAAATGAAACGTACGTCGATGTGTAGATAATTATCATTGATACCTACTACAGTCAATGTAATAATTACGAAATGGCTATTATCCCGGTGGATGTATTTTATTAAGTTAAATTTAGTAAATATATTATTTATTATAATTTTTGTGTGTTTGGATTAGTATTCGTCGGCAATAGGATTAATAAAAATATGATGAAAAGAAGATTAAAAACAAATCTTAATAATATTTGTACAATCTGCCAAAATAATTAATTTTGTATCAATTTTTAACTATTGTCACCTAGCAGCATTGTCAAACGCGGTTATGTTTTGGATGGGTGACCGCTACGGAACAACGTAGCTGTGGAATAACTCGTCTTGTTGCCTTACTTTTTTTTAGTGTTATTTTAAGGACCTTTTTGGAAAATAGTAAGTATTTAAATTATTTTAATATTAAAAAAATAAACTGTTTAAAATATATTTATTTGGTTGAAATCATAGTACACACATTCTTTTTTTCATTGAAGTGTTTATTCTTTTTCACTATTGAGAAGATTGATGGACTCAACATTCAACAGATTGAACCTCATACCGACTATTACTAGTATAAACATAAATATACAACGGTAATAAATAAATATAAATAAAGTCACAACAACAAAGTTAATATTGTTAAGAAGATTTAATATTATCTAATGTTGAGAAATAAAAAACTATTGAGTGAAATATATAAAAAACAATTAATATTTTTAATATATCGCACCTTTAGGGAATCAGTGACACAAGTGCAAATTTTTTACAAATTGAGTTATCAACACTACAATGTTACTAAGTCTTTGTCTGGGGACTCAAAAGTCAAGATTGCAACTCTTCCTTTTATTACTTATGTGACTTTCACCCATGTATGCATTAAATTGAAGGAAAAAGATCTGTTTAGTAGTTATCTTATGTCACTCAATATTGTACTGAAAGATAATGGTTTTAAATGGCTAAAAGATGATCCAAGGTGTGGACTGATGGAAAAATCTCATATTGCTGTGAAGAGAGCAAAATCTTTGAGATTATATAAAAAATATAAACATGATAAACATGTTTGTTTTTATAGCTGAAACTTGAACTACAGATCTACATGTCGCTTATGGTAAGATGAGAATAAAATATGTGTAAAATCTATTAAAACTGATAGAAAACTGTAATAATATTTATATTCACCATAACCGTAATCATAGTGAAAACATAAAGGTGTTGAAATAATTTTTTTTGTAGATATAATATTCTTCATGCTAGTAATGAAAATGGCTTCATTAAGGGTGCACAGGCTATATTTTCTTCTAAATTAGCTATAATTAACCACCATGAAGAAATGAATCAAGCAAATTTTTTATCGTGGTTTGAAAATCAACTATTAAAAATTTTAAAACATATTCTTAGAGAAAGTACCAAACACGTCTTCAACCAAGACTGAAATAAAAGATTGGGTAACTATAACAATATATATAACAATAAACTGCCAACCGAATGCCAACCGAAATAGAAACTCATGTATTTTAATTCTTGTCACGGTCTGAATCTAAGCTATCACCAGGATTTATTATAATTGGATAAATGTCAACATTCCTTATACTTTTGTCTCGGATATACCATTTTTTTAATAATTTCATTAGTATGTCTGACACATTTCTTCCAAATATCTGTATTTCATTGTTCCAGTGCGTTATTCCACATACTTAAAACAGCAGTATCAGAATGCCCATGCCCATCTATACCAATATACTTATTGTAATACGACTTGCAATTTTTTCAAAATAATTCTATTGCGTTAAATTCACAGTGACAAGGAGGCAGTCTCAATACCTCATGACCATATTCTAGGAGCAACTCGTCAATTACAAATATATATTTTTTTCTGTTATTTTTGGCTATTTGTAGCAATTCAGCTTTAGAAAGATGTGGGTCACATTTAATATTATTTGTTATCAACCAACTAATAATCTAATTTTTCCATGAAGTAGTTGAAGGTTGTTTATTTAAAAGGATACTGTGGTAAGAAGCATTATCTATTACAACCTATGATGGCTCTTCTAAATTAGGTATTAATTGTGTTCTTATCCACTTAGTGAAAAGTTCGTTGTTTCTTTCTCCATGATAATCAGCTTCGTTAGATTTTTAACAAAACAATAAATTTGCTCCTTTGCGTGAACCAGTGTAAACAATTAAAAAACGTTTACCGTCATAACGTTTACCTGGTTTTCAGACACTTTTGGCACTATTGTTTTGCTAAGAATTTGTTTTATTTTCTTTTTAGTAAATCCAAGTTTCATTTAAAAAAACATCTTCACAACATTTTCAAGATTTTCCATATATTTACGAAGAAATTTGACTCTTAGAGCAGCTCAATTAATGCTCTTCGATTGTTGTCCTTTTTGAATTGAAATCGGATGTCTTTTAACAATGTACTAAGTGATGATTTTCCAATATCCACTACTTCTTTATCCCTTAATTGACAGGTCAAACTCCGCAGAGTAACATGCTTCTCTAAAAAAAAAAAAAATTCATTATCGTCTTTTATAATAAAAAAAAGTAGATAGAAAATTTCATGAAAATTGAAGTACCTACCCAGAAGAAATCAATATTTACTCTGTTGGTACTTATCATACAACGTATTCCGTACTGCCATTTTTGATGCCTCGGGCGTATCAGTCACCTTACTTTTAAGACGACGTCTATTTTTGCCTAGTCTTAAAAGAATTGGGGGAATGTTCTCTTTCCTTTTTTTATCGAGTATATTGTCCGCCGTGATATTACTAAAGCAACGGTAACTCTCTTAAAAAATAATTATTCAATATTAACTGATTAACAAACATGCATTTGGTATATTACCTCTTGAACAAATGTAAGAGGCTCCAAAGGTCCTCCATTACTTCTTTTTAACTCAAAATATTCATATAAATTCAACACAAGTTGCTGCACTTGGGAATTCAGCGGTTTTCCAGGCATATTTTAAAAATAATAATAATAAGTAATCTCGAAAATATACAAATAAGTTTCCATTCGACAGAACTATAACCAGACCCTTGTAGTACAATGACAATTTGTAGATTAGAAAATATTACTTTTCTCATTAGCTTAAAAATAAATACTCACCGTAAGTAATCAAATTATGCTTGGAAATATATAATTTAAATGACATACCCAAAGACTACAAGTTAAATAATTTGAATAACAAAAAAAAATAAATTCAAATAAATCAATAAACACGACAAATCAGCTAATGTTACTGCCAATGAAAATTATAAATGTCAAAATTTACAGTAAATGAGGTATCAAAGGCATGCCATATTGTTGATCCTTGTTTAACTTATTATGATTTCTATGGACAATCGGCTTCATTTTGCAATACTAGTTTCTGTGTGTAAAAAAGAGACCTAGTATTAAAAGTAATTCGTGAATAATTTCATGCACGGGAAAAGATAAAGTAGACGTACTATAACTGTTTTATCTTATGGAAAGCATAAAATAAATTTAACGTTATAGCATCTTTTTTGCATTTTTCTTACTTTAACTATAAATAGCGGTCTTAAGTAACACAAATCGGTATAACTCAAGAAACTTTTAAGATAGGGCCCAAAAAAGTTTTATTTAATTTTTATACCACACTGTTTGAAACTCTCTTGTGTTTTCGCAGATTGTTTGCAGAAAAGGATACCGCCAATATTGTGCAATAACTTCCTAACTTTGGATATAAACTTTTGCTCGGTTTCCTGCATACCCCCAAGACTCAATTTTGCATACTTTCCCAACATTCCCTTCCATATTGCATCTAATAATGTCCCTAACATCTTTCTCGGTCATACCCGGAAGCCCTTAAGTGTATCCGCAGCGTTTCAAAAAAGTTTAATATTAATAGTCTCGTCTTCAGACAATAAACCAACATGGTACATATATTTGTGTTCTTCGAGTGAACAAGCACCGAACTACATAAGATTCCGCTAGAATAAACAAAGAATATACAAACATGAAGGAAAACGTCGGTTTAGCTCCCACTCCCGGAAAAAAGTAATGCATTTCATGTTGCTTCTAGGGCTGTAGTTAATTTACACTGGAAAAAGAAGTATCAAAAAAAACTAAAAAAAATATAAAATTTTTTTTAAATGTCACAAAAATATTAATTTTTGTGGCGTGACTGACAATGTAAAAATAAATAATAAATATTTTACGCCTAGACATAAATGTAAAGCAGTTTTACGCCAACTTTAAATTGCATCATCTATAGATTCACATGTTTATTAAAATTACACGTTGAAATAAATTAATAAATAAATAATAAAATTACTTTATTTAATTTTAAAAATAATATTTAAATTCAGAAAACATGGCATGAAGCTTCGCGCTAGTCTACAGTACTCAAGATCCTAGTTTTAATAGGTTTAACCCTTTGAGACCTGACTTTTTTATTTTCAAAAAAAAAATCTTATGTGTTTTTATATTTCAAAAGTCTTCAATTAGTAAGATAAAATGAAAAAAACTTGTGTAAGCTTTAAAAAAAAATTTTATATTGTACATATGTATGTACATATGGTCTTAAATATAAACTCAACATTAAAAATATATTTACTACAAAGTAATTATTATTACATAATTATTGTTCATGAAAAGCTGCAAAACAGTTTCTAGCCTTAATTAAACACAGATGTATTTTACATTTTGTACAGAACACATGACTACGTCCATTACAATCTGTGTTTTTACACCTAGTAGCCTCCTTCTTAGAATCAAACTCCGGTATGTGACCAAAATTGTCCGTTTGTATTTCCAAAAATGGTCTCGTCTCTCCTCGTCTTTTTAATGTTGAAATAGAAGGCTTAGGAGATGAAGATGCTGGTCTTCCTCGTTTTCTGCTTACTGAATTGCCCATATTTATTAGGCTTTCGGCAACTCTGACTCTGAAGTCTAGAAATTTCATTCGATCCTTATTGGTTGTATTACATTTGTCGCAGTCCTTCCTGTATTCCAGCCAGCTGTTGGTGAGAGCGAAGTCTATCATGTGCATAATAACACGCAATGTCCACTTTCGCGATCTAATAAATATTCGTTAATAATTAATCATCTGGTCCATTAGATCAACTCCGCCCATTCCATAGTTATAATCTTCGACAATTTCAGGTCGGTTAACATCTACGTAACAAGAGCCTTTTTTGTCCCATCTTCTAACTATGTCTAAATTACCTGCACCAACATAATTGGAGGCTAATTTCACAGTCTTTGTATCTAACCATTTGACTAGCACCACATTTTTTTCTTTATTGACTACTTCATCTACGGAACCTCTCGGTAGTTTCAGCATTTCATTGTCTGGTAACACAGGAGGTTTGTAAAATATATTATTTTGGCCAATAATATTTCAAGTAGTTCATAGGATGAGAAATAATTGTCATAATACAATTTGTGGCCTTCACTGGTGGAAATTCTTTCGGATAGTTGAAGAAAGATAGATGCCCCTAATCCATGTTTTGTTTTATTATCATTATTTTAAATCATTTGCTCGTCAACACTAAGTACTTCCTCAAGTTCAAGCTGTAAACATCTCTTTCTGACAGCGTCGATGATGGGACGAACCTTATAAAATTTATCCGTATCACCTGCTGGTCTTTCCAAATTGTTTACTAGATGTAAACATGTTCTAAGCTGGAAAAATCTGTCCCTAGACATGTTATCTAGGAACATTCTAATACCAAGGCTTCTTTCCCAGTACATCCTAATTTTGGTAAATTTTTTTAAATTTTCAATCATTATATGAAGTGCAAATAAAATTTTAATTTCTCTCTCATTAGTTGGTCTAAAATTTTTTCCGTTCTGTAAGGCATATACATTTGTAAATGTTCCTATATTTTCAAACAAATCATTTAAAATATACTTCGAAAAATACTGAATTGGGTACAGTGGCTCTGTAAGACTTGTATTTGGGGAAGTAGGATGCCATGTAAACGTAGGAGTCTCTATCGATGCCTTAGTCCACTCTACGGTTCTCTTTTTTGTTTTAAGTTCTCTTTGTTTTGGTTTTTTAGAACAATCCTTTTCTGAGAAACATACTTTACTTCCTAATTTTTTTGTACCCGAGTAACCTGCAACTTCATCTGGTATATATTCGTCGTCTGAATCATAAGTTCTCCCTAACTCCTCATTATCATTTACGCTGCCATCACCTTCTTCCAGTGTCTCAGTGTCACGTCTGGTCAAAGCATCAACCCCTGGTCTTATAATAGATTTATTCTCACAGTTATCCAGAATTCCATCCTCCTCGTCAGAACTCTCTCCTCCGGGAACTTCCAAATTGTCTATTTCTGATACGTTACCGTCCTCTATCAGGTCAATTAACTCTTGGAGATGTTTTGGGTTGTCGAAATCATATTTTTTTCTTTTGTAATCCATGTTATCTGCAATCAACAATACTAAGTTAAAACTCAAGTTTAGACCATATGTACATACAGATGTACAATCAGAAATATGTTTTTTCAGACCACTTGTACATGCTCATGTGCATCTAAAAAATGTTTGTTTATTTCAAAACTATCGTTTTTATGGCAATGTTTTGTACTTTATAAAAAACTACTTACCTTATTAATCACACTTAAAAAGTTGGATCGATTTCGTTTCACAAAAGATAACAGTTTTTCGTAAAATAAAACTAGCAGTATCGGTTACCAACTAAACAGCTGACACTTTACAACAAAATCGCTGACAACTTTACCTGTTGACCACTAGATGGAAGCAGAAGTTAAAAATGTGGATCGTAAATGTATATTTGAGTGACTGAATGCTACTTCGGTATAGATAAGCGAGTAGTTGGTATTTAACAAAACAATAAAAGCTATGTACATACACATGTACACAGGGTCTCAAAGGGTTAATATAAGAAATAGGTTTTATTTTTTTTCCAATCCAAAATATGTCCAAAACAAAAAGAAACAATCACACTCACCTTTTATTGTCTTAACCCATCAACGCCTTGTGTGACCGCTTGGTTACGCAAACACGCTATCAATTAATGTTGATTTTAGTTCCACTTAACGCTAGAACTCTATCGGCAGTTCAACTTTTAGTTACTAGATGTCAGTGTATTCAATTTGTTATTGTATTTAATACAATAACAGTGTATTTCATTCAACAGTTTGGAAGGAAAGAATAGTATAACTTTATAAATTCATGCGTATTAACGAATGTTCAAATTATGGAACCGAGATTTCAGTAAGCAGTTTTATAAGTTTACTATTAAGACTTTTCGCGAATTTAAATAATTATTGATGTAGTTAACGAAGACTATAACATAAAAAATATTACAGGCAACCTCACCTATTAACACAAAAATTACTTGAGACTGAATAACACTGTTACGAAATGGTCACACTAAGCTAATAATAAATCTAATTAATTTTTTATTTACAGGAGAGGTTTGACGATTCAGGAGGCCCTGGATATGGTTTATACCGATTACAATAATCTAACCGGCGTATATACAAATCCATCTGATTCAAATGTTTTGACTGATGAAGATTCGGCTGACGAGGATAATGGTGGATTTGTAGATAACCTGTCCCGAAGACAACTATTGGCAGAAGCTAAGCTGGGTTATTTTGATGGAGCACCGTAGACAATAGTGTTTTTAATGAGATGTAAGACACGTAATGTCATCACTTGATACAGAGCCTAATACTAATATTTGGAAATCACTAAAGGGAAGAAAGTATACTAAAAGAACTTGGATCGACGAAGCTTTTGTAAAAATACTCGACTTTGCCAAAGCAGACTATCACAATCTAAAAATATGAGCCCTATAAATTTATTTGAGTTGTTTTTTGATAACGAAATGCTAGGCCGTATTTTAGATGAAACAAGAAAATACGCTCTTTTGGTGAATTCTTCTGATCCGAAGATTACCTTGGACGAGCTCAAATGTTATTTGGGTATTTTGATTGTGTCTGGATACAATTGTCTTCCTAGGTTTTATTGGGACAACGAAGCAGACATTTCCAATAAAATGGCGAAGAATGCAATGTGTCGCGACAGGTTTATCCAAATAATGCGTTTCATGCACTGTGCTGATACCAACTGGTATTATACTGGAAATATTATGGTCGCCATAATTGTAAAGAATTCATTAGGAAAAAACCGATAAGATTCTGTTAAGTATGGTGCTTTAACTCCAAAACTAGATAGATACTTTGTAAATTTTAAGATCTATCAAGGGAAAAGTACAAATTCGAACGATTTTTACCAACTTGCATTTGAAAAGGCAGCCGCTTCCATTGTCTCGATGTTGGACACTTTTCCACAATAAAAGCTGCCTTACCAAATCTATTTAGATAATCTTTCTAGTGGATTCAATTTTGATATTAATTATTAGTGTATTTAAAATTTAAAGTTAATGGTGTATTTAAAGCAAAAACAATATGGTGTCACAGGAACAATAAGAGAGAACAGAATACCACGCGATGTTCCATTTGTTGATAAAAAAAATTTCCAAACAAACTCGGTTTATTTGGTAAAAAGGTTGTTTGGTTTCAAACATATACATATACAAGGTACATATACATGGTATTCTGTTGACAAAATGGATGGATAATGCCGTCGTAACAATGGCATTAACTTCATACGGTATGCATCCTATTCAACAAGTAAAACGTTATTTACATTCTAAAAAAAAGGTTGTCCAAGTTTCTCGCCCACATGTTATTGGAATGTAAACAAGTTTATGGGAGGCACTGATAGAATGGATAAGGATTTAACAAGATACTGCATAAGTATTCGTAGTAAGAAATGGTATTGGTCTATACTTACATGGTAAATTAATGCTGCAGTGCAAAATTCGTGGAAACTTGTAAGTGTTCAAGAAGTGTTCAAGTGTTCAAGAAGACAGACAACTAATTTGAATTTTTGACGTGAAATTGCGACTACTTACCTTACCAAATTCAGAAACATTTGCATTAGGCCTGGTGGGCCAACAACAAGTAGAAATAGTTTATCTCTTAACAAAATCTCTGACAACATTAGGTACGATGGTGTTAACCATGTCATTATACCTGTTCCTAATAAAAAAAAGGCAGTGCACAGGAGAAGGGTGCTGCTCAGTAGGACGTTCGCAGTGTGAGAAACGCGATATTAGACTCTGCATTGAATGCTTTGCCATATTTTATAAAGAGTAAATTTTATAATATTTTTGTAGTAAATAGGTAAAAGAAATAAATTAGACTTACTCTACTACTATACTATACTAAAATAGAGGAAGAACTGAATGAACATTTCTAAAGTTAGAAATAGAAGAAGAACTGTCACACTTTAACCTACATTAGCTTGTCAAATTTACCTCTTGAAATACTAGTAGACTACAAAAAAACTCAATTTTTACCAGTTCCTCTCCTACCAAATAATGTATTGCCAATAAGCCCCCTTTTTTAAAAGTTTTATGTCTGTTTTGTCCTCTTAATTGTATTCTGTTTGTCCCTAATTGTATTTTCGTTTTATAATTTTAACATTTGACATCACAATTCTCTGCCTAAACTGAAATTAAATGTTTTTTTATCCAAAAGTTGATAATTACAAGTCAAAGAAATTGCACACCCACAAAATAGCACAACTACTTTCATTCATTGTCATTGAACTGTCCTCTTTCTGTATATTATATGTAATTTCAATAATTCACCACACATTTCTAAAATATATCTCTTGAATAAATATAAATAACTTTAATAATTTAAATAATATAAAACATCACTCTTTCATTTAACATACAATCACATATACCTTACTCCTATATAATCTGTTAACATCTCTCCCCTCAAGAAACTTCCTCGTTAATTGTCAGACAGTTACAACATTGACCGAAGATCGCCCATTATCAGCAATACAGGATATTTTGAACTATGTATTACCAATCATGACATAAAAATTCTTGTACCAGCATGTAAGTAGTATTTTGTTTATTTCTAATTTATTACAATTCAATAGATTATCTCTTACCAATTTGTGGGTTGTTACTTTGTCTGCTAAATCAATTTTATGCATATTAATAAACACATACATCTAATATTGGCATAATTACTATAACTTTTTTGATTTATATCTTTATAAGACAGCACCCTAATATGGGCTTTTTATAATTACTGCATTTAATTTACTTTGTACCGTTTGACCTGAAGATGCTTTGCAAATTTTAGAAACCGAAACCGGTCTTTTTGGGTAGTAAGATTAAATTGATTGTGAGTAAGTCTAATTTATTTCTTTTACCTATTTTTGTAGTATTTTTAACTAGTGTTACCATATAGTCACAGTTTTTAAGGTCATATATTCGATAAACAAATAAAATTTTATAGGTTTTTTTGCTTATTTGTATTTTTCCTAAACTAAACTTGGTAAAAAACCACCAGTTTAACAAAAAAATTAATTCAGGCTTTGACGGGTTAAGTAAAAATTATTAGAATTAAAAAATTAAGAATTTATCTTGGTGATACGTGCATTGGTTAAATACATTAATTATTAAATTTCTAGATATACATAAAAATAAGAAATAAAAAAATATACCATTGTTACACTGATACATCTTTCGAATATTTTACTGATCACTGGACATTTTAAAGGATATTCTAATAAAATTTCTGGTCTTGGTGATTTTCTTTAGCAGAAAACAAAAATAATAAAAATGACTTACAGTAAATTATGGTTATTTTCAGCACACTTTGATTGTAGTCTATATGGCTCCATTTAATGACGAATTACAGGATAAACTGCTTTCAAGCTTGGACCTAAGCTGCCATATAGAACCATCGCAGAGAGCGGGGTTCTTTTACCAGTGAGGCATTGCGTCGAGATGCTGAGACCTCGACACGACTTAACTGGAGTCTTACAACGCCACCCTCAAAGTGTACATGACCTTCACGACAATTTAAGGTCTCAATTTTACTTCGGATCTGAGTTACGAGAATAAAGAGTTAAGCGCTTCCGACTCGGATCCGATTCACGCGCAGTGAACGTGTTAGGCGAAACAGAACAATTTTATTAATAAATAATAAACGCAGTGCTGTTATTTCATGTCAACAGTAATACTATTTTTATCCCCTTATTTATTCATTTTTTTCCTCTCCATCTTATTCATAATCAAAAATTCTTAGTGTAGTCATCATGTAACAACAGAAAAACATGTTTAATAAAAGTCAAAGTCAATATTTTTTCGTTACAGCGACTGTACGATTGCATCGACCCAAAAAATCAACAAAATAAAAATATATCTGTTTGTTTGGAAGTACCCTCTTCGTGCTTGAATGGACCATAAACATTTCGATACTGGCGTAGAGGGTGATACCCTTAAATGAACGTAGCTAAAAATAAATGTCGGGTTGTATAGTTATTCTATAAATGGAGTATCAGTATTTATTTAGAGTAATAATATTAAGTTGTAGCAAAGTGGACAAATTGGGGGAAACGTTATATAAGAATAAATATTAAAACAGAAATTATTGAAGCAAGATCAGTTCTAATTTATTAACAATTTTTAGTTTTAATTATTTATTATTCAGCTACTGGCTGCCTTTCATAGTACACGCACAGGCACATATTAGAAAAACTCAGCCTCGAGAGTCATACATATCCGTAAAGGATATTCGTATATCCATAACACAACACTTCTAACTTTTCTACCCTTCAAACACTTCACTTTTCATCATCATTCTGGCTTTACAACCCTGCGTGGTGCGTTCTGTCTCTCTAGTCCTCCCTATCAATCGCCTTCCACCTCAAACGTCATATCTTAATATGTTTTACGATATCTGGTTCCTGGTATGTTCTATAAAGTTCGAAGTTGTATCGTCTTCTCCACACTCCATTGTCATTCACTGCTCCATAGATTTGCCTTAGTACTTTTCTTGCGTAAAATCCTAACATGTTTTCATTACTTTTTGTTAGAATCCAGGTCTCTGAACCACATGTTAGGACTGGACGTATTATTGTTTTGTAGAGTTTTCTTTTCGTATTTGTCGATATAATTGTGGATTTAAGGAGAAGATTAAGCCCAAAATAGCATCTGTTGGCCGTGCAAATTTCGTGGTTTGTCACTGCGGTAGTATTATTTTCAGTGTTAAGGAGCGCTCTCAGGTATACAGATTCGTTCACTGCTTCGATGACGTCGTTTTCTATAACAAGTGGCTCTAGGATTTGTGATTGCCCGCTTATTTTCATATATTAATATTGATATTATCAGCATAGGCAAGGATGTGCACTGATTTATTATATATTAAACTAATGGTTGTGATTTATGACATATGTATCACTT
This sequence comes from Diabrotica undecimpunctata, assembly GCF_040954645.1. Classification (NCBI taxonomy): domain Eukaryota; kingdom Metazoa; phylum Arthropoda; class Insecta; order Coleoptera; family Chrysomelidae; genus Diabrotica; species Diabrotica undecimpunctata. Next base: position 165,088,044 of record NC_092804.1, read on the forward strand.
TCTCCAGAGTCAGATTGAATAGTATACAGAAGAGAGCGTTTTCCTTACGCAGATCGTTATTTGTTTTAACAGGTTCAGACTCCTCCTGAATTCGTACTCTACATTAAACTTTTTCAGTTAAATTTAACCAACTGATTTGGTACTCCTAGCTCTTTTATTGCTTTGAACATTTTTTTTTATTCACAGAGTCGCTTTGCTGCTTTGTAGTCTATAAATATGTGATGAGTATCAATGCTATATTCCAGTGTTTGTTTCTAAAATTTGTTTCAGGGTTGTAATCTTATGAATTGTCGAATTATCACCTCTGAAACCAGCCTGGTATTTTCTTATTATCAGTTCTGCTTATGGTACCATACGGTGACATAGTTTTGTGGAAAATATTTTATAAGCTGCACTTAGAAGCGTAATTCCTCTGTGATTGAAGCATTTGAAGATATCTCCTTTTTTGTGTACGGTGCAAAGTATTTTAATATTCCAATCATTGAGGAGGGATTTCTGTGTCCATATTTCTTTTATAATCCGCTCTAATTTCATTATGATATCTATTCCGGGTGATTTGTTTCTTGCTAGTTTTTTAACTACCTTTTTAACTTCAAGAATTGTTGGTGGTTCCTCTTTACTTCACTTTCACTTTACGCAATTTACGCCTTACTTCACACACTTCACTTTTACGTCATGTATATTATTGGTAGCAAAACATTTCTTAACGTCTTCCTTGAGCTGTTTATGTGAAGCGCTTTAGTTTCACCGTCACATTTGTATAAATTGTTTACATGTTTCGTGCTCGGACATCAACTATTATTGCCTTATTCAATACATATTTCCGTCGATGCTCAATGTGAGTGGAATCGCCTAGGCCTGCTTTTGCGGACTTTATTATTGGATTTATTTTAAAATTGTTGATGGCAGAGTCCGGTTTTTAATTTTCTTTTCTTTTAGTTCCCTATCCGTATTAGACGTTGTATATCATTATATCCCACAAAATCCTATTCACGACTTTACTAAATAATTTTAAGGAGATTTTTCCATTCTAATGGTGGGAAATATTTTTCCCGCCGTCCAAAACTTTAGCACACTTTACTACCTAAAAAGTAACAACAGACAAGTTCCATGTAATTATTTATTTGAAAAAACATTCAAAGTAATAATATATTTCCATGATAGCTCCTAAAACAAGGATATACAAATGTAGCTGGCATGACGAACATACATATTTTGGTTCTTTTTTGCTGCTTTAGTGCTACAGTAAACATTTAAGCAAAATATTTTCTATAAGTTTTTTATATATCTTTTAGATGACATAACTTGTGTTTTTTTTATTTAAAAATGAGAGCTTGAACTTCATTTATAAATGTATTTATTCAAGCCTTGGATGATCCTGGTCCTTGATTTTTATTACTTCTTGGATTCGGGTCTTACGAAGTATATGATTTCGTCTGGTCTATAATCATTTGTAGTGTTTTTTGACCAAAAATCTTCAAAAATTGTGTTATTTCTCTTCGTGTTTAAAAAATATATCCAGCTTTTCGGAGTTTCATCAAAGTTGATTAGTTCAATGAAAATGTAATCAGTTTTCTGACTCCATATATGTTCTGCATTATAAGTTTCCCCTTGGGATTGAACAATATTTTCTGCGGGTAAATTAGGCAGTACAATGTCATTTACTACTTGCTCAACAGCTTCTATTATTTTCAGAATTTGCAGTGCAATCCAAAAATTCATTTCTTGTTTGGCTTCATCATCACAGTCTTAATCGGAAATAATTTCGTTGTCGAGTAGGCTATACAAGTAGCTTATATCATCCTTCACATCTTGAGGATTATCAAAAATTCCACATAACTAAACGAAATTGGCCGATTAGTTGATGACAGAAACAGAAAAATTACACATGAAAATTTGGACAGTGGGAAGTATATTTTCCACTAATATACATATCTCATTATAAAACTTACTTCTCAAAATAATCAAAAATCATGACAAATAACCTGTATATTATATAATGTATACAAAATAAACCTTATTACTTACCTAATACTTAAATGAATAAAAAAATCCCAACTGCGACTTAAATGTTAATTATCATATGTACAAATTCCATCTAGAACTATGTAGTATAATAAAGGACACTAACAATATTTGATAAGATGGCAGCACTGTTACGGCTTAAAAATTCTAATTCCCATCGCCCATAAAACAAATATTTGATGAGGGTAATCTATTTTCCCACCTCTATAAAAGAGTTAGTAGTTAATCGATTGGTGAGTTCATGATAGTTTTTACCAAGTATATTTATGCCGATCTTTATTGTGGTAGTCATCCCGCGGCTTTCTTTTTACATCTCAATACCGTTGACCAATTTAGCTCTTTCGCCTTAGTGGTTAATGCCTAAGATACAGAGCAATGAAGCACCCTTAAGTTAATTTCATCAAGAGTTCTCCCTTTACTCAAAGTTTTAGAGTGTAAATTTTTCTGAGATATGGGGTGCTGACCGTACATCTAAACCTCCAAGCCCCAGGGACTCTTTTGTTATGGTTATCATACCTTATTCGATTTGTTTCAGTTTTATGGAGGTGGCAATTCTCCCAAGTTCTCTCCCGTTAGCTGCATAGTGTACACCCATTTCATACCATGCATTGCTTAGATCTCATAGACTTTGAACCGAGCAGGATTTGTGGGGAAGTTGGGATATTAAAAAAACTGGGGTAATTTCTTGAGTTTTAGCATAGCAAAGATCTCGGCCATATTTGCTATCTATAAAGCTGAATTTATAGTTTGATGGACTGTTGACAAAGACGCACTGGAGAAGTAACAAACGGACTGTAAATATTATTTCAATTTATAAGTCGACGGAGTGGAATTTTTGCGCATGAGTAGAAACAGTGGATAGAGTTGGTAACCATGATACTACAATATCCTTTTATATCCTTTTATCCTTTTATTAAAAAAAATAAATAAAATTCAAAATCATTGATACTTAGTACTAAAGAAAAATGTTATTTTAAAAACTAATACATATTATAAAGAAATGAAAACATCCTTAAAATATAAATAAAAATTGTATGAAATTATTATTTTCTAGTATTCTGAATATGTATCTACTTAAATATACTGTCAAAATCAAAGAAATCTTATTTAAATTCTATTGTTTTAACTTTCCAACACAACAGTTCACCCTGTACGACGCACCCTCCTAAAATTTTGGGGGTGTATATCGCCCTCAGTCGTCTTGTCTTTTTGGTCATCAATTTTTATGTTAGAGCTGTCTGTAGGGGGTTAGAGCCTTTATTTCATTTAATTTTCGAAGGTAATTCAGCCTCGAAAACCCACCAGGGATATAAATTGCCATAGTTTTTATCTATAGGGATGGACGCGATGAAAAGGGTGTGTAATTGCTTAATTTTTGACGAGAAGATGTTTTGTATACCGAGCGGTAAAATGTAGTGGGCGATATTACTTTAAGCTGCTGAATACTTGAAATAAAAATCTACAATAAAATACTGGAGACAGAGATATATTTTATTTTAACATAATACATGGAAATACTATTTTCAAATGAAAATAACAGTATTTAACTAGCTTGGAAAACATGCTACTTAACCCTAAAAAATTAACTTTAATTTAGACCCCCGTATGCACTAACTATTCGTAATATTTCAAAAAAGTCAATTCCAAAAAAGTCAAACAAAAAAGTTGGATGAAATTTTAAATTATTTTTTAAATGAACAAAGGAACATTTATATGCCCAAATTATGCAAAAAAATATTTAAAATTTATTTATCTACGTCACAGGTAACGCATCAACGAGCACAGTATTCTGCGCAAAATGCTCGTTTGCAGTAATTGCAATATAGTGACGCCATTCTTCTTTTTGTTAAGGGATAGAAGTAGCATGTAGTACATTTGTTAGAAGGTTGATTAAGGTCAGCAACTTCTGAAATAATTTGAATTAAATCGCTAATCAGAAGCTTCACCGAGCGTTGCAAAGTCGGCATCGCAAAACGCTTTTCAAGCCATAAACTTGTGACTTGTTGATGTAGATTTAACATAAAAGCCTTTCTCGTGATTGTTTTCTGATTATTTCTTTTTTTTAGCATGTTTATACACGGTATGTTGATCATACCATAGAATATACAAAGCGGCCATCTTTGAGTTTTTCTGAAACAACTTCAGTGGCCACACATTTGCTCGACAGTGTCCACACCACCCTTTGTTTGGTTATAGTGAAATATTATTTCTGTTTTTTTAGTGGCTGGAAAAACTAATTAACCTTTGTACATTGTAGATAAAACTAGAACGGTTTTGTTTTTTTTTGAATTTATACGACACTAACGTGTTCTCTCAGTCAAAGCAAAATCTTGAATTTTCGATTTCTCTGTTTTTAAGATTAATCATTTCAGGGGGTATCTCCCGTTTATTTTGCCGCAAAGTACCAGTAATTGTACGGTTGTAAGGAGGCTTTATAAGAGTATCCGCAAGGTTCACTGAAGTAAACCAATTATCCATTGTGACGTTTCGGCAACTTTCGTAAATAGTTTCAGTCAACTTTTTAACACAGTATTCTCCTAGAGATTCTCCATTTGTGTGCGTATGTTTGCCGAGGTAAAGGTCTGCTTTCAACATTTATCTAGACAAAGTCGCAAGTCATTAAAATTTTCTTTCCGTACTTGGCCGGTTTATTCGGGATCTTCTTCTTAACGTGTCCTATCAAGTCCCCTTGACGTTAACGATTAACATGGTGAAACTGTCTCTGTCTTGAGCTATTCTAAAGAGTTGCTCAACTTTCCTCATTCCTGTCCACTCCCTGATATTCTTCAACCAAGAGGCCTGCTTTCTACCAATTCCTCTGCGTCCTTCGATTTTACCCATCATAATAAGTTGAAGAATATTATATCGGTCTCCCCTTACTACGTGTCCAAAATAGGCCATCTTTCTACATTTGATGTTATCAAGCAGCTCGCGAGCAGCATTTGCTCTCTCAAGGACTGCCACATTTGTCAGCATAGCCGTCCATGGAATTTTTAGTATACGTCTGTGCGTATACGGGATATACACCCTAAAAGGGCACTGGCCCCTAAAAGTTAATAACTGCTCGTCAATAGTTACATAGCTACCTGGTCGATAGGACTCTTTACAATTAAAAATAAGTTCCTCCCATATTTACCAGATAGGGTAAACCTATATTTTTTCTTTCAGTTCTTGTGGTTTTATTATCAAACCTAAGATTATGTAGAAGAAAGTCGAATCTTTTGCAGCTCATTGTTGCTCTATAAACTAAGTCAGACATTTTGGAATCAAACATCTCTCTATTATGAAGATGGTTATCTTTTTGTGTTCCAGCAAATATAAGTAGTCCAAAAAGAACATTTAATTCATCTCCTATTGGTATTGGTGTGCAACAGAATTTTTTTGAACATAGAATTGTTTATTAAACACAGAAACACATCTAATGATGTATGAGCATTTTTTGGCTGTCCAGATGGTCCTTAAAGGACGAAGAACATCCTGGCTTAAGAACTTAAGGGAATGGTTTGAATTCAGTAGTGCAAAACTTTTTAGAGCGGTAGTCAACAGAGTCCACATAGCCATGATGATTTCCAACCTTCGAAAATAGATGGAACTTAAAGAAGAAGAAGTACGTTTTCGAAGATAGAATACAATACACCAGCTATGACCATTTTTGCCTTTTAGACTCGAAGTCAAATTGGAAGTACGCGGTTCAGATTCGTCCACCATGTTTTCAGTTTCTCACTCTTTAACTTGTTGAAAACACATTTCTTCATTATCTTTTTCGCTTTGATGAGGCTAAGTTTTTATTTGCTGAAATAAATGGTTTGTGGTTTGTTGGACGTCGGTTTCCACAGAAGAAATCTCATATTGAACTCTACATGAAGTGCTAGGCATAGAAACAGAACTAGATAAGGCTTTCTTTTTTTTTATTTTCTTACTGCTACACTCAAAATGGCTGCTTTCATCACCAGAAAATTATGGCTCGTACTCCGATTCAGACGGGCTGAAACAATTTTGCACTTTGTCTTTACTTTCCGAATTACTAGAAGCTTCGTCATTTGATTATAGGCTACCATCATCTAATTCACCCATCAATATTTTTTCGGCCTCCAATTCCAATTCTTATTGGGTTAAGGGCCTTTAATCGTCAAATTTTCTAGCCATTTGTTAATTAGATTGTCTGTAAATGAGAAGAGAAAATAATCTTACCAAAATAAAAAAACTTACATTAACACTAACCTTTCGTAAAACATATGAAGCAACTGCGATCTTGCGGTTAACGACTGCACAAAAAAGGCAACTACACTGTGAATTTACTCAACAAACTGATTACCGAAGCTACTCCAATACCAAGGCTTCTACAATTCATGCAAGGTTGCCAAACCTTAAACAAATAATCAGCGTTCGTAAAGTTTACGAATGGTTAGTGTTCTAAGATTAAATATGGAGTGTACTAACCTAAACCCTCATGTAGAGAAAAAACTGGATTACGTTAGAGAACAATCATAGAATGAAAATTCTACCAATACTACTTATACCTACTACGATTCAATTCAATCCAAAAAACAATAATTCTAAATTCTAAAATCACTGCGTTTGTATTCTTACAACACAAAAACATTATATTATTATTTTCACTATATCTTCTAGTTATTAAATTTATTTAATTTGGTTATTTTATCGTTATTACATAATATTGTAATATTCTTTATAGCATTTTTCTACCCTACACAGTATGAATCAACTCGACGTTATCCCTTTAGGCACTGTAAAAGCTTTAATTAGAGCACACAATAATTAATTAACGATGTAATTAATTAAATATTAAAAGCGGATCTCTCACCTGCAACCTGCATTACGGCGGTCAACTTTGCGGGACGCAATTGCGGTTGCGCCCCCTGTAGACTACTACTCGTACTACACATTACCAGCCTCGTTGATACTCCTTGTTTAATCAGTGGAGATGTCGATAAAAAAACTGTACGAATACTTAATTAAAGTAAATATGAATGTATCCAGAAATAAATTGCTATTTTTTTTGCAATGTTACGTTTCTTTGCTGTTATTTATATATAGTTAAAATATTTTTTTTTGTGTTACAACTATTTAATTTTATAATTTTCTCGCTTCGATATTTTCGATAATCACTTTAAGAAGCCATTTTGAATCATTCATTAAAAATAAGATGTGGGATGAAAAAGAATGAAAGGATGATGCTCTAGTTTAAACAGATATGTGGGGTTGCTGTATATTGTAAAATATGTATGTAATTATATTAATAGATGCAGGAGGTGGTCAGAAAGATTTATTGATTTAATACTATGTTACTATGAAGTTGTGATTGATAAGCGAGGATTCAAATGTGTGGCTAGACTTTATATGCATTATGAAATTATCTGGATGTGTGGATATGTAGGTGAAGACGTAAGATAGTTTATGGTTTAAGATGAGGAAGAAGAATAACCTGCTCTGGATTTATTTGTGTCGAAAAGAAGCTTGGAGAACATTAGGTATTGGAATCAGACTTGAAGTTTAGGTTAAATATAAAGAAGTGGAGAAAGATCATCTTTCATCGTCCTTTTATTATTTTTCATCCCACATCTTATTTTTACTTATCCACATAGTTTCCTTAGGGTTTGGTTTCGGATCTTTGAAGACCTCAGCCTTTTGTAGAGTCTTTTCTTTTCTCATAACAATTTTTAAAACATCACATAAGTTTAGCTAAATTTAACAGAGCCACATACAACCATTCTACTCTTGCAGTTCTTACACATCTTGTCAATATACACCAATAGTCTATTAACTTTATCTTAAGCTCATGCACTTATAACTTATACTTTTTATATTTCTCATGTACCTGATGTTGCTTTATAACAGATAGGGCCTTTTCTTCTTAAGTTATAAGTTGAGCAATGTATGATCAACATATTACAAAACCACGTTTCAACCATCAATTTTCTGTTCGTCTTATATAGTTGTTAACACACAAAAAAAACTAACTTAGTTATTTATGTTCATGAACTTGTAACTTAAAAACTTTGAGATTTACCAGGTACCAAATGTTGTTTTTAACATAGAGGGCCTTCCATTTTTAAGTTATAAGTTAAGTACTACATGAACATTACATTACAAAATTATTTTACTCCATTCAGCTATTTCACCCTTTAACAATATAATTTTCAGGAATCCAACTTCCCACATAAGTCTATTTTTCCATTTTCCAGGTACCAAATGTTACAAAACATAAAGGGCCTTTTGTTAGAATCTTTAGTTTTCAACCACTTAATATCTAGACTTATGTATAGTTGGTTGCCTATCAATACCCACAAAACTCTCACCACAATTCATTCTACATACATTAATTAATAAAACAATTTTCTTCATATTCTTAACATAAATTTAGGATAAATTTGCAATTAAAATTACAACATTGATGGTTGCTACTGTTTTATTATTTTAATTTTAACTCATCCAATTTTTCAAATATTATTGGCTTCTGTCATATTTAGACAAATACCTTAAGTTACACTGACTTCTTTGTTCTGACTTCTGTCCAAAAGTCAAACTTTGTAAGGGTGGTACTTTTCTTTATGCACAACTCTAAAACTAGATGATTTACTTACATCATTGACGGCGGCAAGTTCTCGAGTTGTCTTATGAGGATTTTCCGCAATCTCTAAAAGTACATCTAACTTTTATCATCCGTAAATTTAACATTTCTACCTAGTTTTTCAATATTTTTCACATGCCCAGTATAAAGAAACTTCTTTTACCAATTTTTCTAACTGTACTTGAACTGGACTGCGAAACTTGTTGACCAGGGTATTTATTATTAAACATATTACAAACCTCCTTTTGAGTTCCAATCATTATTAATGTCTATTCTTTGAGTCTCGGACAAATGAGCCATAATTAAATTTAATACGAGCACAAATATTATACTGACGTATAATACTTAGTAACTTTAAATAAATAAATGACAGCAGCCTACTAGATTCATATCAATTGTTCATTTGGCTTTTTGACTAATATTTTATTATCTTCAATGTTTTTCTCTAATGTTTAGCAGAACAGATACAAAAATACCTGATTATTTCTAAAGTATATTTTAACAGACCAGGCAATATTGCTGATTTAAAAGTTATAATAACGGAAAAAATTAACAAAATAACCCCCGAGATCATACAAAATGTTGTACGAGAATTTCAAAATCGCCTCGGTTATTGTCAAGAAATGAATAATGGTGGTCAAGTTGAACATTTAATTTAATTGTAGAAATCAATTTTCTGTTGATTTATAAACTCCAAAAACTTTATATTGCTGAACAGAAGACTAAAATCCCTTTCTAACAAGGTGCCACACGACCCTCGTTGTTATATAAAATCTTTGAGGGATGCTTATAATTCAAAGGGCATGCTGGAGTGGGATAATATTTTCATACTGTAAATTCTCAATTTAAAAATAAAAATCGACATGTTTCAGGTTTTTTTCACATAGTACATAATAATGCTAAAAATAAATTTATTCCATACATATGGACCGCATGGTATATCTACCTGGTATAAATTTACTACGACCAATTGCTTTGAAAAACTGTCGTGCAAATGATTCAAGTTTAATACTTATTTACAAATGCATAATTCCTTAAAAAATTGACAACGGAGCCATTATATATAATTCCACCATCAAACCCATTTAAAGTCACTCAATATTATTCAAAGTAAAATTCAACGCATTTCTTTAGGTGCTCACTACACAAGTCCCATTAAAAGTCTCTATTAGGCAACTAGAGAACTTCTCTCTTTTAGAAGACAATAATAATTATGTAAGCCTTACTTACGCAGCAGCAGCGTCATCAAACGCAAAGAATCCAATACTACATAAAGTTTTAGCTGATTGATTTACAAACAAATTTCAATTGGTGTTACAATCTGTGGATTTAATATTTAAATTTATTTTTTGTTTTTATTGTATTTTTTATTAGTTAATTAAATGCATCTTTTAATAAATTCAAAAAATCCGATTATAATTACAGACGACGCCGCTTCTTGTCTCAAATATAAACAAGAAGCAGTCTATAAATTATTCGAACACCTTTGATTATCTCTAATGAGTTTTATACCAACAGGCGCTCTAGGCAATTGTTGAGGATTGCGGGAATGCACGCGGCAGATAAAAAGCCACCCCCCGTTCCAGATTTAATATTCATCGTTTAGTTTGTACACGCAAAATCTCTTACAAATTAAACGTCTACATTGAGATTAAATGAAAATGAACGTCCATGAGCTCATGACGTCAGTGCTACTGCCACTTCTCGACAGTGGCGTACTTATTTTTTTATGAAGATTTTAACAAGAATAAACCTTGATATTTAAAGATATTTAATATCAAAAAGGTTTTAAATTCCAAAATTACGTTTCGAATATATGGAAATATATAAATTATAAAAATCTGGAAGTAGGCAAATATATTGAATTATATTAATATGTCATAGAAATGGTTGCGTTAGTTTCCCCGACTCGGGGGAGACATTATAAATGACAACGAAGACAGGTTAGTTAACGTAATGTGATAAAAACAACTAACGAATTCTAAATAGTTTTTGTCAACATCGAGAAATACTTAAATTTAGCTGGGTATAATAAAAAAAAACATAAAATCAATAATCGATTATGCGATAACTCGACAAAATACAAAGCTTAAAGTACGAGTTGTTTGAGTATATAGAGAAAGCAAATCTGAAAGTGATCACCACTTGGTCAAAGCTAAAATAATTCTCCTCAGGCTAGCTAAGACAAAAGAAGATGTGCAGGAGCCAAAACAAAATATCTCTAGTTTTTAAGTTAACTTGGAAACCTTTTACAATAAAAGCTGTTTTTGCAGAAAAATTACTGTACAACAAACGACTACATGAAAAGTTTATATGCGAAAACATTGATAGTGTAGAGAACCATAACTTTATAAAAGAATGTTTAAAAGGTGCACCAGAAGAAGCATTCAAACGTGACAAATACACATTTCTTAACGTAAAAACGGATCAAAGTAAACACGAACACCAAATAGCTTAAAGAAAAGTACGAAAGGCAATAATTATATACTAACGAACCAAAAGAAACAAACACTGGGAGAACTAACACCCCTGCCTGGGAGGTAGCAGAACTACCAACCGCTGTAAAGTACTAAAAGACCTTAAATCGAAGAGAAAAGACTAAAAATATTATCTTCCTTATTAACCTAAGTGAATAAAACGAATACTTTGACAAACTACTGACAAAAGATAGATAGATGGAAGAATGACAGAATACTAGCAGCGAATGAAGGTTGAAATTACTGCCATCACCGAATTTTTCCGGAATCAAAGCTGGAAAAGCAAAAATTTCTGACAAAACCGGAAAAACAATAATAATTATCATAGAAAGTGCGAATAATAATCTACCCCACATCCAAGTAGTATACATCTTTGTATACTTGAGCTTTCTGATAACCAACAGTGACGACTGCTCCCCCAGAAATCAATCGTATACTTGTAATGGACCAAACCATAAAAAGCTAAATTAGTAAAAATGGAATTTTCATTAATGGAATAAATTAATGGAAAGACCAAACAAGGAATATAAGCTAACGTTGGTTAATGCTTCAATTTTTTCAATGCTACATATGCAGCTGAAACGTGCACCATCAAAATAGTCGATAGAAAAAAATCTAAGCCTTCGAAATCTGAGTCTACAGAACATAGAACAAACCTGTGAATTCTGGAAAATTTTACTGTAAAAGACAGGCTTATTAATAAACATAAACGGATCATTCCTAAATTACTTTGGCCACATAGCAAAAGAAGGGGAATATAAAACTTTCAATAATAGCAGCAAAGGCAGGAGACTGAATACCAAGAGGAAGATGTCCAACACGATGGGCAGACCAAATGCAGACTCTGGTGGAAAATCCCTACATAAAGCCGTCCATCTGGCGTAAGATTGCAGCCAATGGAGACAGTTAGCTAATCGTATTTAGACTGTCGTCCTGCCCTGACAACAGCTCATGGAATGAGAAGGAGGAAGATCTAGAGGTACTTTTATTCCGTTATTTTTTTTTAATTTATTTATTTAAAACTGCCCGTGTTAAAATTTAAAAGGCCATGGTATGTGTTTATTATAGTTTTAGTTTAATTAAAAAAACTTTTAACAAGATTTTTTATAAAATATAGATATTTCACACTAATAAAATACTTTCTGAAATTGTAACTAACTTGAAATTTATTCTTAATCCATGTGTGTATTAGAAAAGCAGTTTGTTACCATCCTTCTTAATATGCGCCGCTGGATTCTGTAAGTCCTGAAGTCCGGAAGTTATATATCAAGTGTAATCCTCTTAAACAAAGTTGCCTTTTTAGAGGACGAGACTTAAAATGGCTGATCCTCAACTCATCCATAGAATGGGAGAGAGTTTAGAACACAAAACCCTTTTCGGATGTACTCTCGCATCTTGCTTGGCATTTAAATTGTTCAAATTAACTTTTTATGCCTTATTTATATTTATTATTCAATTTGCTAAACGAATTATTGTCCTGTGGAAAGGCCAAAGCAATAAAATTATTCCATGAAATGGCGGGAGCGCGGCGCATTCGCCAATATATTTTTATTAGTATTATGAAGCTATTTTTTTATTATTTTACATTGTAATTATTATTAACGTGATAAGAATTTAACCCTATTATAATATTGCAACTCCTTTATTTACCGTTTAAGCATCAAGATTGGAAGCCGTGTAGAAATGAACAGAAAAATTTGACGGAAAGTATCTGACTTAATTGAAACAAATGATAGGAGAATAGACTTGTAGATGTAGATGTCTCTCGTAGTGAAAATATTTCGTTATGTAACTGTAATTGTGTAACACCATTTTATTATCTAACAAAAATTGTACATCTGAAGGTAATCTACAGATAACAAAAATTATAATAGTCAAAAATCCAAGAGTATAGTAAAAAAAAGCAGAGATTATATAGTTAAAAATTATGTTAAAAATAACTCAGATCATAACTGAATAAAAAAATAAAAATGTAACAATATAAACCAATACTGGATATTACAATAATAAAAGAAACAACATTCACATCAAATATTAAAACAACAAGATAATATAAATATTAATGTGGTACACTCTATATACAAAAAGCACTACTACTAAAAGCAATTGAAGAAACTTCACAGCCTGAAAAGGTTGTAAATGTAGCAATTCTATTAAAAACTAAATGAAAACAGAAGTTTATAACTTCCTACTATTAATGAGAGAGGAAAAAAATATTAAGAAGAGAAATAAACAAACTATAAAGTTACATTAGAGTCAAGATAAAACAGCCCAAGAAAAAATGGTTAATCGATGAATGCTACTAGTCAAAAGCAATATAGTGGGAGAGAGTACAGGTTTAATATCCACTAAAAAAAAGTATTATATTAACAGAACTTAAAAAATATGCCCATTATGATATACTCAAACATCTTTTTGTACTCTCGGTCTAATGCTCCATAGAACATGTCTTTTTCATCATCCTCTTTTTCTTCCGTTGGAGCATGGATGCTAATAATGCTAATATTAGCGAACTTCCCTTTAAGTTGTTCTCGACATATCCTATCAATAGCTTTAAAATCGATTACACTATGTTTGACCCTGCTGCTTACAATAAATTCGGTACCAAATTCGTATCGGGTAGGATCTCCACTGTAGTAAATATTGCAGTTATTTCTTTCCAGAATGCCTAAGCTAGTCCACAGCATTTCCTGTAAAGCAATGATATCTGCTTTGGCTTTATTCATTTTTGGTATTAGCAGAGCCTTGGCTCCAGGCTAATAAAGGCTTGTTACGTTCCACGAGCAAATTTTTAAATCATTACCCTTATTTCGGTTACGAGTTCATCGTAGGTTAGACAGTCCAGTTTCATTCTTTGAACCTCTCATAACAAAGGGTTTTTTACAGGGTTGGGTAGTTTGTGCATAAACCCAAACTGGGGCTTAGGTATGTTGACACCTTTATTATCTAGACGCATGGAGATAAGAAACTTAATGAATTCCTACAATAAATTTACAATATCCATCCAAATTACAGTTTACCATGGAACGGGAGAATAACCAATAACTTCCATTCCTAGATGTGTTAGTTATATTAAGAAAGAAGACGGAAGCATAGGACATACAGTATACCGACAACCAACCCATAATGACAGGTACTTACACGCAGACTCACACCATCATTCTGCACAATTAAATTCGGTTATAAAAACCTTAATAACAAGACCTGAGAAACTGGCAGATGAGTCAAAACAGCTCTAAGAAGAAATGGTTTCTCCATGTCCACGATTGAAAAAGCACAGAAATTCCGAAACAACAGCAAAGATCCAGAAAAACCAGTGGAAAAAACTATCCTGCCCTATATAAAGGGTACAACAGACAAAATCAGCAAAGTTCTAAGAAAAATTAAAATAGAAACTATTTTTAACACCGACAGAACAATCGCAACCATATTACCATCAGCAAAAACAAAAGGTACATTGGAAACTCAAGGCGTATACAGAATTCCGTGTGAAGACTGCAATAAATCGTACATAGGACAAACAAATCGAAGGATACAAGTTAGATGCGAAGAACAACGAAACGCCATCGAAAGAAAAGAGAAAACTTTATCCCTAGCACAACATGTCATAAACACAGGACACAAAATAGACTTAAATGGAAAACAATGCTAGCCAACATCGAAAATAAGGCTAAACGTGTAATCAGGGAAGCCATAGAGATCGAAAAACATCCGAAAAATTTAAACACCAGATATGGTGCCCAAAGACTCCCAAATACGTGGAAACCAATTCTGCAGAAAAACGTAGAAACTAAAATAGCGAAGAAGACCACGCCCACTCTGGGCACATGGCCAATCACAAAAAGCGCTACAAGATATTTAAACTTAACGTGCAGCGACCGAGAAATCCATGTCCTGAAGAGGCAATAGCCTAGAACGGTACAACAAAATCATTCAGAAAGAAAACATTCAAAACCAGCAAAAGACGAACAATGAGTCGACCGAGAAATTAGTTCGCCTGGAACATCAAGAAGAAGCAGAAATAATCTAACTTGACAATAGCAAGTGTGACGTTGCCAAAACGTCGCCAAAACAATGAAAAGATCTATCATATCAAAATATATCAAAGATAATCAATATACATCTTTAATATTATATTGATTAAATCTCAATTCGCCAGTGTACTCAAAAGTCAATGTGGTCAACATTTGACTTATGCCCTTTTTTATTCATTTATTTATTAGAGAATTAAAAACGTCTAGTTTCTTGAATATATTCTTGCTACTACGTATTACACATTCTTTAGTATTTAAATATTATTATAATTTACAACCCATTTCCAATTTTCTGAAACTATTCTTATTTTCAGCTTAAAATATAAACATTTCGTATTTGGCTATTCTAAATCAAATCACAACTGATATACACTTTTGATATTTTTTTAACTTACCCCAGTAATATCCAAACAGTCACAGTTATACCTATGTAATTGTACATGCATTAGTTTCTCTGTTATAACTTGTTCGTAGAAGTATAATCATGAAAGTTTCTATTAGTTTTATATTCGTTTTCGTGTTCGGTTTTGGCGGCAGCTGCTATCCACCGAAAAAGTAATAAAGAATGACATAAAAAGGCTGGAAAACAAATTGGTCATATTTCTGCACTTGCTACTCTCATCAAAATAACACAAAGTCGAATTTTACTGGTTGTCACAGCTCGGAATATTGCTAGAAATATTTTTGCATTTTGGGTCGTTCGTTATTAAAGGTTCATGGAAATAGTAGAACTGTCGTTGGAAATGTTTATAGAGGTTAGTGATATAAATTAGATGAACGCGACTGGTGAGCGTGAATATTTGGTCGAATTTCAAAAGTTGCGATTTGAATGCTACATTTTGTGTACGGGGTTATTTACAGAGAATGAAAATATCATTTTTACTGACAGTTATATATAGAAAAATATGTGTTTTCGTAATCACTATAATACTTCATTTAAAAATAATAAAAAGCAGGTAATCTCCAATGAAGAGAGAGAAGTTACAGCTCGATACAAGCATGAGGTGTTTCTATTAACCTGTGTGGTTATAATCTAAATATTTATATCATTTAATACCGTCTAATTCAGTAAATCGGTATATACATATATATATATATATATATATATATATATATATATATATATATATATATATATATATATATATATATATATATATATATATATATATATATATATATATATATATATATATATATATATATATATATATGGTTTCAGTTGTTTTCCGGGTTTGACTCCGCGTTAAATATTTTTGGTTTTTAGAAAAACCATTGTTTTGACGACGTTTCGGCAAGGTCACACTTGCCATTGTCAAGTCAGATTCTGCTTCGTCTTGATGTTACAGGCGAACTGATTTCTCGGTCGCTGCACGCTGAGTTTAAATATCTTGTTGCGCTTCTTGTCATTGGTCCTGTGCGCAGAGTGGGCGTGGTCTTCTTCGCTATTTTAATTTTTACGTTTTTCTGCAGAATTGTTTTCCACGTATTTGGGAGTCTTTGGGCATCATCTCTGGTGTTTAAATTTTTCGGATGTTTTTCGATCTCTATGGCTTCTCTGATTACACGTTTGGCCTTATTTTCGATGTTGGCTAGCATTGTTGTTCCATTTAAGTCTATTTTATGTCCTGTGTTTATGACATGTTGTGCTAGGGATGAAGTTTTTTCTTTTCTTTCGATGGCGTTTCGATGTTCTTCGCGTCTAACCTGTATCCTTCGATTTGTTTGTCCGATGTACGATTTATCGCAGTCTTCACATGGGATCCTGTATACGCCTTGATTTTCTAATGCAACTTTTGTTTTTGCTGATGGTAATATGGTTGCTATTTTTCTGTCGGTGTTAAAAATAGTTTCTATTTTGTTTTTTCTTAGAACTCTGCTGATTTTGTCTGTCGTACCCTTTATATAGGGCAGGATAGTTTTACCGACTGGTTTTTCTTCTTTTTCTGGATCTTTGCTGTTGTTTCGGGATTTATGTGCTTTTTCAATCATGAACATGGAGAAACCATTTTTTCTTAGACTTGTTTTGACTTTGTGCATTTCTTCATTCTTATGGTCCTCATCTGCCAGTTTCTCAGATCTTGTTATTAAGGTTTTTATTACCGAATTTAATTGTGCAGGATGATGGTGTGAGTCTGCGTGTAAGTACCTGTCAGTATGGGTTGGTTTTCGGTATACTGTATGTCCTATGCTTCCATCTTCTTTCTTAATAACTAACACATCTAGGAATGGAAGTTGTTGGTTATTCTCCCGTTCCATGGTAAACTGTATTTTTGGATGGATCTTGTTAATGTGTTGTAGAAATTTATTAAGTTTCTCTTCTCCGTGCGTCCAGATAATAAATGTGTCGTCAACATACCTAAGCCACAGTTTGGGTTTATGCTCTGCTGTTTCTATTGCTTTTGATTCCATATCTTGCATAAAAAGGTTGGCTATTACGGGGGACAGTGGTGAACCCATCGGTGCTCCTTCGACTTGTTTGTACCTCTGGTCCTTGTAGATGAAGTAGGTGTTGTTACAGGATCCCATGTGAAGACTGCGATAAATCGTACATCGGACAAACAAATCGAAGGATACAGGTTAGACGCGAAGAACATCGAAACGCCATCGAAAGAAAAGAAAAAACTTCATCCCTAGCACAACATGTCATAAACACAGGACATAAAATAGACTTAAATGGAACAACAATGCTAGCCAACATCGAAAATAAGGCCAAACGTGTAATCAGAGAAGCCATAGAGATCGAAAAACATCCGAAAAATTTAAACACCAGAGATGATGCCCAAAGACTCCCAAATACGTGGAAAACAATTCTGCAGAAAAACGTAAAAATTAAAATAGCGAAGAAGACCACGCCCACTCTGCGCACAGGACCAATGACAAGAAGCGCAACAAGATATTTAAACTCAGCGTGCAGCGACCGAGAAATCAGTTCGCCTGTAACATCAAGACGAAGCAGAATCTGACTTGACAATGGCAAGTGTGACCTTGCCGAAACGTCGTCAAAACAATGGTTTTTCTAAAAACCAAAAATATTTAACGCGGAGTCAAACCCGGAAAACAACTGAAACCACATATAGCTCCCGCGGAAATTTCAAATTCAATATATATATATATATATATATATATATATATATATATATATATATATATATATATATATATATATATCGAGGAAAGGAGTACGACCGTCAATCCAAAATAAACTAAGGTACACTCGAAGAGTGGTGGGTTTTTGGTCAAAGTGGAGAAATAAAAGACAAAGAAGGTGGCTACTTCATCTATTTATTGAAGACGTTTCGCTTTCTGCTCAGAAAGCATCATTAGTTCATCTAAAAAGAACAATATGAAACCAAACATCCATAGAGAAGTTAAAAACATGTGTGTTACCTTACAAAGACATGTAGCAGTCTTGTGCTCTTGCCCAGCATGCTATTAACTCTAAGCACGAGGTAAACTTTAATGAAGTTAAAATTCTTGGCACTGAACGCAATCTCGTCAAAAGATAGTTTTTAGAAATGTGTTCAATATTAAAACACCCAACTTAGATTCATCAACTTACATTTTAACTATTAACTATTTGGTCAATATCACGTTTACATACTTAAAGTAATTGTTTCTTTTGATTAACTTGTTTGGTAAAATTTTAAATTGAAATTGATTCATAGAATCTTTTTCATTCACAGTTCCAAATGCTATGAACCTTGGACTGTGGAAGTTGAATTAATCTTCACCTGTTGGCTGGCTAACCAGTGACATCATAAATATTATAATATATGATATTTTGGATTGACCTCGCATGCTTTGTTCTTTTTTAACAAATCAATCACTGGGGGGAAAATGGTGGTCTTAACCATCTTTTCCTTTCATTTTTTGGCTTTTTACCGACAATTCTATGAATTCTAAGGTATTTTTTATTGTTGTTTAACTAATTGATTGCTAAAATAATAGTAGTGAAAATTCCATTTTAAGTTCCAGTTCCAGTGGTGTAGTGAATAGATTTCTAAAAGTTTTATAATGGCCAATAATAAAATGTTCATCATGTAAGTTATATTTAAGGAATAATAATGTTGTCACCTACGATATTTGCCTTATTACATATTATCTTAATCTTTACATATAGAAATGACTTTGTTTTTCAATGTGCTTTCAGTAAGTTCTCATTTCATCGTTTACGTGGCCTTCCTACTGATCGTGTTCCTATTGGGGAACCATCTCTTGCCGTCTTTACTACTCGATTTGTTGCCATTCGGCTTATATAATCGTTTCATTTTACTGTTCTATTTTTTACCGAGTTTTCATTGTACTCTTTAACCCTGCAGCGGTGGCGCCAAGTCTCTCAGATCCAAGCGTCGTATTAGACGGTATAAAAGGAGTGGGGTTTAAACTATGCACTTCGTGCTTTTGGTACCTTACTTATATTTATTACTGCATCGACCGTCGAGCCGAAAACTTTTGTCAGACTTTTATCTTTATTGGTATAGCCTATTTTGGTTCATTAGACTTGGGGCTACCACTTAAATAACTCAAGTGACTATTGTTTTATTTTCGTTTCTTAGAATTTATTTTATAAGTGGTGAGTAATTTTGCTGATATTATGTATTCCATTATGTAAACATGTATTATTTTATAATTTGTTTGGTCAAATTTATTATTTTTAGCACAATGAGTTATAAAAAGGAGTAAAGTCGTCTACTTCACTTGCTTGAGGAAGTAGAAATTGACACAGAACAAAATTTTGATGACATTGAATCAGAGAATGAAGTAGGTAACATAGAGGAACATTTTCAGATTCAGATACTGAACAAAAGGGTGATGGCGATGATTGCGAAGTGGATGTAATACCAGCAAAAGTTTCACGGATTGCTACTTTTATAGACAAAGATGAAACAGTCTGGAAAAAACACTGTTCGGTAAGAACAAACGGTAAGAACTCGCCAATTTAATAAAGTTTTTTACTAACCGGATATAAAAGCATATCGCAAGAATGCCAAATTTATAATTAATTGTTGGAATTTGTTTTTTTTTCCGAAGATATTTTAAACATTATTGTTGAAAGTACAAACAAATATATAGATCAAATGAAAGATATGTATGACAGAGCCCGTTCTGCTAAAAATACTGATGTTATTGAAATAAGAGCTTTACTAGGATTGCTTTATTTAGCTGGGTGTTTTAAAAGTAATCGGTTAAGCACAGAAGACTTGTGGGAGCGAAATGGCAGCGGGGTTGAAATGTTTTGGTTAACCGTGTCGCAGAAACGTTTTTTTATTTTTGTTAAGATATCTTTGATTTGATGATTTAGAAACCCGAGACGAAAGTAAATTGTTTGATAAGATAGCGCCTATAAGACAACTGTTTACAAGTTTTGAAAAAAATTGCAAAAATGCCTACACAATTAGCGAGTATGGCACTATTGATGAAAAACTTGAGGTATTTTGGAGAAGAGGCGGTTTTAAACAGTATATTCCTTCTAAACCAAAAAAATATGGATTAAAAATCTTTGCCTTAATTGGTGCAAAAACTAGATATACATTAAATCTAGAACCATAATATGTTGGTTTACAACCAGAGGGACTCTTGACAAATGATCCAGTTAGTATTGTCGAGAGATTAATTGGTCCAACATTGGGTAATGGAAGAAACCTTATGTGTGATAATTAATTTAGTAGCTTTGAGCTTATTACAAAACTTCGTCGTGATCACAATCTAACATACGTCGGTACAGTGAGGAAAAAGAAAAGACAAATTACAGTTGGAGTTTATAAACACCAGACATGGACCTGTTTATTCAAGTATAATTGAATTCCAAGAAAATACTACAATAGTATCCCATGTACCCAAGAAGGAAAAAAATGTCATACTGGCCTTAAGTATAGAGAATAATGATCAAATAGACGAATTAGTAGATGATCAACACAAGCCAGAGACTATAACGTTTTATAACTCAACTAAAGGTGGGGTCGACACCGTTGACGAACTTTGTGCCACGTATAATGTAGCTCGAAATACCCGAAGATGGCCAATGGTGATTTTTAATTTACATATGAATGTGGCTGGAATAAGCTTTTAAATTATATATTTGGCCAATAATCAAAATGATAATTTGCTTCTTAGAATATACATATTTGGCCGCAGAGTTAATCGACCAGAATCTGAAGCGTCGGCCCATGGTAGAAAATATCTCTCCAGCTATCCGCCAGTGGCTGGAACTTAGAGTGAACTTCCAAGAGGTAATCCCAAAAGTTTAAAAGTTAAAAACCGATATAGCTTTCACGTTAAATACAGCAGGACTCATTATTTTTGTCAAATGTGCAAAATATTTATTTGTTTAACACATGTCCAGTTTCAGTGCCCTGATTGTATATTGCACATACAAAATGTTTAAAAGTCCAACTCATAGGATCAAGTTTGACAAATAAATCTTATATTTTAATGTTTTGTACCCTTAATAAAATAAAAGTTAGTTTGCATGAACCCTTGTTTTATTTTTCACAATTCATGAACATCCATCATTTATTTATTTATTCACCAATTATTTTGGAAGGTTATATTATTTATTGGGCCCAAATAACATTTTATTGGTTAAATAACATTCATAAAGAAGTAAAGCTAAATAATATACCAGTATTGTTTTTATTTTCTAATTAATAAATTATTGAATTTTGGGTCTTGTAACGATACGATCGTTAATAGTCTAACACTTCGAACGTTAGCAAAATCTTTCAAATAATGAAACCGAATCCCTACATAGCTACTAATTCGCCGCCGTAAAAGTAGGCAATTTATAATACAATTTAATATATCGATTTACAATAGAATCGATTTCCTTGTCATTAAAGGGACAACGAATACTGGCCAGTGGCCATGTTCATTTAAAGGTGGGTACACATATGCGAGCCGAACGGTATACGTACCGTACGCGTACAGATCCTTGAAAAATATTCTATATCGTACTGATCGCATACTTATCTCGATCCATGGAAAGCGACAAACCAACAACGAACACACATGTGCGAAATGATTCATTTTATTTATAATTTGGGTACTGATTTATGTTCCTGTTTTTGCTTGTTTAATAAAAATAAAAATATGTACAATAATCAGTTTACTGTTTTCTCACGTCTCTCTAGGAAGGAACACGTCATTCACACAATGTCGATTTGATGACACAATAAAAATGTTCGCTGCGTCTAGTAAGCGCCGTCCAAACTGAAAGACGAGCTTCCTTTGAAGTCGTGAAATAAACCGCAACAATTTGGTTCGCGACGAGTCACGATGAAACAGTACGCAAGCGGTTTTTTCTGCCGTACACATTAACGAATATAGCGTTCGCATACCGTATGCATACCGTTTGGCTTGTATATGTGTACCGACCTTTAGAACCGAACTTCAAGCAGGGAAGTTGATAAGTTTATTACGGCAGGCAGGATCTTTGGGAAACAGAAGAAAATTTAAGTTATTTTTATTTTTTTTGGGAAATTTAAAGAGTCGTTTTTTGTTTGTGGAAAGAAGTTATTTAGTTGGTGCAATTTTTAAGAATTTATATTGTTTTATGAAACAAAATCCCTAGAAAGATTCTGGTAAGTTACTTTCTATTCACCTACATCTTCCATTTAAACTTTCCAGTTCTCAATCATTTAAATCTTCTCACTTTGCTAGACATCCAAAAATCATTCTTATTTTTTATATACATATATAAGTAAATTCCAGTGTGGACACATTAAATATTTGAGCCAAGGTCACTTAATGACAACTACATTCTAGTTTTTGTTACTAGAACAAAAACTATATGAAGTACAAGAACATAGAATAACAAGGTTTTTATTCTCTTGTAGCCTGCCGGCTCCAACTTGAAGTATTGGGACCTTTTATTTTTGGATTTGGGAAGGAATAATTTTTAATTTTTTTGGAAGTACTTGGGATTTGGGGAAGAATTGGACGTTAAGTTGGGGAAGAGAAAATATCTAATTTACAATTTTCTGGTTGGTCTGCCAGGCTTCTACCGCAAACATAGGCTGAGCCATTTCAGAGACTACCCTCTATCTGGACATCAGGCAGCTGAGGAAGGAAACCCCTTCGCAGTAATCATCCCATATAGTTATTAAGTACATCTAATGTAAAATTTAATAATAATTTAAAAATTTTTTATATAACATATACCTATATCCTTGGATACTTAGGCCTTCAGCCTGAGTGTGGGTTACGACACAGTGTTGTGCACAATCTCTGGTAGTACCCTCGCCTTGCTGAATCCTTTTACTTGTCTTAATTTTATTATTTCATATTTACTTTGCATTTCTTTATTTATTAATATTTTATAGAACACTTATAATAAGTTGTCAGGATATATTATCCAATTTTCTGGTAATTCGTATGTACTTTCACATATCAAATTGATGTAGTACTGTTCTAGTGTCTTAACTCTATTGTCATTTTTTTAGCTGCCTTTTATTAACTGGTATCATTATTTTATTTTTTATGATATTTTAATAATTACTATTTACTCCAAGTGAGTTATTCAAGCAGTATTAACATACTCTTTTACCTCATTATTAGAGGACTGTGTAGATCAATCTTTTTGTATACAATTATAGTTTGGGTCATAGTTTTAGGCAACTGTTTTTTTGTAAATATATATTTTTGAGGATATATTTTAGTAATTGTTTAGTATATATACATATATTACGGTTTTGGGGGTTATAAGTAAACTAAGATTCTAATATAGTGTATGAATCATTTCCGATTTTTATTTGTTTCCTATTATCTTTTATTTTTCAGTTAGTATATAACTATATATATCCCAAATTGGAGTGATATTCAAAATTCACCGTGGTGCCCATCTCAAGATCAACTTAGGATTGATCTAACCTTAAATTACTACAGGCAAGCAAATGTGTCAACCTCCTCTCTGAGCACAACTCTCATTCTCTTGAGCTAAGCCTATTCTATTGTAGTGCTTCAAGTAAACTTTATATTTTCTTTTGTATTGGTTACATTCCCTGTTATTTAACCTTTTTATTTAAATAATAATTAATTCAAAATTTTATTTAACCATAAATCTTCTTATATATTTTCTAATATTGGCTTCACCATCTCAGACTTTTTCCTTTTAATTTGCAACAATTAGCTGTTCCCTTTTTAATCGGTAACAGTCTGTCAGACTTGGCGCCATTACTGGTGTTCCGATATGGGGCGCCACCAGTGCAGGGTTAACATCCTTTTTGTCCTCTATATGTCAGGTCGTGTTTCCAAAGCGTATATCAATATTGGTCTGATGACTATTTTGTAAATTCTGCCTTTCATATTGTTTCTTTCAGGCAGCTTGCAGCTCTATTTGTTTTATTTACTTGATCTTTTACTTCTGTTTCGAGATTTCTGTAGCTGTATAATTAGATATTTTAACTTCATCACTTTTTCTATTATCTAACCTTTTAGTTTCAATTTACATTTAATATACAAAACATTAACATTTTACATACAAAATAAAAGCAGGCTTTCAAAAAAACTGTTAAAAGCAAGAACGCAGGGGCAGAGACATATTGGGAAACAAGAAAAGTAATAGGAGGATAATGTAGTCAATTTATTTTTATAAATATATATATACATCCCGTTCATAGCGTAATCCGCCTTTGGGTTCCCGTTTGCCAAGCCTGTCTATTCTGCCAGTCTTCTTCAGATAGATTTCTTGTTGACATTGCTTTTGAAATTCCTTGCATCCATGTTATTGGTCGTCGTCCTCATTTTTTTTGCTCTGGTGGTATCCATTCTAATATTTTTTTTTTGTCTTTCTTCCCCCATACGTCTAATATGTCCGTACCATGTTAATTGTTGTTTTTCGATGTCTTCTATAATTGATCTTTGTACATTCGTTTGATTCCTTATGTCCTCATTTCTTATATGTTCTAATCTAGACTTTTTCGCTGCTCTTTACCAAAAATCCATTTCAACTGCCAATAGGTTACGTTTAAGTTTTTGTGATAACTGCCATACTTCTAAGCCATAGACGATTACTGGTTTCAATATGGTATTATATATTCTTTTTTTCGTTTCCGGTCTTATATTTTTCTGCCATAGTACTGAATTCAATGCACCTATAACTCGGTTCCCTTTGGTTATTCTGTCTTTTATGGCTTTATCAGTTCTTCCTGTCTTTTTTAGTTTTACCCCCAAATATTTACATTGATCGCATTTCTTAATTTTCCCGTCTTCCAAGTCGAGGTCATCTGCAGTATATTCTTCTCCTATGCAAAAATATTTTTTTGTAAATTTACTTTGAGGCCCCATATTTTGTACTCTTCCATTTGTTTTCTAGCCATATACTCTAAGTCTTCCTTGTCTTGGGCAATAACTACCTGATCATCTGCATAGTGCAACGTGTATAACGTTTCATCCCCAATAGACAACCCTATCCCTTTACACTTCTTTTTCTAGTGCCTGAGTGCTTCGTCGATATATATATTGAATAGTATGGGAGATAAACAACAACCTTGCTTCAGTCCTTTTGTTACCTGAAAACCATTAGAAACCTTATTTCCTATTTTAACTTTTGATATTATATCGGCATTATATCGTCTATAGGCAGACTGTATGGAAAGACCATAAAGGAAAAATTAGAAATATATATACAAGATAAAATCGGAGAAGACCAGGCAGGTTTCACAGCGGGGAAAGCATGCTTAGATCACATTTACACGGTCGAACAACTAATAGAAAAAATAATGGCCAAAAATAGATCCGTCCATCTGGCTTTTGTTGATCTTAAGAAGGCATATGACTCAATACCTAGAACCAAGCTATGGGAAGCAATGGAAGACATCGAAGTTCCACGAAGATTAATAAGAGCGGTAAAAGCACTCTACAAGAATAACGAAGTAGCTATCAAAACGGACAATAGAATATGCAGTCCATTTAAGACGACAAAGGGACTACTACAGGGTTGCTCCACATCCCCCACCCTGTTCAAAATATTCCTGGAAAAAACCCCGAAACCATGGAAAAGAAAGTGCGAAGAAATGGGTATACCAGTAAGGAACGAATATCTATATACGCTAAGTTTTGCCGACGACCAAATAGTGATCGCACAAGACGAGGATGACCTCAGTTTTATGATGAGAAAACTGGAGCAGGAATATACAAAGAATGGGATGGAAATAAACCTAAAGAA
The DNA here is from genome assembly GCF_040954645.1 of Diabrotica undecimpunctata. Taxonomy (NCBI): domain Eukaryota; kingdom Metazoa; phylum Arthropoda; class Insecta; order Coleoptera; family Chrysomelidae; genus Diabrotica; species Diabrotica undecimpunctata. Next base: position 165,114,339 of record NC_092804.1, read on the forward strand.
AACTGAATACCTAACAACGGAGAATACAGAAATAAAACAGCTGGAAATAGACGAAAGTAAACAAATCAAAGAAACAGACAAGTATAAGTATTTAGGTTTCATAATATCAAACAAAGGAACAACGGAGGAAGATATAAAAAATAGACTAGGACAAACAAGAGACTGCATACGAAAATTGAACCCGGTACTATGGGATAAGAACATCAGCATGAAAACAAAGAAAAAAATATATAATACCATGACAAGAAGTATCCTCACTTATGGGTGTGAAAATTGAACAATAATTAAGAAAACCAAAAACAAAATAAGAGCAACAGAGACGGAATTCCTAAGGAGAAGCTGCAGAGTAACAAGAAGAGATAGAATAAATAACATGAAGATTAAGAGGAGAATGGGAATGAACGCCGACATAATAGACTACATCGAACAGAAGAAGTTAACCTGGTACGGACATGTCAGAAGAGCAGACCAAAATCGGTGGATAAATATAATAACAGAGTGGAGCCCGATAGGAAGAAGAAAGAGAGGCAGACCCCGAAGATCTTTCAGAGATGAAGTGGACGAAGCAATGAGTAGAAGAAACCTACAGGAAGGGGACTGGCTAAACAGGAAAAATTGGATAAAACGGTTGAGTGAAAAAATACAGTGAAAACTGTGGAAATCCTTGTATATATATACTTTTGATATTGTGTTGTTATATAGATCTTTAATAGCGTCGATTGGTGGAACGCTCTAGTGTCATATGCTCTTGTTAAATTTACTGAAAGTAAATGCACTTCTTGAGATCTCAGTGTTGTTTTCTCGAGTATTTGGGATAAGCAGAAAATACTATCTATTGTGGATCGTCTTGCTCTAAATCCGTTTTGTTCTTCTGATTCAAAAGGACGGTATTAAGTGTGCTCGTATCAGTTATACCCCGATAGTTATTACAATCTTCCTTATTTTCTTGTTTATATATAGATGTAATCCATCCTTCTTTTCAACTTTGTGGCACTAGTTCTTCGTGCAAGTGCCTATTGAAAACTTCTGTTAGTATCTCGAATAGTTTGTTGGCTCCATTTTTTATTAGCTCTGCATATATCCCCTCGGACCCGGAGCACGTCCATTTTTCAACAATGATACAGCTTTAGTTTTTTCGATGTTAATTGTTGGTGGCTCTCCTTAAATCAGGACTTCATGTTATTCTATGTTTTTGTATTCCGGTCTTTCTTCTACTAACAGTGTTTTATAGTGTTCTTCCCATTTTTCGGGCTCTATGGAGTGTACGGCTGTTTGTTCTGTTTTGTTGGATCTGATGTTTTTTATACACCTCCAAGATTCTCTTGATTTGCGGCCGCCGATGTACGTATCTAATTCCTGACATTTTCTGTCCCAGCTTTGATTTTTTGAATTTTATTAACGTGGATTTAAATTTATTTACCATTTCTCTCTATTCTTTTTTTCTTTATTTTTATAAATGCTTGTACAAAACTGCTTAAAAATTAATAAAAACTCTGCTATATTACGTTTGTAAATCGAGTGAAGTTGCAAAAAAAGTAATTGGTAAACATAAATTGAAACTAAATATTTTCTACAGCAGCTAAAAATTAGAAGGACCAAAAATTTGTACACATAATTGCATACGGTAGAGTTAAATTACGTTTAAAACCCGAAACAAAAATACACTGCGTTCATCAGTTACTTCCTGCTAAAATTAAAATCCAAACTAATGCCCTAACTTCGTAAATACAGTTTAGAATAAGCCAAATTAGAGCGTATGCGAAAAACCGCCCTCCAAATTTCACCCTAAAATTGGCAGCAAATAAAACGCGTAGAAGGGCAAAACGTAATTAGAAACGCACGAAAACGGCTGAATTGAGAAAATATCGCAAATGATGATGAACAAGGTGAGCGCTGTGTGCGGTGTGTGCTGACTGCTAGCTAGACGGATAATGTCTTCCAGAAATAGGTATAAATATTCCCCAATTTGTATGAATTAATTAGTGGTTCGTCAATATGACTAATGTCATTTGAAGCACAAATCATTATAAAAATTTATACCGTGGAAGAGGGTGGCTTGCTAATAATTTTTGAGGTTTTTCTAGTAAATCTTTATCTCTTACAATTTTTTATTTTACAACTACCAATGTCTATTGAGAAAATGTATTTGAATATTTTATATACCTTTTTTTAATTTTTAAATTTTAAAAAGTAAAAATGCAAAGGATTTATATTGTCTTAATTTAAAAATTGCGTTTTGTTTGAATCGTAGTTCCCATTTTTTATTAAAATCATCATACTTCATATAAATATGTTGCCAAAATTATTATAGATGTCCTTTCATGAAGAGTGTTTTGTCCTATAGAAAATGAAATTTGCAGCCTAAATAAAGGCGATATTTTGGGAAAACTATCCAATTCCATTGTTCAGGAACAGGAAAGAAAATTTAAGACTGTTCTTCTTTTTCTTCACGTGCCATCTCCTTTAAGAAGGTTGGCAATCATCATGGCAATTCGCACTTTCGATACCGCTATTCTAAAGAGATCTGCAGAAGTGCAGAAGTGCAGTTAAACCAAGCTCTCAAATTGTTTAACCAGGAGATGCGTCTTCTTCCGCGACTCCTTCTACTCTGTATTCTTCCTTGCATTATTAATTACAACAAGTTATAACGCTCACCCTCATGACATGTCCCAGATATTGCAGTTGTCTGACTTTAATTATATTTAAAACTTCTTTATCTTTTCTCATTCTTCTCAACACCTCGACATTCGTGACACTATCCACCCAACTTATTCTTAATATCCTTCTGTAGACCCATAATTCGAAGGCTTCTAATCTGTTTGAAACATCTTTCTTTAATGTTCAAGCCTCCAACCCATAAAATAATACGGAGAACACGACGTAGCATCTCAGAAGTCTTGTCTTTAAGGAAATTAAAATGTCCCTGCTGCAGAGTACTTTTTTCAGTTTGTTGAAAAAATTTCTTGCCTGTCCTATTCTTGCCTTAATCTCTTCTGTGTACTCATTATTTTTGTTAATTAATGTAATATTTATATTTTTAAATTTTTTAAATTTGTTCTCCATGTATTGTTATGTTTTCTTGGCGCTGTTGGGCTTTTGTAATTACCATAAATTGTGTCTTTTTTGTGTTTAGGGACAGTCCGTTTTCTTCACTGACTTCTACCACTCTGTCAACCATTAGTTGTAAATCCTCAAGACATTCCGCTAATAAAATAGTGTCGTCGGCAAACCGTATATTATTGATTGGTCGGCCATTTACTTTTATTCCCATAGTTAGTTCTTCTAGTGCTTCCTGGATTATTTCCTCTTAATTCAAATTGAACAATATAGGAGACAGGACACAGCCCTGCCTGACGCCCCTCTCAATCTGTATTTCATTTGAAAAGACGTCTTTTACCACAGCGATCTGATTATAATAGATAGCGCTAATGATCCCGACGTCTCTCATATCTAAGTTTTTCTTTTCAAGTAATTTCATAAGACGGTTATGTCTAACCTTATTGAAGGCTTTGTTGTAATCCAAGAAACACATATATACTAGCTGATTAACATCCATGCACCTTTGCACAAGTACATTCACAGCAAACAGGGCTTCCCTCGTTCCCAGTGCATTTCTTAATATAAATTGTGTGTCACGTATGCCCTGCTCAAGTTTGTTGTGTATTCTCCGGTGTATAATTTTTAAAAATATTTTGAGTGTATGACTCATTAAACTTATTATCCGGTGGTCTTGGCATTCTTTTGCATTTGGTTTTTTTGGTAGTGTTATAAATGTTGACATCAGCCAATCTTTGGGAATGATTCCTGTACTGTATATTGTATTGAATATGTCGACCAATATTTCAATTTGCTGTTCTTCTATTAACCATATTATATCTACAGGTATTTCGCCGGGACCTGTTGCCTTGTTGTTCTTTGTTCGCTTTATCACCTCATCTTCTGTTATGTCTGGACCGTTGTCGAACTTTTCCTGCTCTAGTACTATCTCAGTCCGTTCGTCTTTAAATAGCTTTCTGCCATCATTTAATCCTTTCTTCGACGACCATAATTATTTTGCCGTTTTTATCCAGCAGAATGTTTGATTTTTTCTTAATATTAGTGCCTGTTATTTCCCTATGTTCATTCCCAACTGTTCAATCTCTTCGCATCTGTCACTATACCATCATTCCTTTGCATCTCTGATCTTTTTCCTTATTTCTGTGTGTATAATATTATAAATGTTTTTGTCTTTGGTTTTGTAGGATTTCCTTGCTTCCATGAGATCCAGAATCTTATCGGTCATCCATTCATTTTTGTTCTTGATCAGCTTAGGTGTTAGTGTTGTCTCACATGTGCGTATAAGAGCATCTTTTAACATATGCCATTTCCTGTTCGCATCCTCAGTAGGAATAATTTCTGTTTTGGTGAGGTCGTCTTTAATTTTTAGCGTGACTTGCTCTTTTATTGATGGATCTCTCAAACGGAATACTTATATTATCTCTACTTCAGTTTTAGCCGCAAGCTTTTTCAGATTAATTTTAAACCTTCCTACAACTGGGTTGTAATTTAATCTCACATCAGCTCTGGGTTATAATTTTACTGATTTTATGGAATTTCGGTATCGTTTGCAGATGAAAAGGTAGTCAATTTGGTTTCTGATGACGTTATGTTGGTTGTCTACTGGAGATTTCCATGTAAAAAAGCCTTCTGAGCGGCAGATAATAATAAGTATTCGCGACAATAAAATCGGTCTCTTAGCAGAATTGAGCCACTCTGTCTCCTCTCTCATTACGGGTGCCCAGTCCAAACTATGACTAACCCATTGACAGACACATGACTATTGTAACGTCTCTAGACTTGGTTACTTCTAAAGCTTGTTATAATTCATTATAAAACTGATCGAGCTCTTTATCCGACTTTTCTGCTGTGGGAGCATATACTTGAATTATATCGACTCTAGATTGAGCTATTTTTAATGTTACCATCATAACTCTATCCGAGATGGGTAAGAAGCCAGTTACAAATTGCTGGGTAGTTTTGTCAACTAATATCGCTAGTCCGTTTCAGTGATTTGCTTTATTGTCATTACCAAAGTAGTATATCTTTGTTTGGTGTACTAATATGTCACCTGAATTGGGTCATCTGAACCCACTTAATCCTAATATTTTTATGTCAAGCCTTTCCATTTCCTGATTGACATTATGGACGTTAGCTGCTTGGTATATTGACTTAACATTAAGACTGTTGTTCGAGGACAATTAAATATTTATGAACAAATATAAAGTCATAAACAACATTTACAAACTTTTTTAATGCTTTTTACTTATTTGTGTTACCAGAAATTAATTTTGTCTTAACTGTGTTTGTAGTTTAATAAATATTTAAGCAGGTATGTATATCAGCTTGTATCTCTATTTTTAAGTAGTTTTTGGTGTCCATAAGTGAAGAAACTGTATGGCCAAATAAAAAAGCAAATAGCCAAAAAAAGGGATTTTGTGGTTTAAAATATACAAGGCTATAATATTTTCATTATAAATTGTTTTTTTTTTATTTACAATTAAGGCGCATCAACCTATGTGGTTATTAGCGCCGCTCAGTATTACAATTGTTTTTGTACATTTTTGGATACTTAATATTATACTGTTATTTTTCATCCTGCTTCTTGTACTTTCGCCTTTTGTTGTTTTTGCATGTGCCAGGATGCTAAAGCCTAACGCCAAAACCCCCACTTTGGAGGTACATGGTTTGGAGGTTACATGGAAAAATACTGAAAGAAAAACTGGAAAAATCTATCTCAAATAAAATTGGAGAAGATCAGGCGGGGTCACGGCAGGAAGATCTTGCATAGACCACATGTATACACTCAAACAATTAATTGAAAAAAAAATGGCAAAAAATAGACCAGTACACATGGCATTCATAGATTTAAAAAAGGCATATGATACGGTCCCCAGAAAACAACTATGGAACACGATGAAGGAAATCGGAATAACTCAGAGGTTAATAGAAGCCTTAAAAAACCTTTACTCAACAACAAGGTAAGAGTTAAAACCGGCAATGAATACTCCAACGGATTTAAGACCACAAAAGGCTTATTGCAAGGATGCTGTACATATCCGACACTATTTAAGATATTCCTCGAACAAATATTAAAACCATGGAAAAGAAAATGTGAAGGACAACTTCTTGTACACATTAAGCTTTACAGATGACCAAGTGGTAACGGCTCAAGCTAAAGAAGATCTGTGCTATATGCTCCGAAAATTAGAAAAGGAATACACAAAAAATGGACTGGAAATAAATATAGAAAAGACCGAATATTTAATAACAGAGCAAGAACCAGTGAGAAACTTGGAAATGGACGATAATAAGGAAATTAACGGCACTGAAAAATTTAAATATTTAGGATTCATACTCTCAAAAAATGGAACCACCGAGCAAGGGATAACCAGCAGATTAGCACAGACAAGAACATGTATTAAACAAATGAACGGGGTACTGTGGGATAGACAGATTACCAGAAATACAAAGAAGAGAATTTATAACACCTTGGTACGCAGTATAATGACCTATGGAGCAGAGAATTGGATAATAAATAAACGAAACAGGTCCAAAATCACAGCAACTGAAATGGAGTTCATGAGAAGAAGCTGCAGAGTGACAAAAATGCATCGCATCAGAAATGAGGAGATAAAACGAAGAATGGCAGTAAAACAAAACATACTCAGCTACATCGAAGAAAAACGTTTAATTTGGTATGGACATGTGAGAAGAACAGATCATACAAGGTGGATAGCAAAGATTTTGGATTGGAGCCCAATAGGAAGGAGGAAAAGAGGAAAAGAGACCCCAAAGATCATGGAGGGATGAAGTGGACGAGGCCATGGAAAGACGAGACCTTAGAGATGGAGGATGGCAGAACAGAAAGGACTGGAGACGTTGGCTGAAAGAAGGAAGGCTTCGACAGCTGTAAAAATCCTTATATAGATAGATATTATACTGATTTTGACAAACATAGAGTTTTACAAACATAAATCTGAGTTAAACTAAGTATATTGGTTAGTAGAAGCATTAACTATTACACATTTATTTGTACACGCACTGATGTTTATATTTGGTTATATATTCCTATTGATTTTAGAAAACTTAAAACTGACGAATAGACAGTTTTCTTCTATACACTCGCGTAGCGTTGTCAATAGATTACACTTTTTCCTCCTATTTGAATATGCAGGGAATCCGATTAAGCAATGTTGGACACTTAAACTGTTGAAACACTTACCGAACATCGGATTAAGACTTCCAGTGATTTGCTATTCATGTGTTAAGCGTATATGTCCTAAACTCAGCTTCAAATAGTTTTTCTAGATATTCCTTCTACGTTCTTATTTACATAAGATAAGATAAAAAGTAGACCAACATAAAGAGTATCCTTTATAGACTTTATTTAATCCAGGTAGTTGAAAAACATTGTAAGTAGAGTTACAATGTTATTCATATCAGGTGTTGATATATATTATTGTGTATAAACCAAATTATCCTTAATGTTTGCTGATATTATTTAAACATATTGGTATGAAAAAAATAATTATTGATTATGTATAATAATCAAAGTGTAAAATACTATTCTCTAAACTGTACAGTCATCCCCAATCTTGAAAATTACTTATTATTTTTGGCACATCTAAGTAACTTCGTTTCCAATACACACATCGAAGCAAGAACAAATTCTCCGTTAATGTTCTCCCCCAACTTTGTATCCCATAGAAATTTTCGGGTCTCACCCTTATCCCCGATAGGGCTACGACCCTCCGCTAACCCTCCTAACTTGTTTTATTACATTCTTTTCCACGTCAAAGCTAACTAAGCTAAAAGGTAACATGCCGATGGAATACTCAATACGTCATTTCTGTACTCGGTTCTTGGTTTTTTCTCGTTCTCTAAGAAAAACAAGGCTGGGTACGGTAGACGGCAAACGGAGCATTTTTCCCAAGGTAAAAGTTAAGGTGACGTTTAAAAAACGGTGGAAAATTATTAAATAGAAAACTCATCTTGACTTATCTCAGAAATTAAATTAAATTATACAAACGAAAATTTGTTGGATGGTTATTAACCATTATCCGGGCAACACATTTTACTTACGTAATCGAGCAACTAGGGTCCGTTGGATTCACAACTGTTCTTGAATGTTATATTTATATTTACCTATATAATTCTAATATTTTATTTTGTTTATTTTGTTAAAAATAAATTTAAATTGTCTAGATTAAAAAAATAGATAAATTAATTTTTTTTATTGCAAAATTCACAAGCTTTTTTAATTATACAGCACACACATCACTACACACATTTCTACTGCATATTTTGCAAAGTTGGTTTTATTTCCTGTCCCTTTTTGTTAAGCACACATGACATTTTATTTCTGTTAAAACTGGATGTTTTATTATGTGAATCAACTTCCTGTAAGCATTTTTAATACACTGTTATGAGAAATTTGAGGAAGCATTAGTTGTTCTGCTCTCGTTGTAAGAAACAATCTTCGCTTTTCATCTTTGTTTGCGTTCCATTTTGGATGTAGATTTGTCCAAATAAAAAATGAGGGTACCCAAGCCAAGATACCTACGCCACCTAAAAAAATTTATTTAAAAAATATAAAATGCTGCAGGGTTAGTCCGTCTTTTGCACATATACTTATAAACCATTTGGTAGACTCTATCAACACCACATTTTGTACTATTATAAAAGATCATTATGTTTCACAATGAGGATTATGATGCATGGTAGAAAGGACTAGGCCACCTATTTGTTTTTTCTGAAAATAGGAAAGAAGAGATGCTTTTGGAGTAAATCCGAAAATTCAAGATTTTTTTACACAGTTCGTGTTTGGTAGAAATTCCTGAGGAACAAACCCCTTATTTCTTTCACTGTGCTGAACAGTATTAGTGAGTTTGTCGGTTATTCATGTGCAAGAACAAGATCAGTGAAATAGTTATAGCAAGTCATATTACTGTTGGAATGATAATAAGTCTCCACGAGTTGCTTTATAACATGAGATGCAAGGCCTTTTTCTACTGTATTTTGTTGTGAATTGGTTATTATGCAATTAATATTATGTTCAATTTATTTAAAAGAAAGGAAAAGACAGTCAAGATTTGATTTCACGCACAGGGCGCCTGCGCATCCGCTTATACATATTTCGGCCTAATAGGCCTCATCAGAACGGCTTTCGCAGTCATTCTGAATGTGAAAATAAATCTTTTCTGTCTTAGGAAGCAACTCTAACATGGCTTCGTATGGACGCAAATAGCGACATCTGATAATAAAATCCGTAAACTAATTTTCGAAACCAAATTCAGAATTTCGCTTTAATCTGTGCCTTCTCAAAAATTGCAAGGCAAAACAGACGTTGATAAAGATGTTATTAGAGACATGGGGAATCTAAAAATTGCATTCCACAACATATATCCTCAACTAAGCAAAAATTCTTAGCGAATTGATTTCTAGTACTCGTACATAAAATCATATACATCGGAATAAAAAGTAAAAGACAGTCAAGATTTGATTTCACGTACAGGGCGCCTGCGCATTCGCTTATACGTATTTCGGCCTAATAGGCTTCATCAGAACGGCTTTCGCAGTCGCTCTGAACGTAAAAATAAATCTTTTCTGTCTTAGGAAGCAGCTCTAACATGGCTTCGTATAGACGCAAATAGCGACATCTGATAATAAAATCAGTAAACTAATTTTCGAAACCAAATTCAGATTTTTGCTTTAATCTTGCCTTCTGAGAATTGCAAGGCAAAACAGACGTTGATAAAGATGTTATTAGAGACATGGGAAATCTAAAAATTGCATTCCACAACATATCTTCTCAACTAAGCAAAAATTCTTAGCGAATTGGTTTCTAGGTACTCGTACAGAGTATATCGGAATAAAAAGGAAAAGACAGTCAAGATTTGATTTCACGTACAGGGCTCTAATTAAAAGAGTTAAAATCATGAAATTCGTGACGATTTCCCTCGTTTATCCAAACAATTTAAAAATTCTTTTGGATAATTTGCGGCTTTGTCTCATTGACAATACTGTCGATTGATTTAAAAGATACCAGATTACCTGGTAACATTTGTTGAATCTGGAAGTTACTTTCGTGAAAATCAACATTTTTCGTTGTCAGAATTACGAGCTCACTGAGCCAATTATGGTTCAAGTGATTATTGAGTATAGCTGGGAAAACACTTACAATTAATTCAAGTTTGGTCTCAACAAAATTGCAGAAATTATCTAGAAGTTTGATGCATTTTGTATTTGGATGCTGTTTTATTTTACCGTTTCCAATATTTAGGTAATATTTGGAAAATATTAGAGCCGATAACTCATTTTGCAATTGCAATTATGTTAATGATCAATAGAACTTTTCGTCATTTCGGCGTAAAACCAATTGTGTTAAACATGCATTAATCGCATTCCCATTTGTACAAAGTGGAATAACCGGTAACGTCTATCTGCCTAACTAACGTCTGTAAACTAACAATTATTTACTACAACTAACACATGCAAAATAAAACTGCGTGACACACTAAATCAAAGGTTTAGTGTTTATATTTTTAAACTCATATAATAATTTGAAATATAAAATCACAAAACAGTGTTGCTGGATTTTCAGTGAATAATAAAATTCATTTAGAGTCATTACTTTAAATTTGAGATGTTAATATTGAACAATATTGAATTTTATTAGTTACTTTAAAGAAATATTAAGTGAAATGATATTTCAGCTCTCCGCATTGCTTAAAACAAATGTAAGTTGCCTACATTTGGCGCATTTTTATTTAACACATTTTTTTATACAATATACTACTTAAGAAAAAATAGAGCTTATTTTTTTAATACATACGATAAATATATAATATGTAAAATTTTATGGATTTCGTATACTCAATTAGATTTTAACAAGTTTTGACATTTAACAAGTAGATTTTAAAATTTAAGTTTATTTAGAAAAGTTTTATTAAATTAATAATTATTAAGACGCATTGAAATAATGCAAAAATTAATACTTTTAACTTTATTGCAGAGAAAATGTTGAAAAATAGTTTATTGTAAATAAACAATGGTTAACATTTAAAATTTATTTTTAATTCTATACATATTTCGTTTATATTAATTTTGAATGTCAAAAATAAAAATATTTCGCTACTCTCGAGTAAACATCACATTTTTTAAAACACTTTATATACAACTAATATAAGTTGATATCTGATGGTATATGGTACAGATGAGTATATATAACTGTTTGTATGGAAAAATAAACTGCTTTTACTATTTTCTTTACAATTTCATCATATTTTCTCGAGTTTAAAAGTGTATAAAAGTATAAAAGTGACTGTTTGTATGGGAAAACCGTTGCTTCTACTATTTTCCTTACAATTTCATCATGTTTTCTTACCTATTCTACCTTCATAAGATTTTAAAACCATCCACAAAATACCAATCACAAGTGATAATAATTGAAACAAAAGATCAGTAATTTAAAATCTAAGCAAAATTTATAAATATATTATTTCTCTATAATTCATTTATAAAATTAGTATATATATATATATATATATATATATATATATATATATATATATATATATATATATATATATATATATATATATATATATAATTCCTTACCTATCTGTTTATAATTTTTGTACGATTATTTCTATAGGTAAACCCTGCAGGCACATCCTACAAAAATCCTGAGTTCTACGTCATTGAAAAGAAGAATTCGACTCGTTAGAATGTAGTATAGTGTACAAGGGGGTGCATAATGAAGTGCTTTTAACGATATTGATGGTGCGGTGATTGTCACGTTGATGTAATGGATTTTTTGTAATCACGACAAATTTCGAGTTCAGGAAATTGTCGTATTGTCAGATTCTTGTCTTTTTGATCAGATATCTGTCGGAAAAGTTTTAATAATTCAACAGGTCCGTTAAGCAACTCTAACAGAATTTTCTTTTCGTAATAAAGTTTCTTTGGAACAACACAAAGGATGTGTATTGATTAGGAACTCTTGGTTTTAGGAGAATTTATAAATTACAATCCAGAATATGTTATAATGTATTTCTTAATTTAGTGATATTGTGAATACCATGTATTATAGCAATAAACAAATGCAAACAACAAGTTAGAACTAAATGATATCAAAGAGAAAGGCAAAATCGTAGAATTGCCAAGATTAAAAATACCAAAAAATTTGGTGACAGTAAAATAGTTGCGAAGAGGCTAAAAGTAGAAGTGGAAACGATAAAAAGAAATACATCAATTTATATATGAAATCTAAAAAGAGGAAAACATACCGAAGCAACAGTGTAAAGCTGTAATATGTGCAACACACAAAAAAAAAGAAATAAGGTTTGATGCAAAATCGCAGCTCTATTAAACAACTTTTTTAAAATACTAGACAATATAATACGCGACAGTCTAAATATTTGCGCCAATCGAAAGCTAGGGGAATACCAAACTGGCTGGGTTACTAAGATCTTGGTGCTGATGAAAAGCAAATAATAGTATGCGACAGTTGCCGTTCAAGGATACACATTGTAGAAAAATTCTCTGTCTTGCCACATCCGAGATACGGGCAATTATTTTGCAGAAACTATGTTTGTGCGAAGATTTGCCAAGCTAGAATAACAAATCACCAGTCTCAAAGAAAAGATTACATTATTGGAAAATAGACAACAGCCAACTCAGTTTTTTATGAAATACAACAACGTATAAAGAAAATCTGCTGACGATGAAGATCTAGGCATTAGATACAGCAGTGGTGTTTCTACAGTTTGTAAAGTTAAATTACAAAAAAAACTAGTATCCTTCCCATTATCAAAATGTTAGAGGCATTCGTACAAAGATTTCCAACATTCTGAAAAGTATTTCCTGCTGCTTGTACAATATAATTATTTTTGTGAAGAGTAACTTGAATGGTAACATAATTGATTGTGAAATTAAATGGTTTTTGTATCTACATATGTGATAGATCCCAGATAACCAATGCAACGTTGAGTGAATGTAATGTACTAGTGTTTCTTTAGCAACAAGCTAACACAAACCATTAGTATTCGTGAAAGTCGGCTTGAGCAAAATATATATCTTATGTCAATTTAATGAAGTCAAGTTTGTGGTCAGTGGTGTTTACATATCTTCACTATCATCTCGCGAAGTATACAACTGGCATTGTCAAACTGTGGAAAATGTTGTTTTGAAATACTCAGCACAGGATATCTATGTTTTTGGTGTTTACAATATTTCCAATGCGTAATAGTGGAATGATAAGTTTGGTGTAATGGTGCATTGTCCTACAGGTGATTCAGCTGTAAATACTGCTTAAGCCTTTGGTTCGTTAAAATTGTATCAACTTAATATTATTCTCAATAATTGTAGTGTATTTTTTGATTTAGTTTTTTCTAATGGTAGGAAGCGAATGGTAGTATCTTAAAGGCAATTGACTTCCTTGTAAATTGTAGCATTCATTATGTGGTTTATAAATGTTGCTTAAACCTCGATGTGAAAGAAACAAAGAGAAATAAGATGGTTTATGATGAGTTGTTTTATGATTTTCGGAATGGCGATTACATTGTGCATAATAACTTCCTTGCCTCCATAGACAGGCAGGTATGTATGGTTAATAATATTGATGTTGCTACAAAATTATTATATAAAATTCCCTCTACAGGAATTGCTCACTTTCTGCTATTGAAGAAACATAGAACTTCAACTTTTTCCAAGTGGTTCTCTGCTGATCTTAGGAGACTGACTCTGGATAAAAAATATGCTCACTATTATATTTATGTTAATAATTATTCTGATGATGACTATATTAGATTTTTCCACCTAAGAGATAAATGTAAATAACTGTCTGAAATTTGCTTCAGCAACTATATTAACGGTATAGATACTGGCCTAAGAAATGATCCAGAATCATTTTAAAAGTGCATCAATAATAAGCGATCTAGTCATAACCTACCTAATTCTTTATTTTATCAAGTCCAATTTGCAACAAATGGTCAATATATAGCTAATTTGTTAATTATCTAATTCCAAACTGTGTACTAACCAAATAACAAGAACCTTTACATACCTATCTATTAATTAAATAGTAGCTTTAGTACAAATATTTGTCCTTCTAAGATAACCATGACTGATATTTCTAATGGCAAAGATATGGCAAAAATAAGCTGCCCAGTAAGCTTACTGCGGATCCAGATGGTGTGCATAACTTTTTAATAAAAAAGTGTGTCTGTACCCTTGTCATGCTATTTATTATATTGTTTAATAGATATCTCGAAACCTCTATGTTTTCTTCTTTATGGAAAGAAAGTTAGGTTGTTCCTATATTTAAAAATGGTCAGAAAGACAATATTACAAATTATCTGTCTTAAAATATTACTGTCTTATAGCAATTTTCTTGATTATGTAAAGGCTTAATATCTCAACCAAAACATGGTTTTCATAGCAAAAAATCCACTGCAATAAGCTTGGTTTACTACCAGTCTAGTATATTATCTCATATGGAAGACCGTAAATAGGTAGATGCAATATACATAAATGTTTCCAAAGCGTTTGATCGTGTAAATCACCAAATACTTTTGGGCAAATTAATTAACTTAGGCTTTTATGTTAGGTTTGTTAAATGGATTAAAAACTCTACATGTGGGAGAAGTCAAAGAGTAAAGATAGGTTGTCATCTGTTTGACAATATCTCAGTTACACCTGGAGTTCCTAAAGAAGGCCATACTTTTCTAATTCTTCTTAATATCTTCGTTAACGACATCACTTCCTGTTTCCTAAATAGAAAATGGCTAATATTGAGAGATGACTTGAAATTTTGGAAAGTTATAGATAGCTTAAAAGATCAAGACTTGCTACAAAATGAGTTAGACTGACTACAAAATTGGTGCAATCAGAACAAAATTTACTTTCTGTGAACACAAAAACCCTATTTCAATAAAGGCATCTAAACTTCTTGGTTCCGTTACTAGGAATTACAAGTATTTTTCCATTGATTTAACAAGATTAGTGTATTGTTGAATCAATAGGTTAAACGGTTTTCGAAAAAAGGATAAGACACATATAATGGTTCGATGTCCAAATGCTGTAACGATCTACAACAAGTATATGGGGGAAATAGATCTCCTGGATTCAATACTGAGATAATATAGAATCAAACTTAGATCCAACAAATCGTAAACACGTATATTTTTCCATATTATTCATTTGATGCCAATGCGTGGATTCTTTGAAGAAGTGAAAATAAGCATAATAATTTAGCTCTGGCAGCAGCCGAGTGTTTATGCAAAGTTAATAAAGCTGGATTTACTACACAAAGGGGTTGTCTGTCTGGAGCTATGGAAAATTTACAGAACAAGAAAAGAAGGGGTCCAGCAACCGATATTTCAATACAAAATGTACAAACAGATGGAATGTTCATCTTCTATTATGGTGTAGTAAAAGGCAAAGATGCAAATATCCCTGTGGTTCAAAAAGCTTCGTAAAATGCGAGAAGTAGTATTTTAGTATTTTTTTTTTTTGGGTAAACAAAGATAGAAACTGTTTTTACAATTTTCACACTAAATAATTATTATAAATAGAAAGTAATACACGTATATGTTTATTAATTTTTTTAGGTTTTATGCATAGTGTGCCATATATGACACAAAAATAATAAAAACTACAAAAAATTAACCAAGCAGGATTTTTTTATATTTTTACCGTAATCTTGAAGTCAAGTTTGTAATCATAGAATTTTTTTTTAACAAAAAAATCATGCAGTAAGAGGTTAATATCTTATTTATTTAATATTACTCAAAATATTTACAGATTGGTTGTTTCAAGAAGTGATTGATCCCAATTTTTGCGCCCCTCCAAAGTTGGTGTGAGTTCCACGGCACCCGCGGAACCCGTAGTGGCCATGCCAATGGGCAAGACCATTAACTACATAATAATTCGAATATTTTACTTAATTTTTGGCCAATGTCAAAAACTAGTCAAACAATGAAAATACATGATTTCGTTGAATGAACAACCTTTAAAATTATATATCATACGATACCCCTTTCTACGTAACATTTTAGAGCTGAAGGCCAATTTAGCAATAAAACAATTTACAAAACATATCCTTCTAAAAATAAAACTTAACGGGGCTGAACGTCCCTTTGTTATTTTCATCAATTAGAATAAAACCTGATAAAAATTATTCGACAGTCAACCCTGTATACAGATTTTTTAATAGCAGTAAATATTTTTTTGTACGCTCTTATTTCGTTACTATCTCCCGGTATGCCGTTTATGATGCAGATGTTAACTCGTTCCTTACAATAACGGCTGAAAAATATTCCTCTTAACCTCGCTACTAAATAGGTTTCAGCTCATTTACTTTGCTCATCAACATGGCCCTATTACATGGATGTATACTCCGGGCACACCTTCATTTATCTCTCAAGTCGCACATCAACCGTTGGCATCTTAATTTTTGTGAAAAGAAGAGTGAATTAAAGAATGAATATTTTAGGGGAAACCCCTAAGAACGCAATGTTGATCTAATTAAATATTGCCTTCTTAATGACTATTTCATCCTCTCGTGTAAGCAATTCGAGTCCCGCTATGCCGTTACAAATTCCCAGACAAATAGGCTTTCTGTGCTCCCCCTCAACAACAGTTTTCATTATTTAGTACAAAGAGGGGTGTTTTCTTTGGCTCGGAAATCTACCGTGTGAATGCTTGCTCTTAATCTAGCGGGTGGTCCTTATACAATTTTCTTGTAAGAAAAACAAGGTCTTAAGCGCTTTGAGAAACAAATTATAAAGCAAAATTCGGGATAATACGTTTTGGCATGTCAGCAACTGTTTCTGTAAATAAACAGCTCTTTGTTTTACGTTCACAAATTATATAACTAAAAATTGAAGCTTTTTGCTGTAATCATTATAAACGCATTTAATATCCAGAAATACAATTATCTTTAATAAGTTAATTATAAAATAGGTCAAAGGTAAAGACAATCTAAATGCAACAAAACTGTCAAAATACTAACATTCAAGCGACTTCTCTTATCTATTCATAAACTATGTCCTTATTAACGAACAATTTAAAACTCAAGAACGTCTGTTAAAGCGTACATAGGATTCGACATACAATCAGACGACAAATCGCTTCTTAGTCAAATGCAACTTAGCTTTTAAAGTCCATAGCGAAGCAGATAACAGATAAAAGCAGAAAAGATTAAAATATACACAAAATACACATAGAAATTACAGAGAAACAGACAAATATTGAAGTCGTCAACTAAATTAGTTAATATAGAAAAAGGAACAGATCACTGTGACAAAAACATGTATTCAATCTTTATAAAAGTCTAGGAAGATGCAGGTTTATGCTAGTCTAAGAAAACTGTAGTATTGATTTTGTATTCGAAATTTTAAAGAATGGATGACAATGGCATAAAATACCTCACAAATAAATTTAAGACTGTATATAATACAGGAAAAATGTAAAACAACACCAACCTCCACCCAAACCAGGTCACTATCGACTCTAAATGAATCTTTTGCTTACTGTTCCCAGTAGCAGTAATACATTGGTTATTGATCAGTGTAGGGAGGGAGCCTTGAAGAAGACATCAGAGAGGATATAGAAAGCTCGGCGCAGTGATATTCAACCCGGATTTATTATTATAAATAAAAATAAGTGAACTTATTGGAGAAAATCTGTAAGGAATTTTAATCTAATTAGATAATTACTTCAAAACAAGTTCATATTATTTATATTACATGATGTCATTACACAACGAAAATGGATGATGTTAATAGTCCAGGGGCGACGAGGCCCCAAACGGTATTGACATCATATAAAATCTTCTTTATATTCTGCAGCGTTAATTAATTCAACTCCAAAATTCCCATCCAAGAAACAAGCTATATTATATAATGCTCTGGAGAACGCCAAACTTGAGGAATATCTACTTGCACTGGAAAAATTATAGAACCAAGATATATTATTTTTTCATCACGAATTTCAAATCACCGTATTTGTATTTACCTAGCTAGTAAAGCTCGCATGTTTGGTTATCTCGCGTTAACCTTATTTCGTGAACCAAACATGCGAGCTACTCAGAAGAATAAGTCTGGGTTGGGCTGCATTCGGAAAAATGAGAGACGTATTTAAAACAAATATACCGATCCATTTAAAAAGAAAAGCTTTTAACCAGTTCGTTCTACCAGTCCTCACATACGGAGCAGAAGCCTTAACTTTCACAAAAACATCAGCCTAAAAATTGAGAAGGACACAACGAAGGATGGAGAGATCAATGCTTGGAATAAGCTTAAGAAATAGAATAAGAAACATGGAGTGGAAGACATTATCGAACATATTACAAGGCAAAAATGGAGATGGGCAGGACATGTTGCAAGAATGAAAGACGACAGTTGGACAAAAAAATTGCTTGAGTGAAGACCACGGGCTGACAAGCGAAGCCGAGGAAGACTCCCAACGCGATGGACCGACGACCTCAAAAGAATCGTGACCAATTGGATAGCAGAGGCGCAGAACAGAAGCAGATGGAAAAGTCTAGAGGAGGCCTATGTTCAACAATGGACAACTCAGGGCTGATTGATGAGCTAGTAAAGAATTAGTAGAAACTGTCATGAATGCTGTGAACGGAAGAATAACTATCAATCAACAAATAATTTATGATCGACGCTTAATTACACCAAATGAAATATTACTGATCTCTAATGTTTGCCCTAGTATTACTTACACTTTCATAGAATCTGTACTTAAAAAGTTAGGCCTCAGCTTATTAACTCCAATTAATTTTTTACGAATAGGTACAACAAACCAAGAATATAGACGTATTTAATGGTTTATCTTATATATTTTTTAATCTTCTAGCAGTAAAAATTGTGTATTTTGTAATGCATTACTTTACATCTTCTAAAATAATTTCAAATTTTATGTATAATTTTTTACACCTAAATTGAGTCTGTTATCACTTCAATGCAAATCATAAACGGCAAATGATATTTAAACATGTTTGCTGTAAAGTAATTACCAATAGGTAAGTTTACTGTAAAAGTGGTGTAAGTCATTTGAGAGGATAATAAAATCTCCATTGTGGAGATTATTAGGTAAAAATACATACTACGAGCATGATCATTCTATTATACATTTATTTGTCCAAACAAACAACAAATTCCATAAAAACTTTCATTTCACTTTGGCCAAATTCTTTGAAAAAATAGAATTGTTCTGTAAAGCAGTGCACAAAGGTGGAGATGGCTTTTTAATCCAATATTTGTGAGTGAGATCTGATTCGTTAAGTTGACACATACTGGAAAATAATTTAGGATTTGTTGAGTGGGCTTTGAGTACCCATTTTTTGCTTAACAAATTTCTTCTAATTTCAAGAGGAGGTTCATAAGCTTTAACATATAGTGGTTGTATAGGGGTAGATCTCATAGCACCTAAACAGACCCTTAAGGCAGAATTTTAAAAAATGTCAATTTTTCTTAGAAGATTTCTAGACGCGAAACCATAAAGAGTAGCACCATAATCTATAATGGATCGTATATAAGCTCTGTAAAACAATAAGGATGTTTCAACATCGCAACCCCACCACACTTTAGTTATCATTCTAAGAAAATTACTACCTTTGTTGCATCTATCCAGCATGTATTGTATGTGTTGTTTCCAAGTCAATTTTTTATCCAGTATAAGGCCCAGGTATTTGACATGGTTTTTAAATGTAAAAGATTGATTATCAAGAAGTATATTTTGATTTAGAGCAAGGTTGTGTCTTGTAAAGACAGATACTGCTGATTTGGCAATTGATAAATTTAAGCGGTTCTCTAAGTACCATGGGAAAAGAGAACTCCATACTCTGTTTAGGTTTTGCATACCGTTTTCATATTTCTTACTTTCTGTATAGACACAAAAGTCATCTGCATATTGTATTATTTTAAATGGAATGTTGTTTATTTGCATATTATGTATGTCAGAGGTGTACATATTAAATAAAATTGGCGATAATACCGAACCTTGTGATATGCCGTGATAGTTGTGTCGAGGTCCTATTAGTTTGTTATTATGGTCTCTGACGTATATTACTCTGTCTGTATAGAAACCGATAATTGTGTTCACGAAAGCAATTGCCAAATGAAAGAAATTTACCATTTTGAATTTCAAGGTTGACAAACAAACTGATTCATATGCTCCTTCAATATCCAAGAATAGGGCTGTTAAATAGTTATTCCTAGTTAAGTTATTCTGTATATCTACAACAAGTGTTGTTAAAGCGTCTACAGTTCCCAAACCTCTTTTGTAGCCAAACTGGTTTACTAGTAGTAAATTCTCTTTTTGTACCCACCAATCTAATCTAAATTTTATAAGTCTTTCTAGGGTTTTGAATACGCAAGAGAGTAAGGATAATGATAAAGGTTTTGCTCGGTTAGTGAAATATTTATTTACAATATTGTTGGCTTGATGAGCCACTATTATGTTACGTGTGGCTAAAAGATTCGCTAGTTGTTCTGATAAATCTTTTATATATGGAAGAGTTATATAGGTAGTCTTGGTGCTGTTGGGTATTGTTGTCAAATTTATTTAATCCTGATTATAAAACCGTTTTGATTAGTTGTTCATGATACGCATTACTTAGGAGGGCATAATATAGGGCATACTAGTCAACCACTTCAATCCAGAATTTGTTCCCACAACTATGACAAGAGTAACACTACTGCGCTCACAAAGCTTGAGAGGAAGCATAAATTTGACTTCGAAATCATCACACTTTTATAAACCTAAAAAACAAATAAACAGGCGAATAGAGATTGGCAGATCAGCATTTATACGAATGAAGCCACTCCTAACGTGCAAAAATCTAAATTTGGAGATCAGACTACGTACCATTCGCTGTTATATATTTTCAAATTATCATATGGAGCTGAGACTTGGACATTAAAAAAATGCAATTTAAAAAGAATCGAGGCTTTCAAACTCTGGTTTTACCGCAGAGTATTAAAAATATTATGGACTAATAGACTTACAAATAAAGAAGTACTGGAGAGGGTTGGTAAATAAACAGAACTATTCACCACTATTCAAACCAGAAAACTGGAATACCTAGGCCACGTGATAAGGGAACCAAAATATGAAATTTTGAGACTCATAATTCAGGGAAAGATTCAAGGAAGAAGATCTGTTGGCCGAAGGCAGAACTCATGGTTGAAGAATCTACGTGATTTGTATCAATGGAGATCGATTGATTTGTTTAGAGCAGCAAGTTTAAAAATAAAAATAGCCATTATG
This sequence comes from Diabrotica undecimpunctata, assembly GCF_040954645.1. Taxonomy (NCBI): domain Eukaryota; kingdom Metazoa; phylum Arthropoda; class Insecta; order Coleoptera; family Chrysomelidae; genus Diabrotica; species Diabrotica undecimpunctata. Next base: position 165,135,666 of record NC_092804.1, read on the forward strand.
ATTGTAAACCGCCGTAGGGAGGTATGATTGCGGCACTCTAAGAAGAACAAAACAAAAATAAGAGGGAGATATACAAATCAATAAAGATTAAAAGATTTACTAACGGCATAAATCATAAATACAATACATAGAACCACAGTTCTGTTCACTAAGATTCAAGATCATACCTTTTAATCTAGTTTCATAGTAACCTAGTCTTTTTATAGTTTTAAATTTTAATCTAAGCTTTGTTTGGTCTGAGTGTGTTAATGCAAAGATGTTTGGATGTAAACCAAGACCTCTACGTAGGTTTCATAGATTTTGGGAACGCCTTCGATAAAGTCAGACACCAAAAGCTGTATGAAATCCTGAGAAGCAAAAACATCGACAGTCGCGACATTAACATCATATCCAGGTTGTACTGGGGACAAACAGCAAAAATCAAAGTTGATAATGAGTTAACCGAAGAAATTGAGATTCGTCGAGGTGTGCGTCAGGGTTGTGTGCTTTCTCCACTATTATTCAATATATATAGCAAAACAATATGTCAGGAAGCGCTCCTAGAGCAAAACATTGGTATGAACATTAACAGAGTTAATTAACAATATACGATACGCTAATGACACGCTAATAGTAACAGATAACCTAGCAAATTTACAGTTTTTGATGGAAAACATAAACACCCATACCAAAAACTATGGTCTAAAACTTATCAAAAAGACTAAATTCATGATTGTAACAAAGAAGCTATATACCAATGTGAATTTAACCATAAATAATCAGCCAGTTGAAAGAGTTACGTCCTACAAATATTTAGGGGTTTGCTTCACTGATACTAATGACCAGACAAGAGAAATCAAGAGGCGAATAGAGATAGCGAGACAATCGTTTGTCAAAATGAAAAAGTTCCTATGCAGCCGGGACATAAATATAAACTTAAGAACGAGAATGTTAAGGTGCTATGTTTTCTCCGTTCTGCTGTACGGCATGGAAGCCTGGACACTGAAAAAGATAAACATCAAAAACATTGAGGCATTCGAGATGTGGTGTTACAGGAGAATGTGGAAAATACCATGGACAGAAAGAGTAACAAATCAAGATGTTCTGCTGAAGATGGGGAAGGAATGCGAAGTCATAAAAACCATACAAATGAAAAAACTGGAATATCTGGGCCACATAATGAGAGGAGAAAAATACTCTTTACTTAGACTCATAATCCAAGGAAAAATCTCGGGAAAGAGAAATGTGGGACGTAGGAGGATTTCCTGGTTGCGAAATTTAAGGGAGTGGTATGGGTGCAGTTCAATACAGTTGTTCAGAGCTGCAGCCAACAAAGTAAAGAATGCTGTGATGGTAGCCAACCTCCGATAGGAAACGATACTGCAAGAAGAAGAAGAAATTTTAATCATTTTAAATTTTGTAAAATCTGTAAACTTTATTCGTTACTTTTGTGCCATAAGTACGAAAAGAGCTAATATAGATCCTATTACATTGGTAGTTCACAAATACAAACGAAATTGTTTACTAAGAACATAATTTCCATTAAATGAAAACCCTACAAAAAGCATTAACCCAATTACAAATTGAGGCATCAACAAAAGTTCCAGACATCCAATTTGTCAGAAGGATTTCGCATAAACTCATCCAGATTTTTCATTAATCTTGTCATCACTTATTACGTCTAATAATATTCTCCGAGGAACCCCTTCTGGCTCATTTTTTATTACAAACAAACACAGAATTTATTTACTCAATCAAATCCGTCTAGACTCGTGAAAGCGAGTCAATGCTAACTACAGCAACGTCTTGAGAACTCAAAATTTAACTCAGACCAAATTTGTTGAAAGTAGAATGTCTCTTTCAATTCCCGGCAGTCTCATCCATCAAGAATTTTAATTGGAAACGAGTGAAATTTGTGCAGGAACCGGGAACGAGGGAATGATACACTTCTCTCTTGACTCGTTTATGGCTCACGTCAAACTAACTCAGACTTCAGCCGCAAATCTTTAATTTTGTAAAAGTTTATTTGACTTGAAATCGTTGTAAAGGGAGTACACTAAACACGGCGACAGTGAGGTACTTAAGATGCAGATTCTCGGTTTGTGTACATGTCTATCGAAATAACATATTTATATTAAATATTGCTTTTATATCGAATTAAGCCACAATTCACTGTAATTATAAGTACATTAATTAAAAAAAATTGACGTTTCGATTTCCACAATTTCTGCAATTATGTAAGTTTTTTTGTCATTACTAATTGTTGGTCGACCATATCGTTTGATATCATGAACACTATATATTTTTCAAACTGCCGAAGAAGCTTCTTCAAATAAAACCTCGATATAGGGCGATCGGAGTATCTCTAATTAAAAAGACGTTCCGCTGAATGGAAATTGTTTCTACATTCATCAATTATTAACACAGCTGCTACTTTGTCGGCTACAGTATGTACCATTCTGCCTATGTAAACATTTAAACATCTTACTAACCAATAACTAAACTAAATATTTATATAAGCACATTTTCTAAGACTTAGTAAAAAAGAAAAGTTAAAACAACTAGAGAATTAACAACGTCAAATTTTTTAACAAATAACAAAAGGCAGACATTAGAATCTTTATTAATTAAATACGAAACTATACTTTTAGTAATTATTTAATTTATTCATCAATACCAACTTAAACTCGAACAAAATTAGTATGATTGAATAGGTGTATCCAATACCTTAAAAACGATAAAGGGGATATTATTACTGATATGAAGGAGAGATTATGTCACTGGATCAATTACATCCAACAACTATTGAAGAATGAAAGAGAAGAACTGTCATTAGAAATCACCGAGGATACCGGACCACCAATATTAAGAGAAGAAATCATCTATGACATCAAAAACACAAAAGAGTGTAAAGCTACTGGACCAGATGATGTGCCAATCGAATTATTAAAACTCATCGATGAAGATGTTATTGATGTAATGGTTGAACTCTTTAATCTAATATATCAGACTGCCACAATCCCCAGACAATGGCTGCAATCGACCTTTGTAGCAATTCCCAAAAATCCAAGTGTAACAACTTGCTCAGATCACATAACAATAGCTTTAATGAGTCACACACTCAAAACATTTCTGAAAATAATTCACAGCAGAATTGTTAAAACTCTTGAATATGAAATTTGTGACACACAATTTGGCTTTAGAAATGGTATGAGTACAAGAGATGCTTTGTTCGGCTTGAATATGCTGGCTCAGAGATGCATGGACATGAATCAGGACATATGTTTACTTATGTTTTGTAGACTTTGAAAAGGCATTTGATAAGGTTCAACATAAAAAGCTTGTAGATATGTTAAAAAGCAAAAATATTGACAGTCATGATATGAAAATTATATCTAATTTATATTGGAATCAAACTGCCAAGGTAAGAGATGACAACCAGTACATCCAAAATATCAAAATACAGAGAGGAGTACGCCAGGGTTGCGTGCTGACCCCACTACTTTTTAATGTCTACAGTGAAGCGGTATTTCAGAAAGCGCTCTCAGACTCAACAGAAGATAAATCTACCAATGGAGAAGTTTTGAATAACTAACGTTTTGCAGACGATACAGTAATAATGACGGATAACAACAATGATTTACAGAACGTAATGCAACGTCTTAATGAACGCTGTCATGAGTACGGACTGAAGATAAATTTAAAGAAAACTAAATCCATGATTATGACTAAATCTGCACATGCAAATATCCAACTGACTATTGAAGATACTGCAATTGAGAGTGTTAATAACTATAAATACTTAGGAACATGGATAACATCAGATGTAGACCAAACCAAAGAAATTAAGATACCATTGAAATAGCACGTGCATCATTCATTAAACTTAAAAAGTTTCTTTGTTGTCGGGATATAAGGTTAGAACTACGCCTGAGAATGCTTCGATGTTACGTGTTCTCTACTCTTCTTTATGGCTTGGAAGCGTGGACACTAAAACAAGTCCATCTGAATAAGTTGACCGCCTTTGAATTTTGGTGTTACAGAAGAATCCTACGAATATCATGGATTCAAAGGATGTCAAACGTGGAAGTAACTAGAAGGATAGGAAATGAGGCGGAAATAATATTAACTATCAAAAGACGAAAACTTGAGTACTTAGGACATGTGATGAGAGGGCAAAAATACGCATTATTACAACTTATTATGTAAGGCAAAATCCGAGGAAAGCGAAATGTGGAAAGACGAAGAATATCCTAGTATAAAAACTTAAGGGAATGGTTTGAATGCAGTAGTGCAGAACTTTTTAGAGCTGCAGTCAACAGAGTCCGCATAGCCATGATGATTTCCAACCTTCGATAGAAGATGGAACTTAAAGAAGAAGAATACCTTTTAAACGAGATATCACTTGCCATAAGGTCCCATTTAAAATTATCGGTCACAGTGGCCCTGTAACGTCATCTAATACTATTACATCACCTGTTATAACTAGTCGAGAAGCCTACTCCTGCTTACTTCCTTCCACCAAATTTCACTATTATAAGTATAACCGTTCAAAAGATACGAGGTGGGGAGAAAACTTTTATTCTTTATATACTAAAACAAATGACTTTATTACTACGCTACATACTTCAAAATCCTTCATAAAAAAAATACACAACTTTACTAAAAAAAATTAGACTGTGAGTCTGTCCTATTAAGTAATCCGCTAAGGAAAGATTAGCTGAGAAGTTTTCGTCTACAAGATGGCGCATCCTATTGGCCAACAAGAAATACGTACATAAGCCAATAAAACAAGAGTTAATCTTTGGGATCCCGCATCCTCTGTCTCTCCTCTGGTGTTCTTCATTTAGCAACTTTATAAAGTACTCATATCATCTTTGCTGTATTTCAACATCGAATATTTACGCTATTCTTTTCGCTTTCTTAAGTTGCGGCACTTAAGTCAAATCAATTGATTACTTGTTTCTTACTTTAGTAATGCTATATAACCTTTTTTCCTTTCGCGTGCTTTTAACGTTTTATACAGCGTTGTAGGCGATCTCTCCTTAGCGCGCTTTGCTTGTCTCTTTGCTACCTTGTATGTATCTTTAACTTTCTCTCTGTTAGATCTATCATACCTCTTTTTAGCCCTTGTCCTCCCTAACCTTTTGTTGTTTTAACTTTATTGTTCTATTACTAAGTTTCCTTGTTCCTTGGAGGCCCTTTACTTTACTGTTTCCTAACAATTTCTTTCCTAGACGTACCACAATTTGCTGTTGATTTTCTCCAGCCATTTTCTGTATCTTTTTTCTAAAACTCTTTTAGGACTATACTTTTGAAGACTTTTGCCAAATCATTATTCTTGAATTTCCATCACTTTTCTTTCTGATATCCCATTTGTTTTCCTCTATGCCTCACCTTTATCTCTGTATTCACTTTCACTGGTCGGTACTAGCTATACACTCACCCTTTATCACCTTACAGTTGGTAACATTTTTCAGCTGACTTTTTCTACACAGCACAAAGAATATTTGACTTTTCCTTCATCCGCTGCCATATGTAACATACTGGTATTTAGTCTTCATAAAAAACGTATTAGTCACAGCCAAATCTCTTACCACTGCAAAGTCAATCACGATATGTCCTTCAGAATTGTTATTTACACCCCCAACCTTTATCAACCCTTTCTATTCCCGCTTTTTCTCTACCAATATGTTAACGTTGCTATCGCCTAAATCGGCTAACCCTCTTCCTTTCGAGTTGAAAGTTGCAATTCTCAAGACTAACTTCTTTGGATCCTTTCGTTTAGGTAGTAGTTATTGTAGCAACTACGTGTCTCTAACAGGGAACGCCCTAGCCCGTTTAACTGTTTTTAGTATTATTTCTTTCCGTGTTTTTTTTACTGCCAGATGCCCTTCCTAACACAACGTTTACTCAATGAATGGAGTAATACCGGAATGGCAAAAAAAACTAAATAAACAAATACTTAATTACACACCAAAAAGAAGAAGTATATTAGGTCCTTTAAAGAGATGGAGCAAAGTATGATACCGTGTGGACTATTCCACATAGGACTTTTTTAAGGATTCCTTTTACATTTAATTATTAAAATAGAAGATTGAAAATAACATTATGTTAACCAAAACCATTACGTGCTTGTTTCACAAGTTACTCAAACTTAAAAAAAATAGTTATTTCAAGAAATCGACAAAGTTGAATAAAAAACTAGAAACTGTTGACCGTTTGAAGGTACTGATGAAACTAATAAACACATTTAGCATATTATTTGGTAAATTATTTTAATTTATAATGAGCTGGTTTGTAATCTCATGTAATTTTTATGTTCTTAATTAAAATAAACACTACATGTGCTGCAATACAAATTAATTAAACAAATAACTGTATGAATATAAACAGAATATGTCATAGATTACTAGTTTCGTTTGCAGTTCTCTATCGAATTAGCAATATCATCTATATTTGTTTCATTGTGTGTTAAAACCTCAGTTTTGTGAAAATAACAACTAGTTACACATATCCGGTCAATATATTTTGTGAGTCAGTCATCGAGCAATAATCCCATTAACTGCGCCAATTAAAATTAACAAACAACGCTCATTGCTCATTCAAATTTCAACGAAATTGTTCAGTTTTGTCTGTCGACAGTTTCATTATTATATAACACTAATATAGTCGCTGTTTTTTTGCATTTCATGACTGGTGCATCCTATTGTTAAATTCCACGACCCAGTTAACTTGATATAACTGAAATTCTGAACGAGTTTTATTGTAATGAAATATGTTAAAGGATTTACATGCATAAGTACATACGTACGAATATTTTTCTACATATTTGTAAAATTGACTGGCCAATTATAACATTTATTAAAATGTTTTTTGTTGAAAATAGCTATTGCAGAAAAACTACATATTTAGAAGAATATTTATCAGCAGAGAGTGATTTATAAAACACGTTTGGAATTTATTTTAAAATAATATTTTAAATATTGTGCATGGAGAGCATGGAAAAGAGTTGCAAAAACAGGGGTGAATGGAGAATTGTTCTTTGGCTCCTAACGAGCTGTAATGCCATTGATAATGTTAATTAGGCATCAAACAACGTCTCAAGATGTTTTGAAATCCATTACATATAAATTATATTATTCAATTTCTTTTCTTTCATTTTCATTTTAAAAACTACTTTTTTTAATTACAAATTCGTATCAAGCCGATGGTTATTAGTATTAGCGATAAGCAAATCTTGGGTATGTTTTTCATTTGTACATTTTTACATTGTACATTTTGTGGATTGTAATAAGTTTAGTGAATCAGTCAAAATAATGCATTTCTAATGTGATGAAGATATTATATGTGAGTGCCCTGTATATGGCGTATAATTCTTCATTAAGAATCTCTATTTGTCAACTATTTTCCATCCACTCCTAAATGTAGGTCTCTTCCAATTGCTTCAATCTTTCTCTATCGTGCGCCAATCTAATCCACTGTTTGTCTGCCGCTGCTCTTATGTCATCTACCCATCTTTTTTGAGGTCTTCCCATGCTTCTTGTTGTCGTCCTTGGTCCCCATTTTAGAATTCTCCGTGTCCACCTGTTTTTTCATGTCATTTTTGTAATTTCTTCCACAATATCGCTAATCTTTGTTATACGTGTTATCTCGGTGTTTCTAATCTTGTCTCTCAGTGATATTCCAAGCATGATTCTTTCCATTGCTCTTTGCATTGTTTCTAATTTTTTAGTAGATTTTTTGGTAAGGGCTAATGTCTCCAAGCCGTAGGTACAAACTGGTAGTATGCATGTGTTATACACCTTCTGCTTTAAGTTTACAGGAATGGAGGTGTTTTTCATGATATATGCTAGTTTGCCGAAAGTGCTCCATGCCAGTTGTGTTCTTTTAATTTCAGCATGTTGATTTGGTTTTCCCAGTTTAATGACATGACCTAGATATACATAATGTTCAACATTTTCTATGGTATGATTTTGTATTGTTATATTTGTCTGGTCTCGGCTCAGTATTTTTGTTTTGTTGTAGTTCATTTTTAAGCCTACCGGTCCTGAAACTGCATTCAATTGTTGTAACGTATCATTTAGTTCCTTAATAATATCGGCTATTAAAACTATGTCAGCTGCGAATCTCAAGTGGTTTAAGTATGATCAGTCGACGTCGATACCCTTGTTGTTCCATTCTAGTTTATTAAAAATGTGCATTAAGAATACTGTAGTGTATTTGCAACTTATATTTTTGTCAGATATATTCGCTGCTTCCATGCCATCTGTTGATTTTGAACCATCTGTATATATTTTAGAGAAATTTGTATAGTTTGATAAGTTTAGAAGATTTTGATGTATTATATTATGGTTAGTGTGCATGTATGTTTGCTTAATGAAGTCAAGGTAGTTATTATTTTAGGTACTCCCAATGTCCATGGTGCTTAAGAAATTTAGATAATTTTTTAGCTATTAAGTAACCTTGTCGAGGACCTGAACATGAGTAGGAAATTTTATTACTCCAAACTGTTCGTTCAAGTTATACTGTTAAGTTGCTTACTAGCAAATATTTTCTTTTATTCTTCATCAAAAAGATCCTATCAAAAAGATTGTAATTCCTAAAAATAAACCAACGTTTGATATTACAGAATTAGGACAAATAGAAATACATGAAAAAGTGATCCAATATGTCAACTCAAATCCAACAGAAGTAGGAGAAAAAATCTTGGAAAAGCTAATTTCATCATAGGCATATGTCATCTGTGCACTTTATTGCACTTCCTGCCTACTTTCTATCAATCACCTTTTCTAATGTAGTGGGAATATAATTTTTTGCCTCTTTCTGAAATATATAAAAGCAGGCAAAAATTATTATAAGCTTTATTTTATGGTCTGCAGAATTCTCTTGGGTTTATTGGCTGTATAGAAGATTTTATTTGCTTTATGGGATATTTGAAACTGCACTATCAGAAGCAGCAAAATATTTTAAAATTAATATTTTGTAATATCTCCACCAGTATTAATAACAACAATAATGAAATTATCTTCTTCAGAGAGCTCTTTCCAAATCTGTTGTATACCGTGTCACAGCTCTTTAGCATTTGAGGTATAAAATTACGCCGTTACAACCGATTTATAATAAACCCCCATACATTCTCGATTGGGTTTAAATCTGGACTGTAGCTGGGCCATGGTAAGGTTTCAATGTTGTTATTCTAGTTTATTATATTTGCAGTGTGAACAGGACAATTATCTTGTTGGAGGATAGAATTATTTTCTGGATACAACTGTTCTTCATTGAGAAACACGATGTTTTCTAGAATATTCAGATAAGTCTGCCCAACAAACTTGCTATCAATATATCATAACATTCCCAATTCCTCTAGATGAAATCCATTCACATACATTGGCGCTAAAATGACCAGCTGCATTATTATCTAGTCTATACACTCCAATTTTGCTTTGTTTAGAAGATTGAAAAATTTTCTAATCTGTAAATATTACCCTGTCCCAAAAATCTTGATTTTGTAGCTGATGGTTTAAAGCAAGTATAATGAATGCTTCTGTTGTGGTGTTAGAGCTTGTTTTTTTACTGCAGTTCGGTACCTAAGACGCGATGCTTTAATTTTGCGCCAAGTTGTTGTCTGTCTTCCCAGAAACTGTAACATAATTCTTGCAATTTTCGCATCTTCAAAAGGATTCTCTTCTAATCTCTCCAAAAGTGTACGATCTCATAAGCGGTAGATATTTGTAGTCTTCCAGAACCTTGCTTTCTTTCAAGAGTTTCTTGTTCTCTTCATCTTTTATTAATATTAAAAACTGTTGTTCTGCTTACGTTAAAATGGTTCCCTACGGCAGATAGTGACCAACCATCTTCTAATTTCGTTACAATTCTTGCCTTTAGTTATTTGCTAGTATGTGGAGCCATTTTTTGAGGTTGAACAGAATAAGTTATCTGACAAGTTTTAAGATTTGGCAGTAACAGTGACAGTATGTAAATAGTAAGTATTTATCCCTCATAATACACTGCTCAATTTTCTACAAAATAAGCTTTAAGCGTCGTATCAGTTTTTTTAGTAACCAGCTGTACATTCATCGCTTTTAAATATACGGCTTACAGGGCTGCCTGTAATAAATATTCAATTATTTACAATAACAATTCTCACTTATTTGTTTATTTAAAATAATTATTCCTACCAGTATATTCATTGTCGAACAAAAGATATTTTTTTGTATTAAGTTTTACGTACTTTTATTAGCTGCAATATTTTCCTAGTGCCTCAAGCAAACTTCATGAACTCGCATTTCCAACATCAACTTGATAAATTTCGTACCAAACTTGAGACTTTCGAAACAACCATGTGCTATATTTCATAAAGATTTGTTTCGGTAAACAAGTAAAAAATTACAGAACATACACAAGGAAAATTAGTTTGAAGTCGAAATAAGATTCTTCTATGGTTATGTTATTTATACATTTTACTATGTATAAGTTTATATGTACACACAATCATTTTCAGGTCAAATTTAATGTTATTAAGAAAAAATAATTTCAATTAAGGAAGGGACACGAAACATACTGTTTAAAAGTTTTTATTTTTGTCCAGATAATACCTTTGGTTAAAAAGGAGACTCGACACCCGGGACGACATATTTTTTATGCACGTACTTATCTATCGAACGCATGTCGTCAATAAAGATATCTTCGTGTGCTTCATTGATTTTAAAAAAGCCGTCGATAGAATCAAGCATAGCAAAAATATCAAAGCTATACCTAGAACAAAAGTCCATTGCGCGAGTCGAGAATAAAGCATCAGAGAAGTACAGTAAAACAACTCGCTGCGCAAGCGCGGACGCTAAGTTGCTATATCGGCTATCGGATAACAAAAAAAGCGTAGCCTGCTACACTCCAGTGGTGATGGGGGATTTGTTGAGATTTATCTTTTAAATTGAATGGATGCTAGGCATCAGGCTAGTAGAATCTATCGTTCGACTCGACGGTCGAACAGTGCGGACGTATACCTTAGGAAGGAGCAGCTAACCGTAAGGCCATAGAGCTTTTCAGCTCTCGGTGCGTAAGACACTGTGTATGGCACCGGTAGTATTGTTTACTAACTAGGTGAAAAGCGGATGCAAGGTTGTTTTTAATTAAACTGTCGAGGAGCTGCCTTTATAGGCTCCTCGCAGAGGTTATTTGCAACTTTGCGTCTGTGAATAATTCGGGTTTACCACAATGTGTCGACAGGTATGACACTGTAAGGCTTTGACATTTGACAAAGTCGGACAGAAACGGCCCCTGCTCCTGTGGTAAGTAAAACTGCAAGTGGAACCCTCCCTGAGAAATCAGGTAGTGAACAACCGCGAAGGTCCCTGGGACGGCACCCAGAATCCGATCTGGCAGAGGCCAGCTCGGTGGTAAAAAAACAGAGTCATCTAAGTAAAGATATTAAAATTTCTCGAACAATTACTGTCCACCCCCCAGGTCGCTATTTCTAATAATCTAATTGACTTAACCGATAATACCGATCAAATAGTTATTAATAATATAACCGAGACGCGATGGAAAATGGAGATGAGGACATAGAGGACACGAGAAGGAAGCGAAACCACTCAAAAGCAAAGCGAATCAAAGAAATGAAGAAGAAAAATGTTGAAAAAATGGAAAAAGCGGAAATGATCCGACCCATCGAAAAACTGAACATGAAAATTATAACAAGAATATGGAGGAAATGAAACTTTAGATGAAAGAGATGCAACGGATCATACAAGAAAAAGACCAAGAAAATAAAAGGCTAACAAATAAAATCTGGCCTTAATCGATAACAACAGCAAGAAGAAGGCAAAGCCAGAAAAAGAAAAAAAAACTGAGGTTCCGGTGAAAAAAACGGATTCAAAGTCTAAATCCAAGAAAAAAAATAAAGGAAACCGATAAGAAAAAGACAAAGGCAACCGAAAAGAAAAAGACTAAAATAATACCAATGACGTTAAAAGAAAAAACAGCAGAAGACATGGAGAATGATAAACTATATTCATCCAAAACAAGTTTAAACAAACCTCACTCAGAGTGGTCCTAATCAGTGTTACCGGAAGGCAAACTGAAATTTTTCAAAACCGCAAAGAAAAGGAAATGGACATAACAATAAAACAACGCCAAGCAAAAGGCAAGAAAATGAATCTCAGCCCAGCACCAGCAAAGCTGCATCAGAAAAGAAATCAAGCACCAAGCCATCCCAACTCCTGATGGCTTGGTCACAATGGAAGCCACGATAGTCTGGCTAATCACAGGAAACGAGACACTAAAAATCATCTTAGCGTATGCAAGGCCAAATGACCCAATCTTGAAAGCCTTTTATACCAGCCGTCAGGCATAGGCCCATCCGGCAGAACGGAACACACATTTTTTTCTTTTATAGACACCAGTCCCGATGCCGAGTTAGTGTAACTTTTATAGAGTCAGTAAAGTAAATAGGAAGAAAAGCCGATATGTGTGCTGCCCCTACATTATTTTTAACTAACTCTAGCACAAGTCTTATATATACCAAAATGTATCGAGGTGACAGATTCATGACAACTAAACATAACTTCCATTCAATATTTCTTTGGTACGACTAATCTCATAAATTTGGGGCAGGTTCTAATTCAGAGTATGTATTTGCAATAAATTATAAATAAACCAGATGTTACTCTTCATCTACTTATTTGACAAGGATCTCTTTTTACCCTACCCGTCATAGTAATGTACTAACTATCATCTTCCACTGCTATCTTTCATTTACTCAAATTTTCAATAGGTTCAATAACATAGTCCTGTGAACATATAACATCGATTACCGGAATAGATCTACTTAATGCGTCCGGAACCACCAAATTAATCTTTCATTACTCTTGCGATGCAATATCTTGAAATCATATTGCTGTAGCCATACCGACCAGAGAGCCAGATGACCTGTGCTTTCGTTTCCATAATTTTTCTATGGCATCAGTATAAATAGTTTTTTCCGATTATTACGCCATGTGTTAACAATTCGAAATAAATGTTTTTCATTAAAGTTATTTTTTTTATGACGAATCCTAATCTGCAATACAATATGAAAGTTCTTATTTAAGATTTCAAAGTTGCCCCCTCCCCCCCCCCCCGTGTGGGTGGGGAGTCGTGTTTGGAGTTATTCAATAGATTTTTCAAAAACACTGAATACGGGATTTTCAGTTTTTTCGATGCGATCTTTTATTCGCGAAATATCTGACTGTTCTCTTTCTTTTATCACACCCTCTATAAAAACCAGCTTTCATACTATAACAAATTAAATGCGCATTAAGGGTGTCTGTCAACGGGTTGCTACGATATTAAGTGTCTGGCAATGAATGATGTAATTTTTAACAGTATTTTGAAGGAAATATAAAAAACTCAGGCTGTACTATTTGATGAGGTGGGTAGGTATTTGCCTTAAAACACCACGCTGGCAAGGCGGGTTGGTGAGTTTTTAATTCAGCCTCTCATTGTGAGTACCGATGCTGTTTGAAGCCGCCCGCTCTGGGTCAGACCCTTCTAGGTTTGTGATCTTATACTATCCCTAAAATCAGGGATGGCCTACTCCGAAATCTTCATCGTACCGAAAATATTCTTCGACGCCTTGGATGCCGTTCTGGAGTTTATCCGTGACCCTGGACAAGGGACCCTTAACAAGTGCTAGCTTCCAGGGTCAAGAAGCTCCTGATTGATTTTATAAGACAAGATTGAGGGTAAGAGAGGCCCTGGACGTAGACGTATATCCTGGCTGGCCAATCTTAGGAAGTAGACTGGACTAACTTCAACTGATTAATTTCGAGCTGCTGTGAATAGAATAAGATGGGTGAATGTGGTTGCCCACATCTCTAGAAGATAGGCACATTTAAAAGAAGATAGCTGTAAGCATCGTTTTGTTAAGACATTAAAACCAAATATTATTCCTCTGGTTCGTAGTCCATTTTTAATACCAAATTGTGTATGTTGGATATCAGCTTGTAATTTTTTATTTTCTCCAATAAGTATAAAATCCTCGTCTAACGGAGCAATTTCATTTCTAAGAATTTTAGTCTAAATTTTTCTATATTTTTTAGAAAGTAACTTAAATTTATTGTCCAGTCTTAGTAAAGTCAGCAACATATCCATTACCTTATAATACTAGTTTTCTCAAGAAAAAAGCTTTAAAAATGTGCTAAAGATGCTTAACTCTTAAAACTTTTACTATCCTGGTATACTTGCAGCTCATAAAATATTTAATATTATTTATTTTAGAAATAAACCAATCTTTTAAAAACTCTGGCAACGTAGAAAGAAAAGATCGAGACAAAGGAGATAAAGAAGTTCGTTAGGGAATATTTGATTTTTCGTTTGTATTCCAAAAAGGAACGGTGTCACTTTGTACAAACATAAAGGATGCCACCCAGGATTCGACAAAGGATCAAAAGGAACAATTGGCAAACTGCCGCCCCTCCGCCCTTTCTGTGTCTTTACTCCCCTCCGTTGACTTACAAATGCCTTTGCAATTATCCTTCAAAAAGAAATTTTAGATGGTACACCAGAGGCGTTCAACTGAAAAATCGAAATTGCGAAATTTTCGAACGACGATCTTCAATAACAAAAAAGAAGGTTTCTGCTAAACAAAACTTGTTTATGCTAACGTGATGACCAAATAATCAGTAATAATAACATATAATAGTAGTTAGTAAAACATTGTAAAGTACAAATTGTGAAAATTACAGTCACTGCACCCTGTTCTTTATTAAATGGAGCAAATTGATAATCATTACATGCTTTGGGAATCAACTAGAACCACAAATATATTACTGTAAACGCTTTATATATCGTTTCGACTTGGGTCGGTAAATAAATAAGAAATTAAGGACATAACAAAGCAAAAAAAGAAATCGCAGAAGGTAACGAAATGTCTTTAAAATTGGAAGAAAACTTATAGCAAAACTATATAAACTCCCTTAAGATCTAGGAGAAAGAAGTGATAGCAGCTAAACGGTCAAAAGCCCTGCTTGCATTTTTATTTTTATTACATCCTCTTCTTCTGATGGTTAACAATCCTATAAATGGCAATTGTAGCCTCGAAAACAACATAATAAAATATTTTTGCAGATAAGCTGTAATACCATCTACGCATGTTCATTAACCATAGATTTTTGAAGTAGCCCTTATATTTTACCTATCAATACATGACCCAGGTATTGTATTTTTCTGTCTTTAATGTTATTTAACAGTTTGTTTTGTTAGTTATTCCTTGTATCCACGAAATTCGTAATATTGGTCTGTACATTACAATTATTTTAAATATTATGACTATATTAATTTTGTCAAAACCGGTACTTTTCCATTGTTCTGTATCTTAATTGCATAAACAACTTATAGTTCTTTATAGAATACTTTGATTTTCTGTACGTGGTAAGATCTGGCCGCGTCATTGTCGAAAATGCATTGGATGTATTATTTTATTCTCGTTAGTTTGTTCTCTGTCCCTATATTTATTACGTAAATAATAAACCTTACGATTGATTTTTGCGGCTTTTACTTATTTGAGAGTCTTTCCTAAAGTTGTTCAATTGCTTTACATTTTGTTGACTTGTTGACAATAAAGACATTAGTTTGTATTCAGTTGAATTTTGTTTTGCATTATATTAAAATATATATATATATATATATATATATATATATATATATATATATATATATATATATATATACGAGGCGTGTTTTTTAAGTAAGTACCGTTTTGGAATTAAAAAAAGACGTGCAAAGATATGGCAATAATTTTATTTTTACATGAAAGCCTGTACCTTAATCTACTTTTCTACATAATTTCCGTGAATATTGAGGCACTTGTCATAACGTGGCACCAGTTTTTGAATACCCTCCTGATAAAATTCTGCCGCTTGACTTGTTAACCACTGCATCACAAATGTTTTGACTTCGTTATCGTCTTGAAGACGCTGACCGCCCAGGTGTTTCTTCAAGTGCTGGAACAAATGGTAGTCGCTGGGCGCCAGATCAGGGCTGTATGGGGAATGATCTAGAGTTTCCCATTTAAATGATTTAATGAGATCTTTGGTCTGATTAGCCACATGTGGATGGGCATTGTCATGCAGCAAAACGATACCCTTACTCAACTTGCCACGTCTTTTGTTTTGAATTGCACGACGCAGATTTTTCAATGTCTCACAATAAGACGCTGCATTGATTGTCTCATTACGAGGCAGAAACTCCACTAGCAATACTCCTTTTCTGTCCCAAAAAACTGTGCACATGATTTTCTGGGCAGAAATTGTTTGCTTAAACTTCACTCTTTTGGGTGATGATGAATGTCGCCATTCCATGGATTGTTGTTTCAATTCTGGTGTGACGTAGGCCACCCACGTTTCGTCACCAGTAACAATTTGGTCTAAAAAATCTTCACCTTCACGCTCAAGGAAAGTCAATGCACTGCCTAAACGTTGGGTTTTGTGCAAATCCGTCAACATTTTTGGGACCCAACGTGAACCCAATTTCCGGTAATTCAAGTTCTCGGTAACAATGCGATACAAAACACTACGAGAATACTGAGGAAAGCAGTCGGACAATGATGAAATTGTAAAGCGTCTGTTTTCTCTCACATTTTCGTCCACTTTCTGCAGCAAATTTTCATTAACGACCGAAGGACGCCCACTCCGTTCTTCATCATGCACATTTGTGCGGACATCTTTAAATGCTTTCACCCATTTCCTTACCATTCCATCATTCATAATGTTTTGTCCGTAAACTTCAACGATCTCACAATGAATATCGATCGGTTTTACGCCTTTAGCACTAAGAAAACGTATAACAGCCCGTACTTCACAATCAGCGTGACTCACGATGCATGCACGATGCGATGCACGATTGTTGGATGCATCTTAAACACTGGAGTAAAAAAGTATGCAATGAAGAATTAGACTGTAATGGCGTCAGTGCGTAGACAAGAGATGTAGGTAACCAGCGCTCATGCGCGGAACGCCGACCGTAGCGCTGCGGCGGCGGAATCGCAAAACGGTACTTACTTAAAAAACATGCCTATATATATATATATATATATATATATATATATATATATATATATATATATATATATATATATATATATATATATATATATAAATGTATATTAAACCTAGAACTGAGATTAATACTATTATAAAAATTAATGTTAAACTCACCAGTCTTCCGGGTTGAACCCGAGCCGGGTTTATTACACAATTTCTATTACGCTGAGCTTTCGACATCCTCTCTGATGTCTTCTTCAGGGCTTCCGACGTCTCAGTCTCCCGAGCCCCCAGACACTACTGTAGTGATTACTACTCACTTCACTACAGCTTCTTCACACCTCAAAGCCTCCTACTCAGAACATTAGCCAATCCGAGAAAAAAGCCCTGTAAGAACTTCAGTCAAATCCAAATCTAGTCATTCTTCCCGCCAATAAAGGTAACGCCACCGTCATCCTAAACACTTCTTACATTAATAAACTCTCAAATCTCGCTAATACTCCCGACTCCTGTAACATTACAGTACTGTGTACTGTGTACTATGTACTGTAATGTTACAGGAGGTAAAAGTGCTCAAAACAGATATGTCTTTAAAAATAAAAAAATACTTTTTATCACTACAATGCACCTGCCTACAAAAGAGGTGTGGCAACAAAAGAGTTAAAGAATCTGTATTATGAAGTGCCTTTACATCCACACTATTTCCCAGATTTGATTTTTGATATTAAACTTTTATCTATTTTCAACTGAAGACGTTCGGTCCTGTTCAAGCATTTTTTAGAATAAAGAAGAGATTGCAGCTGTACCTATTTGAATATTTTGCAGCACTTTCAAAATACAATACGGAGGAGATAACGGCATTATCATACCAATGAATTATATAAGATTATAGATACAAATAAAACGTACTTAAAAGCATAAAATGTCGTTTTCACTATTAAATCTAGAACTTTTCTGCTTTCCAATGTAGATAACCTTTCTATAAACATTTGCTCATATTACGACGTTATTATAAACTTTAAACACCAACTTAACTTCGATAACATGTACAATATATTATTTGTAGTCAATTTATATATCTATAACACAAAACATAGATTCCCTTGTTGGTTTAATCAAACTTTATGGAAATATTAGTATAAATAGAGTAACTTCCTGGGGGCATCAATTATTGTGAGAATATGTACAGATGTAGAAAATTATGTGCAAAAGCTAAATCTGTATCGACAACTAGAACGTATGTTCGCGCACATGCCTGACATAATTTATCCGGTACAACTTAACGATAATTATAACCAACTTGTGTCAGATTTAAATCTGTTTAGTTTCGCTAATGGGTTCCGGCCCTTGTTACCAAATTTGAGTAGTTTGGTGTATTGAACAGGGAAAATTCAGTTAAGTAAGGCAAAAATTTAATTGATCACTTGAAATCTCGAAATATTTTTCAAACTGAAGGGTACGTTTTAACAAATGGTTCAAGTTTTAAGAATACTTACAAATACTCAACACTATTTAATGGAGTGTTTGCTTTAGAAAACATATACAGCATGATCTAGAAAAAATATTCCATTTATGGCATATCAAAGATTTTATTTTGTATGTCTAATTATCATCACTAGTTACACAATCCTTTATCAGTCTTAGCTTGTTTCTCTATTTCGCGTTTTCAGCTGGTATATTTTAAGGTTTTCAGATCTTGATACACGTGTTCCCTATATTTAAATGGCTTTTTCATTTAAAGTTCCTCCCATTGATATCTGTCTTATTGTTTTCCTTGGTATTTGGTTACACCCTACACCCAATCAGTATGATCTATCTACCTATCTAACGTAAATGTCTAATATTTATATTCTAATAAGGTCTAGTTTATTGCATGAAACAGATTTTCTTTTTACCAAAGACACAGAAGTGTACTTACATTAAAATCTGGTCAGTAAGACCAATTATCAATTTGTTTCTAACTTAAATTACTAATGAAATCTTAAAATTAGGTGTCTACTCACTAGTATCTTTCCTATTATTTCTAATAACTAGCATTAAATTTAGCGTGCATACTCGCACAACACTTTACTCTGCTTTTCACTCACTCATTATACCAGTTCAAAAGGCTTTGTTCTTTTGAGCCTTCTCTCTGGGTTCGTATTGTCGAGGAGCTGGATAGCCTCGACGTTTACATGATGATGGAGTTGTTGTTCATGGCTCCCTGCAAATTTCTTGGTTATCTGATTGATGTCTTCCATCTTGAGGTCCCGGTGAAGGTCGTTGTTCCTAACGTACCAAGTCGCATCTACGATGTTCCTCAGTACTTTATTCTGGAATATCTGGAGTACTTTAATGTTACTAGGCTTGGCACAGCCGCAGATTTGGCAGCCATAGGTCCATACTGGTCTCAGTATTTGTTTATAGATTGGAAGTTTATTATTTATGGATAGAGAGGAATGTCTTCCCATTAACCAATACATTTTCTTGTAGCGGATGCCTAGTTCTTCTTTTTTCTTCTTCACGTGAGCTTTCCAGCGAAGTTTCGCATCAAGAGTGATCCCCAAGTACTTTGCTGATGTTGAATATATGAAACAGATGAATAAATACAGGTTTTAATAACAGAAATACAACCAATCGAGCTATTAGTTACGGTTGGATATGAAAATAAAAACCGGAACAAAACAGAAAGCACGTAATTTATTTAATATAAAATATTCTAATGCATCTATTACACAATTTACGGTTATTAAAATTGAGAAGAAATTTAGAGAAACAGGACATGTGCAACATATTGCAAATGTTGCTTGTCCATCAATAAATGATAATTTAAACTTTGATGTATGAAGTATTATGTGAGATTCCTGAAATTAATTTAAGTCAAATTGTAGCCAATACAAACATTTCTAAAAGATCTGGTTTACGTGTACTAAAAATCACTGAAGATGATCTACCAGTACATGGCCTAATGCAGTTATGCGCGGTAATGCAAGATTTATGTAAACAAAAGCCACGCTTCATTCGAGAAATTCTTTTTTCTGATGAAGTATCTTTATGTTTACATGAAACAGTTAATCGGCAAAACTGCAGGTATTATAATAAACACAATTCTCATTGAATAACTAGTAGACGATAGAATTATAAATCCTGTTTTCTTCGATTAACCTCTTATGGAAGATAACTTGATGTTTTACAAAATTAAATTATGTTCGCCCTTGGAGACATTTTTTCAAATGAAAATTATCATAATTATCCAAATAAGAATATGTTTTTAGCAAGACTGTACACCTTCGCACTTTACACTTTCTTATATATATATATATATATATATATATATATATATATATATATATATATATATATACTTCTCCAAGAAATTAAAGCACCACTTTGAAATATTAAAATATTTTATTAGCGTTAATAAAAATTTCCATTGTAATATTATATTTTGCAAGCCCCTTGTATATGCTATTCGTACGCTCTATATTTATTGACTGTGTTTTATCGCTATAGTTTTTTTTGCAACAAAACAAAAAGAAGCAAAAAATGTACTAATTCTATAAATATATTAATTTACAAGTGTTTTTTACGAGTTTTATTCGGCTACTGTTTAATTGTTGATTATTGTTAATTGTGTTTATTATGGAGCGTCAATCACGTAATTTAACCCGAGATGAATGTGCCCAAGCAGTGATACTGTCGGAAGAACGTTGGAGTTACCGAAGAATTATTGGTCGTCGTTTTAATGTGTCCCACACATTCGTCTCACAGGTGTTAGAAAGATTCCTCGAAACAGGGGATCATACTTGCAGACCAGGGCAAGGACGAAACCGGGTAACTGCCCTTATTTAAAATCGATTTTTAAGAATTTCTGCTCTTCGACAAAGTTTTGTAACACATCGAAGTCTACAAATTCAGCTTTGAGACGTGCATGCTATACAAATTAGTACTGAAACTGTTCGCCAGCGACTTAGCGAATACAACTGAACACCTAGGATTGCCGCCCCAGGTCCTCTATTAACTGCAGAGCATCGAAGGAGGAGACTACATTTTGCCAGAGAACACGTTGATTGGTTAGAGGCTGACTGGAAACGAGTGCTATTTACTGATGAATCCCGATTTTGTTTGTACAATAACGACAGACGTGTTCGTATGTTGCGACGACCCAACGAACGATATGCTCAGTGTAACTTCTCACACATCACATTTTTTGGTGAAGGATCCGTTATGGTGTGGGGTGGTATTTCTTTGACCGCGCGTACGGACCTAATGGTCATACAAAATGGAACTGTTACAGCTGAAAGGTACATATTGGAGATCCTGGAGTAACATGTAGTACCATTCGCTCCTTATATAGGTGACAATTTTTTACTAATGCGGATACTAGTCCGGATTTAAATCCGAATGAAAATATCTGGGATATCCTTGGTATGCGATTATGAGCAACACCTATCAACCAAACAACTTACAGGAAGTGGGAGAGAGGCTGATCCAGATTTGGAGAGAACTAGACCAAAATGAAAAACGGCAATTAATTTTTAGTATGGGCCAACGATGTGAGGCTGTTATACGTAGTAGAGGTGGAAACACTCGTTATTAAGACTTTTTTCATATTTTAGTATATTTCATATTATATGTATATATATATATACATATATGTATATATGTATACATATGTATAAGAAGCAACGACTGTCAAACTCAATAAAATAAGAAGTGATAAATCAATGAAAAGGGTTAGAGAAAACGTTTCGTTTCGTTTTGGTCTTCTATAGGGATAAATAGGGATACTATAGGGATAAAGTAATACAATGTCAGTATGGAAGCGTCGATTCAAAAATCAATTCTAAGTCTACTTAAATTGGGAATTTTATCAATCGCTGTATCAGCTTAGTTAATAATTTAAAAAATTTTAACATTCTATTTTAAAAAAATATTAATTTAATTTATTGCAATGTATTAAAACCAATAAACCGTTAACTTAGTGCAAAACTACCAATAATTTACAAAGTTCCAGCACAATTATAAATGAAAGTAACCAATGAGATTGTACCAATCAAAATGATTATCGAGAATAATCCAAATCGAATCAGAACAAAATGTACGCAGTTTTGAAGTAATTAACCCGAACAACTTTAATTAAAATTCAAATTAAAAGAGATAAACCCGCAAAAAATTTAATAAGAGTAGTAGCTGATGAGACGACAGCGGGTAACATTCGTTTGTGGATATACTTGGTGTAGAAATAAATGAAAAGTATAGAAATTGGAGGAATTTCTTAAGCTACTAGAGAAAAAAACTTTTGGAAAAAAAAATATAAATTATAATTAGTAGTAGTAGTTTTTAATTTGACAAGACTTAAATTTTTAGTTCTTCACTTACTGTGGATAAAGAAATCATTTTTTTATCATATTACATATTAAAATTTCTAAGACTGTAGGACCTAATTAACCAAGTCTTAATATGCTATTATAGGAATGTTCAATTCTCAATTTAATTTACAAGGAAAGCAAAAAAATGTAAGTTTATCTGATAGAGTGGCTATGATACAAAATAACACTCTCCGAATTATAAAACCATTATGAATTATGAAAAGAAGTAAATGTCCTACGAGCAGTTTTATATTCTACATGGGAAGCAGATCCCAATCTCTGTCTTTTGATGTATGGAGTTTATCTTCTTCTTATTGCGCCGTCTCCTTTCGAAGGTTGGCGATCCAAATGGCAATTGTAGTTTTGGAAACTGCTGCGCGAAAGATCTCTGCGGATGAGCGGTCCAACCATCTCCTCAGGTCTTTCAGCCACGAGTTCTGGCGTCTTCCTACTGATCTTTTGCCCTATACCTTTCCTTCCAGTATAACTTGAAGTAATTCATATCTTTCGCCTCTCAGCACATGACCCAAGTATTGCATTTTCCTCTCTTTGATTATTGATGATTATGGAGTTTATATAAGAGCAATAATAGATTACGGATTAATATATTATACGGCCATAGCCCATTTTTATCTACAAAAAATTGAAGTCGTTGTGAACAAATGTCCAAGACTTAGTTTAGGCGCTCTTAAGTCTACACCACTAAATAATCTATTTATAGAGTGTCCTAAAATGTTTATGGCAATAAAAAGATGCAAAATACAGTTGGTGCCTCTTTTTGAAAAGTACAGCCGGTGTCTTTTTGGAGTTTATAGCGATTTTCCATTTTAAACTCCATTCTCTGCCGCATACTCCAGCAGAGTATGCGGTACTTGGGCCAGACAGTGTGACGTCACTGTCGGTCTATCTACATTACCGACCTAGCAGCCCCCACTTAGTCAAGATTCTAACCCTCGGTCATAACTGCCAAACGGCTTAACGTAGGATGACGTGTGAGGTATTGTTGGAAAGGGGATGAAAAATGGGGTTGAATTCAGTATGTGCCGTGCGTATTGGAGCATGCCAAAAGGCCATTACGTCATATCTACGTTTCTATTGGTCCGATCATGACGTACGAGGGCTCGTTGGAACGGGGAGGGAGTAACGAATTCGTTAACACAAAAACAAAGATGGCGACATTGCCAAAACGGCACTAAGCCTGTAATGTCCAAACAGCTCAACGTACAAGGTATCGATGGAAAGGGGAGGTGGGAACGAATATGTTAAGACAAAATTCAGAATCGAACAAATAAAGAAAATAGAAATTATTACCAGGCCAGAGCAATACAATGAGGTATTCAGTCAATTTCAGTATTTCGTATGGGAAAAGATATTGAAGTTATTAATTGGAAAGAAGAAGCCTATAGGGTGTTAAAAGGCACTGACTCTTGGCACTTTAAGTTTTCAATTATTAAACGTATTATTTTAATGAAGACTAAAAATGGATTGAACGTTTTGGTACTGGGAGAGCCGCACTATCGAAGCGATATTGGAAAACCAAAGGATGTTTAATCCTAATATTATTGAACTGGGGGCTAATTAAGTTAACCCCTTAAAACTTTGCGACGTTAATAAACTCCTAACAAAACATTTTGGAGCAGAGTGGAAAAACTAGAGTTTTACCATAACGCTTTAAACACGAATAATGATATGCTAGAAAACAACGATTTTGGAGAAAATGAAGGAGATATTGAACATATTGAATGATAAGCTGATGCTTGTGATGAAATTTCAGATTTGGTTGCTTAAGACTTTTTTGTTACATAAATATTCGTTTTAAGATTTTTTCAGAAAAAATTTAGTTTCGATAAAGATTTGCGTTTTTTGCATTCATATATTGTTTTTTCTGTTGCAAAATCCGCAATCTCTAAGTGTTAAAAGAAAAACCAAAAATCTCCAAACTTAAGTTGTTAATAACTTAAAATTTAATGAAATAATTAGGTTAATTTTGTGAATAACTAAAGCCAATGTACAAATAAATATAGATAACTATATAGTTAGGGTAAACAAATAAACCTTTAATAAAACGGTAAAATTTTATTAAAAAATTCTATTTTCTCAAAAAGTTGTCAAAGTGGTGATTGCTGGATTTGCTTCTAGACCTCTCTAGAAGTCCCGATTCGAAAGAGTTTTCTACATTCGAACTGTAGAAATGTTAAATGCCAACAGTTGGCTGCTTCTTATAAAAAAGGTTTTAAGTATTGGTACGAAGGAATTTGTATATAGAAAACGCCCAAAGATAATCAAGATCAGTTAATTGGAAATCAGATCGATTACGTTATGCAGACAGATAAGCTTTATAAAAATGAAATTAACGGATTTTAACTATACCACAGTCCGACTAATTAAACGACAGTATGTCATATAATTAATTATTATTTTATCAAATTTAAAAGGCCGTCAGCGTGGCAGCAGCCACCACCTACAAAAATATATAAAGCGATAGAGAAGATGGCGTTTCAGGAATTAGTCGCATAACTAGGTTTAGTGGATATGAGTTTGGTTATAATTTTGTCAGTATCTGATTAAAACAGCAGCAAAATTAAAATTCATAATTATCTTCTTTATAGGTGGAAAACGTATAAAGTTGAAAAGGCAAAAGTTTCTCATTTAATTTAAAATAATTGTATGTATATGCAAGCACTGTTTTCTCCAATTCAAACAATTCTCGGAATCAGGAGCGTACAATTTCGTTTAGAGAATTTAGTTTTTTAGAGACGTGCATAATTTGCAAAAAAAAAATTGTTTTTTAATGTTGCCGATTGTTCCATCTCATTTATTGTTAACGAACGTGCTCAAAGATATTTTAAATTTTAACATGCATTTTATTGAATGTAGAGATACATCAGCAATAATGTTATTTTAATATTCAATTTTATTTATGTGTATAATCTTTTAATTTCTGTAAGTATTGTAAATCTAAGTGTACGTAAGTGCTTTAAAATGTTTGTTTTTTACAGTTACTCCCGGTGAAGCTATTAAATAAATGGCGAAATATTGGGCTTTAGAAAAAACAAAGATTTTTATTTAATATAGACCACATACCCGATATTTCCAACATACTTATAAATTATATATATATATATATATATATATATATATATATATATATATATATATATATATATATATAATATATATATATATATATATATAATATATATATATATATATATATATATAATATATATATATATATATATATATATATATATATATATATATATATATATTTATTAAAATAACCGTGTCTTTTGCAATGCCACGATGGATCGCTCAACGCGTGTGTTTGTTTAATTGTGAAGGTCAATGCTAATATCGTTTTGGTTTAACTTCGTTATTAATATTTAAAATTATCTTTAAGAATAAAAATTAGAAGATTTTAAAAAACAATTGAAAGTAATTAATGTCAAGCCACAAACAAAGAACTTTTGTTTGTTTGTTTAGGTGTACTGTCGAATGGTAATTAGATTTTACATTTTTGTAATTTGTCCAATATCAAAGACACCAAGCAACGCTGGAGTAGATATTTTGTGCAATAGGTTCGAAAAGAAAAACAACAGGAAAGCCTTTTAAAAGCGTTCCAAAAGGTACCCATTTCAGCCATATTTTTCACTTCTTTACTTTGTACTTTACACTAAGTAAAAATTTGCAAATTATTTTTACACGATGGGCGTTGTGGGTATAAATTGCTATTACGACTTAACAAGATTCGTAATTAGACCGGAAAGAATTTGGCATTCGACTTGGTCTCTTGAGTCATCATCAAAACATAAACACGTTTTTAAACCTGAATCATCTTACTCTTTAGCTTACTTTACGTAGTCTCTGGCACTTTAAGTAGTACAATCATATAATAAAAAACAAATTAGTTTGACATTCTCCAAAAAAATTGGATTATCAAATTCAAAAACTGCTAATCATAAACACTATATTTAACCGATAACTGACTGTTTGATATGTGAATAACCTGCAGCAATATATTGCAAACAATAACACTACATATTCTTCTTCTTCTTGTAGTGTTCTAAGATTTGTGGTTGTTATGTTAAACCACGTACGCAGATTTTTCAGCCAGGAAATTCTTCGTCTTCCTGGTCCGTGTTTTCCTTCTACTTTTCCTTAGAGAATTAATTGCAGCAACCCATACCTTCTGCACGGATAGACGATGTTTTATTCCAGTAAAGATTGCTGATAATTCTTAGATCACAGGTGTTTATTTAAATATTTGTTAATATCTTCATCAGCTTGTCGTGTTTTACTGTATCAAATGTTTTATGATTATTAATGAAGCATGCATAAATATCGCAATTCACATCTCTACACATCTCTAGACTGCGTTCCGAAAACCAAATTGTGTACGTCTGATTTTTTCTTCGCATAGTCTATATATCCTTTGATGTATGATTTTTAGAAATAACTTGTTAAAGGTTTCACATATAGGCTGGAGTGATTCTTCTGGATCATATGTTTGTTCCATGTTACTAAGCTTTTCTGAAAGAATCCGTCCGACTGTCTCCTTTTTTTCCTTATCTTTTAGTTTCTCATATCACATTTTTTGTTACTTTTCTTTTTTGTACTACTACTAATATTGGTTTACAGCGTTGTCCGACGCCTACCGACTCCTAACCGCCATTCTTCTCTATTTAACCATAGGCCTGGAGGGATTTCTCTTTCCTCTAGTTCTTGTTTAATTCCCTATCTCCAGCTTCTTCTCGGCCTTCCTCTTTTCCTTCCCTTGTGGTGTCCACGTCAAAAATCTGTTTCGGAATCCTGTCATCTGGCATTCTATGTACATGGCCGTACCATATTAACTGTTTTGTTGTTATGTCATCAACTATTGTATGCTTGACTCCCATCATTTCTCGTATTCTCTCATTTGGTATCCGATCTCTTCTTGATTTGTCTGCTGCTATTCTCCAGACCAGAAGTCCATTTCTGTTTCTAGTAACAGTTTCTCTGTTCTTTGTTTCATTGGCCAAACTTCACTGCTATGTGTGATTACACTTTTAAGTATGGTGTTGTATATGAGTTGTTTGTTCGCTTTAGATATTGTTTGGTCCCACAGAATGCCGTTCATCATGGATATGGCTTTACTACCCTGTATGTTTCTGTCTTTTATAGCAGCATCGAATGTTCCATCTTGAGTTATCTTCATACCCAGGTACTTGTATTCATCACAGTATCTAATTTATACCCCATATCGTCTAATATAATGGACTGCTTTGTCCCTCCAATACACTTTTGTATCTTTTGTAATATCACTTTTGTAGTATCACTGTAATCTTTTTTGTAACCTTTTTAAAACTAAACCTTAATTTACCAATAACATGAATATGATCTGACGATACGTCAGCACCAGGGTAACTTTTAACTAAGAGTTAAAAACATTACATAAAGCGCTAAAATATAAAATAAAGAGTTAAAAAATAATGATATTAAAAGGTATTTTATTACTTTTTAGTTATGTGATGTGTCATTTAATATGGTTTAATATAAACATTTTATTATAAACTTAAATGATATTTCATTCAGTATCCCTGTTATTATCAAACGCAATTGCTCGCAATATGTGGTCTAATGTTTAATATCCCTAAAGCTATGTCTGGTTAGTCTTCTTCTATAGAGCATTTATAAAAGCGGAAAAATATTTTACAATTATTTAGCTACGTGCAACTAGCTCGATGAGTTAAGTTAGGTTATTTGTGATCTTTAATATCTTTTTATCATACTATACCGTACAGTAAATAAAGGACGTGCTGGAAATAACCGTTTTTGTTTTCTTTTTACTGCAGTTGATGCAGAGGCAGTTGGTGTACAAACGGCAATAAAAAATTAAAATAATAAATAGACAAGTAAGCTTGAATATTATTTTTCATAATACAAAATAAAATATTTTTTTTTAATTTAACGTGCTTGTGACAGCTTCGGCCATTAGCACGAGGCACCGTGGATACAATTATATATAAGGTACAATTACATATTATAATATACTATAGTTATATATTATTTAGTAAGTTTTCTAGCTTCAGGAACTGGATAGCTGTGATGACTTGACTCTGGTTCGATAATATATCTGTGATGTCGCTCTTCATGTGCAGTTTTTGGCGTCGTTTATTGTAATGAAGGCAGTCCACAAGGATGTGTAGAACGCTTAGTGAAGATTGGCAATAGTGACAGATTGGCTTAGGTGTAGAATTCATTAGGTGACCATGTGTAAATCTGGTGTGACCGATACGCAATCTTCTAGCAACAACCATCTCATTTCTAGTTATAGCAGGGATAATGAACTGCTCAATAGTCTGATCTATTTGGTGTAAAAATGTAGTGGATTGTTTCCAATGATTCTGCCAGTAATTTCGTACGAGATTCTTTATACTTTTTTTGTTTTTATAAGTTCGTTTTTTAATGCCTGTTCGGTAAGTTGATTTGGAATCGATGGGCATACATTAGATATTAACAATCTTTTAGTTGGGGAAATGAGTCTGCGGATGTGGACAATTTCATTTTTAACGGAAATGGTGGGATTGTTTTTAAGAAGAATATCGACGTCAGAAATAGAAGCAAGAAAGATGCAAATGCGTTGGTTGGATATGTGGGAAGCGTGGGTAATGCGCTTTGGTGTTCCGATTTCACCGATCGCCTTAATGTAATCGAAGAGAGCTGTATCCGGAAGAGCATTTAATACTATCGCTTGCTTTCTGCTTGGATATGATGTGGTCGCCGGTGTAGGTTTTGTTGTTTTTGATGTGGTAACAGCTGCGTAGCTTGGAGCGGTGGGTTGAAGAAGCATTTTTAAATATTTTGGATGCCAAAATATTTAATGAAAATCAGGCGTAATGCCTGGCCTATTTATTGTGTTTGTATCAATTATAAAGTTTACATACCAAGTTGTTTCACAAAAGAACTTTTCACTTTTAAAAAAGCCGAGGTGTTGACTCGTTGACTTTTCGAATAGGAATGGCTTCTGTTTTTATTTATTTACTATTTACACGTTTAAACCCGTAGAAATAATCGTTTAAATATTTAAATTTTCAAGACGAAACATGTAGATGTGTCTAAACACTTTGACAGTTTTTTGATGTTTTTCAAAAAAATGAATAAAACATTATCACAAACCTTTTATTAAATATCTGTATTCGCTCCGTGTGTGACTGACGCGACACCTACCGCCTTTATCTGACAGTTTTGGACCTACCAATTTTCAGGTTAAACATATGACATTGTTAAATACAGGCGAAATTGACAATTATTAATAATTAACTTTTTAATTATATTTTTTCTGTTTATGTACAAAATAAATGTAGTATTAAAAACTGGGTTTCTCAAAATTCATCATAATATATCTTTTCAACCTCCGTGTGGAGTTGTCTGTCTCCCATCGGACGCGTCCCCAGGTGGTGGATAGGGGAACGCCCTAACCGGTTCTAGGACCGGCGGGTAGGTGGGAAATAAAATACCACCCGCGAACCAAAACGGACTAAGGTATGGTAACCCTAACAGAAGGGTCCCTGGCCCTCCAGGTTGGAGGTTGGGCTTAGGGCTAACAACTCTACCCCGTAAAAAAAAATATCGTTACGAGATCTACAGCTAAAGAAACCGGACGGAACTTACGACGACGACCAATGCAACGAAATAAGGACAAAGATTTAAAAATTTACACGTGGAATGTGCGGACACTTTATGAACCTGGAAATCTTAAAAAATTAATTGACATACTAACTCAATATAAAGCACACATTACTGCTGTGCAAGAAGTAAGACTGGCCAAGGAATTATCCAAAAGAGAAAATGCGATATATATTACAGCTGTCACAAGAATAATCACGAATTCGGGACCGCATTCATTGTTAACAAAAAAGTAAAACATCTTATTATGGACTACAAACCAATAAGTCCAAGAATATGTTACCTACGAGTAAGAGGTAAGTTTTTTAACATCAGTCTCATAAATGTACATGCCCCAACCGAAGACAAAGAAGAGGATGTCAAAGATCAATTCTATGAGGAAGTAGAGACCATTTACGATAGATGTCCCAGAAACGACATCAAGATCATAATTGGAGATCTTAATGCAAAAATAGGGAAAGAAAATATATATAGTCCATACATCGGAAAATACAGTGCTCATGACGTCACCAACGACAATGGAAATAGAATAATAGGATTTGCAGCATCCAAGGGCATGGTCGTTGGAAGTACCTACTTCCCCCATAAGAATATCCATAAAGTAACATGGACGTCGCCTGATGGTACAATAGATCACATCCTAATAGAAACTAGGCACTTCTCTAATCTAATGGATGTACGTACTTATCGTGGAGCTAATATAGATTCAGACCACTTCTTAGTAGGCACAAAAACAAGAGCAAGAATCTCAAATGCAAAAAAAGAAAAGGGCAAGAAAAGTACTCGCTACAATTTAAAACTCTTGAAAGAACCCCGTGCACTAGAAAGGTATCAAAATTACCTTGAACATGAAAGCACAACAGATGAGAATTTAACAGCTAGCGAGCAATGGGATATATGTAGAAGAACAATTAAGGAAGCGGCAAACAACGTCCTAGGACCAGAAGAATCCACTCCACGCAACAGTTGGTTCGACGATGAATGTGAAGATATCACTAAAAGAAAAAATTATGCATATAAACTTATGCAACAAAGAAGAACACGGGATAAGGAGCAAATGTACAAAGACCTTAGGAAGGAGGAAAAACGCATACATCGAAGGAAAAAGCGGACCTTCGAAAACCAGATTATGCAAGAGCTTCAATCATTAAAGGGGCAAAATGAAACTAGAAAGTTCTATAATATCCTAAATAAGACAAGAAAAGAATTTAAACCACGGCTGACGATGTGTAGAGACAAAAATGGACATATAGTCAGTACCGCTGACGCAGTACAAAGCAGATGGGTTGAGCACTTCAAAGAACTACTTGGTACCGAAGTGTAGAATGATGCGTCACCCCAAAAACCAAGAAATAACACTCACGTAGAACCTCCTTCAATATTTGAAGTGAAAGACGCAATCACACGACTCAAAAATAGCAAGTCCCCAGGAGTGGATGGTATCCCCGCAGAGCTCATCAAACATGGAGGTAACAGCATTATGCACCAAATTCACAACATAATAGTCAAAGTCTGGGAAGAAGAACAAATGCCAGAGGAATGGTGCACTGGAATCATATGTCCACTGCACAGAAAGGGAGATTTGTTGGAATGTAAAAATTATAGGGGTATAACTCTTCTGAATACAATGTACAAAATATTCTCCAACACCCTGTACAGCCGTTTAAGTACGTACGTGGAAAGAGGTAAATTATACGAAGCCATGAATGAACTTAACATTCCCCATAAATTAATAAGGCTCGTAAAAACAACTATGAGTAAAGTGATCTGCAGAGTGCAAATACAAGGCGATATGTCACAAGCGTTTGAAACATATGCAGGGTTACGGCAGGGAGACGCGCTGGCGTGCCTTCTCTTTAATATAGCGTTAGAAAAGACTATAAGAGATGCCGAGTTACACAATAGGGGAACAATCTTTAATAAATCAACGCAGATTATGGCTTACGCTGACGATCTGGATTTGATCGCACGCACTACACGAGGACTTAAAGAGATGACTTCCACCTTCTTGACAGCCGCACAAAATATGGGCCTTAAAATAAACGAGGAAAAAACCAAAATGTTAGCATCTATTCCAAATAACAGAGATAGAGCTAGAAACGCCGAAGAAAACTTCAGTATAGACCAATATAATTTTGAGGTAGTAAATAAGTTTACATATTTGGGTTCTCTCATAACAAACGATAATGACACATCTGAAGAAGTAAAACGGAGGGTACTGCTAGCAAACAAATGTTATTTTGGACTAAGCAAGCAGCTAAAAAACAGAAATTTAAGCCAGAAAACCAAACTAATAATATATAGAACACTCATCCTACCAGTGCTGACATATGGGTCAGAAACATGGACCATCTCCAAAACAGACGCAAATCTTCTGCTCGTCTTCGAAAGGAAGATACTAAGAAGAATAATGGGCGCATTCTGTGAGAATGGTATTTGGAGAAGGCGATATAATTTCGAATTGTACGAGAAGTATAAAAAAATAGTAAATGGTAGAGATGTAATATCCTTCATAAAAATAGGTAGGCTTAGATGGGCTGGACATGTGTCAAGAGCAAATGAAAATTACCCACCCAGACGAACTCTATTATCGGTCCCAGTGGGAAATAGGAGTAGAGGCAGACCACGACTGAGATGGAGGGACGGTGTGGACGAGGACGCAAGGAAAATCGGCGCGGCAAATTGGCAACGGTTGGCGATGAACAGAAACGACTGGCGAAATAGACTGGGGAAGGTCAAGGCTCAACTAGAGCTGTAGCACCACTGATGATGATATCTTCTTAACCACAAACGGAAAAGAAAGGGAAAAATCTAGTACTGGCAAATCAAGTTTTTCACGTGAAAGAGCGTATAATTAAAAACAGTAATAGTAAAAGTTATGATATAAAAGATAAAGTCATCAGGCACTCTGGCAGTTAGCTTGAAGCCTTATAAAATATCATTTAAGGTAAATTATTTTAATATTTCCTATTTCAATTGCATAAAAATGAGGTTTGTGATATTTTCTTTCTCATATTAATAGCACGGATCCATCTTTTTCTTTTCTCTAATTTATATGTAATCTTTGGGAACCTATAAAAACTACACTTACTATTTTTGCTATTATTAGCACAATTAAATACGCAAGATGTACTTGCATACATTTTTGATAAAATTTATGCGTAAAAAGATAGTGTCCAATTTTGTCATATTTCGCCGCTACGCACGCTGGCATCGTTTCAAGGTACCCATACCATGGTCACGCACGGACAATTGAAATGGATAAATTCATTTTATTCTGATCTAAGCTTCAGGTACTATAAACGTGTTTGGCTTTTTTGCAAGAAAACTATTAACTAATTAATGACGTTGCTGCAAAAAGGTGTTATTTTCTTAATAACTCAAGTTGTCTTTGATTGCTACTGAACAGGCACCTTCTTTGACTGCAACAATGATATTTTTAACTGATATTTTAACATCTGAAAATAACTCGCATAAACCAAAAGAGAAATATGATTATATATTTTCGATATTTTAAAACGAACTTTATTTTGAGCAGCCAAGATATGATACCAGTCAGGTAAGTGACAAAATATATTAATAATCAGTTAAGAGGAAGAAAGTACTTTTCAGTCAAACAAAATCAAGAATTAAAGCGTGCACCCAAACAACAATTTATGTTACGTTATGTGGCAATACATTTTTACAATTGTCATAAAAAGGAAAAACGAATTATGTCGTTAACGATGGCATCGTAATTGCACGTGGTTTTATCTACTACTGCCCTGAAAACGGTTGATAAATTAAGAAAAAGAAGATTAAATGTAGCTGAGTGGAAATGTATGAAGCGAAAAGCTCTAAAAACGCAGTAGAAGAGTATGTTTTAAAAAGAAACAAGATTATTGCTGCAAAACAGCTACCAACATAGGTGAGTGGAATAAGGATGTACGTTATTTGAAAAGAGACTCCATAGCTCGACTTTTATGGTACTTTTTAGGATTATGCGTGTAATATTATCTCCTGTTCAAAACAATGTCATTCAATTCCTTAAAACTTGACTTTATTTGACAGTTATTTAATGATTTTTACCAACTACATTATGATGATCAGTAACTTTATCTTTTGAAGTAATTTGTTGTAAACGAGCCATGTCGTTGAAGAAGAGGTAAGACCGACAGTAAGTCCAAAAAACTTGCTTCCTTTAATAATGTTTTTCTTCTCTATAGTTATATAATCGTATAAAATACCATAAGAGAGAAAATTTTGCCGGTAATATTTTCGACTGGTGTGAAAGTTTGTTGCCTGGCAATTTTCGCGAATTAAATTTTGATAGTTAAATCACGAGACGTCATGCGAGTGATTTTGTCAAAATTTCATAAGCGAAAATTTCCAAAAGGCAACAAACTTGAATAAAACCAAAAGAAAATTTTGCCGGTAAATAATTTTCTCTCGAATAATATTCAACAATACTATTTTACGAGACAGTTAATGCACCATATCAACGAAACATAATCTTTATTTATTTGTTACAAATATTAAATGTACAATTATTATAAGCTATAGTAGTTTGCTCATTCTTTTCTACCAAATCATGATTTTGTGTACTATTGACCTGTAGCATTCGGGAATTCGAAGGTCCAGCTTCATTTGGTTTTCTGAGATTTTAGATCAACTGGTAGTGACTGGAATCCAGCTACAGATATGGTTTTAGACAGCTTGCACTTGAGTGACCCATTAATTTAATTAACTTCTGTTCAGAAACACCTTACTTGAACAAGGCTGACACAGCTGAAGATCGATGATAATGGTTTGTTATTTTATGTTTTTTTGTATCTATTCCAATTTTTTCAGCTGACATTTTTGTCCCCTTAGATACGGTGTTAATTCCAAGCAGACAGTTTTTGAACCAAGATCCATCCTTTCAGTTGGGCTAAGCGGTAAGAAAGAGTCGAGTCTGTCTGATAAAATCTTTGGTCCTCTTTTCTTCATTAATTTCAAAAATAATCTAACTGGGCCTAAATTTTTGTTTGATGAATTTCTTGCCAGCCATTTGCTGCTAGCCAAACTTTTCGAACCGCCTTGAGTTGTTTTGGAAAAAATGCTGTTGTATTTAATTCGACCCGTAAATTCTTCCATAACACCAAATTCCTTCTGGAAAAAATTATTCTTGCAGTTTACGGCCTCATTGCCACTCCAAGCAAGTTCAAATGAGCAAAGGTGGAAAAACTTTTGTTGTGCTCCATCGGGGGTTTCCTCGTCGTAGCTTTGGATGATTTCTACTAGTCCTTCAGTGGATAATGCTTTTGAACTAAGTTTTCTTTTTTTTTTTAAGCAACACTTTGAAGCTGCCTCCGCTTGGTATCTGTGGCCAATCTTGCACATATAAAAAATATATCTGTGAAAGGGTCGATTTTTATACCGTACTCTATAAAATATTTTTCTTGTGCCATTGTTCTTGTTTCGTTATGGTAGTATATCTTTCAAGCGTAAAATTTCTCACCCGTAGGAACTCTGAGAATTAAGTCCAAATAGAGCTACTGGACCTCTGCGTGTTCAATGGGACATTTTCCGAAACCAATTTTTTGATTTCTTCATCTGACTGGCACCAAATCTTGATTTTTTGTCTGGATTCATTATATCTGTCCAAAATTGATTACGCCTCAATGACGTTTGTCAAACTGACAACAATATAATTCCGTGACACCTTCGTGACGGATTTGTCATAATTTTGTCGGTGCGTGGCCTGCTTTGACGTGGCGTTGCTATATATTTATTGGTTAAAAATAGTCTAGTGAAATAGTCACTTTAATTTCATTATTATACTAAAGTATCAAAAATATAGGCAGTAAATTCTAAATACTGTGAATGCGATAAAGCGACAATATCGCTGCCAGTTTGTGATGATAGATATTCTAGCAATTTATAATTTAATCATTGACATGAAGCAAAGTTATCATATTAATGATAGTTTTGTATTTGTTAAGGTATCTAATAAAATGTATTTAATAACATCAATATTTATGTATAATATTATATTTATATACAATACTTACATATATATATATATATATATATATATATATATATATATATATATATATATATATATATTATGTAATTACATCTTATATATTCTTATAGTAACGAAAATAGTTTTAATAGTTATGTTACGTAAAAATATGAGTCATATTAAAAACCTGTAAACATCTTGTTTATTCACTTATATGTTTTATATTTTACGAGACCCTTCGATTAGCTGGCAGAAATTTACCTGAGACGGAAGCTTCCAGAAAACCGGTCGGACGATGACCCGGATTTACCTTCTATAGTTGAGCCGCTGAAAAGATGGAATGATCATGTGAATGGCACGCACTCTTAAATATTTCTCTTCCTATATTACCGCTTTTCCCACGTTTACACCGCTCAACAAAAACGAACTAACAATGTTGCTATAATATATTTATACCGTTTTTTAGAGGTTATTGATTTACATTAATTTTAAACATTTTCACAAAATTCACCAGCCAGCGAAAGTGAAACACAAATCATGATACATAAAACATTTAAGTTATAGTATCATGACACAAATAATGACGGTGTAAACAGTTTCCCATAAGGTCTAGTTTCGAGCGCCTGTCGATGCTTGCATTGAGTGATCATGCGACCTTGGATTCCATGTTTTAAGCGGCCAGGGTATAGTGTAAATCAGAGGGATTCTCCTGAATTCTCGACCGGTTGTATTTTTATATATATAATAACGGAGCTTTCATTGAAGGAAGTTAGTTAATATCTGAAGATTCGCGCCCGCGATTTTAATTGTAGCGTTCGTATAAAATAAATTATGTATTATTAGTGGTTAAATAAACTGATATAAATTATCGTGCTTTTTAATAAATTAAAATAAGAACCTTTTAATAAATAAATAATAGATAAAATAGAATTATTAGAAATACTACAGTTAGTATAAACCATCAAAAAATACTTTTTATTCGGAACTGAAATTATTGACAGTTTACCTAATAAAATGTTTTGACAGAATTCATTGCTTTTTTTATTTAGACTACCTTAAATATAATTTGTTTTCAAGATTATTTTTTTTAAAGATCCAATTTTTTGTCACCCTTAAAGTTTTCTCTTCTTTTCTCTTTTATGTGAGTTTGACGACCTTTATTTGAAGCAAAAACTTTTATTTTCAAATTCTATTGGAAATCCTTTTATATTCCAAATATAACTTTATATTTTTGCCCTAAATAAACTTCTTTTTGGTCTTTGAACATCCAACATCTTATTTTTTGTACCACTCTTCGATATTTTGTTTTACATAGGTTTTATTATCTAATTATCAAATTCACTCTCTTTATTTAAACTTTATCGGGATATATCTTTATGCACGGGATAATATTGAACAGAAATTGTACGTACCAAACTATTTACCTTTAAATATCTAAGACTGGTACACCAAAATGTAACTTTTTTACCTTTTTAATTAGTAATGTTAAAGTTAATAATATAGAATTAAAAATATATTTATTTGATATTTAAAATTGATTGTTGTATATTTTAAAATGTGTCCAGACTCGTAACGCCGGAGATTAATGTTCCTAAAGGCCAATTATTTTATCTTTGGCCTTCCAGTGCTCCATTACAGTTCATCAGTGTTAAAACTGGATCGAAATCGTTTACAGTCGACTAGATATTGTCTTGATATGGGTCAGGTTTGGTGTATTAGGAACAATAGAATGCTGCCTCTTTGAAATAGAGACGAATTATGTTTGGATAATCAAATTAGCCCAGATAACAGATATCGACTGGGCCCTCATTGCTTGATGTTGTCGAATTAACAGCTGTGTTAGTGGGATTTTGATATACTGCGCCATGTTGCGAAGTAATATGATGATGTTTACAGCGATATGACATTAGGGTCGTTGATTATCTACAAAGTTTTTTATTTAAATAGATATTCTGAAACATATTAGGTATATTTGTTTATATGTACATTTTGATTGTAGCGTATATTTTATACCCCCGGTTTCGCTAAATGGCGATCAATAAGGTGTATAACGGGTGATCAAAATTTAAAAAGAATTAAAACACCTTAAATCTTCCAGAAACAAATTTATGTAATTCGCTACAAGTCCTCTAAAAGACATGAATGCCCTACAATTTTACCCTAAAAGTTTATTTACAAAACAAACAGGACTTCTATAAACTTAAACTCAAACGTTTATTAAGAGATATTATTTTAATTTTTTACTTCTCATTTAGAATGTATTTCTGCTAAGAATAAATATGTGACGACAAGAAACGAATTGATTGAGAGTGGTAAATCGATATGTAGAATCAATATTTCGTGACGCTACCCGTAACGCCTGTTCGTGGCGCTAGTTCCGTGACGATCGTCTTAGCACTTTCCCATTGAAAAAAAGTAATACAACGTCAGTGTAGAAGCTTTTCTTTAATATAGAATAACCTTTTAGAATTTGGCTTCTTTTTAATTTGAACTTTTTGGAATTTGAAGGTTATAAACTTAATCGTTGTCACTAAAAATGCCATATCAAATATAAAATTCAGAGGTAAAGTATCAGATCCATTTGAAATTCGCACATGAGTCAGACAAAGTTACCTAATTTTTCCCCTACAGTTGAATTGTGTCTTAGAAAAGATTATAATTATTATAGAGTAGACAACAACCATGCAATGAAATTACAAATTGCAAATTGGACATAAAAGAAAAAGTCTAAACATAGAAGGCTTAGCTTTTGCCGATGAGCTTTTTCTTTTAGCTAATAACGTCAATGAACCTTTTTCTTTAATTGCCGTATTGCCAGATTCCAGTAAAAGCCTAGAAAGGTATTCATTGAATTCTGGCAGGCAGCAGTGGGGGAAATCTTTTTAAGACACATAATGTCACGGTGCAAGGCATCCTGGCATCTTTCGGCCAAGTAGAATATCGACCCAAAAGACCCCAGGGCACTAACAGTGTTCCAACTAAAATCTTAACCACCGTTCCGGAGTCCTAGTCTTACCACTTAATAAACAACTAAAATCCATTATATTAACCATTACATTAAAACAGGAATAACTATATTATGATAAGGAAAAACTTACAAATAACCATATCCCACAAAAAATCACCCTAAATCAGAAAAAAAATTATTTAAGAACTGCCTATTACCAAAAGAAATCAAAAGAACGAAAATATTTCCGTGAGGTCAGAAACTAATTTTGGTACTTACCAGAGGTAATTTTGGTACTTACTTTTGGAATAAGGACAACCTTAGCGTCTTTCAACCGTGTTGGAAAATACTGTTGTTCAAGCAGTTTGTTTAGCAATCTCAGGAAAACCTGCGGGTATCTTAGTAAGGTGAGTCTTACTGTCTCCGGCATGACTCTGTCTATGGCAGGTGCCTTTCGGGTCTTTATTCGTCCAACAGCCTTGCTAAATTCTAACTTGGTAAGGGATTCCACCTCTACGAGATCGGTAACCCTTTCACGCCTATCCTCGACTATCCTGGAAAAAGAAACGGAGTTTCTTTTCTCCAGGTAGGGAGTAGGGTGTTTTTCCCCTTCAACTCGGTAAACACAATTTTGAAGCCTTACCCCAGATATCCCTTTCAACAGATTACTTTACATTTCTCTCAGATATTCTTATCTTATTCCTGTATTTATTCTGCATTCGCATCAATTCATTCATTTTCTTTTTTAAATTTCCTGTGTGCACTCTTTTTTAACCTTTGACACTTCATCCTCACTCTCATACAATTTGTCCTCAAATGTTCAAGACAACCGTTTAACCAGTATTTTTGGTTTCTTTCATACCTTCCATTTGACCTTACATAAGCCTTGGTACACTACAACTCCTGTAGTGTACAATCCCTCACTAGTCAAGCCAAAAGCTTTTACAAAAACCTCCGCATTTAAATATCTCTTTAGATTGATATCCCCATTTTTCCGTTTCAGTCTTCTGGTCGCTATCTTAAAACTTACATACTTGTGTAAGCTGAGCGATCCTTCTTATAAAACATTCCAGCTTGTAAACTCCTATTTAAAAGTAACGTTGAAACCAGTGAGATGTCCAGAAAGGATTACCTCTCACGAATGTAGGTGCCTTACCGTTATCTGTCACGGTAAGACCCACGGCGTCGATCCATTCAGATATGTATTTCCCTCTCCCATCTTGCCCTTGTGGGTTACATGAACAATCCTTCGCATACTTGTTACCGGTTATGACGACCGGTACAGTCTTCGTTCTAGCCTCTTGCATAATCGAGTTAATGTACTATTCATATACTCGAAGCGAGATGTTTGGTGAAATGTAGCAGTTGTAAACCGTCAGGTTTCTGACATGTACCTTAACATACCCATTCTTAGTGGAGTGTCTGGTTATGCCAACTCCTCAATTCACCACGTGTACGGCCACGTAAGATCTATCTTTAATGATCCCCTGTCAAGAGACCAATTTTACATTAAGCTCCTGAAAGAGCATCATGTCATAATCTTTCCTTACTTAACCGTACTTAACTTAACCGTACGTTGTCCGATTCCTGGTCCTAAGTACTTTCACTCACTTTTTCCTCCCTCCTTCTGGCAAGGTCTCTCTTGAGCCTCTACTTTTTCAGAGTGAGTTTTCCATACTCCGGACATATTAAGCTGTCGGCTTTGTGTCCCGGTTCTTCACAAATGAGACATAAAGCCTTCTGGTTACTAGATTCTCGTGCCTGTTTACCCTGTTTCCTCCCTTACAGTCTATTTTACTACGCCCGAACTGCAGGCATCTGAAGCACCGCTGAACATGCAATCTTTCTCGTATCTTGTACGAGTTTCAGCCAATCGATATATGCTCTTTTTCCAGTGCCTTCTTGACTGCAATCAGCATCAGTAAAGTATAAATATACAACCTTCAACCAATTGCCACTAAACATGACGTTATTATCAACAAAATACGTTATTATTAACATAAGAAAATAGAGACTAATGTTTTATGTTCAGCTAGAATATAGCTCCTCAAAAACTTACTCATTGCATTCACTATTCAATCTTAAGATCATCATTTTGTTTAAAATGAGCAAGACAGTTAAAGAAGTTTTATTAACAGAAAATTCCACCTAGTGAAGAAAATAGAAACAGTCGATTAGAATGAAAACCTACTGGCAGACGATGAATACAGATAGAAATTATTTTCAAACGAAATATTATTTAGCGACAGATTTTTAGATAACCACTTTTTTCGTTGGAACTTATTAAAATAAACAATAAAAGTAAGTTTAAATGTGCAAATTGAAATATATGATATTCAAATAATATACTGTAACAAAAAGCTGGCAAAATATTTACACAAGATATTAAAACCAGTCAAATAAAAAGGGCCATAAAATATTTCCAACAACAGCATATGTCCGTGTATTATGTAAATTATTGGAGCACTGAAATAATAAAATTAATATTAACATTTTGCTTTAGATAAAATATTCGCTTTAAAATATTGCTATAAACAATAATTTCATCGAAAAATGTATATAATCAAAAATATTTTAGCTCATTAACCCTTTAGATTTGATGTTGATAAAAAAAATAATAATAATAATGTCGAGGAAGACATTCTTCTGTAAATTCTTAAGAAATTCTTAGTGGAGGAGAGTACATTGAAAAAACAAACTATATAAATAATCTGTGTAAAATGTATTTAAAAAATTAAGCGGGAGTTATAGGGAAATTTCTTGTATATTATCGTGGATGAAACGACAGATGTATGTGATAATTAGAATTTTAAACGAAAACATTGCGAGTAAATTTTATTTAGTTGTTGTTAAAGAATGGGAAAAACAAACATTAACTACAAACAGGTTTATACAAAATAGTTTTAAAGCATTTAGATTTTGGAAGATAGAGAATTGATTACCTTGGTTATCACTAAGGCTAAGCTGTGGTTTCCTTCGTATACTCAAGCCCCAACTCCTTCATCGGTTTCAGAGTCTGTATACCAGCATTGATCTGCAATTGTAAAATTTGTTTTATTTGATTTCTTTCGGTGACTTACTGGAAAGACAACGGTAAGCTGCTTTTCGAAAGTATATATTTATATTGCTTTGAATCTGGTACGATTTCCAAATCTGAACGATTTTTTATTATGTCTTTAGATTTGATCTCGGTATTCGTTATCTCTGTTTCCTGACATCTTATATTCTTCCTGTCCATACATATATTTGTTGGGGAGGTCAAGTTTGACCTTCATAAATACAGTTGGAGTAGTCGACATTTTTCCTGCTACGATTAGGCATGCTTTTCATTGCAACTTCCTCTACTCTACCTGTTGGTCCTTTCTTAGCATTTAGACCACTATACTAGTGCTATATACGTAGCCATAAGTTTGACTACAGTCATATACATCTGTTTGAGTTTAACTCCCTATGATTTCTCATATATCCTTTCACATATAGAAAGGGAAATATTCGCTTTGTTGGATGTTTTTTCATATGGGTGTTTTACGTAATCCGTTTATCTACTATTACTCCTAGATACATGAACTTATTCGCCTCTTTGATACTTTATGTGTATCGAGCAGTAGTCAGTATAGAGCGGTTATCAATATCAATAGAGTAATATAATAAAATGCAGAAAATATAACATTATTTACGATTTTTACGTGCCATTTTCTCAAAACTGTGTCTTTTGACTGAATTCTTTCATTATTGTTGGGATATATATGTCCCAGCGGATTTAAAAATCTGCTGGCATCTGTTTGTCCCCAAAGCCCATGTTATTTAAACACATTCGTATTTTTGGATATTTCTTACTCATTATCTAGTTAGGCAACTAACAGATCACGTCTGTAACCTATAAATGATGTTAACAAAACACGTGCATGAACAACTCGTAAATAATACAATTTTAGTAAAGAAAAAGTGGCTGCTCTGTTTTTTTAACCGATTATATTTAATTAAGTTAGCAGTGGTACTTTACACCGGGTCGTATTTATCCCATTTATATTGTTTGGTTGAAGACTTACTATAGCACGTAGACGTTTTCTAACATAAAAAAAACTTCAAGAAGGAATTAAAAACCACTTAAATGTTTCTAAAATTACCCAAAGAAGAACCTTACGCTGCCTCAGAGTCTGACCATGTACCTGGTGACGATTCTGCCTCATATTCTAATGAAGTACCTGAGAATACTCCTGAACGTTGTAGCATTTGTAAATATCTTGATATATATTGAAATCCTCTCGTATATGTAGCTGGAGCCGATTCTTCAAGTCGAGCCTACAGTTTTATTTTGAATATAATTATATTAGTACCATAGACAGTTATGACAAGTAGTTTCTGGTTATGAATTTTTGTTTTGTTTGATTCCGTGAAGTCATGATGCACTGATGCAATAGTTAGAAAATGCTACTATTGTTCCAACCTGGATTCTGTTTGCCTTAACCGAAAACTATTCCTGTTTGTCCAGTTTTTGCTCTTAAGTGAGGTATTGTAGCATTTGTAAATTCCTTCATGTATATTGAAATCTCCTCGTGACTATTTTGTATGTCGACTGTGAGACCACGATCGTGAAACATCTGAAGTAGTTCTAGAACTGTCGTTAAATGATCCACTAAGAATTCAAATTCTTTTATTGTTGTGACCTTATTCGAGTTTTGTTGAAGAATGGTGAGCATTTCTTTGTAATTTGTATCCGTATATGTTGGATCCAATTACCATCTGAATCATGAGGTTT
This sequence comes from Diabrotica undecimpunctata, assembly GCF_040954645.1. NCBI lineage: Eukaryota > Metazoa > Arthropoda > Insecta > Coleoptera > Chrysomelidae > Diabrotica > Diabrotica undecimpunctata. Next base: position 165,179,380 of record NC_092804.1, read on the forward strand.
ATTTCTTGATGGTGCCTTGTTTTATTGTCTTTCCCAAACTGTGTCTTTGACCTTGTTAGTTGTCATGAGAGGAAAGGCTAGGGCGATGAGTTTTGGATTAGTCCGCTAGGTGACCTCTTGAGCTTTTAGAAAAGATAAGCATTAGTTTTCGCCTTGTATATGCATACTCTTCTTATTTACCCTTCTTGCCATAAAGTTTGAAATTTGAGTACCCCGTTAGAAGTTTGATTGACCGATGAGAGACCGTCAGTGATGACGGTCTGTTACGACTTTTCTGTTTCTATGGAAGATTGTAGTGATGTTTCTGTTTCCTTTGGAAGACTGTAGTAATTTTTTGTTTTCTTTGGAAGACTGTTACGATTTTTTTGTTTTTTTTTTAAGTATTAGTTTGAGACTAAACTGTTTATGTATCGATTATGGCTTGTATGCCATGTACCCCTTTTCCTCCTTCTTTTCCAAGATTGTGTATTAGAGTTTTGGATTTATTTTCGTCTTTTGTCCTTTTGGGAGTTTCCTGACTTGGAAATTATTCACCCAGAGGATATTACTATAGAACTATTATTGACCATCAGGTATCAACGAATATCATTAAGTCATTTTAAACAGTGTTATTTAGTTACAATAAAATCAGTAATAAAAGGGTCAATCTATATTTGCACCAATACCACGATATATAGTTTATAGTAAATTATTTGAATATTTTTAATGACCCTTTAATGAGACTTTAAAAAAAATGGTCACTTAGAACCAACTGCTTTTTTTGCTTGTTTTCAAGAATGCGTTTATTCAAGCAAAAATTAAATAGTGGAAGAATTTACTATTATCCATATTAGCACAATGTACCCTCCAAGTCGACGCTTTTATACCTAATTCAAAATGGTTTAACATTGATGATATAATCCGTCTGTTTGACTATAGCCCGTTTTTTACAACATTCGTGTTCTCGACCGTACGAGCAATATTCTTCTGATATTATGCGTTGCTGCACTAACACATAATAATAAATAATATATTCAATCGCGTTAAAATGAAATTTCTGCACAATCCTCGTTTCTCTGTTTATTACCAACTTTAATAATTAAGGTTTAGGGAAGCAATTCTGCCACCATTCGAAGACACATACAGATGGCGACACTGGCAGTCGAGCAGAGCTTTTGATTAGTTCCGAAATGGCATAGTCAGCATAGTACAGAGAAAATGAACAGAACACATCATCGGTTCTAAACTAATTTCGGTGCAAGTTTTCCATCGGGATTAACATTTTCTTCATCAGCGTTATGTGACGTTATATGCGAATTACACACAGTAGTAATTACCGAGCTGCACTTACAGTTGCATATGCAATGGAGGCTTTGGATTAATAAGTTCCCTGAGTATGACTCATAACTGTTTCGCGAAATGTCTTTTATGTAGGATTTATCAAAAGCATAAGGCAGTGTATAATTGGAATTTTAGATGTAAGAATAATATAAATATAGAGGGTGTTGCACCATAACGCGAGAAAGTCAGAAAACAACCATTGCAAAAATCATAATTAGTGTATGTTGTTCAATTCAGATTTAAATTTAGTTGTTGTTTAATTTTGCAATTCTCAATAAATTAATCCTTTTAAATAAAAGTATATATATATATCATAAAAAAATCATTATTGGCGAGTAATTTAATTTTTTATGCTGTTTATTAAATGGTAGAAGTATTTTATGCTGTCTTTTGAATAAAATATCATCGTTTTTATATTACTAATAACCTTAAATGTTTATCTGATCAAGTCAAACATAAAATCGTATATAACACTACACTAAACAAGGACAAACAGTTTAAAATATTTTTCCGGCGACCGTCCATTTATGATCAATTAACACCATCAAAATCATTGATTAATGACCCCTATTAATAAATGATTTTCTATTAATGAACGATTTTATTATAGGCAACATAACATACATTGCTTGCATAAATTAATTAAACGCTCTGTGATTGGCAGTAACCTGTGGTGTAGGCAACCAAACATATACCTATATATATTCCCACTAAAAAATTAATTTAAAATTAAGTAGCCGCTGTTAGTACTATCTGTCATTGTATGTCATTATTTACTTTATTGTTTAAAATTCTGTGTATTTGAAAAATCAAAGGATGGATATTGACGAAGAGTTTAATTTAACTCCACCAGAATTTAACTTCTTCTATCACAGAATTTACAGAGGTCCAAGAAGACTTAAATATAAATTTGTCAAAATGCTATACTGCAGATAATCATTTATCGATATCTTTCTTTAATTTCAGTAATTGCACCATTTCGAATATTATTGTTTACTATAATAAAACTACCACCAGGGGAAACTTTGAATAAAGTCAATGAAAGCTGAAAAAATTGTTGTTTATCGTTAAGTAAATAAATATTTAAACTAAGATATCTTTATTTCTGAAAAGTATGGTCGACGGAAAAGTTTTGTAACGAACTCGTGAATTTAAATGGCGATTAACAATCTCGAACATTAACGCGCTCGCTTCGCTCACGCGTTAAAATATCTCAATTGTTAATCGCCCTTATTAATACACTTGTTGGTTAAATAACTATTAAAAAATAGTCGAAGCTACATTCTGGTCGGCAACAGGAGAGAGAATGATCATTTTTGCATTCTCTCATTTAATTTAGGTACAATAATGTTGGTTGGTGGATTATTTTTAGACGGTGAGGATGTGTTTCCCAGTCAGGTAAACATTGCAATGGTGGCAAGTTAGACAAGTTTCTGAGGCCATCAAGAAACCATGGATAAGTTTGGTGTGGTTTATTGGGAGATTTCTAATAATCGATGCTTCTCTTCTTGTTAGGAAGTCCAGAGAGAGATGACCAATAAATGGTTTGATTAGAAAGTTGTTTTACTCTTTTGTCATAGGTTTTGCCAAGTATCCTCTACTGACTTTTTAAAAACGAGTCCGTTTTCAAAAAGTCGTTAGCTGGTAGAATTGTAGCGACTCTAGTGCTATGTTTGCTAGAATTTTTTGGCAAAACGATCAGCTGTTTCATTATCAGTAATTCCAGTATAAGAAAACAGCCATATGAGAGAGGTTGCTACATCGTGGGCGAAGAGATTTTGGTATATATATATATATATATGTATATATATATATATATATATATATATATATATATATATATATATATATATATATATATATATGGTCAGTGAAAATTGTATTGTATATTGTATAATTGAAAAGCGTGTCGAAAGAAGTAGAGAGACCCATTTGGTATTTATAGGACTTGAGAAAGCATATGATAGTGTCCCGTTAAAGAAAATGTTTGAGGTCCTCGAAAGGTCCGGATTGGATTCGACGTATATCCGAGCGATATATAAATTGTACGAAAATGCAGTTAGTTGTGTAAAAATTGGAACCAGAACCTCAAATGAATTTAAAGTCACTAAAGGCCTAAAGCAAGGATGCTGTTTGTCACCGACACTCTTTAAAATATACGTCCAAGAAGCATTGAGGAATTGGAGAAATAAATGTAGATTTATGGGCATCGAAGTGGGACAAGAAACTCTGTACACATTGTTGTTTGCAGATGATCAGGTGGTGGTTGCAACCGATGAGAAAGATATAAATTATATGAATCGAAAATTATTTGAGGAATATGCCAAATGGGGGTTTACTGTAAACATAAGCAAAACAGAATGTTTAAAAATTGGAGGAAATACCACAGATCAGAGGCTTGAAAACGCAGTCATAAAAGGCTGCAACCAGTATAAATATCTAGGAAGCATCATATCAGCAGATGGCAGAGTTAAGATAGATGTACAAAACCGAATAACCCAAGGGAAAAAATGCATCCGAATACTGAATTCATTACTGTGGTCTAATAAAATAAAGATGCATACCAAACTTCGCGTATACAGAGCAATTGTAGAACCAATTACCACATATGGTGCCGAATGTTGGACGATGACAAAGAATGAACGAGATAAAGTAGACGTTGTGGAAATGAATTATCTTAGAAGGTCATGTCGAGTATCGAGAATGGAAAGAATCAGGAATGAGGAAATACGAAACCGTACAGGAATTAGAGATACTCTTTCAGATAGAATACAAGGAAGGCAATTACAATGGTATGGTCACGTGATGAGAATGGAGGAGGAGCGGTGGCCCAAGAAAGCCTTAATATATGTTCCACCAGAAAGAAGGAAAAGGGGAAGACCACCAAATTCCTGGAGAAAAGAAATTACAAAAACAATGCAATCTAGAGGCTTAGAAGAGGGAGATTGGAGAGATAGGAAAAGATTAATATCTTTTCCCGCTGAAATGCGGGAAGCGGCAATCGCCGTAGGACCCCCGTTATATGATGATGATGATGAAAATTGTATTGTTTGAATGAATAGATGGAAGGAACTCTAAACAAATAACAGTATCTCTATTTTAATGGGAGATGCATTTAAAAGCTCACAGAATACTATATAGTTCACATGTGTAAACGCTGCATGTTATGAGTAACCGAGATGATCTTACATATGTTCATGTTTTAATTTAAACATCTGTTGGTGTAGGTTGGTTTTCTGTAGATTGGTTGCATATCATGTGCCTTCTCTTGTAATTAGCATGTCCAGAAAAGGAAGTGAATTATTAGTTTTAATAAAATATGTTAAATTGTGTGCTAGAGGCTGTATTATGTTTGGAGAAACTTTGACAGACTGCTGCAAGAAAAAAAAAAAGGAAAGTTTTGCAGCTGCAAATCGGTCTGAGGGTTACATTATGTTTGCGAAATTTTAGAATTCCGTAAAAGTAATTAGTACCAAATAAACCAGTGTTTTATATATTTTGTTTTATAGTAATTTGGTTGAGTTCTTTTTTAATTTGGAGTAAGGTCCAATTCTTGAATTTTTTCCTGGCATAAATACGCCCAAACCTTTATAGAAATTTGGTTAATCATTTTTTTTTAAATGCTTGGATTAAATAAATAATTACATTGGCGTAATAAATATCAAAATTAGTGATTGAATATATACTTTGTTATGAATTTTACACTCTCAGGCATCAAATGTTAACAAAAAAAATGTTTAAAACAAAATTCTTTAACGAAAATATACTATTAAAATAGCATGGCAATCCCGCAAATTAAAAAACGCTAACGAGAAATTTCTACGTTTACATTAGAGATTAATCCTTTGTGTGGCAACATTTAATTACAATAATTGAATGCAAATACTCTGATAAAGCGAGATAGACAATTATTTAATATACTTCTGGCTCCACATTCATTGCCATTACCATTAGTCAATATGTATTGCATACCGTCAAAGAGCACTAACGGATACAATTCATATTTCTGCAATTAATCCAACATTCAGTAATTGAACAGTGGTTTAATAATGAATCTTATTTGTTTTGTAACCAAGTTTTCACATCCATTACGTGTCATTTTCAACCACTTCTCTTAACCCTGAACTACTGTCGTGTATTTATACCCACGTAACTACTATCGTGGGGTCATATAAGATCAGAATTTTAAAACCTTTAAACAAGATATAAAAATATAGGGTAAATCAGGGTGATATGGTGAAAATAAAGTTAAGCGGTGTAGAAGACAAAAAATTGTTTATTTAAACGAAATAAAAATACACTTTCTTCATAAAACATATTCATCATCATCATCCAGCCTCAAGAATCCACTGCTGAACATAGGCCTCTTCCTCATGTTTCCAACCCCGTCTATCTTGCGCCGCTCTCATCCAGTTTTTATTGAGTCTTCTTAAATCGTCAGTCCATCTTGTAGGTGGTCGACCGACGCTTCTCTTGTCTTCCCTTGGCCTCCATTCCAATAACCTCTTTGTCCATCGCCCATCTGTCATTCTGGCTATGTGTCCTGCCCATCTACATTTTAGTCTGGCTATCTTCTCGATGATGTCAGTCACTCCGGTTCTTCTCCTGATGTCTTCGTTGGTTATTCTGTCTCGCAGAGTTATTCCTAACATAGACCGCTCCATTCTTCTCTGCGTGACTCTCAGTTTGGTAGCTGCTGCTTTTGTTAAGGTAAATGTTTCTGCTCCGTACGTCAAGACTGGGAGGACGCACTAATCAAATACCTTTCTCTTTAGACATGTGGGCAGCTCACTTTTAAAAGTTTCTCTCAGTTTTCCAAATGCTGCCCACCCAAGGCCGATTCTTCTCTTCAGTTCATGAGTCTGGTTATCCCTGCCAATAATAATTTCATGTCCCAGGTATTTATATCTATCTACGAGTTCTATTTCTTTCCCACCAATGCTGATGTTTTGGTTGGGTACCAAATTGGTCATGATTTTTGTTTTCGAGATATTTATATTTAAACCTACACTTTCTGTAGCCACAACGAGTTCCTGTACCATCTCTCTTGCCATATAGATCTTCAGCTATTATAAGTATATCATCGGCGAAATGTAAGTTGTTTAGATATTCTCTATCTATTTTTATTCCCTTTGTCATCCAATCCAAATTCTTAAAAGCATGTTCTAGCACCGTATTAAAAAGTTTAGGTGACATTGGGTCTCTTTGTCTAACCCCCCGTTCTATTTTTATGCGATTACTGTTAGTATGTAATTTGACAGTGGTTGTTGCCTGCAGGTATATTTTGTATAATAATTTAGTATATCTATAATCTAGCCCGCATTCTTTAAGCGCTTGTAATATTTTGCTTAGCTCAACTGTGTCAAAGGCTTTGTGAAAATCGATAAATATTAGAACTAGAGGTTTATTGTATTCCACTGCTTTCTCTATTAGGGTTTTTATACTTTGTAGATGTTCATTTGTTCCGTAACTTTTTCGGAATCCTGCCTGTTCCCTTGGTTGATAAGTCTCTAATTTTCTTTCCATTATCTTAACTAGTATTCGCGTAAACAACTTATATATATGGCTGAGAAGGCTAATCGGCCTGTAATTCTCTAAATTTGCTTTGTCTCCTGCTTTGTGTAATAGAATCATAGTAGCGTTGTTCCAGTCTGTTGGAATATTGGCGCTGTGAAGGCAGATATTGAAAAGTTGTTTAATTTTTTCAAGTAATACATCCCCTCCAATTTTTAGTGCTTCTGATACTATTCCGTCTTCACCCGGGGTTCGATTATTTTTCATTTTCTTCAGGGCTTCTTTGATTTCTGATTTTGTTATATCTGGGTTGTCTGATATAACAAAACATATTGGCAACAACTTAACAGTGTCATAGTTTATTTAAGCCATTACAAATGTTTGAAAAAGAAAACAATATTTATTTTTATTAAAATCACCATTTTACCCATGCATAAGGGTGAAATGGCGAAGGCACTTGGGGTGAAATTGTAAACTTACTTCTTCCGCTTTTTACCACATATATCACACATGGATTCATATTTTGAACAGTCTATGTGCAGCCAAAGTTTGCAGCTAATACATACGATCCAATCCACATTATTTTTAGTGTAACTGTATAACTCGCCATACCCTACACAACAATAATTATCGTCCACATAGTCATCATAGACTTGCAAGGGGATATCCAGCGATGAGTCGGATTCGGAGTTACTGGAACGTGCTTTTCGTTTTTTAGGTTGCTTAGTTTTGGTATTTCCTTTTGTAGTCTCTTTGGTTACTGCTTTTTCTTTGATCTTTCTTTTAGCATTTGGTCCAATCATTACTAATTAACTTGTTTTGTTTTGTCGTTTTTTGTGTCATATGTTGTCGATGTTTTCTGGAGAATTCAAAATCTCAGCTAGAGCTCTAGAATTCTTCCTTGCAAGTGTAGTTTTATCTAGGATAGGTATTGGCGAAATATGATGCAGAAGTTACCCTAGGGTTGTTTGACATTTTTCTGTTGTCACTGTTAAAGTCAGGTCTGGTGCGTCTGATGAGGAATACATGATATCCTGTAGATTTTTCGCACAGCTCAGTTGTAATGAAGTCTATCTACGTTCATGTTCCTGATCTTTACCTACTTCTGCAGTTGGTTTTTCTAAGGAATTCGTGGTTTCCTGCTAGTGCGAACAACCTGGTTAAGGTGAAGTAGGTCTATTTTCATGTCGCTCGTTGTTTTTCTGATGTTAATCTAAACCTGATGTTAAAAAGGCATATTCGGGGATAGCATCAGGATTAAGCGAGATGATTCCTGCACTTCTGAATCCCGATATTGCGTTGTATGTCATAGCTGCTTGCACCGTGCCTTTGTAAGCAGTCCTTCAAACACTAGTCTTGAAATTTTTCTATTTGTATTCATTTTATTGTAGGAATTACAAGCATTGTAATAATAGGATTTTACAGTCTTTAAAAATGCTCTGTCTAGTAGCTGCAGATAATGTAGTCGTGTGGCTGAGTAAACAGAGCAAAACTATGTTATTTTCCCCCTTGTACTGCTTTTACGGCACCTTTAAGTTGCTCTTCTGTTCAGTCAGCACGGATGGATCTTCTCTGCCTTTTATAAAACCTAGGCATCTTTATCTAAAACAATGATGAAAGTTTTACTTGTGCCGAGAAATACGAGTACAGTTTGTTTTTTTTTTTTTTCATCACTGACAAACCAAAGCAAATCGGACCAAACCAATCAAACATAATTATACTTTTCTAAGAAGGAAATTTTTATAGGTACCAGGTTTTTTTATTTATATCACACAATATAAAATTATAAACTATTCTGTTGTTTCATTTCCTATGTCATGAAAGACTTGTTTAATCGATTTTAAACTCGTATAAATCACAGAAAATGTAAAATGCTAAAAAATTAATAAAAAATAACGGGGATCAATCTGCTACAATCGCTACATAAATGATAATAAACTGTCGGCATATAGATTTACAGAGGCATCTGTGTACCGGAAAATGAAATAGAGCGTTTCACCATTTCATCCGATTCACCATATTACCCTGAATTACCCTATTTATTATTTTTTGGCTTTGGTTTGGCTTTCATGTACATTCTGAAAGGGCATCTACCTCTAAAACTAACCAGCATCTCGTCCACTGCAGGATATTCGAAACAGGTGTAGTTTGACATACTGTTAAATATATAGAAGACCTCCGTTGATCTTCGTTGGCCTTCTTTTGCTTGATTGTCAAATCTAAAGCTGTAAGAAGAAATAAAAAGAGTTTTTTGATATTGTACCACGAAAAATTGCTCTACCTAAAACACTTGTCGAAAATAATAAATCGGCATTCTCGTGATTAGACTTTAGTATACCTGAAAGGTATAAAAGACCCAAAAAGTCTTAAATTCACCTTCGTTTAGATGTTTGAAAAATGTACAGGTATCCCCATAATTCACATTGAGCTCGGTAATTTTTTATTTGTGTACTCTAGAATAGAAGCCAACATGTCAGAAGTTATAAGAAGTGACCAGGATTTTAGTGAACTGGATGGTTTTGTCTCTAAGACAGGTCCGGGAAGACCAGGGAGGTGTGTAATAATATTCTGTACGCGAGATTTTGATGGTGTCGGAATATTTTTAGCCCACTTATATCTGTTCAGTCCATACGAAAAAATTTTTTTATTATTAGATTCTGTTTGACATTCGTACCTTAATAAGTCACAAGTTTTATATACTATATTTGAATTAATAGCAGCAACGCCAAAACCGTAAAAAATTTCCAAGTGACCAGCGGCATTAAAATTTGGAAACAGAATACGTTGATTTTAATTCGTCAACCACGTCGACTTCTCCTTTTGGTAGGTTCTAGAACGTAATAATCTTAGGTTTTGCCTATTCACCAGACACCGAATCGATGTAATCAGCGGAGTGAAATATAGGCAACATCAGTGCGTTTTTTTTTGGGGCTTTGGTTTATACGATAACAATACGTTATCCTTTTGGAAACCAAACATCCTACTAGATTGCAGGTTATTTCTCTTGTATAAATATGGATGGAATTTTCTTCTTATTTTTTCTTTGGGTCTCCAGGAGTGTAGTTTTTCTACAACGTTATTCTTTCGCTAACGGCACTGGTGTGAAATATTTGTTAAGTTTATTGTTTGTACCTGAATCTAATATAGGGTATAATATGCTATACGCTTAACAACAGATAAAGAGTTGCCTTAATGAAAATGACCTTTCGGCTGCTTTCCTGCATACATTCTCATATTGCAGGTATAAAACATTCTCGAATCTACTAGGGCATATATTTTAGTGCCATATCTGGCAGGTTTGATAGCAATATCATTCCTAAATTTTGCAAAGTTCTCTGAATGTTTCTAACATTTTATTTACCGTACAATAATCTCCAATTTGGTAATTTTCTTGATGGTAATGTCCAGATGACACAGAATGTTTAAAGATTTCATATATATATATATATATATATATATATATATATATATATATATATATATATTCAGGGATTCTACAGTATTCACTGCCTTCCCTCGCTTAACCGTTTCTATCTTTATCTGTTGTCCCATTCTCCATCGTTTAGGCCTCTCTTACTCATGGCGACGTCTACTTCGTTCCACCAGGATTTTCGGGGTCGTCCTCTTTTTCTCCTTCCTATGGGGCTTCATTCGGTTGTTCTCTTTATCCATCTGCTGTCGCTAGTTCTTCTTTATGTTTATACCACTTTAGTCTTTTTTGTTCTATACATGTTGGTATGTCTGTTTCTATTGATGTTCTTTGCTTTATTTCGTCATTACTTCTCCTATCCATTCTTGTTACTCTGCAGCATCTTCGCAGGCATTCCATCTCTGTTGCTACTATCCGACTGCTGTTTTTCTTGTTTATGATCCAATTTTTGGGACCATATGTCATAATACTTTGCACTAATATTTTATAAATCTGTGTTGTTGTCTTCATATTTAGGTGTCGATCAATCACTACTTGATCGTCTGCAAAGCTTAACGTATATAGGTATTCGTTCCGTACCGGTACTCCCATGCCTTCGCATTTTTTTTTTTCCTTGTAGTCAAGGCTTTCTCTAAGTATATTTTGAATAGGAACAACAACCCTGCAGGAGCTCTTTTCTTGTGGTAAAGTCTTCTATGATTCTTGTTCCCATTTTAATGGACACTTTATTTTCTTTATACAGAGATTTTGTAGCTTCTATGAGTTCCGTCTCTATTTCTAATTTGTACATTGCCTTCCATAGTTCTGACCTTGGTACAGAGTCATACGCCCTTCTCAGGTCCACAAACGCTAAATGTATATCTCTAGTTTTTGCTTTTTTTTTCAACAGTTGTTCCAGTGTGTATATGTGGTCTATGCATGATTTTCCTGCCGTGAAGTCTGCCTGATCCTCCTCGATTTTGCCTTGTATCGCTTGCTCTATCTTTTCTCGCAGTATCTTCCCATATATTCTTCCTATTGATGATATTAAGCGTAATAAAATATTTCAGATATATATTAAAATATTTCAGATATAGGTGTACAGATTATATAAAATGTAACTCCTTTAGCTTTTAGAATCGCAATAAGTCAGATATGGATATTCTTGGAAAAAAAGGTATTTAGACAATTTTTGTATATTATTTTGTGATCTTCAATTCTAGATTATTTTTTTTAATGTAAATTGTTTTCGAGAAAAATCCAAAAAACCGAAAAGTTCAACCTTTGACCTTTGACCGAAAAGTTTTGTTATTTTACCTCTATTTTCCTAACTAAATTGACCTGATAATTAATCAGAAAACCTTAATAAAGCAACTGGACGGTTGTCTCTGTCTCTTTTTTTCTGAAGCAACGTGTAACAATATCTATTAGCATACCTACTACCTTTGTCGTTATCCATCTTCGATGCCTGGCCAATATTCAGCAGTTTCCCGTAATACCGAATCCGTCCGTCGATCAAGTTATCTGTGATCGGATGTGCCGATAATTTCTGTAGCGACCCTATAAAGGGTTTCCTTGTAATGTGTTTAGCTTAATTTGTGGCTTAATTTGCGGAAGGGCCGCCCTTGCATACTCCTAGATACGTTCACATAATATAAGTAAATTATCCGGTGCCAAACTGGGGCCGATATATTTTTCGAGGATTGCGGATTTAGTTGGATTCGGAACAGATTTAGTGATCCACATAAGGCAATTTAATCAGCTGTAATATATTTTGAAACCAATAGCTTTTATTGGGTAAGACATACGAATATTGCAAATAAAGCCAATAACAATTGATTGATATTATTGGTGTCAAGACTGTTCACTGACTGTAATAGAAATTGATAATTACATTTTAAGGTAGCAAAAATATTATGTGACTTATGTTGAAGCATGTTCATAATTTCTTTAAATTATTCCCTTTAATAAACTATTTTCACGCCGCCCATGCCTGCATATCTTCGTTTTGTTACGCCTTTTTTTAACAAAGAAATAACTTCGCCAAATGTTTCTTCTTCTTTTTATCTTGTTTTGCTACATAAAAATCTTTCCTAATAACAAAGGAAAAAGGACCTATTGTGAAATCTCCGAGCTACCTTCTCAGAAAATCAGAAGAGTTGTTTTTCGTAGAAACTTTACTTTCTATTGGTAAACGCTACGAAAATGAACCCCAATATCTCGGATATTTAATGTCAATTTCGCGTGGCATCCTTCAGCCAATATCCCTTCCCTATTTTCAACCTTCGCTTGTCTAAGCCCTTCTAAATTCACAATCCGATATTCATTTCCAAGTTGGTTCCTGTGGCAAGCGGTCTTATCTTCGACAATCGGCGGTAAGTGGATTTTCAATTCACCCTTATTTATCTTTACACAGTGAGTCCTATATTAAATATTTTCTCTTTTGTCCAACAGACGTGTTCCACTTCGAAGGAACGAGGTCACTTCTGTTTGCCGATTAACCATTAGCCATTAACCATTAGCCATTAACGATTAGCCATTATTCAATATTCACTATTCATTGTGCATTATTCATCATTCATCTCTACTACCGATTACTATCTGTGCTGTTCCTGTTTGGCTGTTTACCTTCTCGTCTGCCGAAATCAAACCGAGGGATTTACGGTTTACGGATTTAAAACCGTAATTCTTTGCTGTACCTACCTGTTGCCGAGGACCAAGTGTCAAGTGACTTTATTGAAGGCCTAACGCCACTATCTGTATCCACCTGTGGCATATTAATTGTGAGTAGTAAATTTTATTGACTAAAGCTCAACTTTGATACCTAAACCGTAAGAATTTGATTTATAACGTTTAGTTTAGTGACCTTGCTGTTTATGGTTAAACGGAACGAACTATTATGAGTTTGAACCTACGATATAATATATGTATAAATTACGGACCATTTCTTTTATATTAATGTAGGGTATATTTATGTTAAATTTCATATATAGATTTGAGGTGATCACATTCAATAAAAAAATTTTTGGTAAACGTTTAAGTGTTCTCAAGGCATAATAATAATTTGTTTGACGAATATTGACTATTATAATGTCCCTTGCTTTCTTCTATTCTTGAGAATACTACGTTATGCAGAATTATTTTCCCAAAAAAAATATTTTTTGTTTTTATTCGATTATAAATTAATCAATCACTTATCTCGTGTCATCTAACTGTGCCGTAAAGATTGTTATAGTGTATTTTTTCTATATACCTCAATATAATTTTGTTGACGAACCTTTTGCTTTTTATTTTTATTGTTATGATATGAATATATATTATTGTGCATGGTGTATCTCTTTCAGGCATTTTTACTGATTTATGTTATTTGTTTTATCGTATAATTAGTGTATCTGTGTCGAAATATTGAGTGTGTACCGCACGATCAAGATACCTTTTCTCTCACGGTTTATTTTATTCTCGCGTATCTTAACTGTTTCTTATCTTTCTCATTATCGTATTCTCTATGCCTTAAGGTTTCCCTGTTCCTCTAAAAATAGGGTGGTGCCCAAATAACTTTTCTTCTCTTATCTCTTATCTTCTCTTCTAACTTCTTGTCTTTGTGTCGTAAGTACTTCCTTAATTGATCCGTGATATTTGAGCTGTAACAAGAACCCCGACCAAGATACCTCTACCAGACTGAAGCCCGAGCCTAGTACCGTTCTTTGTGTAACCTTCAATCGATCATCCAGAGGGTACACAGAAAAGAATGGCGCCCAATGTGGTAGCTAACAGCAAGAAAATATCGTCCAATGTGGTAGCTAAATGGTAAAAAATAGCACCGCAACGCAGTCTTCAAATATAAGTATCTTCTCTTCTCTCGACTATTTTTTATCTAAACGAGTTTAAAAATGGATTCTTCTGTTATCTCTTATCTCAAGGTAAATCAGATCGATTACGAACTGAAAATCAGAGGTATTAAGTCAAATAGAACTCTTTCCGAAAAAAAATCTATCCTTAAGAAAGCCCTTCAGAAAGCCACTCCGATTATCGATCTAACGGAAAATCCCCTTATCTTTGAAGATGAATCAAGCCAGATCGAAACTATCTTTTCCGAAGTCGAAAATCTTATTTCTGAATTTGAAGGAAACCCTAGTGATTCTGTCTACAAAAGAACAAAGGCCCATTTATTGCATCTTTCCCTAAGACTACAACGTCTAACCCCAGATCCACAGAAACCTGTGGAATCGAATTTTAAAGACGAAGCTATCTCTACCTGCCTTCTGTTAGAAGCAAACCTAGATGATAAAATAATCACTACCGACTCGAATCCCGCATATATACCTTTAACTTCACAAGCTCCTATGCCAGCCATTAACCCTATCGTCCATGTTAATACTCCTGTCAATGTAGGTGATTGGAATATTAAATTTTCCGGTGATCCTAAGCATCTATTTAGTGTCTTGGAAAAAATTCAAAATCTTGCTGAATCGCGTGATATTCCCGATGCGATACTTTTCCGATCTGCCGTGGAATTTTTCACAGGTAACGCAGCTAAATGGTTTAGCAGCGTTAAATCTAAACTTACCTCTTGGCCACAACTGGTCGAATTACTTAAATTCACATTCCTTCCGCATGGCTATGAAGACGAACTGTGGGATCAGATCAAAAGCCGTAAGCAAAGAAAAAATGAACCTTTCGTTCTGTATCAAGCAGACATACTTAATTTAATAAAGAGATTACCGAGACAGCCCTCCGAAAAAACCATAATCTCTTATATTCGTTCAAATCTCCTACCGGAATATTCTACTATGATAGCCACTAGTACGGTGGATACCGTAGACCAATTATCTTCTCTCATTAATACCGTCGAAATAAATGCTGCCTCAGTTTTCAAACGTGACTCTCCTTCTATTTCTAGCGTAGAAAACCAAAGGGATGCCCAGAGAAACCCTCCGAGACATTTTCAGTCTAGAAACAATTCTTCTAGTAATACCTTTCCCACGAACCGTTCTTCAGGCAAGAATTACGTACCTCCCTTAACTTCTAAGCCAAACTCTTCCACTGCGTGTTGGAATTGCCAAGGCAAAGGACACAGTCACCGTGAATGTCGTCGTCCGAGGAAAATATTTTGTTATCGATGTGGAAAATCTCAAGTTACCTTCCCACAATGTACAAATTGTAATCCTCCAAAAAACTAACGTACGGAATAAATACTATCGGCTATTCTATTCCCAGACATCCCAAAAAGTCCGATATCTCCCGATCCTCCAGTTATTCTTCAAATAGAATTCAGAATAATTTACCTCGAGATTACCGTTCTCCTACATCTCACCGAAGTACCTTTAACTCCCGTCAGCGAAAACAATGGAATAAGAACCGAGACTTTTCGCATAGAAACTCCTACCGCTTGACCGAAAATGAGTGGAAAAATTACCTTACGGAAGTTAGAAACTTCTATCGTCTTCCTTCTCATAATAAAGTCTGTCCCCTTGTGATCTCTAAAAAGACTGATAAAAGACCCTACATATCTGTAAATATCTACAATCAAGATTTTACTGTACTATTGGATACCGGTTGTTCCATTACGTGTGCCGGACAACAAGGTCTCGCTTTTCTTAATCAAAATAAAATTCCAATAAATAAATCCGTTAACTCGACAGTTTCTCTAGCAGACGGTTCCAATAAAAAAGTAACTGGTCTCATAGATTTACCTATTCTTGCCGATAATGTCTTTAGAGTAATTCAATGCCTTGTAGTGCCTTCTTTACCGTGTTCTTTTATCCTTGGAAGTAATTTTGCTGAACAATTTTGTCTCTCTATTGATTTTAATACCAACCAATGGAATACTAAGTCCGACAAACCAAACCATCCTTTTTCTATGGCCAATCCAGAAGCTATCTTCCCGCATCTTTGTTCGTTAGAATCTCTTAGTCCAGCCGACCGTACCTTGGCGAACAAAATTATTAATAACTTTAACGAAGTTAGTAGCGCTGAAGGTATAGGCCGCACAAATAAAATTCAAATGACAATAGATACAGGCGACTCAAAACCATTCAAGCGACGTCCTTTCCCTATGTCTCCATATATGTCGAATATCTTAAATAAAGAACTAGATTCAATGCTCCAGCTAGGTGTGATAGAACCCAGTTGTAGTTCTTGGTGTTCACCCGTTTTGTTGGTTAGGAAGAAAAATGACGAATTTCGTTTTTGTTTTGATGGTCGTACTTTAAACGATGTCACTAAACATGACACCTACCCGCTTCCAAATATCGATAGGATCCTCTCTCTTTTACGAGGTGCAAAATTTATCTCGTCTATTGATCTTAAGAAAGCTTTCTGGCAAATCCCCTTGGAAAAATCATCTCGTGAAAAAACTGCTTTCGCCGTAGTAGGTCGAGGGTTATTCCAATTTACCGTTATGCCTTTCGGTTTGTGTAATTCAGCACAAACACAACAACGTCTAGTAGATGCAATTTTCGGACCTGAATTCGAACCCTTTATTTTTTGTTATCTTGACGATATAATAGTATGTTCCCCTACCTTTGAAGAACATATCTCTCTTCTTTCTAAAGTTAAAGAAAAGCTAAAGGACGCAAATCTTACCATTAACGTAGATAAATGCGAGTTCTTCAAAACTTCCCTTAAGTTTCTCGGTTATATCGTTGGTGATAATTCTCTTCGGTCGGACCCCGAAAAAATATCTGCTATGATAACCTATCCCAGACCTACAAACACTACCGAAATTAAACGCTTCATTGGACTTTGCTCTTGGTACCGCCGTTTTATTAAAAATTTCTCTACCCTTGTCTCTCCAATAAACGATCTCCTAAAGGGTAAAGGAAAAGAAAAGAAACAAACCATTACTTGGAATCCTGAAGCTGAAAAGTCTTTTATCTTAATCAAGCAAGCCTTAGTATCTGCCCCCGTACTGGTTCAACCAGATTTTTCGAAACCCTTCGTCGTTCAAGCCGACGCCAGTGATACTGGAGTTGGAGCTGTTTTGACGCAAAAATTAGATGATAGCGAACAAGTTATATGTTACGCTAGTCGATCTCTGACTAAAGCCGAGCGAAATTTCTCTGTCACAGAACGTGAGTGCCTTGCCGTCCTTTTCGCCATTGAAAAATTTCGTCCGTACGTTGAAGGAACCAAGTTCACCGTCATCACTGACCACTATTCCCTTCTCTGGTTGACTACCCTCAAAAATCCCTCTGGTCGTCTTTGTCGTTGGGCCATGCGCCTCAAACAACATAACTTTACTCTTGTTCACCGAAAGGGATCCTGCCATAAAGTACCGGATGCACTCAGTAGAATGCACGAACAAGTCCCTCTGGACGAAACTCCTGTAAGTCCCGAATTAGCTTCTCTCGATGTTGATCTAAATAGAATCGAGCCCTGGTATGATAACTTACGGTCAAAAATTATCGCTAATCCAGATAACTTCCCCCAATGGAAAGTAGAAAATGAATATGTTTATAAGTATGTACCTACCTGTCTACCTTAAATAACAATTGATTGATATTATTGGTGTCAAGACTGTTCACTGACTGTAATAGAAATTGATAATTACATTTTAAGGTAGCAAAAATATTATGTGACTTATGTATGATATTTTTTTTATTACAGCTTCTACTTTTCTATGTTCAAAAATTTTAGTTTTTTTATATATGATTTTTTTTATTCATTTCCCATAATTATCTCAAATTTAGTTTTTTTACTGTATCAGTATTAACATATTGTTCCTCTATTATCGGATAGTATTGATAGCCGTATAATATAGGGTGTGTTAAAAGAAGCGGGACGGTCGAATATTTCACGAAATAGACATTGGATTAAAAAACCTAAAAACACGTGTTCAATATTTTTTAAAAATCTATCGAATGACACCAAACACAACCCACTAGCCACACCCTCTAGAGCGGGGGAGGGGAGACTTTTAAATAATAAATGGAAACGCTATTTTGTATTACAGTTAAGATTAATTTCGAATTGTTGATAGACAGCGTTATAATCGGATAAACGATTTATTGTGATACCCTAGGAAAATTATGAAAACGATTTAATATTTCGAGAAATACCAAATACTTGAACAATTTTAAACACGTGTTTTTCAGTTTTTCGATCTGATGGAACGATCATTCACGAAATATCCGACCGTCCAGCTTCTTTTAAGATACACTATATAATAATAGCCGATACTAATATCACGTAGAAGACCTTTGGGCAGACGGTTAGCAAAGAGTCATAAGAACTGCAAGATCAATACAAACTCTTTTACTATAATTTAGATGGTAATATTCTCTCATTTGTAAAAAAAATTCTAACTGGAAGAACCTTTAAAGTCCTTGCCAATGGTAAACTTTTTTAATCTTCTCCTTAAAATCAGAGTGTTCCCCAAAGATCTGTATTTAGTTCAACTCTATTCATAGGTCTTTTCCTGCTCCCACGGCCAATGTGTCCCTACCACATGTAAACCTATTAAAAATGCACTAAATGAAGACTTGAAATAAATAATGTGGTAAGTGCCAAAATCATTATTTCAAAATAATCGATTTTTTTTCTTCCACAATGAATGTATTAGAAATAACTTTATCAAAACTAAACATAGGAATATTCAAGTGAATTATGTTTTTGTGTATTAAATACCTTTGCGAACTTTTTGTAAAATAATTGTAAAAAAAATAAAACGGATGTGGCAGTCCAGTGGGACTGCCGGTAGAAGTTATACTTCTATACACGCGTTCCCCGTTAAAAATTTATATAGGAGTCAATCTGCACAATCAGTACATATGTAATGCTATAGGTAAGAGGGAGCAGAAAGAGAAAAAAAATTAGTTATATAGGTATATGGTGCATCGTTTGCTGTATATAAACATTTGTCCTGTAATAGGAGTATAGTAAATGAAGGATTGTATCAATATTTTAATGAAAATATATATTTTTATTTTTATATATATGTAGAAAAGGAGTTGAATGCAAAAAAAATTTTTACACATACTCTGCAGTAAAATTCATTGTTTATTTTGTTATTAATAAAAAATTACAATACAATAAATACAGTGCAAAATAATTCAATATAATAATACAATATAAATTAAAATGTAATATTCATAAGTATTTAAAACTGCCAATATACATAACTTACTTTAAGAAGATAAAAATAAAAAACCAACAACTCGGATTATGTTGTAAATTTTCATTTTATTTTAAAATGTATGTTTTTTGCGTATATTACATATATTTAATAAGATTAACGTGAGGTTTTTAAATGTTTCAAAAATAAAAAAGGAAATTCATAATTGGGATTCGAACTCACAACCACCAGCGTATGAACCAAATACGTCAAAGGATTTGCCAATTAGACATGACACTAACGGATTTCAAAATTGACAGTTCTCCATAAAACAGTGATTATTTTGAAACACAAAAGCCTAAAATAAGTATAAACGTTTAATTTTAAATAATACAAAACATATCACATAAATAATAATATTAATACATATTATATATATACAATAAATAAATATATATATACAATAAATATATATACAAAAGGAACATTTTTATTTTCGAGAAAGGAAGAGAGAGAAAATATATCTTCTGTCTCTCTCTTACTCATTATCTTACATATGTAATGGTTTCAGAGATTCACTCTCATGCAAATTTCCAACGCCGACCGTGCGTATAGAAGTATAACTTCAATAAAACAGTCATAAAATCTTAAAATGTGCTAAGTGTCATTCCAAAAATATAAAATATTGGGGTAAGTAATAATGAAAAACACAAAACATGTAGGTTATAAGAAGTATTGGGATAAATAGGTCTTCATAAAATTTTTTATTTTCTTTCTTCAAATAGCCATCAAGTTTTGTTTTTTTTTTTCTTCAGAAATTCTACTCTGGCAGGTCAAGTTAGAAAGAGTAATTTCTGCAATAGTTTTAATTGTAACATTTCTCTTTAAAAACCTTTGTTGATTTCGAAGTTTCCAATTTATTCAGAGTTTCACGTATTTTAACTAATCCCGGATTTTGTCGGTTACTGTTGATCCATTGAGCTTTTGAGATTTAAAGCTTGAATGTACTCATTGAACTTTCAGAAGCAACTTTAAAATCGAATAAGTCCTCACGGTTCATTAATGTAACAAGAAATGGTATTTTCTTTACAGCTGTTGTCATCATTCTTACCCAATCCATAGGTACCTACCACACATTTCTCTTGCTTTTTTCGCTTTTCAATTTGGGCGAAATCTCTGTCGCAACTCATAAATAGATGACCCGATATTAGATACTTGTGATTTATCTCATCGAAATACCCCTTGGAAACTAAACTTGGAAACATTTTTTTTTGTATTTTGTCCAGCAGAGTTGTCGCTCTAAATTGTTACTTTTCGTTTCTGTGTCCGTATATTAGTGAACGCTTTCAACACACACGACGCAATTTAATTTCCTCCACGTCCTGTTATACCCTCATGTCAGCAAAACATGAAGCCACTGTTATTGTACCCTAGGTGAACACAAAAGTTGTAGTTGTGAAGCTGTCGCATATAATACATTTGACTGAGTTAGAGTTGGCAATGATAAGACCTGCTGTAGATCCATAGAAATTGTCATGGTGTCACTCGTGGGCTGCTGATAATTCTGATGGTCTTTTCTCATTGCTTCTATAGCTGGCCCAGCTTTTTGATGGTGAAGTTCAAACTTAAATTGAGCATCTTTCTGTGTCGTATCTTTTGTTTGCATGTACAGTAAATCACAAGTAGCACAGGTATTCGTTCTAAGCTTACGAAAGCTTACATTGGGAAAATTCTTCTTGAAAATTTGAAAGTAAAAACGATAGTTCATTGCTGAATCAGGATGCTTCCTTAAATGTCAAGTAAAGTCTATTTATATTGAGATCGGAGCTCAGATACTGTTTCTCGCTTTTTAAAAGGTTGTAATGTCCCACATCTCTGGGAAATTTATTTTTGTGCTCGATAACCAATGCTCCATCTTCCGGCATGAACTTTCTAAACTGCAGTTTATTACCTCTCCTTTCCTTATAAACTGAATTTCCTTTTTTTTAACTTAGCTAATATTTAAATTTGTCCTGGAGTTATTTAAAATACCGCGCAAAATGTCTTCCTACACACCTGTAAAATGTTGCCTTCTCCGTTGGGCAATGTGAAGGAAAGCGTAACCTGTCTCTTACTCTCTTCTGGTCTCTCATAATTTCTATGCCTTCTCGTTTTGATAGCACACACATGGATAAAATTTATGGCATACGTATTTTGCCGTACATTATCATTTAAACCATAAAATTCGCGAAAAAGCCTCAATTTTTGTTCATACTGTATCTCTTTACACTTGAAGTTGCATTTGCACTATATCTAAAACAAAATTTCAGAATAACTACTCCCTAAAAATAAAAACAATATTCGACTAACCTTAATTTCAGAATAACTACTGCCCAAAAATAAAAACAATATTCGACTAACCTTATTTTCAGGAGGCTGCTTGGCAGGAACTTTTTTATTATTTTTCTTTGTATAGTACTCTTCTCCAACATTTCTTTTTTTCTGCCTTTCCTTTTGCTGATTGCCTTTTCTAGAAGTAGCACCAGCATTCATTCTTATTTTAAGATTATACAGAATGAGATAAACAATAACAACTTTACTAATACAACATCAAAACAGTACTGAAACTGTCATATTTATTGGCACTTACCACATTTTTTACAGGAGACGTTGTGGCGATTGACAAACACGCACTCTGTTGATAATTTTTTAAGTACGTAATAATAACCCGGCGACTTAGCGCATTATATAGGTTGTTGGTTATGGTACTTGGAACATTTTAAAAGTATAAAATAAAAATGAGATTTTTTGGCACTTACCACATTATTTATTTCATGTCTTCAAATATACGTCAAGAAAGATCTAACGAACTAGGATTATCACTATCTCAGAGCAAAACCAAATTAATAAAATTTTAATAAAAAAAAGAGCCTCCACTCCTTTGCCTCAAATTTAATTTAACAGTTCTTCACTATCTGCTGTTAATTAATGTTAAATTCTCGATTTGATATTTCACACCAGATTAAATTGGAAATCTCACATCTCTGAACTTAAAACCAATTGTTTTAAAAGGCTGAACGTTCTTAAAATCCTCAGTTATCTTCAATGGGGTGCCGATGAAACTACACAGCCCTGATCTAAGCTCGACTACATTTATCTATTTCCTTGTCTCTCGATCTGACATACGTTCATTCATATATCTGTTTAGGTGTATTTAACTCTAGTCCTAGCGAGAGTGTGTATCGTGAATCCAATAAACCTCCTCTCACCTTAATACGAAAATCTCTACTACTTTCGTATGCTGCATCAATATCCGCAAATCCCTTTAATCCCTTTTATTCCCACCCGTTAAAACCACTTTTGGTTTTATGATGTTTATTTTTCGATGTGTAAATAACATACTTGTTCTTCTTGTTCTTTTTTATACAATGAATATGAAATTAATAAACATTATGATTATTATTATTATTATTCCCTAATTACCACAATGCTGTCCTCTTCCAATAACAATATTCAACACCGTATCATAAAACCCATACCTCAATTATGTAATTACTCCACTACTTAAAAATATTGACCTCCGTCTGACTAGTTCACTTCTCTTACCTTTTTTTCTCTCCAGGGCTAAAAACCTTCCTTTATTAGATACCTCACTGACTATATTTTTAACAAACATAAATCTTCTAACATTCTCATAACAAAAGCATTTTCAGAACTTACACAAATACCGATGCTTCTAAAACTACCACTGGAGCTTGTTTTACGCTTTTTTTTCGTTTTTATAGGGTGGGGATCTGGAATCTTCAAAACACATCTCAGTCCAGGACCCCGCCTGACTGACCTTAGTGCAGGATTCGTTCTTCGTACTTCCGGCGATAGTTCCCGAGGTACATTAAAATACCCTCTCGTCATCGAGTCTACGCCGAACGTCTACCTGCTAAACCATATCCTCCTCTGTCATCCAGCGATTCGGAAGCGGAATCACTTCCGAAGCACTACCTTCATTCATTCGTTCTCCATTTATCCACATCCACATTCTATTCACCAGCAAGGAGGCTCCCTGTCTCATTCCAGGTAGCGCGCAGAAGACCCTCATCGCTCCTAGTACGGCATCACTCCCAGATGGGCATTTCCTTCTTCCCCACAGTGTGACTTGCGCAGTCTAACTTACAGTCTAACCCACTTTTCTAGCTTCAAGCATCTTTCCCTCTTACCTGTTTCGTTGGTCCAGCTGTCTTTCTTTCTTTTCTTTTTTCTTGATTACTGCACGGATATAGTTGTGTACGCTGTACTGTAACAAAATGCACACCTGTCTCTCTTTCCATTCTGTTTCTTTCTACTGTCCATCTGTTGCACTCTAACATCGTATATATCACAGTAATTACTCCAACCACAACGTAAACATCAAACAAGGAGGTCTCAAATCCCTATATGATAGAGTCCGACGTATCTACTCTAATGAAAATTAATTTCAGGAAGAAAAAAACCTGATAACAATTTTTTTTATCAACAATGACTACCCATTGTCAATTACAGACAAGGAAATCCACAAGATTAAAAAAATAAAACAACAAAACACCACAAACAATACATAAACACTTAAAGGGACTCAAGTATTACAAGAATATCATATATAAAGAGCTTATCAGAAAAACTGAGGATAAGAAAGAAGTCAAAGGGAACAAGGAAACATCACAACAATATTTAAAACAACCAACACACTGAGATCTATCCTCTCCAAAATCAAACCTAATAACACAAAAGAAAGATAAAAATTTGCATTTGTAAAATACCCTGTGAATGCAACAATTTCTACCTAGGAGAAACCGCAAGACCACTAGGTATCAGGATGAACGAGTAAGAAAACATTCATCAAGAACGAAGACTTCGGAAAATCCCAGATATGCAATATACGTAGATAGGACACTCTCTGATGAACATCTTGTACTACCTGAATATTTGCTTCCTTTAATTTTCCGTTCCATCATCATACTTAAGAGCTGATATTGTCCTCTCTAAGATAGTTTTTTTTAATATGAATTAATTTTAAGAAAGTTGTTTAATTTGTAGAAGAAAGTTATGTTGTTCATTTGAAAGAAAAGAAAATTAAAATTTTGGTATGTTTTGTTGGTGTTTGACCCATGATTGCTTGCCACCGTTACCTCTCTTAGAAAAGGAATATTTATCCGAAGTCACAGAAAATAATCTTATTTTTAGTTTCATTTTCTATGTTTTTTTTCTTATCAAGAATTTTGGTTTGGTTTGGTTCAACAAGAAATGAAGTTAACTTGAGAGCTCTTTCACTACCTCCACTACCGTCTCATTCCAGAGACCCGACGGGTACAGAATCGGCTGTAGAATCTCAAGAAGTTCATTTTGTGTAATACTAATTTTTTGTGATACAATTACATTTAAGCTTTTACTAAGTAACATCCTCCTCAAGGCTTTAAATTATTCTTTTTGAATATTTAACTGTGAATTATTTCATAGTAACTATTCGTAAACTAATGGGAAGTTTTAATACCCCCATAATCTCTCGTATGTCAAATAATTGTGTAAATATTTAAATAGAGAATTATTTTTTTAGTATATTTCAATACATATACACATCCCGGAATGAATATAAAAGAGCTCCAAAATGTTCAAATCACACTAAACACTCCAAATTCAATAATATAGGCGGTACCACAAAAATATTTATTTGATCAACCCACTGTACCGTATTAATATTTTAATTAGTTACCAAAAAAGAAGGAGGTTTTCTTTTACTAATACGATTGGTTATTGTTATCAGTACAGTCGAAAACAAGTTATTTTAGCACCAATAATTGTGATATGAGTAATTTGTAGGCATGGTCCAAGTAGACAGGTTTTCTTTTTGACATTGATAAAACGAGAATGTTGAAAGTGGTTGTATACAAATACCAGGAATTTATTAAATAATAAATAGTTGTATTTAAAAACTACCAACTGGTTTTAAAAGATGTTTTCTTTTACTATTGCGATAAAAGTAATTTGTATAATCCAAGTAGACGACAGGTTTTGTTTATAACACCGATAAAACGAGAATGCTGAAAGTGATTTTATATAATATATACCTGGAATTTAGTAAATAATAAATAGTTTTATTTAAAATTTGCCAACTGATTTTAAAGTAATAAGTACCGTTTCAGAAATTACTCAAGACAACTCTTGCATCAGTATAAGGTCCTTTGGGAAATAAAGTTTATATTGTTCTGGCGCTCACAAACATTATTTGGTAAATTCCTTATTTGAATACTCTTTTCTTGTTCATTTATCCTTGTTTCTAATAGTTTATCATACTCATTTCTAGTTAACTGTCTTTTACAGTCATACAGATTGGCCGAATCCTTCCTTGAGTGTTAATTGGTCATTCGCTGGCATAGCCTGCTAGCCAAGAAGTAATTAACCCTTCGGTATACGGGTGACACTTTGATACACGTAAGAACGGGTTGGGTCTGAGAAGCCCAAAAATTAAACTAAGAATTTTTTATGTTTAATTTTGTAAGAACAGGTTTGCGTTGCATATATTTAAAATACTATTAAAGAACTTACATACATTAAAAGAAAATGAACTTATAATACTAAAACTAAAAATATAAAAGAAATTACGTATATGGCCGATGTTGAAAAAACACCTTCTATATCTAATTCAGTCATTTTATCAATGCATATGCGACAAACAGGTAGGGTATATTCCTAGCAAATAAATTTTTTACAATAAAGACACATGTATTGAGTTTTACGATCTCTACTAAAAGCACAACGCCCCCTTTTATTTTGCAATTCTGCAGGTGCTTGTATTGGTCCCACACCACTGAGTTTAGCAGCAAGCTCTCTTATATCTCGTGCCAAATGAGGAGATTGAGCTCTTTCTTTTATATTGTCCATTACTTACTCAAGACCTAGTTCTTTAAGAAAAAAATCTTCTTCTTTTGCTTGTTGGATCTAAACAGTTTTTTATTTATCTGTATCACAAATGCATTTATTGCAGCAACATCAAGCAATCCATAAAAGATGATCATGGGCCAACGTTTTGTATTTCTTGCGACAGTATAGGAACCTCGAAGTTGATCAACCGTGTCCACACCACCTTTCGTAGAGTTATAAAACGTTATTACTTTAGGTTTACTTTCGTCAGCCGTTGTCGGATCCATTTGGTCATTATGGTGTAGGGTTGACAAAAGAACAACATGTTTTTTTGGTTTTGGTATAGAGGACAATATCGTCATATCTTTGGTAAATACACGCATAGTTGATTTTCGCGGTCTACTGATCAATAAAAATTTGGTTGGCTATGCCTTTTGTTTTTCCGTAGGGTGCATACAATTGTTAGACTATGATTTGTCAGTAAGTTTTGTGCGACTTCAATTGATGTAAACCAGTTGTTCATTGTGACATTTCGGTTGGATTTGTAGATTGGTTTGCAAAGCCGCTCAACCACATCGTAGGCTGCAGAACTGGTCCGGTTTGTTTGGAAGTGTATTCTAAAACTACAGCGACCTCATCGATAGAGACATCTTGGCCAATGGTATATTTTTGAAAATTTTCATCTACATCCTCGAATACGACTCCAACTGCTGCAAGTTTGTCCACTTGTTTCCGTTCGTCCCTTGTACAAATATCATCTAGGCGTAAGCACTTCATAAAAAATCTAAATCTGCGGAGAGCTATCGTTGCCGGAAATATGTTAATGCCTGTATCATTTTTTTCCCAAAACTCAAAAATTGAATTTCTACCTTCACGATAAACTCCAGCTAAGTGAAGCAGGTCAATCAGAGCTTTTAGTTCACATATATTTGTTAGCCTCGCATCGGAACTGTCTTTATATCTCACGGACACACGCTCGATATACACATTAGTACATTCTACAATATGTTTTATAATTTTGTCATTAAAAAACAGTTCAGACTCTGAGTTATGATTACCATCTTAATTTTCTAATTTTCCAACAATAGACTCATCGGAATCTGAATATTCATAATTTTCTTTCTCGTCGGTTGCAACTTCCTTGTAGAGACATTGCAAACGTTTTACCTCTTCCTCGTCAGAATACATTGTTTTGCTAAGCTCTAAAAACAATGCACTGCAAATTTTGTTTTGTACTTTCATAAAAAAATACTTACATTAAGGAACGGGTGAGGTCTGAGAGAACGAAAACAGATATAACATCGACAATATCGCTTCAATACGTATTAGTAATTGAGGGATTATAGCTGGCCATGCCGTCGAAAGGTACCTAGACTGTCAGGACCGTACTTAGACTCGCTAAATGAATAGAGATATTAGAAAAAATAAACGGGCCCGATAGATCCAACCCGTGCCCAGCAGGGTTGAGTCTCACACATTTTATGTTATGAGCACATTTCTTATTCTGGTTACATTTAGTTTTATTTTTGTTATATTGGCGCATACCACAAATCCCAGTTCTATAATTTTTATTACATAAGTTGTGGCATAACTTTAGACCTACAGGAACTGTAAATAATGAGAATAAAGAGAAAACTGAATAGAGAAACCCTGAATAGAGAACGCTGAAAGAATCTTTTTATTAAAACAAACAATAAACAAAAAATTTTGGTAATAACCTAAAAACCAACTTTTTAAAAAAGAAAATTCCATATATTATACTATCCTTTTTTGTATTTTCAATCAAATCACAGCTAATGCCAAATATATGTTAACCAATACTTTTACATTCATTAACAGGAGTTCATTTTTCTCTTATTATGAGTGATATTTAAACGCACACTTTATGTTTTAGGGTTGGGTTGATACGAAACTGAGCAGCATATTATTTATCACCAGAGGGCAGTTAAAAGTTTCTTTACCTCTTCCATCAATTAACTGCATTATTTATTCAACGGTTTTCTCCCATTTCCCTAACCCCATATTTTGTATTCGACAGGGGAAATTACGGAAATGGTAGACTTTTATTATGAACTTACTTCAACTCATTATCAGATACCGCTTGATGTACTTCGTGATGTTGCTTTTTTAACAGAGTGGTCAAATAAACATAAAAAGGTACATTTATTTAAACTTATATTCTTAGTACTAGAGTAAACATTTATATTTACTTAGATTTTTATAGAGGTTTATCATTACAATAGTTTTGCTTAAAACTAAACTAGCAGTAAGAAAAAATGGATTAGAACAAAAGAAATTGCAAGCATAGAAAATATTTTTCACAGTACTATGTCACCGTATGGCACCACATGCAGAACGGATAGTAGGAAAATATCAGGCTGGTAGACTACAAAGCAGCCTACGACTCTGTGAATAGAAGAGAAATGTTCAAGGTAATGAAAGAGCTAGGAATACCAAGTCAGTTGGTAAATTTAACAAAACTAACTCTTGAAAAAGTTGAATGTAGAGTAAGAATGCATGGGGAACTCTCTGAACCTATTAAAACAAATAACGGGCTGCGCCCGGAAGACCCTCTCCCCTTGCCTATGCTGATGATATCAATATTGTTAGGAGAACGGAAGACGCTGCAGGAGAGGCGTATGTAGCATTAAAAGAATCAGCTCTTCTTCTTCTTCTTAGCCTTCTGTCGTTCATGTTTGGGCATAGGCCTCTCCCAACTCCCTCCATCGGTCTCTATCCTGAGCAACATATTTCCAATTTGTTCCGGCTATTCTTTTAATATCATCAACCCATCTCATCTGTGGTCTTCCTCTTGGTCGTTTACTTTCGTAAGGTCTCCAATATTGTATTGTAGTATTCCAACGTTGGTCTTTTTGTCTAGCAGTGTGGCCCGCGAAGCTCCATTTAAGTTTGGCAATTTTTGTTGCTATGTCCTCGACTTTTGTTTTGGATCTTACCCAGTCGTTCCTCTTTTTATCTGACAGTCGTATACCTAACATCAGCTACAAAAATGGTTTT
Organism: Diabrotica undecimpunctata; assembly: GCF_040954645.1. Lineage (NCBI taxonomy): Eukaryota > Metazoa > Arthropoda > Insecta > Coleoptera > Chrysomelidae > Diabrotica > Diabrotica undecimpunctata. Next base: position 165,208,566 of record NC_092804.1, read on the forward strand.
ATTAATAAACACCAGCAAAACGAAGTATATGAAAATAAGCACGCAACCACAAATCCTACGACCACTTGTTATAGAAAAATGACGCCATCGAAGCAGAACGAATATGTATACCTGGGAGCGCTCCTTAACCCTGAATACTACCGCAGAGATAAACCGCAGAATGTGTACGGCCAACCGATGCTATTTTGGGCTCAATCTCTTCCTTAAATATACAATTATATCGAGAAATATAAAAATAAAACTCTACATAACAATAATACGCCTACTCCTAACATATATGGTTCAGAGACTTGGACTCTAACAAAAAATAATCAAAACATGTTGAGATGTTTCGAAAGAAAAGTACTAAGGCCAATCTATGGAGCAGTGAATGCCAATGGAGTGTGGAGAAGACGATACAACTTCGAACTTTATAGAATATATCACGAACCTGATATCGTAAAACATATTAAGCTAAAATAACCAATCTAGAAGGTTCCTTGATAACTTCTATAAAAACATGAGAAATAGGGGAATACGTGCTTGGAGGAGAAACGCGATGGATAGGGATGACTGGAGGGAAATTCTTGAGGAGGCTAGGAATCACAGAGGGTTGTAAAGGCAGAATTATGATAATGATCTCTTATTAAATATAAAATAGGAATTATCAAAAAAAATAGTTTCATATATTTCAATTTCATATATCTCCAAAGAGACTGCATATAATCCTACCGTTTCCGTTTATAATCCTACCAATACCGTCTTTCTCAATAACGTCATTTTATTCAATTTTAAGGTTAATATTATCCTGAAACTGTTTCCTTCCGGGTAAAATGTTGCTGTATAGAAATTTTTACGAGATCCAAGCAAAGACATTTAATTTTCGCAGCTTTCTCCAATTAGAATTTTCTCCATGACTGAATACAAGATAAAACGCCATTGGTACAATATCGTCCGTCATCAAAATTGTATATGGAAAAAAGCATGTGGTCTGACAGATGTATAATTTTTCTTTTTCATTTTTTAATTTGGCTCATTTTAAAATTGTGTAAACAAAATTGTGTAGCTATACGAGTATGTGCATAAAATTATCTACGCGTGAACGGCGTTTTCGATTTATATGTTTATTTGTCGAGTACTCAGAATTGATGTTTAGAATTAATTTTAATCTTAATTAAACTGCCCAAAACCAGAAAAATTCAGCAATTTTTTGCGAAAATAAGTTTAGTAGAAAATTTACCAGCACTTCTTTTATTATTACCGTTAATTTAAAATTTATTCATTCAGTCACTTAGCAGAAAAATAAGTATTTATTAAATACAAGTAATGGTATTCGCTCCGTGCGTGACTGACGCGACACCTACCGCCTTCATCTGACTGTTTTGGACCTACCAATTTTCAGGTTAAACATATTTTATGACATATGTTTGACATTGTTAAATACAGGCGAAATTGACAATTATTAATAATTAACTTTTTAATTATATTTTTTCAGTTTATGTACAAAATAAATGTAGTATTAAAAACTGGGTTTCTCAAAATTCATCATAATATATCTTTTTAACCCCAAACGGAAAAGAAAGGGAAAAATCTAGTACTGGCAAATCAAGTTTTTCACGTGAAAGAGCATATAATTAAAAGGTATGATATAAAAGCTAAAGTCATTAGGCACTCTGCAATTAGCTTGAAGCCTTATAAAATATCATTTAAGGTAAATTATTTAAATATTTCCTATTTCAATTGCATAAAAATGAGATTATGTGATATTTACTTTTTCATATTAATAGCACGGATCCATATTTTTCTTTTCTCTAATTTATATGCAATCTTTGGCAAACTATAAAAACTACACTTACTATTTTTGCTATTATTAGCACAATTAAATACGCAACATGTATTTGCACACATTTTTGATAAAATTGATGCGTAAAAAGATTCCATGATTCCAATTTTGTCATATTTTGCCGCTACGCACGCTGGCATCGTTTCAAGGTACCCCTACCATGGTCACGCACGGAGCGAATATTTAGTGTGTAATGTCCATTGGACGTTCAATAATAATTTGTGGGTTTTTTGATAATTTTATTTTGTTAAATCGGAATTTTCCATTTCCCCCTCTACGAGATGGGGTTGCTGGGATAAGCCGAGGGGTAAAAGCAGTAAACTTTTATGTAACCATTTTATGTAATAATTATTTTATCAGTTACCTCTCATCATTATCACCATATTATTAAGAGGAAGATTTTTTCTCGTAGTCTATCATGTAACTTTCACTGCAATTACTTTTTGAAACACACTATATATATTTGCATATTAAAGATGTAAATAATCATCGTTTCACCTCTATATATTCATATTGCTCTAATTTCCATAATAAATGATCCTATAACCTTAACACAATTACAAATCCATATCCGTTACACTTATTTATGAAGCTAATGGGCTCGTATATAACAATTCCTCGACTTCATTTTCCGTTTTAAAGGGCAGTTTACGTCTTCGTAAAATTTTCATTTTCACAAACTTAAATAAGTACCTAGTAATCTGAAAAGGTCTTCACGGTAATATTAAACTCTAGAGAATTTATAGTATACGTTGTTAATACAATTATATAACGAGTGTTTATTTTACATTGATGTGTTTGTTTATCGAGGGACCGAGAAGACTTATTAAGAACTTTATCGTCTTTTAATGGTGGTTTGTTTGGAAAATAAAAGCAGAATGCACAAAGAAGTTTGTATTTCGTTTAATAGTATCAGTCGTATTTTCAATTTGAAAGGGGTAATATATCATATATCACTGTAACACCTCTGGTGTTAGCGGTTCATTATCGTCAGCTTTAGCAAATAGGAATCGAAAGTAGTCTACCCATGTTTCCTTCTGAATGTATTTCGTTTTTATTAGTTCGTTCATCTCTTTTCTTTGTCCTCTAATCATTCTACAAACTTTTTTTTGTGTTCCGTAGAAATCGTGTTCCATCTGTTTTGAGAAACTCTACCAGTGTTCCCTTTTTATTTGTCTATTCTGAAATAGATAGAGATTATAATCCTGAGGATGGTGAGCAATCTCGTAATTCAGGTAAGCTAAAAGTTATTATTTAATAAATCTAAGGAGAAATGACGGACATTTTTCAGATAATACAGAAAAAGAAGGGAGACCTGGACCATCCAATGCTTTTACTCTTAAACCTCAACAAGGAAAAAAAGGCTAAGAAGGGAGGAAACATGGAAACGTTATAGGAAGAATAATTTGGGAAGAGCGAGCTAAAATATCGAAGATCTTCAGAGACTGGTGACCAGAATAGCGGAGTATGGAAAAGAGTACGGTCTAACAATGATGTCAAGAAGACGAAATTTATGAGAATATCGAAAACTCAAAGAAATAACGAGAATCTTCTAATAAACGGAACCAACGTCGAACAAGGGGACAAATATACATATCTGGAAACAATGATTAACTCCACAAATGATTACATTTAGGAGATCAAAATCGGAAAAGAAAAAGCTAGAGCAAATTTCAACAAAATGAAAAAAGTGCTATGTACAAGGGATTTAAAATTGGAACAAAGAGTTAGGTTGGGGAGGTGCTATGTTTCTTTGACTTTGTTTTATGGAATGGAATCTTGGGCCTTAAATGCGACATCAATAAAAAAACTGGAATCATTCGAGCTCTGGGTGTATAGAAGAATCTGAAAATATCGTGGACAGAACACGTCACAAACAAAGAGGTTCTGAGAAGGATTAATAAAGAAATAGAAATTTTAAATACAATTAAAACAAGAAATTTGGAATATCTCGGACATCTTACATGTGGAGAGAAATACACCTTACTCCAACTGATTATACAGGGAAAGGTCCAAGGAAAGAGAAGCACAGGGAGGCGTAGAATGTCATGGCTGCGCAACCTGAGAGAGTTATACGGATTTACATCAAATGAACTTTTCAGAGCAGCCATCTCAAAACTCCGAATAGCTATGATGATTGCCGACCTCCGCCGCAGAGATGGCGTTTGAAGAAGAAGATTTATTGAGTCTCGGACAAATGAGCCATAATTAAATTTAATACGCGCACAAATATAATACTGACGTCTTTTAGTAACTTTAAATACCTTAATGACAGCAGCCTACTAAATTCATATTAATTGATTATTGGCTTGTTGACTAATATCGTATTATCTTCAACGTTTTTTTGCTAATATTTAGCAAAACAGTTAATAAAATACCTTATTATTTCTAAAGTATATTTTAATAAACGAGGCAATATTGCTGATTTAAAAGTTAGGATAACGGGAGAAATTAACAAAATAACCCCCTCGATCGTACAAAATGTACGAGAATTTCAAAATCGCCTCGGTTATTGTCAAGAAGTGAATAATGGTGGTCAAGTTGAACATTTAATTTAATTATAAAAATCAATATTCTCTGTTAAGATTGCACAAACTTAAAAACGTTATATTGCTGGGACAATATAAAGAAGAAAACAGAGGATTAAAATCCCTTTCTAAAAAAGGTGCCACACGACCCCCTTTGTTATTTAATATTTTCGGGGGTGTGTTTATAATTCAACGGGGGTGCTGGAGGGGGATAATATTTTTATACTGTAAATTGTCAATTTAAGAATACAAATCGACCTGTTTCAGGTTTTTTTCACATAGTACATAATAACGTTAAAAATGAATTTATTCCATACAAATGGACAGCATGGTATATAACAAAAGTTCACAGATAAATTTACAGATATTTTAAACTTCGCTATGGCTTATTTTGCGAATATTTAGATAAGATTGTACATAAGTGCTTTTTATTGTGTGATGATGCATAAAAATAAAAATATCGTTAGAAAGCGATATACACATTGGTCGAAAATTGGGTCAGCGATGTACTCCTCGTCGAGAACCGATCGTATTCTGTTGTTCTTCATCGATTGTGTCCTTTAAACTTTAAAATAAGAAATAAAGAACCTTGTTTTTCAATTTCTTTTTCATTTCCTGCTACCATTACATAGAGCAAATGCGAACTTTAAGAGTTCAACTTAAATTTTATGAGAAGAACGAGTTGCTGCTAAATTGAATTAAATATTTTCCGCTGTCTCTTTCCCTCTTTTGCGGCGTGGCTTTTTAGGACGTTTATGAAGTCTCTTTAATGTACATGTTATTTGTGTTTTAGGAGTTGCCAACCGTCCAGGGCTGTTTAAAATAAAAGGAAATGTTGATTTGCTGCGACATTGTTATTTAAATTGATGTTGAATGATGCTGAATTTCTTTATACATTAGGATACTTGAAAATATTTATTTCTCGATATATAAATTTTACGTACTCATTTAAGTCTACTTATCTCTGTTTATTTCATCAGTATTGCCGCATTAACCATTAAAGGTTATTAGCGTGTTTTACATATTTTAGAGTTACTAAATGTACTAATTAGAAATAATAAATTACAAAATAGTATATAACTGTTACATTTTATGTAACAAATGTATGGCCCTAATAGTCTAAGACAGTGGTTCTCAAACTTTTTTAGTCGCGGCACCCTTTTAGGGCTAAAAATATTTCGAGGCACACCCATCCTTGAAGCGATTTGGGAAACGACAAAAAATGAAAAAAATACAATTCTGAAGCTCATTTGATTTCAATATAAAGTTTATTTCAGATCAATAAAATACAGTACGTTTGATATTCAAATATTCTTACTTAGTGTGATGAATAAAACTGATTCAATGATGTTTCCATTATATCCTTTACAATTATGGGAATCTTTGTAAGTTTGACTCTCAAATCCCTTGATGCTTGAAGTTTGCTTCTGTATTAGTTTTTAATGTAAGCATATGCGGAGAAAGAAGACTCACAGAGATAAGTCGATGTGAAACACATAGGTTTTTTCACTGCAACCTTGCCAACAATATTATTTTCTGAATACAGGTACATCCAGAACCCTTCTTGGCTTCCTTCACGGTATTTGACTTTTAAACTGCTATCTTTGCTGATCTTAAGTACACACAGATGATCTCAAGTAGATTTTGAAAAAATTCATTTGTCATTCCGACAGGTATATTTTTTGGGACGCACGAAAACGGGTACATCATCCAGCTATATACGTCATCTAAGTCAATGTCAGGAAAATAGTTTACAATACGTTCTTCCAAACCTTGCAAATGAGTAATAAAAATTTCAAGAAATTCGTTTAAGGATTGATTTTATTTGTTAAAACAAATTCCTGTAATCGAGAGAAATTTGTGAGGTTCCTCTTTTCAACACATGCTTTGAAAAACTTTTTTACGCAAGGCTTTGATTTGATCTAATTGTGCTTAAATTAAAAGGTATCCCAATTTTAGCAGCCAATTGATATCTTTTAATTCTTGTATGAAAGACTCCTCTGTAGGATGGTAAATGTGATAATCAGTGGATCTTTTAGTTCTAATAGTCTTCCTAAAATTGTTTCCCTCGATATCCACCGGAATTCTGTGTGGAATAAAAGATTAAAGTGATCCATACCCATATCTTAAGCGGTAAGCTTGAAAAGGCATGCTTGAAGCGGACGGCTCTTCACATGGTTAATTATTTTCACAGAACCATCCAGTAGGTCTTTTAAAGCTTGCAGCATATTTTTAGTTGTCAAAGAATAGCGATGTAAGATACCATAACTGCTGGAAGCATTTTCTGCCACTATCTTTATTCTAGATACCGCCCCTCTAATTTTACCAACCATTGCAGCCGCTCCATCACTGCCAATATCTACATATTTACTCCACTCTATATTATTTTTTCTTATACAGATTGAACGAATTTAAAACGGAACATACGAAATCAATGTATTTCGGCTCAACTCGGCTCTAGGTGGTTGGCCAACAAAAGGTTGTCAAATAATTATATTATAAAAATCCAATACTTCAGCGGGCTGCTGGATTCGGAACTCATTCAAGAACAAGTCAAACCTCCACCCAAATAGGTTGCCTAGAATCACTGAAAAAACTAGACTAAACAAGCAGTTATTATGCTGTCAAACCACTTATCGCTTCCTTATAGTCCAAGAGATAGAGCCGAGATTTTGAACTGATCAGTAATATGACATTTCTCTATTGGAATATATTCATTGTAACTGGGTTAAGACTTTGCCTTACAGGCGGACGTCCCTCGTGGTATAGGGGGTGGCTATACAGGGATGAAGTTGTCATTTTTTTCGGAAAAATTAACGATCAATAATATGGCTGAAAATTTGCCCAGAGTAAGATCTTGGTATAACTGGACGAAATCCCAAAGGGCGAACGCGAGAGTGGATACATAAGGTGTGGCGGACAGGGGTGAAATTGCAATTTTTTGGGGAAAAATTAACGATAAGTAATATGTCCTCCATTTTCATGGCTCATTATTTAGACCCTAAAAACTTTAAATCCAAAAGGGCGGATAGCTGGGTTGGTACAGAGAGCCACAAAACGGGGTCAAATGTACCACTTGCCTGAGCATTTTAGGTCTCGGTAACAATTTTCAAACTGATTTTATTATGATATTTTTATACCGATTGATTTGAAAATTTGTATGCTTACTTCTGTTACTATCCTGAGAAGCGTCAAGTAGAGTTTTCCTCAAAATTTTCCAAAAAAATTTCCGTAAATGAAATATTTCGTAATTTTTTGAGGTAAAATCTAATTTGTAGAATCCTTTCGATTTTCTGTAAGTTATACCATGATTTGTTTTCCAAAAATATTCAAATGATTTTTCCGATGAGAAAAAAAATTTAGAAAAACTTTTCTAAAACATTTGATAAAACTCTACGTCATCGTCTGAATCTTTTATAGAATATTTTGTAGTTTTAAAATGATATTATGATAATGTTTTTTTTTTTCAAACTAAAGTCATATTTACTTTACAAATCACATTTTTTTCTTAAATATAAATATTTTACGAATTAATTTTTAATTGAATAAATGTTTGATATTTGATATTTTATTAAATTAAAGTAATTTTATAATGTTAACTATTAAATATTTTTGGTATAACAAATAGTAATTTTATTTCAAAGTTTCTCTTAAAAATTTAAATATTTAAACTATTATTTCTTTAGTTCTGAACGTGTAATTAGTGAATAATATTAAAATCAAAATCCTGTTCAAAGTTAAATGTGACAGTGTACTGAAAATCGTAGAATTCTGTGAGTACAAAACTGCATTATTAATAACCTTAAAATCAGAAGTTTAAAAGGCAAAATATTTTATCGATTTCAATTCAACTTATCGATTATTGACAACAACTTTTTGCTGGTTCTTGCTACTAACAAGTAATTAGGCTAGGCTGCTGTTTAATTTTATTAAGTGGCCAAGTCCGGCTTTAGATCCTCTGTGCCAATGTACGTAAATTCTCAGCGGGAAGATGGATGAACCGGAATCAGCTACTACCTCACGAAATATACCCACTACGTCACATATATCTTACTCCAATGCATTAAATAGTTTCAAATATCCTTCAAAAGACCAAGGTATTATACTTTCAACCATACAAGGAATAAAAGTTTTCGAATATATAAAAGCTGTTGGATCAATAGTACAGCCCAAAAATGTTGTTTGGGCATCCAAAATATCAAACAACCGCATCTGCATCTACCTCTCCTCTAAATATGTAGTTGATCAATTTCTTAGCTCCCACAAATATATAAATATTGATGGTAACCAGATTGAAGTAAGAAGACTTATAACCCCCGCCCAGAGACTCATCATATCTAATGTATGTCCTACTATACCTAATAGCTTAATTGAAGAGCACTTAAAAACTATGGGTATAAAATCCGCCTCCAACATGACGTTTCTACGAGTAGGCATGCAAGACTCAGAATACAGCCACGTACTCAGCTTTAGGAGGCAAATGTTCATAAGTCCTTTAGAAAATGCATCAATTCCTGACTCATTTCTAATCTCATTCGACAATACATCATATCGACTATACATTTCCATAGATGGTTTAAACTGCTCCAGATGCAAGATTGTCGGACATCAAGACTCTGACTGTCCTTCTTTATCATCATCAAGCAACTCAATTAATCAAATGGAAACTGACCACCACGTGAATATACATAACTCTACCAATGAAAAATATAATCAGCTACAAGATCAACCACGAAACCAATACCAAGAAGATACCGAAACATTAATGGAACCAGAACCCAATACCATACAAAATCACGCATCAGCTACAAAAGACCAAACCACTTCCTCACAAACAAACAATGAATTACAAATCTTGAATCAACCAAAAATATTCCAAGATAATTCCTTAGTAATTGAAAGCGATAGAAAAAGCACTAAAATTACTCCTGCAACTAAAAGACAAATATCCTCTCCTGAAATTCTTGAAAATGACCTACCTCCTCCCGATACTCAAAAACCTAAGAAAAAGCCTAAAACCCAAGAAGATATATCAATTATTCTAAATCAAATTAAAGAAAAAATTGAAAATAGAAACCCTTCCTTTACACTTACTTTTCATGAAATATGTGATTTTCTGGCAAATTCCCTTCACTCAAAACATCCTGAAGTCATTGTTAAAAATTATTCAAATGAAAGCCAAGAAATAAAAGAAATTTTAAACTTTATATATTCCCAAATACAAAATAAAACTTTAAAAAACAATATCACCAGATTGAAGAAGAAACTGCTTTTCAACAGTCCTTCTTCTACTGACGAAACTGACCAAGAATCAAGTTCTCAACAATAAATAGTTAACACATAAAGAGTTAATGGCCAGCACATTCATATTACAGTGGAACCCCAATGGTTATTTTACACATATAGAATCCATTAAGCTTCTTATACACGAATATCTTCCTTTAGTCATATGCCTAGAAGAGACCCATTTCAAGCACCAAAGTGTGACATTAAAAAATTATGTTCCTTTTCTAAGAAACCGAGTTGCAGATCACTCAAGCGGCGGAACAGCAATTTTTGTAAGGGATGACATAGAGTCAACTGAAATACAACTACAAACAAATCTCGAAATAGTTGCAGTGTCAGTCACCCACAAAATGAAAATCAATATTTGCAATGTATACTTACCTCATCCTACTGATTTAGACATAACTGAACTAAGCAATGTTTTAAACCAAATTCCACATCCAAAAATAATATTAGGCGATTTTAACTGTCACAACAGTACTTGGGGAAGTAACAAAACCGACAAATGTGGCAATCTCCTAAATAATCTCATTGATAATTTAAATTTAGTCTTACTAAACACTGGCAAATCTACTAGGTTCAATTCATACAATGGTACATTTTCTGCCATAGATCTCTCTTTATGCAGTCCGTCGCTAGCTCCTTTATTATATTGGGACACATTGGGGTATTTATATGATAGTGATCACTTCCCTATCACGATAACCATAAACACTAATGATAAATCAACTTTTCCAATTCACCAGACATGGAAAATAAAGTCAGCTGACTGGAATTTATATCGAACACTGATAGAAGAACAAACAAACAAATATAATTTAACCAATAACGCAAACCAAAACCTGGAAATATTTAATAACATTATTATTTCTGCAGCAACAATCGCAGTGGGAAAAACAAAATCGAGTCAAAGGCAGCCAGTTCCTTGGTGGAATAACGAAATTGCACAAGCACTCACTTTGTCTAAACACGCTTTTAACGTTTACAAGAAACATAAAACTATCGAAAACCTTTTAAGGTTTAAAAATCTCAGAGCTCAAAGCAGACAATTAATCAAAAAAGCAAAACGAGAAAGTTGGAAAAAGTACGTTTCTTCAATAAATCCTTCCACTCCCTTAGGCAACATATGGAACAAAGTCCGTAGAATAAAAGGTACAAAATACTTTCGAGGTATAGATACTCTATCATATAATAACCAAATGCATTCCAACAAAGAAGATATTCCAGAAATACTAGCAGATATATACGAACGTAATTCTAGTGATTCTAATTACAGCCTATCCTTTCTAGAGCACAAAAAACTAACGGAGTCTTCAAATATACAAATCACAGAGAGCGGCAATCCAATAAACAAACCAGTAAGTCTTCAAGAATTAGAATTTTGTTTAAGTGCTAAAAATTCGAGTCCAGGACCTGATGATATCCACCCTCTTTTCTTACGAAATCTTCCTCTGAATGCAAAGCTAATATTAGTTGATATTTTTAATAATATTTTTATTCATCATGACTTTCCTGATCTATGGTCGCAAGCAACTATAATTCCAATCCTTAAATATAATAAACCAAAAGACGATCCAAATTCCTATCGTCCAATATCACTTACGTGTTGTACCTGCAAACTTTTAGAAAAAATCCTTAATTATCGTCTTAAATGGTACCTCGAAAACAATAACCTAATAAGTATCAGACAAAGTGGATTTCGTACGGGTAGATCCACAACAGACAATCTAATAACACTTGAATCAAGTATACATGAATCCTTTCTGCACAACCAAAAACTTATTGCCGTGTTTTTTGACATAAGAAAAGCGTTTGACACAACATGGAGACATCTTATACTAAAAACACTTCAAGAATGGGATGTTCAAGGGCACATGTTGTCCTTTATTAAGAATTTTCTAGAAACACGAACTTTTCGAGTCAGAACCAATGGATTTACATCCTCCAGACGAGTACTTCAAAACGGCACTCCACAAGGATCTACTCTAAGTCCTACTCTTTTTCTAGTTGCAATAAATAGTATTATACATCAAATAAAACTACCTGTATTTACTAGCCTATATGCAGATGACTTAGTCATTTATCTAAGAACAAACAATGTAACTCTGGGAACACATATACTGCAAACTACCTTACACACAATTGAAAGCTGGTCGCAAAACACGGGTTTTATATTCTCTAGTGAAAAGACACGTTATTTAATTTTTAGCAAAAGAAAAAATTATCCTAATGTTCAATTAACACTAAATGGAGTTGTTTTGAAACAAGCAGAAGAAATAAATTTCTTAGGACTTTCTTTTGAACGTAACTTAAACTGGGAAACCCACATCACCAATCTGCAACGTTCTTGCCAATCCAGAATTAATCTACTAAAGATGCTGTCAAATACCTCTTGGGGGGCAGATACAACAACCTTACTTACTCTATATAGATCACTAATACGAAGTAAACTAGACTACGGCTGTTTATGCTACGATACTGCTAACAAAACATCTTTAAAAAAACTTGACTACATTCAAAATATGTGCTTGAGATTAGTTTTAGGTGCCACAAGAACTAGTCCAGTAAGTAGCTTACAAGTTTTGGCTAATGAACTGTCCTTAAGCCAACGAAGGCAACTCCTATCACTAAATTACGTTGCCAGAATTTCAGCAAACAACAGCAACGTAACCTACTCAACAATACTTTGCAGAACAAATATAACGTCCGATCTTTACAGAAACATTGCAATAAAAAAACTACCATTTCCCGAACGAATAAAACGTATTGGTCTTAATTTAGAACAGTTCAGTCTTACTATGCCTATTCATGTAAATGTTCCTCCTTGGATGATTAAACATCCAAAAATAGACACGTCTTTAAAAGAACTCCCGAAACATTCCACACATCCTTTCCTTATACAGCAAGCTTATAAAAATGTAATATCCAAATACCCAACAACCCATCAAATCTTCACTGATGCTTCCAAATGTCATGAAGGACATGCTGCAGCCTACATCTACGAAAACGTCAAGTCTACCATACGAATCCCAACAAATTGTTGTATATATACCGGAGAACTTACGGCAATTCATCAGGCCGTGAAAAAATGTTGTTCTATCAATGAAAGCAAATTTGTTATCATCACCGATTCAATGAGCGCATTACTTGGAATAAAACAGCTATATACAACTCACGCCATACTTCTCAAGATCAAAGAAGAGTTATCTTATCTACAGACTCAACAAAAAGATATTTCCTTTATCTGGGTACCTTCCCATATGGGAATAAGTGGTAATGAGGAAGTGGACTCTCTGGCAAGCAATGCAACCACCGACCAAAGTATTGCTATCATAAATCAAATGCCTTGGACTGATCACAAAGTAAATATCAAAGCCCACGTATACAGAGCGTGGCAAACTACTTGGGATCACACTGCTAATAAACTCAAAGAATGTCTAAGTCAAGTAGGAACCAAACTCATCTTACCAAATAATAGAAAAGACCAAGTCATCATTAACCGACTCCGAATAGGACATACTTTCCTTACACACAAGCATATCTTCAACCAGGAGGCTGCTCCGTTGTGTACCAAGTGCAATACTCAGTTGTCAGTGAAACATATAATTGTTGAGTGTCCAGTGTACCAGAACGAAAGAATCGCGTGTGCCCTTAGTGATAATTTAAAAAGTATACTAACGTCAAATTTACAGTCTTTATTAAGTTATCTTAAAATGACTAAACTATATACCAGATTGTAAAAAATATTTTTTTTTATGCAACAATATGTATCTTACTGTTTGTGTATGTCCCCCCGCTAATAACCCTTAGTGGTTGATGCGGGTATATTTGTTTAAATAAAAAAAAAAAAAAAAAATAGTAATTTTACTTATTTTTTATTACAATAAAAAGGTTTTTAAATTTATATTGCATCAATAATGATTGTTCAGATATAAGAAAAATTTGATTTATTATTACATTAATAATCAATTACAAAATATATTATTTCTATTTATCAATAGGTAAAATTCAATTTGTAGAATTCCTTTAACATTTTACAAATAATTATTAATAAAAATCAATTTAATAGTGGAATTATCAATTTTTTAAGTTTTGAAATTTACTTTGTAGATATTTTCAATATTTTTTTTAACTTTCAAATTGATTGAATTTTTTTTCATTAGTTAAATATAATTTTACAAATTCTGTTTGGACATTAATTTTGCATCATTATTATATTAAAATATTAAAATAATAATGATGCGCGTTCATTTAGATCAGTAATTCTAGACGCATGCGCTAAATGTAATAAGTATCAAGATGCTTTTATTCAACTTGGTAAAACTGACTTCGATTGTAATGAAGTTTTTGAAACCTTAGAAACTTTTATATGTCACTTATATGGAACAGGACTGACGAGAACAATTCCAAAAAGAAAAGTAAACGATGTCAGAGTTTCACTATTTAACTGGCAGTATAAGTTGCATGATGTGAACGAGCCTTAAAAAAAACTAAAAGTTTCGATGCTTCAAGCTTACCACCACGTAAAGATGAATTACACCAACATCTACTGCGAGCTCATTATATTTCAAATATTTGGACAAATGCTCATAAAAAAGTACCAACAGAATTGATTGTTGAAGAACATGGTTGGGAGTTTGAAGATGAAACATATAAATTCAAATGATTTAGTGGACCTCAGATGCCAGAATCAGTTCGAGAAGTAGTGATTGAAAATGAAGCAGATAATGAATGTGATATTATTGAAAGTAAAAGTGACGAAGATGATGAATGTGATGACATCAATGAGAGTGAGAAAAATGACAAAATTTTTAAAGTTTTTCTAAATTTTTTTTCTTATCGAAAAAATCGTTTGAAAATTTTTGGAAAAAAATCATGGTATAACTGACAGAAAATCGAAAGGATTCTACAAATTAGATTTTACCTCAAAAAATTACGAAAATTTTCATTTACGGAAATTTTTTTGGAAAATTTTGAGGAAAACTCTACTTGACGCTTTTCAGGATAGTAAAAAATTGTCACCGAGACCTAAAATACGCAGGCAAGTGGTACATTTGACCCCGTTTTATGGCTCTCTGTACCAACCCAGGGGCTAAATAATGAGCCATGAAAATGGCGGACATATTACTTATCGTTCATTTTTCCCCAAAAAATTGCAACCTCACCCCTGTCCGCCACCCCTTATGTATCCACTCTCGCGTCCGCCCTTTGGGATTTCGTCTAGTTATACCAAGATCTTACTTACAAAGTCTTAACCCAGTTACAATGAATACATTCCAATAGAGAAATGTCATATTACTGATCAGTTCAAAATTTCGGCTCTATCTCTCCGACTATTAGGCAAGCTCCTCTTTCCTTTAAAGGAGACAGATAGTTGAACGATATTTTATACAATGTCTATCACCGGGTATGGATTTTTTTTTGTCCAAGTTTTATATTGGTCCACTATTTCAAATGCAGTTCAAACAGACATATATTAAATTGTATGTTCCGTTTTAAATTGGTTAAATCTGTATACTCGTGAATAGCCTTGAAAAGTTCTTCATCAGTGGCATAACTTTTATGCTCTTCACACATAAGAAGTTCTTCTATTTTCATTTCGAATGGAAACCTCACAAACACAAGTAGAACAGCAAGTCCAGCAAAGTCGGTACTTTCATCAAGCTGCTAACTGAAGAATTTACAAGCTTTTAATCTATTTATAAGCTCTCTCTCTCTCTCTACAAAGTCTAAAATAGTGTGAATTCTCTTGCTTATAGTGCTGTTTAACATCAGCACATTATCAATCTTCTTGGACCTAACATGTATTGTACGATATCCTTTACGCAAGGTTTAATCAGTTCCTCGGCAATGTTATAGGGTTTTCCAGCTTTTTCAATGTGCAAAACAAAATAAATGATGCATTAGTAGCGTTTTCGTTTTCATTTTTGCAGACTCTTTCTATCATGCATAACCCTGCTTGAAGAGATGAAGCATGATGTTTGAAAGTTTCTTCGGCCTTATCGGCTAAACCAGGATAATCACTTTCCAAATGTCTTTTTAATTTAGATAGAACCAAGCACCCATTAGCAACAATTATGTGACAATTAACGCATTGGCCTTCTGGTGCCTGTTCGTTGCCAACTTGAACAAAGCCATATACCGTGAGATAGCTAGGATCATACCTTCTTATTTTTCCCCGAATTTATTTTTGGTAAGAAACCTCCTTTCCACGAATTGTGGGAGAACAACTTGGATGAGGTACACTCGAATGAATCTCGTGGACATTTGCATCTTCTCTAGCTCTGATAGTTGTCACTGAATCAGTTTATTCAGATGCTTCACTGACTTCATTACATTTCCTTTTCAAAGACCCAAATTTCAGCCAATTTTCCATTATTCTGGAAAGAAAAACAAAAATAAAAGAGAGCAAAACATTGCCAACAATGAAAGGTATTTTCCAACCGTAATAGTGCAAGACATATTTTACGGCAAAAATACCAACAAAAGTATTATTAATTTCAATGAATATCGTCGTCACTTTTTTTCTGCAGTTATATCTAAAACTTCCACTTTGAAATCTAACTCTAATTTTTACAAAACTCACTTATCGGCTGCAAGAATTAAACTTAGAATGAATGCAGGTAGCAGTCGCGTCTGTCGAATTCGGCTGTTTGTTTCTCGGTCGCCATCGAGAATATACAAGTACAAAATTACAAATAATCAACATATTTCGATTAGACAGTGGCGTGGCACCCACTTTGAGAACCTCTGGTCTAAGATACCACTGCATGATCTCTAAGTTCATAACATAGGTAACTAAACTCACATTTAAAATTACAAAAGTACATTGTTAATAGGTTTTCAGTCAAAATGTGGCCGCATATATTTTTAATAATAAAATACGCTACTCATGACGTATATGCATGTTAGTGATGTAACGAATATTCGCATTCGCATTGCGAATATAAATGAAAGAAAAAAAATAATTTGAAGATTAAGGTAATAAAATAAAAATCCATTCACTTCTCAGTTTTTTTATTAAGAAAATTCACTTTATTTTAGAAGCGTAGAAAACTATATAATTAGAAAACAAAAAAACAAATGATGCAATGTAAACAAACAAAAACAAATTATTCTTTGAAACTGTTATTAACCTGAAGTTTTTGATTTTTTGAGACAATCATCTTGAAAAAGCTAAGAAATATTCAACTACAAACTAAAACAAACAAACATAAACAGGTCGACTTCAGTTAGATAAGTTCAGATACATTTAGTAATTTAGCAATTTTCGGAACAAGATACATATAATGTACACTACACTGTAATATAATACAGTACATGATTTGTATAATTGTTCTGAAAATTGCTGAATTACTAAATTTATCTGAACTTATCTAACTACACACCTCGCGCAAATGAAACTGCCGGCAGTTCCTGAGACAATTAAAATTGCCAAATTAAAAAAAATAAATATTCGCATTCGCATTCGCGAATGTCGGTGGCATATATTCGCATTCTCATTCGCATTCGCGAATGTTCAAAAAATGACATTAGTTACATCACTAATGCATGTTTCTTATATCAAATTTAAGCTATTTTTTAATATATTGATATAAGGTTGCTTGAGAAAAAATGGTCGCAAATTAGGGTTGCCAGCTGTTGAAACTCCAAGGTATTAAAGATAAAGTAAAATAGATCTAACGAGCAACCACACTGGTTTAAAGTTTAAAAACTCCGTGCAGTTGCTTACTAACTCTAGTTTACTTTATTTTTTATACTTCGAGTTTTTAACAGCGAGATATTGCGATCATTTTTTCTCAAGCAACCTTATATCATCATATTAAGATTAAAATTAGCTTTATTTTGATATAAAAACTTTGTACTGTCGATCATATTCAGCCACCGCCATGTACTCAGTGTTTTTTGTATTTATTCAAATGCCCCATTTTTAGTACTCCTCGTGTAATCTTCTACACATATAATTACTATTTCAATGAAAATAATAATTATTAAATAATACTTCAATCTCGACGTTGGAAATCATTCTCAAAATACAAACATTAATAAATTAAACAAATTTTGTTTTTTGTTACTTGGTGAAAAACTCTTCTAATAATTTAATTTTATCTGACTCATTTATATTGACCATTCATACATGCATTATACATTTTAAAGTAGACGGCTTTAAAATTAGATTGCCAATATTGTCAAGAGTTGCGTTCCTGGGACGACTTTATTTTAAGATAGTTCATTCCATTACATGAAATCAACTTTACCTTGAGAATATTCGTCAGAAAAAAATCATAGCATGTAATTCGTCTTTAAGAAAAGACAACCAGATGTCATGATGACAGTAAAATTCTCCTGTTAGTGATTCCATAGTAAATTATGAGAAAAAAAACAGGACAAAAACCTCATAATACACACAACGCAAAAGTCTAAGGATATTTTAATAATTTGACAATACCAATGACAGAAATTTCATGACCATATAAATTTGCTTGTACTATAATTGTTGATACAGACACTCACTTCTTATCAAAAAAAAAATGGTAAAACTGATAGCAATAGGCGTTTTAGAATGTTTTTTATAAGGGACAAAAAAATCGACATTTTTATGTTTTATTTGTTTTTAATTTTAGTCACTTTATACCATTATTGCTTAATAGGTGAGTTAAAGATATTGTCTTTTGTCGGACAAGAGTTTGGAGACGACTCGGAAATGGAGAACGATCACGACATCTTCAAGAAGTGTATACATACAGAGGTGGTACATTAATGGTATGGGGCGGAATCATGGTTGACGATAGAACTGACCTCATTTTCTTACGTGGCGTTCTCACAAGTCAGCAATATTTGGACACTATTCTTGAACCTGTTGTGTGCCCGTTTGCTGCTGCTGTTGGAGAAAATTTTTACTTTATGCATGATAACGCTAGGCCACATATTGCGCATATTGTAACAAACTGGTTGGATAATGAGGGTATTGATGTATTGCTGTGGCCAGCACAATCACCGGACTTCAATCCCATTGAGCATGTATGGGACATGCTCCAACGAAGAATTACTCCACATATGGGCAATATGTACAATGAATTTCAATTAAAAGAGCTTCTGATAGAACAATGGACACAACTACCTCAAGCAGACATTAACAATGTGATTCAAAGCATGAACAGTAGATGTAGAGCTGTGATAAACCAACGTGGTGGCCATACTTTATTTTAAGTTTATATTTCGTATTTTTAACACTTTATGATAGTATATGAAAGATGAATGATTTGCAATATATTTTTTTTTTGCTCCAATCTTCTGTTTTTTGCAATTTATGGTTTTTGACATATTAAACAACAATTTAAACTACAAATTTTGTATTTCTTTTTTTTTTTCAGTTGATTACAGATAAACAAAATACGTCTATTTATAAAAATATCCCTAGACTTTTGTGTTGTGTGTACTATCACGACATGGTAAGTATTTTGTTACATTTAGTTTTCTCTCAATAAACACCAAACTCTGATTAATAATGTTTGTTATTTAAAAAACTTAAATGATGTATTTTCGATATGTTACTAACTGATTAATAGTGGTATTTTCTTTTTATTAACTTTCTCTTGGTAAGGTAAGGTGGTAATATGGTAACCAGATTCTACGGCATTCTGTCGAGGAATTTGCGACACAATTGGTCTCATTTAGCATAATTAGAGCCGCTTCTTTGATTATTCTCTTTTTACTGTCTGTTTCTTTTAGAACTATTCTTGAATCATTCCATTGGACCCTATGTTTATTTTCTTATGCGTGTTTATATATTTGAGATCTATCAAATTCTGTATTTTTAATAAAAGATTGATGTTCACTTATTCTATCATTTAATGGCATTGATGTTTTACCTGATCGCATTCACAAGGTGGTTTATGAATAAAATTCTTTGTTCATACCATAAATTCTCTTTGTAGTGACTTTTCAAAATTTTTAATAAACATTATACAATCGTTTGCAAATAAAAATGACATTTATAAAAATTACATAACAATACGGTTTATATCAATATAAAGATTAAAACATTAATAAACTTATTTTAACCTTAAGCTGTGGCTTATTCCCATTAAAATGGTAATAACTTTAGGATAACACAAAAAATAACTTCAGAACAATATTCTACACATATAACTGCTATCGTCGCTATTTTCCGCTATCAGAACCTGATCGTCTGCGCAGAATGAAATGTTCAAGGTTTCATCTCGTACAGGAGATCCATTTAACAGTATTTCTTAATTTCTTTCGAAAGTTAGGTAAATTTTGATTTATGATTGATGTTGCAAAACATTTGGTTAATTTTGATTTGATAAATGTCGGTCCAATTATTGTTCAGACCAAGTGGCTGAAAGTTATCCATTTTGAATTAATCATATCGTTGAAAGATAATAATTAAGTCCATTTCTGTCCTCTCGTATGAGAACCTGATGGCACTGATTATTCTAGCAGTAACATTTTTTATTCATAGAGAAAAAGTTATACTGTTATTATTTATAATTATTGACGGGCCACTCTATTGAGTTTATTTGGACAGCGTTTAACTCACATTCAATTAGCAGCCCTTACCTGACACCTCCAGTGCTAAAAGTATAATTTTAAAAATGGTTTAGAAGCGTTTTAATTTATAATTGTAATACAGCTTATTGTTTATTGCCATGATCGGCCTCCTGCAGTACTTTTACTTTTGACAGTATCGAAAATATTTATTAAAAAAAGTTGGCGAAAACCACAAAAATTACTCTTAAATTTATGTTATTTCTTAAAACAATGTAAAGTTTGAGTCCTACGTGTTACATATTTTTTTATTTTAGTTTCCTTAAACTCCAATAGAAAAAATTCTAACAAATTTTATCGCCAATGTGTTGTTTTTCTTATAAAGCAATTTCCCAAACTCCATAGCAGATTAAATCGTATCTCTTTTACTCCAATTTGGTAGCAATTCATCACCGGTCTCATCGAACATTAGCTGCAAATCCTCTTCTACAAAACAACCCGAAATACTACAGGAATCTATTTTCCTTTCTTTCTTTCCTTCAGATCGCCGTTAAGCCGAGAGGTTTAAGCCGTCGTTCTATCAGAACAACACAGTTAACTAACCTTAAAAACGACTTTTATTAGAGAAAGGTAACTTTTTTCGGAATTGTTATGTACAATCCGTATTACTTGCTTCATTCTTTGGGTTACTAATATTGTCTTTTCTGAGCGGTAGAGAATTTTATTTTCTGCTTAATCTTTGGTATTAGAGGATAGGTACTAAAACAAAATTATCTAATATAATAATATGTTGTGTATATTAAGAACTATATCAAAAAATTAAAGTGACTGTTTTATTAAATAATCTATGTGAAAGTGATGAATAGCCTTACAAATCACTAGAAATCGGTCACATATACCTACACACTTTTTAAATTAAATGTAACTATATTGTAGCGTGTTTCAAGAAAACGAGCGGTTCTAATTTACGTAGATATATTTATTTTTAAGTTTATTGCACGATAAAATCTTATCAACTACCTAACCTAATATCAGCGCAGCTTATATATACAAGTTGTTATATGCTAGAATAATCTGGTGTAGTTGATCTCTATTCTTCCTGTCGAAAGCACATTAAAGAACGGCGCTATTGAGAATACCAAGGATTAAATATTCTAGATTTATCCTTCTAAGAATTGTGACACGTACCACGCATCGGAGATGGGCTATTTCGTTACACTGCTCCCCTCTTAGATCTGATCGTCCCGATCAGCAAATCCATATATGTAGGCCCAAGATGGCGGAATTTACAGGACTCTTCAGCTATGCATTAACCCTCAAGAAGAAATAACAATCTCCTGACTTTGAAGGACACGATCTCTTCGGGTTAATGCAACACACAGTAATTCGTACGCCGGTTTCTCGGAAGATCACGAAAAAGGTATAAATAAAATACTACGCCTATGATTGTTTTATAATTGTTTTTGATATTCATTCTAGAGCGTTTTTAAATGAATATATGATAAAGAATTTGAATCGTTTTTGTACGATTTTGGTCACATTCAACTGATTAGCGTATTTACACATTATTTAAGTCTTTGTTTAAATTTAAATTGAGCCGTTTAAAAATGCCTAGGAACTTAATATCTTATTTTGACAGATCTAGAATAATTGCTTTATTACAATAGGGCTTTAGTCAAAGTTATATCGTGAATATTGTTGATGTTACTCAGGGTGCTGTATCGAAAATTAAAAAAAAATTCCAAGATACAAATGACGTCGAGGATCGTCTCAGAAGTGGTAGAAGTCGATGTACAACAGCAGTACAAGACCAGCAAATACCATTGATAACTCGTAGAAATCTTCTGGAATCTACAAGTGGTATATCCAGAGAAATTTCTAGGCTTCAAGCACTAAATATTTCACGGCAAACAATAGCACGCAGACTAAATGCGGTAAATTTGTATCGTAGAAGACCGCTACGTGTTCCTACACTAACCTACCAATATAAAATAGTAAGGTTGCAATGGCTAGAGAAATGGTGCTTCATGGTCCTAACTGGAATAACATGATGTTCTCTGATAAGTTAAAAATTAGTTTGGTATCTGATTCGCGAAGAACACTGGTTTGGAGGGCCCAGGACAACAAGCCCGACTAGAAACAGTCCAACCGCGTGTCCCATTTGAAGGTGGTAGTATTATGGTTTGGGGTGGTATTATGAGTTGCACACGGACGACACTGCTGGTTCTGGAGAGAAGACTAACTCGTACACCTCTTCATCGAACAGCAGCAGTACAAAACTTTCCGGAAGAAGAAGATCTACATTACAGTGGCCCTCGAATTCCCCCGACATGAACGTTATTGATGCTAGGGACATTCTCAAAACACACATCAAGAAGATCTTGATCACTTCGAGAACTAAAAGATGCTGCTCGTGAAGAATGGGAGAGAATTCTGCAAGCCCAGCTCGACCAGTTAATCGGCAGTATGCCAAATTGCGTACAGGCATGCATACAGGCCAATGGAGGAAATATTATTAGTTTTATTAATTTTTTTTTCTATACTAATTTATTTTTAAATGGAAGTTGTACATTGTAAGATTTTCACTCCAAGAGAATAAATAATGTTTTTAGATTTTTTTAGTATTGTTGAGAATTGAAACAAAATGATGTTTAACTATTCAGTCACTATCAAGACAGGTTTAAGATACTACTTCCATTAATATAATAGCAAGAACTCCTAATTATTTTTTAATCACACTATTTTTGTTTTTTTTTTCTGTTCTCTATGGATCAGTCAAAACACACCATGAAAAGATGTCACTAACAAAATTTTAATATTTTAACTTTCCAACTAAATTTTAAAATGTATATTGTCCATTATTTTAAATGATATATTTTATATGTGTGTTTTTAATGTTGAGTGTCGTAGCTTTAGAAAAATAATCTCAACGCCTAGTAAGTTGTAATGACAATTTAAGATATGTTGTAAATATTTACACTTTCTTCTAATTACAGTGTCTTGAAGAAGGAATATAAGAATTCCGAAAGCTCCACCAAAAGTCAAAAGAGTGTTTCTATAACATCCCGGCCAAACCTACTGACTGCAGCCCTAATAAACTGTGTTGTTTGTATATACATATATATATATATATATATATATATATATATATATATCTACGGCATAAAGTGGACTCCGCCCATGTTAAAATTCAGGTTTAATTGAGCTCCGTGGTCAAGTGGATACCGATATACGGAGCTCACTTGACCATTCCATAATATTGGTTCTGTCGATTCATCAACATGTAGAGTTTCATAATTTATAAAAATTTTTTGGAGCCCGTAAATACCCCTGTATCATAAATGTATATCGTTTAGTTCACGTGTATATATTATAGGGGTCGTTCAGATCTTTTTCATTGTATATTTGAACCATACGTTTATCGGTTTAAGTAAGCTCTGAGAGTTTGGCAACTGTGCGATTATACCGTATATTTTCAACATATACCCTGAACGGTTTATATGGGCTCCTTATTTTTATCTACTATTTGTAGACAGTGTAATGTCATATGCATTACACTGTGTAACAGAAGATATCTTATTACCTGGTATAACTACGTACTAAAAGGTAACTGGTTCTTTAAAAAACAGGTATATAGATACAAAAGGATTTCGGCTTATTATTTAATGGAATGTTCGCTTGCATAGAAAATTTTATTTTTCTGCATTTTTAGAAATGTTGTTTTTTTATTTAATATAATTTTATTAGTTCAATGCCGAATTCGATGTTTTTTTTTATTACAGAAATTTCGTAATGTATTTTGTTTACGTGAGTATGTCTTTGTACGTTTTATGTAAGCACCCGATTAATAAAAACTACTTTTATTTCATCTACTCTTCTGCGATATCTTGTATAAAGCTTTTTTATTATTTTAGTTCTGGTCTTATTTGTATACTCATATGATATCTCGATAGAAGGTTATCTCAAAATAAATATGGTTAAGTGCTGCAATAGATATTTTTGTGTTTAAATGGGCAGTAGTGTGCACAAAAAGAAAGAATGGTTAATTTGTCTATCAAGGTATATTCGGCAGCAGAAGCATATAGTGCAAGCATCTATGTTTTAAAGTCGGAAGGACGTACGCCTCATTTTTAGCTGACAAGCTTGCGAAGAATATTATTTCTGGTCCTCAATTTACCTTTTAGTTTTAAACAATGATCTGTGACTGATCCCGTGGGATACAAACTATTTTGAAGAAATTTATAGGAAGTCTACAGTTCAACAATTTCATGACATTATTGGATATTCAGTTTGTGAAAGCGTCTATGTTAGGGAAATTGAGGAGCGCACATGAGTTTTTCAGGGGTTTTGGCTGAAAATTGATTTATAGTTTATTTTTATTGTGCAATAATAGGTGTATCGTCTTTATAATATTAGTCCTATTATCTACCGGTATGAGTTGATCGTTTGGGTAAATGTTATACAGTGTAGGTGCTTTTATGCTATCCCAAGCGAGACCGTTTTTCATCTGCTATTCTTAACATTGAGTGATACAAAAAATATTCTCTTGTGTAGGCATACGCAAATAATATAAGTGAGTTTGTTATTAACGGGATATCATATAGTTTTTCGAGAAATATTTGGTAATTTAAGGTGTCGTAAGCGGCATTTAGATTGAAAAATACCACCCCTGATACCCGATATTTTTCGTACCCGTCTTTGATGTGTTGGGTAAGATTTAGCATTTGTAATCTACATGATCTTCCCTATCTATAGCCACTTTTGTCTTTTAATTTGAGCTTTTCTTCAAATATCGGTGAAATCGTATTAACGATCTTGTGCAAAAGTATTTTAAATAGCTGACAAAATAAAGATATTGGCCGATAGTTTTTGTGGTCGTTGGAGTTTTTGCCAGGTTTAAGCAAGGTAACAACTTTGGCTTGTCTCTAGATTTTGGGTGTTTCCATAATTTGAATACAGTTGTTCATCATCCGGATAAGCCATTGTGGTGTTTTTGGTCCAGATTTCGTAATAGTGCTCAGATCCTCAATGTCGGTAGTTGTATTATTTTTCATTAAATATGTAGATGGTGGATCCAAGCTCAACATCGTTGAAAGGTTCTCTGAAAGCTGACTGGTGTTGTCCTTTCTTACTTTGAGTTATTATTTGCTTTTTTTCCGACAGAGATAGCATGTCTATATCTATAATGTGGTTTTCAGCGATAAGCTTTATACCAAATACCCTACGTTAGGCCCTATATGTGTTTCCTGCACTAGAAATAAGTCAGATTCGTATTTAGCGCATATGTCTGATAAGTTTAAGTAAAGTAAAGTTTCTTGATCTCTAGATATACCCTTAACAGTTATAAACATATGTTATTAGAATAGTTGGTCCTAAAAAGGACCAATTTGACAAAATCATATTAAAGGGGTGACTGACGAATTAGCCGATTAATTATTTAATCATTACCATGGATATGCCCGATTGTTCTGATCTTCTTAGTACTTAAATTTTCGTAAAGGCTCGTTCTTTGAACCCCATAAGTAATGCCTAATATTTTACTTTTTATTGAAAATTTAAATTTTACATGCCGTGTATTACTTTTTGACGATATTTCGAATCAGATTTGTATAGTAATAATTTAAGGTATTAAGGAGCCTGTTTGGGTAAAAGGAAGGGGAGAAAGAAAGAAGAAAGAGCCTGTTTGTGGAAAATAAATAAGTTTGTGATATCGTTCGTAACTCATATATCTTCTTCTTCTTAAAGTGCCTATCTGTTCCGGATGTTGGCGATCATCACGGCTATATTTACTTTGTTTATTGCAGCGCGGAACAGTTCAGTGGTAGTCGTGTTATACCACTTTCGTAAATTTTGAAGCCAGGAAATGCGTCTTCTTCCCGGTCCTCTCTTACCATTTACTTTCCCTTGGAGAATCAGCTGGAGAAGGCCGTAACGTTCTTGATTTCTCATTACATGTCCTAGATATTCCAACTTTTTAGTTTTGACGGTCATGAGAATTTCACATTCTTTCCCCATTCTACGCAGGACCTCCACATTAGTAACTCTGTCAACCCAGGATATACGTAAGATGCGCCTATAACACCACATTTCGAAAGCTTCGAGCCGATTCATAGATGCAACAGTCAGTGTCCATGCTTCCATTCCGTAGAGCAGAACTGTGAATATGTAGCAGTTCAATAGACGGCATTTTGTTTTTAATGATATGTCTCGACTGTTGAAAATAGTTCTCATTCTAACGAATGCTGCTTTTGCTTTTATTATTCGCTGTTTAATTTCTGTTGAGTGGTCCCATTGGCTATTTAAATTGGTGCCTAGATATGTATATTGCTCGACTCTTTCGATATTCTGTTTTTGATTGTAAGTTGAGCGTTTAGTATTGGTTTTAGTACTAATTGTCATAAATTTGGTTTTCTTTATGTTAAGAGCTAATCCGTATCTGTTGCTGACTTCTGTTATGCGATTTGTTAATATCTGTAAGTCATTCAGATTATCGGCAAAAACTATAGTGTCATCTGCATATCTAATGTTATTCAACCATTCACCGTTTATTAGTATTCCTTTCGCACAACCGTCTAAAGCTTCCTTAAATACCCATTCAGAATAAATATTGAACAACAATGGAGACAAAATACAGCCCTGTCGTACTTCACGTTCTATTGTAATTTTATCAGTTAACTGGTCTTCTATTTTGATTTTGGCCGTTTGATTGTAGTAAATGTTTCTGATAATTCTAAGATCTTTGTTGTCAATTCCAATTTCTTGCATTAGAGTCATTAATTTGTCATGTTTTACTCTGTCAAATGCCTTCTGGTAATCTATAAAGCATACGTATATGTCACAATTCACATCCCTGCATCTCTAAAATAGCACCTGTACAGCAAAAATGGCCTCCTGTGTTCCCAGAGCATGACGAAATCCGAATTGTGTTCTTGTTAGTTGTTCCTCACATTTTGTATATATTCTTTTGTGGATGACCTTTAGAAATGTTTTAAGTAAATGGCTCATAAGGCTTATAATTCTATAGTCTTCGCACTTTCTCGCATTGGGTTTTTTTGGAAGATTTATAAAAGTTGACACTAACCAGTCTTGGGGAACCACGCCCGTATCATATATACTGTTAAATATATTTGTCAACCATTTTATGCCATCATAGTCCATAAGTTTTAAGAATTCTAAGCGAAAATTTATCAGGGCCTACTGCTTTACCATCTTTGGTGCTTTTGATGGCATATTTTACTTCTTCGACTGTAAATGGTGGTCCAGATTCGCAATTGGTGTTTGTTGTAATACCAGTGTTACTTCGTATATCTTCAAAAGTTTTTTCCACGTATTTAATCCAAATATCTTTTTTATGCTCTATTTCCAGTACTATGTTTCCCTGATTATCTGTCAGGAATCCAGTGTTCTTGTGTTTATATAAGCCTGCCGCTTCCTTAGTCTTTTTATGGAGGTTAAATGAATCATGTTTTTGTTGTAATGACTCTATCTCTGTACACTTCGAGCTAAACCAATTTTCTTTTGCTATTTTAATAGCCCTTTTTATTTCGTTATTTATGTTGTTGTAGTAATTCTTATTATCGTTAGCGTTTCTTCTGTCTTCCATCATGCATAGAATCTCCTCCGTCATCCATTCCTTTGTATTTATTCTTTCAGGTTTTAAGTATTTCTCTGTTATTTCTTGACTTACTTTGTGCAAATTTTCTAGTTCTACATCTGTGTTATCTGTTTCTGTACGGGCCCATGGTTTTTCTGTACGAGCCCACGTTTTTTCTTTTAGGCGTTTTTGTACCTTTTCCTTTACTGTTTTATTTTTCAGTTGGTTAATATCGTACTTCATAATTTTTGGTCTTTGAACTTTCTTTAAACTAAGTTTCATTTTGGCGATAAGTGGATTATGGTCCGAATTTATGTCGGATCCCGGGTACGCTTTAACAGATGTTATAGAGTTTCTAAATCGTTTGTTAATAAGAATATAGTCTATTTGATTTCGTACTGTGTGATCTGGAGTATCCTGGGGAGATTTCCACGTATATAGTCGTCTTGGAGGAGGATCATAAAAGGTGTTTGTCACTACGAGCTGTTCTTCAGTTGCAAATGCAATCAAACGGTCTCCGCGTTCATTTCGTTCCCCTAGACCAAAGGATCCCACTAAATTTCCACTTTGTCTTTTGCCAACTTTGGCATTAAAGTCTCCCATTATTAGTATTATTTCGTTTTTCCGAATCCTTTTGACAATATTAGTAAGGTCATTGTAAAATTCTTCTATGATTTCTTCTGGGGTAGATATAACTCATATATAGATAATAAAAAAATAAACAGTTAAAATAGGTGTAAAAAATTTCAACTTCATACATGGCGCCATTGTTCAGGTGATGATGGGTTTATCACAGATATCAAAGGTTACATTTTAATTCAAGGTTCTATTTGCGTATTTTCAATATTAAAAGAGTAGGAAAAGACATGTTTATGCTTTTATTTTTTTTTTAAATCTATTCTATTTTCTTTCTAGAATTCCGTCTTCTTTGAACGACCTGTGGTCCTTTTTCAATTGGGCACTTGTCTAAGGCTATGACAAATACTCTGTCCTCTGCTATTCTACATTAATATGACTGATTCATTTTCTCTTTCTTGCAGCTATTTTATTGTTTATCCTGTCAATCCTGTGTATCTTTTTCTTCTTCTTCTTCTTCTTTTTATATAGACATTACTCTGTCTGTTTTTCAATGTGTCTCCAGTAAGTTGCCGTTCCATGGTTTTCGTGGTCTTCTTGCTGATCGTCTTCCTATTGGGTAACCGTTTCTTGCCGTGTCTACTACTCCATTTGTTGTCATTCGGCCTATATGATCGTTCCATTCTACTCTTCTATTTCTTAACCAGTTCTTAATGTTCTTCACCTTGTATCTACATCGTATATCTGTACTTCTAGCTCTGTCCCATAGTGTCTTACCATCAATTTTTCTAAGTGTTTTTATCTCTGTTGTTTCTAACATCCTTTTTGTCTCTGTGTCAGGTCTTGTTTCTGCTGCGTATGTCATTATTGGTCTGATAACTGTTTTGTAAATTCTGCCTTTGGTTTCTTTCCCGATATTTTTATTTCTTCATATTGTTTCATTTAGGCAGCCTGCGGCTCTGTTTGCTCTATTCAGTGGATCTTCCACTTAAGTTTCGAGCTTTCCGTAGCTAGATAATGTGATACCTAGATATTTAAACTCCATCACTTTTTCTATTATCTGACCTTCCAGCTCCAATTAACATATTAGTAAACTTGCTGTTGAAACCATGCATTTTGTCTCTTTTGAGGAAATTAACATGTTAAATTTTCTGGCGGTTATATGAAATTGGTGTAGCATACGTTGTAAATCATCTTCACTTTGAAAGAATAGTATTGCGTCGTCTGCATAGCAGATTATTTTAATTTGTTTTTCTCCCATTTGGTATCCTCTTTTATTTCTTACTTTTTTATTATTTCATCCATAATCCGGTTGCACAATAGAGGACTCAGGAAATCTCCCTGTCTTATCCCATTACCAGCTTCAATAGGGTAGGTTAGTTCTTCTTCTACTTTTACTTTTATTGTGTTGTTTTGGTATATATTCCGTAATTCCGGAATCCGTAACCATTATCCTACACAAGAAAGGGGATAAAGCAGATATAAAAAACTACCGTCCCATAACACTCCTCAATGTAATGTATAAACTCCCAACAAAAATTTTAACCAATAGATTGACGACAAAATTCGATGGAAACCCAACAAGCTGGTTTTAGAAAGGGATTCAGCAAAAGTGACCATTTACTAAGTATGAAAATACTTATAGAACGAGCAAATGAATACCATATTCCTCTATATATAGCGTTCATAGATTTCGAAAAGGCTTTCGACAGTGTCGAACATTGGGCAGTGAAAAGTTCTTTGATTAACAGCAGAATTGACCACAGATATACGGAACTAATAGCCAATATATATAAGGAAGCCCAAACAACAATTAAAGTATATGAATTAACAAAATCAATACAAATAAATAGAGGCGTGAGACAGGGTGACACAATATCACCGAAACTTTTCAATCAGGCTCTGGAAGATATTTTTAAAAGATTAGAATGGGAAGAAAAAGGTATAAAAATTTGTGGAAAACGCTTGAACCATCTAATATACGCTGATGACATCGCATTGATAACAGATAAATGAGAAGAATTATTTGAAATGATGAAAGAACTGGACGTAGAAGCTGGAAAGATAGGCCTTATTATGAATTACAGCAAGACCAAAATTATAACAAATACAGATGAAAACATCACAATGAGGATCGGACAAGATGAAGTAGAACAAGTTCAGGATTATATATATCTGGGTCAAACTATAAAACGTAACAAAGAAAACCAAACAGCAGAGATAAAAAGACGAGTTAGACTGGCATGGGCGGCATTTGGCAAACTAAGCTACATTCTTAAAAACAAAAGATATCCACAGCATCTTAAGACTAAAGTATACAATCAATGCGTACTCCCTGTTCTAACTTATGGTTCTCAAACGTGGACATTTACAAAAGCAAACATGGACATAACCATAAAAACCCAAAGAGCAATGGAAAGACAAATGTTGCACATAAGACTAATGGATAAAAAGAGAAACAAGTGGATAAGAGAGAAAACAAAAGTGAGGGATGTTAGACAAGAAGTTGCAAAATTGAAATGGAGATTTGCCGGGCACAATATAAGACAAAAAGAAGACCGATGGAACAAAATTCTTATAAGTTGGAGACCGTGGGAATATAAACGAAGCAGAGGAAGGTCCCAAATGAGATGGGCAGATGATATCAAGAAGCACGTGGGCTCTAGGTGGATAACTATACCGACAGACAGAGAAGAATGGAAAAGGATTGGGAAGGCCTATGTCCAAAGATGGACCGAAAAAGGCTAATTAGATAGAGACAGATTCTCCCCGTGTGATCTTAGTATTTCCGTTGATTGAATAGTATAGGGTATCCAATATTTTAATTAACGGTATGTCAGAGTTTTATAAATTTTATATATATTTGCAAAATGAAGAAGAAAGTTAAGCACAGGCAGTTAAACAGCTGATCTGTCAATGTAGAAGTAAGAGCAAGTACCAACTTGCTGAAAAACATACCATACACAACAGGGATAATAAAATGTACTACACAAACTATAGCGATATAAGCTATATATAAGCTATATATCTATTAATTATTAGGATATACAATATTTTTTCTAATACACCTGGAACGATTGAGTGAATAATCAATTATTGACTATTAGGCAGTTAATTAGAAATGTTGGGAATACAAAAAAAACATTAAACTAGTTATTTATAGATTTTAAACAAACACTGATATAATCATAAGAATAAAACTATGAAATACCATGGCAGAACTAGGCTTACCTAATAAACTAATTAATAAAGTATCTTACTGTCGACTTATTTTCAAATGTACTGCAAAGAGCTTTAAAAAATGTGAACGAATTATTAACAGCTGTTTTGAAAACTAAATATTATGAGACGAATTGGGGATATTATATTACACAAACTAAACCGCTTGCCTACAAAAAATATTAGGAAAATATGATACGACGCGAAAGACTAATGACTTTACAGCTAATTGCCACATAAGTATCAATGTAACTATAGCTCGCAAAATGGGTTCAATTACATTGCAA
Organism: Diabrotica undecimpunctata; assembly: GCF_040954645.1. Lineage (NCBI taxonomy): Eukaryota > Metazoa > Arthropoda > Insecta > Coleoptera > Chrysomelidae > Diabrotica > Diabrotica undecimpunctata. The sequence goes on from NC_092804.1 coordinate 165,240,390, forward strand.
TTTTTAAATTTTTCGTGATAAAATGAAGTGATTGATTGTTGTTTTGAAAAGGTAAGTTGTTTTTTATTTTTGTATTCCTATCATCTGATATTGTAATATCAACAACATTTTTCATAATATATTCTGAAATGCGCTTTCTCTTACTAATAACGAACAAAAGTTTTATTAACTTCTCGTTAATATAATTATGTAGGAATTAAGAATTTTATCTTGTTCTTACTATAGTGCTAAAGCACAAATGTAGTCATAGTCTACCGTATTTTTTTCATAGTGGTCATAGTTTTTAATTGTAGTATAGCTTATGTGTTTATAATAACTAGTGCAAAGAAAATAATAAAAATTTTTACCCTGTGCTTTATGTTTATTATACTTTATTGTATTGGAACATCTAGAAGTATAGCAATACATTTTAATTGTTGAACAAAAGAGAAAATAAAAACACTTTTTGTGGTGTGCCACTTAACCATACACAAAATTGTACACAAATAGTCAAATGGTAGTAAAAGTTTCCGATATAGGCCGCCAGACGGTAGAGGCACCGCCGCGCTCTATGTCTATACTATGAGATGTTTTTCATACAGTTTTCAGATCAGATTTTTTCAAAACATCAAATTACATCTTCTTTTTCCCTTTCTTTATTTAGGCTAATTGCTACTGTTTTTTTCTTCAGCGTTTCTTCTTAATCTACATTAATGTTATTATATTTACAATTCTTTCTGGAACGAGCTATAATTTTTCTCAAATAACCATTTTGTGTGGTTTAGTCGCCTTAAGGTTTAGCAGTCTTTGTCAGATGCTCTTTAAAGTCCCTTTTAATATTAATATCGTTTGAGAAATTTTTCCCAGATACTTATATTTCGTTTTGATTTTCAATCTTCTTTTAATGTTAGTTTAGATGGTCCAGTAGTGTGTTCGTACAGTTCAGTTATAAGCAAAATTAGGTTTAATATTAATATCGTTTGAGAAATTTTTCCCAGATACTTATATTTCGTTTTGATTTTCAATCTTCTTTTAATGTTAGTTTAAATGGTCCAGTAGTGTGTTCGTACAGTTCAGTTATAAGCAAAATTAGGTGTTGTTGTACACCTAATTATTTTAGTATCAGTCATAAGTGTATCCATTTGACTCTGTCGAACGCTTTACGATAATCTATAAAACAAATCCATAGTGGGATATTGAATTCCCTAGACTTTTATACTTTTTTTTGGACTATTATAATAATAGCTTTAAAATTAAATGTTTAGGGAAAATCTCTACGCGACTTTAATGCATTAAATATTTTAATTAAAAATCGACATTCTATTGAAATTAGGCAGTAAAAAAGTATGTTATTAAAGATTTATTTATAAATTATTGTAGTTTAAATTCAACTACGCTATAAAACAAACATTGCATGTCATAAACTGCAGTAATCCAAAAATTACAAAGATCTCCCTGTTGTTTGAGTTTTCTTTAATTATATTAATAGGGTAACAAGCATTATAATCCTACCGAAGGGGCTCCTACTTTCATAAACTGTTACACGATTACTCTATACGATGTACGTACATTTATGAACTAAATGTTTTAGTGACAATGCCTTTTAATAAAAAATACTAATTAATAAAAATGGAAACTTAACTTTTATAATAGACACAACTTTTATAATAACGTTTATAATAGACACTTTCTTATGTGTAAAAATATATAAAACAAGTAATATAAATTACCGCCTTGTTTATTAAAACTAAAAAGTAAAATAAAGTTATGTGTCGGTTAACAATTTATATTTAACTACATTAGCCAAATAATCCTGAAATTCCTCCATGACTAAATTGATGGATATTTAAATAAATTTCAAGTTCCAAAATGTACCAGCTGTAAAATTTGAAAATCTACTACTAATACAATTATTGGCAACATCTCAGGAGATTAGAAGTGTACGCAAAATGGTAAATACGGATCCCACAAATGATTTATCCTGTTGTGGAGTCCACTTAATCCTACATGTTGGTCGGAGTCTAAATAAAGCGCTACTTAGATAATACTATACACGGTGTATATTCTACTGGAGTTAGTATGATACCGTTTTAGAACGGAGCTCAGATTAACCGCTAGATGTATATATATATATATAATATCTTATATTACAAAACGGTACCTTTTATTATTTCTATTTTGAATGAAGCATCCAATGTTAGGAAAGCTTGCCTGTCAACCGTCTCAATACCTAATGATGGATATTCTTCCTCTGTAGCTGTAATGCCCTGCTGGGCTTGGCCTGGGCTAGCAAAGTAACTAAAGGGCAATAATTCCTTTGGCTAGTGCAATTATTTCGCAGGAAAAGGAGAAGCAGCTGCTGGTGGATTATTACTATCCTTCTCAGAGGTGGTGCCGTGGCATCTTGCATTGAGGGGTATAACTGTAAATCTCTTTGTACCGTAGACAAATTGAAAGTTTTAAAAATAAGAGTTATTAATAAAGAAACATACACAGAATTTAAGTAAAACATACTTTTTTAAAAATAACACAAAAATAATGAGGATTTCCCATAAAAATAAAAAATGAATTGTAGCAAAACTGGATGTATTATAGTCATCGGTCAAATAAAATCATATACTACAGATGGTAGCCTAAAAGTTATATTGTGAGAATATACCGAAGGAAATTATCATATAATGGAATCCTCTAGCCATTTGTCGAAACATAACTGATGCTAAACAGCTACTAGCATACTGCATTTACTAGAAGAACTTCCAACGATAAAATTACAAAAAATTGCACCGCTACAACTTTATTTTCAAAAGACTGTACTGATGGAAAGTACAAAAGATGAAAGGTGTTTTAAAGGAAAATAAAATCACAGTGATCCCTCGGAACTGTCTATATCAAATGGTGTTCTAGATTAAACAGGTACTCATATTTCTCTAAGTAGGCTTACGGCACTTTTATCTTCATTCAAAGTATCGACTAAATCGGTAACGTCAGGGTTCCTTGTCCAAAATTACGCTTCCTAGTTTGAAACTATATCGGGATCTTTTATTATATAGGTTGGTGTAGAAGTTTCTTTAAACTCGATTAATTTAAATTGATGACATGTTCTTCTGATCAGACGTAACCATCGTATTAACATGGATTACAACTGAGCTACACGTTAAAGTCAGTGTAATAGAAAATCTTTATGAATAAGAGTTTACACTATACCCAAACCCATGACTGTTATCAAATTTCCTTTGATATATCCCCTAATTCTCTTTTTTAAATCCTGCATTGCTTATTGTTGTTGTTTTATTTACAAATCGCATAAATCAGAAGAATCTTTGGTTTCGAAAATTCGTTTATCGATTTTATATCTTCTTTTAGTGCCATCTCCGCGACGAAGGTTGGCAATCATCATGGCTATTCTGACCTTCGAGGCAGCTGCTCTGAACAATTGCCTTGAGCTGAAACCAAACCACCCTCTCAGGTTCTTCAACCAGGAAACGCGTCTTCTTCCTACGCTCCTCCTACCCTCTACTTTTCCTTGAATTATGAGTCTCAAGATGTTGTATCTTTCGCCTCTCATTACATGTCCGAGATATTGCAATTTCCTTTCTTTTATTGTATTTTCCATTTCCCTCCCTCTGCCTATTCTCCTTAACAATTCTGTATTCGTGATTCTATCTACCCATGGAATCCTTAACAATCTTCTAAATGTCCACATTTCAAACGCGTTAAGTCAATTTATTGTATTCCGGTTTAATGTCCATGATTCAGCTCCATAGTAGAGTACACTGTGTACATAGCATTTAACTAGCCTTATTCTGAGGGCCAATGTCAGATCTTTGCTGCATAAAATCTCATTTCATTTTCACGAAGTTGGCACGTGCTTTTTCAATTCTGACTCTTATTTCTGCAGTATAATGGTTATTTTCTGTGATTATCGTTCCCAAGTAAGTATATCTTTTTACTCTCACAATCTGCTGGCCGTCTACCGTTAATATTTCGTTTGTATTGTTGTTCTTGCTAATTTTCATGAATTTGGTTTGTTTGATGTTAAGAGAGAGTCCGTATTCTCCACTATATCTTAATATTTTGTTCATTATTGTTTCTAAGTCTTCCAAGTTGTCGGCTATTATGACTGTATCATCGGCATACCTAATGTTGTTAATTAAACTTCCGTTCACTTTTATGCCGACTGTCTCGTTTACCAAAGCTTCTTGTATGATTTCTTCAGAATAAGCATTAAACAATAACGGCGACAGTATGCAACCTTGCCTGACCCCTCTCCTTATCTCCACTTCTTCTGACACTTCTCTTTTATATCAGATGTTGCTATTTGCGTCCATTAGAAGCCATGTTAGAGTTGCTTCCTAAGACAGAATAGATTTATTTTCACGTTCAGAGCGACTGTGAAAGCCGTTTTGAAGAGGTCTATTAGGCCGAAATACGTATAAGCGGATACACAACACAGATGCACTATACGTGAAATCAAATCTTAACTGTCTTTTCCTTTTTATTCCGATTTACTCTGTACGAGTACTAGAAACCAATTCGCTAAGGATTTTTGCTTAGTTGAGGAGATATGTTGTGGAATGCAAATTTTAGATTCCTTATGTCTCTAATAACATCTTTATCAACGTCTGTTTTGCCTTGCAGTTCTTAGAAGGCACAGATTAAAGCAAAAATCTGAATTTGGTTTCGAAAACTAGTTTACGGATTTTAAAAAAATTAAGTTTGGCAGCGAATGGATTAATTTATAATCAAAGCAAAGCTCCGAGAAAGGGAAATATTCCGTCTTTACTATAATTATTCATTCTCATCAATAAGATCAACACATCCTTAATAATTTCCAATTCTGGATAAAAGTATCCCAAAGGAAGATGTTTAGGTCGAATTTTTATTTACTGACGATCTAAATATTAAGATCTTCAATACATACTTTACTAGTTTATCCGTTATGTAACGTCCAAACAAAGTTGATAGATAATTATTATTAATCATACTAAAGATTTTTGATTTAATTTGTATTAGGTCGTCCCCTTTTGCGTCGCCTATGCCTCTTAAATTCTTTGCTAACCTTCTCACTTTTTTTTGATTTCGGACCGAACAGTTTGTAAAAATTGGAATCCGACGCACATGGCGCCATGCGGGTGGATTTTTTATGCTTTTGCGAGGGGTCGTTAACGAAATTAGTACGGGGTGAATAGAAATTAACTAAATTCGAAAAGGAGACGATAAGTCCATTTTGATTGAAACCGTAACAAACACATGTGATCCAAAGCTGAAATTAATTACTGTTTGCCAATACTGTTCGTTATTTTTGTATCTATCTAGAAACTGACAAAAGCGGGATAAAATATATTTGTGGGAGAAAAGAATGATTCCGAACGAATCAACTCGACCATACAATTGTTTCATCGCCCAACAAAAAAAAAATTTGTCTTGCTGCCGGAAAAAAATCAATTGATTTTGGTTAATTCATCTGTGCTGATTCCAAAAACCACCACTATAATTGCAATATGTTTATAAACAAACTTAACAAATTTATTGGAAATGCCCATAACTTGAAATTAGCGCTAATTGCTTCTTAACTATTGTCGATAAGTACATAGTATTTTCCCTGAAATGATCTTAATAAATTCCTATAAAGTAGACTGCATTCCATTGTAAAATTTAATTTGAACTTGAGTTTCGTTGCAAGAGTTTGTTTTTGACAACTGAAAACCATAGCTTCTACAAGCAGACATTGTTGTGTGGATAACCCGGACGTTTTTTTTTGCTACATATGTGGCGAGTACATCGTAAAAGAATGTAGAAAACCAGTTTGTGATTTTATTAAAAGAGCATATCAAGCCTATTTTGGTGTTCATTTCGGAGATCAAGATAAATCCTGGGCTCCACATGTAGTGTGCAAAACTTGTCTTGAAAACTTGCGACAGTGGACGAAAGGATAACGAAAATGTTTGAAGTTTGGTGTTCCAATGGTATGGAGGAAACCAAAAAAAACATTTTGACGATTACTATTTCTGTCTTGTAAGTTTAAAGGGCATTAATCTTAACAATCGACATCCGTAGACATATCCTAACCTGGATTCAGCAATAAGCTTGAGCAGATACTGATTCCAATATTTAGCAGTCTACCCACGTTACCAGAGGATAATGTCGAAACGTTATCTGACGAACTACAGACAATTAGATTTGACAAAAACGACAGTAATTTTGAAGGAGATTCAACACGTCCTGAGCGCTTTACTCAGGAAGAGCTTAACGATCTTATCAGAGATTTGATCCTTCCAAAGGAAGACTAAAGGAGGCTTGCTTGCCTCCAGACTAAAGGAAAAAAAACTTCTTCAACCAGACACCAAAATTACATGCTACCGTAATAGAGAAAAAGATATTCTGTCTTTTTTTTTCTAAGCAAGACGATATGTTTTTTGTTACAATATTAAAGGACTGCCACAAAAAAGGGTGTATTGGAGTATACATCAGATTACTGGCGTCTTTTTATCGATAGTTCCAAACGAAGTTTAAAGTGTGTCCTTCTACATAATGGCAATAAATACATCAATAAGTATACCAATTAGGAATTTTACAAAAAAGAAAGAAGAATATAAAACAATGTCGCTGGTGCTAAAAATCATCAAGTATGACCAACATCAGTGGGTGATCTGTGTTGATTTTAAGATAATGAACTTTCTCCTGGGACAATAAAGTGGTTATACAAAATAGCCTTGTTTTCTGTGTCTGTAGCATAGCAGGGCTAAGGACCAACATTGAAGTAGAAGAAAATGTAGATATTGATAGTAGAAATTGAATGTAATGCTATGGAAAATTATCTTGGAAACAATAAATCGGAAAATTACCAGGATATAATATAAAAATGCTCAACAATTTTAACAAACACGGTTGTCATATGAGTATTAAAATTTATTACCTCCACAGCCACCGTTAGACCGTTTTGCAAAAATTTTTGGAACCTTAGTGGGGAACAAGGAGAACGCTTCCATCAAGATATCAAAACGATGGAAGAGAGGTATCAGGGAAGATGAAACACTCACGTGATGGTGGATTACTGCTGTAGCTTTTAAATGAACTGTCCTTTTAAAACCTTTGCAAGAAAATCCTATTAAAGGAAGTTTTTAGGTGACGCCAAATAACAGATTTGAATTTGTGCTGCAATGCTGGTTAGGTTATATAGAAAGTTAAGTTTCTTTTGCAGATAGGTGTGATGATTTTTGTAAGTATATTATTGTACAATAAACATCTTACTTTTTATTCGTGTTTTGTTTATTCGATGGGTAGCAGCACTACATATACGTAGGTATTGCATTAAATCACTCTATATGTTAGAAATGTGATCTGTTGTATTTTCTGAAAACAATCAGATGAAGGCATTTTTGGATTTAGAAGACCCAAATTACCTAGACACAGTAAAAAAATTTTAGTCAGCAAACTGTGTGTTTACCAGTAATTATACAATTGACTCGAATTTACGTGTAGAAAATCATCTTATGACAATCTCAGATATATTGAGTAGCACTGGTCGAACGAATAGAATAATTAAATTGTTCTAGATTATTCTTTTTCTTCTCGCAGCACTACAACCCGGTGTGTGTTTTGGCTACCTGAACAACTTGCTTCCATCTTAAACGGTCGTCCATAATAGTTGGGTCAGTGGGCAGCCCCATTGTTCTTAGATCTGACCATATATTGTCTCTCCATCGCATTCGTGGACGTCCTAAGGGTCTTCCTGTGGGGGCTTCCTCCCATATTAATTTGGCAAGGCGGTTATTAGGGAGTCTATGGACATGGCCAGCCCATCTAAGACGTTGTTCTTGATATGCTAGTTAAAGTAGGTAAGCTAATTTTATTGATCAGGATTAGGAATTTTGGGAAAATTTTGTTGACTAATGGATGGGAGGATTTCACAAGTTAGAAATAAAATGATTGGAATATTTTTTTTAATTATTATAAATGGTTTGAAAAATTTCAAGATAGCTGGATTTTGAGGGGAAAGAAAGGAGAAATTCGAAAATGTAACACACTGAAGACTGATAAGTTTTTTTTTTAGTTGTTGTTTGGCTGAGGAAGAAGAAACAGATACGAGCAGTAGTAGCTTCCTCTCTAAAGTCTTCTTGGGTGAATCTAGAACTTCTGTAATCTCAGACTTCTAGCCCCGACTTCACTGCACTATTACTTGAACTAATGCTGTTTGGGACGGTACCATCCTCCGTTTCAAGAATAATTAAAACACTTCTATAATAGAAGTAATATTAGTTATTAATTGCTGTATTGACTGAATGACGTTCATTGAACTGAATAAAATATTTGAGCTTTTCAATGGTGACGTTTGTATTCTGTTTCCAGGTTCTTGAGTCCTTTTCCTCGTATCAATTTTTCTGGAGCAAGGAGAGCGTCGTTGCCTACTTCTAGCTCAGCTTTCCGAAACTTCAAAATATCACATCTACTACACGTATCTTGTCTGGCAATTCCAAAAGATATGCTGAATTCATTGTTGAACAGTTTGCATATAGTGCACAGAGTCTTCAGGGTAGCAGTCATTGTACATCCTGCTCAATGTTGACACATTATGGTCTTCGGATAAATTAATTTTTGTGAGTTTTTGCGAGAATGGTGTGATTTGCGTCTTTTCAAAGATTGTATAAAATCAGTCATCAATGTGTGATGTTCTTCTGAAAGTTTATGCGGTCGGTTTGAATGTTTTCTCCTACCATCTTTTGGGTTATAACCATAATCAAATAGCGATGTCTGTATAGTCTGAACCCTTCTAGGCGTAATTCCAAAAAGAGAAATGAAAGCTTTAAAGCAAAAAGTCACATCGGGTATGATCCCATAAACTTATGCTTTAACCTAACTCCAAAACGATACGATGCATTTTTTTACGAGTTTAAACATCAGGATTCGAGCACGGTTTCCACTTATGCACGGGAATCACAATAAATCCTGAAAGAAAGAAATTTTGTTCATCGTAAGTCCCCAGATTGTTTAAATAGGAAATCAATATTTTTCTTTTACATTCTGTAATTTTATCTAAACATTTGAATCGAGTACACTTACAGTCTGGACCTGTTTCGTGTGTTAACAGTTTAATTTCTTTATCACGTCGTTCATTCTCGTCGCCTTTTTCTTTTTTTTATTTTTATAGATTTTGTTGATATCTTCTTCACTTCATCACTACTTTCACTCAAATTGCAGTTCATACTTCTAACAAAACAAATATTAACTAAAAACACTGAGGCATACAACAATGCTCAGGAGCTTGAACAAAATTTGACAACAAATAGAATGATAATGGCCGCCACATACTAAACATTCTATGAGGCACTAGCGTTTTGTGTGGATCATGATCTTTTTAAAGAGACTCTCATCGTTCTTTTCCTGCGCTCGCGCCCTTCATCGTTTTTCCCTCTTGCGGCCTATCATCGATATTTCCTCTTGGCTCTTCCCAGAATAATAGTACTCTTTCTAAGCCAACAGATGGCTCAAGAATTGCAAAATTAGCAACAAATTGACATATTTTATATCGTATATATTTTTATATATACGTCATTTTTATATATATAATAGAAAAAGATCAATGGTCTAGTTTACATCCGTTTGTTTTAACTATAATTGAATATTTCCGAAAAAAACGTGCTATTTGAATATTACTAATTGACTAGCAGTTTATTTGTCCTACATATAACTTTTGATAAATGGAATACCTTATTAGCATCTCATCAAATAGTTACATTATCCGTAAACCATGTAGTGTTTGGGAGTCAATCAAAATTTTATATTCAGGACATAAAAATAAGACGGTGTTTCATGGAAAGCAATATAAATTTAAATATGTTTGGAATATATTATTTTCATAACATATGCTCCTTCTCCCAGAATTTCATATTCATGATCGATCGATAGCACAGGAATCTGCATAGAATTTCAGGATGGTTCAAGCGGAACAATAAATAAAAAATAATATCGACGAAGTAAGACTACCATATTGGAAAACTCAAACGCCTGGAGTAGAATTTAAGTCAGCGAATATTTGCTCATATTTCTGGCTCTTCATTATAAAAAAAATGGTAAGTAGAATCATAAGTGGAGTTTGGATATGCTTTTGCAGCTTTTATTCCGAATAAAATATTTGTCAGTTACGTATTCATTTTATTTTTTTAAGCTTATTTTTAAACCTTGTTTTGTATAATTTTTCAAAAACCTTTATATATGATGTTTATACAAAAATTACAAAAATAATCGAATACTTTATTACTGTGTATATAATTTATTTTTACGTAGAACAAAATATCTAGTTGGCAGCATACTCCAGTCGTTATATATCATATAACCTTATTTTTGGCCTCTAAAAAACATGCAATAAAGTTTACCACTTATGGGCTTTCCCCTAAAACTCTCCTCGTCGTGGGGAAAAGGGAAAAAATAATTTTCAAAAACTCTCTTTTCCGTAAAAAAAATCGTTTCAAATATAAAAATATAGCTGAGTGATTTTAAACACAAATCTATATCATTCATTCATCATCATTCATCATCAATCTATTTCATTTCTCAGCAAGTCAGCCATGTCTACCCTGTAGTCAGCCACTTACTTATTCTTGCATGTTGGAATGTTGGACATAGAAACTCTTTATTATATACATTCTCATAAACGTTACCAGCAAATTCAGTACATTTTAGATGATACCACGCAGGACAATTGTCACAACCAATATTCTTTGTTTCGTTTATTTCTGTGTCACTAGTCAGTTTCTCTTCACACGAGTCACACCTTATTCTGCTCACTGTGCATGTTGTACTATTCTTCCTCTTTTTAATGTTTTTGGACTTCTGCTTTGGACTCCTTATGCTTCTCAAACTGTCTCCACTCATCGGAAGAAATGGCTCCTATTCTATTAATGGACATCTTCTTTTTTATGGTCTTAGATGTACTAGGTAAAGTTAAATATTTCCTAAAACGGGTGATAGATTTGTTGATTTGACAATATTAGACAAGATATTTATTTTGTTTTTGATATTTTTTGGACTGTCATTTAATTTGCTTTGTATATTTTGTGTATTATTTTCTTGCAAAATATCATTTTCGGTGGGGTTTGGGTTCCTACACTCTTTATTTGTTATTTTTATATTCTCCGTAATATGGTTATGCTTTTCTAAAAGTTCGTCTTCCATTCGATTTTTTTTATCATCCTCCATCTTATCTTGGGTAATGTTTGTTTCTGTTTCAGATTCCTTAGATGATATTTTCAACTTATCATGTGTCGGAGGTTCTTTGTGACAGTTCAGATCTTCTGGCGTATTTGCATTAAATTTAGCAACTTCTGATTGCTGTGTTTCCTGGACTTCATGATTTTGTAGTATGACTTCAAATTCGGTTATAATTTTGAAGTCATTTAAGTCACTTTCTGTCAAATTATTCAAATTATTTTCCAGTGTATAATCACCTATATTTGGTAAACTTATATCAAAAACTTGAACTGGTTGTGACACTAGTCTGATGTATTATATGTATGATTAGGAAAACTTATGTCATTTATTCGTGCCTGGGTAATTGAATTTTCAGCAACGTTATTCCATTTAAATACATCAAATTCATAGAAAAACTTACCGAAATATCGAAGACGTTTTTATACGAAAAACATTGCAAACAGCAAAGAATTGCAACGTGGCGGCAGTGAAAATGAACGAATACAGCTCATCAACCTATGGTGCTATTGGTTCGGGGGTGTGCGTATTGACCAATAAAGGGACATACAGTAAGCACTATTTACATTATAATAAAGACTGTAAAGGCCGACTACTGCTCCGAGTCTGACTATTGGGTGCTTTACCATATTTAATATTTTTAGATTTGAGTCTTAAAAATATTTTTTGTAGATTGTTTGACTGTTTCTGGTTTAGTTGTTTAGTAATTAATCAAAAGCGATTTTTGATAATTTTAAGAACATAGTAATGCACTATATTTATTTATCACTTACTAAAACAATAGTTTTAGTTATATTTAGAAACTTTTGTTATCTATATATAAAAGTAATTTCCTTAGATAATGAACAGCACATATCAGCATAAAATGAATTCACATTAACACACGTTAAGATAACAAAAGCCTGCAAATCAAACTAAAAGTGATCGAAGAGACTGCCATATTCCAGTTGATTTGCTGTAACTAGAGACGATATCAATCATATCATAGCAATGCTGTCCCGGATTGCTTCGATTGAATCATAACTAATGATATCGGCCATCAAGGCATCCTATGCTTTGCACGTAACTCGATTGACAGACGACTGAACAATGATGTGCACTCCATATATCATTCGCTGGACTGTCAACTTTCTCTTTTTTATTTATATGCTTTTCTAACGACGGTAGCGAAGGTTGATTATTTTGCAAGGATGCCAAATCATAATAAAGGAAAACATATCCCAACTAAACGACAAAATAATAAATTTTAACCTTTCATGTTTTAACGTTAACAAAAAATGTTTTTCAAAGTAAAATGAGGTCAACTCTTGAAAAACATTATAAATCGTTTTTATTAAATGGGATTTTAAATTATTTACCACATTTTATTTTTTACTGCTGCAAGTTTGCTAATTTTTCTAGTTTGTCAAAACCAGTATTTACAAATTGTAATGGTAATTTGAATTGGTAATGGAGTGGCACAACAAACGCTGATGATGGCACACAAAATAAACTAGGCCGCGTTGCTCACAATGAGCAGAGATGTGGGCGTGGTTCTTTGGATATTTCCTTTGTTACACAAACTTAAGTAAAATTGGGGAGAAAGAAAAGAATATAATAAAAGATAATACATATATCCCGAATTTGTAAAGCCAAAGTCCCACCAGAAGGAATATTAGCGAAATAGAGAAAGGTATTATATATTTTTTTTCCTTTTGTAAGCCAGCAGAGATAAAAGGACGTTAGTATTTTTTTACACTAAGAATGGTTACAAAAAAGGAATACCTTATTAAAAGATTAACAAATAAGTAATGGTGGACTGCGATTAAGACACACTGTACAAGTGACACTTTACACATAAGTCTAGTATTAAGTGACGATGTGAATTTTCCAAGTCGTCTTTTTGCCGAAACAATTACATCAGATTTGTGGCGTGTGACCTCTCCCATCCAAGCAGACACATTAATAAAATGTAGTTTGGAAAACGGTAATTGTTTGTAGCGCTTAAATAGGATCTTAACTTGGACCAAAAATAACAACTACCCTTAACTTTGTTTATTTCATTGCCTAAGCAGACCTTGAGATCATAAAAATCATTTCTCCGAATAATTAAATTGCAGAAAATCTTAACTTTATATAGTGTCGGATAAAAGTATTAAAATAAAATTAATTCTATACAGAAAAACAGAACTTTTCGAATCGTTGCAATGGTACAAAACTAAAGTTTGTATTTTACAAATACCCTATAGATTATTAAAAATTTTAAAAATTATCTGTTGAAAAAATAGTGCCCAATAAATTACTTATAATTCACAAGAATTTAAATTTCCTGTAGTTGGGTGTATTTCATAAATCACAAGAATTTTATTTAAAAAATCCTTTAAAAAAGATATATATATATATATATATATATATATATATATATATATATATATATATATATATATATATATATATATATATATATATATTTAAAAAAAAGAACCTTTCGGGCTACATCAGAAAACGTTTTCCGACTAACAAGTTCATCTTCAAGGCTGTTACAACGTATATATATAGAAGACTACTAACTTTGGTTGCTGGTTCTGAGACATAGTCTCTATATTATGAACCCTAGATAACAACAAATTACTTACACTGTTACGTATATTAAATGCGACACGATAATTACAACAACGTCGACGTTCAGTAACTTTTACATGACATGTTTTACTAGTCCCGCCTTTACTGTAATGCAGTGACTAGTGAACAGTTAAGTAGTGTCTCGGGGCTCAGGAAACTGATACCTCCGAAGAAAACATCAGAGAGGATGTCGAAAGCTCGGCGCAGTGATAATCGACACAGTTCAACCTGGAAGCGTGCTGAGTTTAATAATAATTTTTATAACAATATGGATCTTAGTTTTAGGTTTAATTGTAGTAACCGCGGAAATTTTTCCGAATATATATACTTTCTGCCATAATTTTAGATAACCACTTCTCGCGGTTCTCGTACAACTTTTCCGTTCTCCATTTCTTTCACTTTTTCACGATTTCTTTAACTTCCTTTTTTATTTGTTCTTTATCTTCTTGTAAAGCTCTCTACAGTTTAAATTCCACCTTTTTTATTCCCTCTTGTATTTATTTATGTGTCTTCTGCACATTTTCTGTTTGTTCTTGTAGATTTTCTATTTTCTTCCTTTGACCTTTTATTTTTATTTCTGTTTCTTCTGCTATCTTATCTCCTTTTTTTGAATTTGTTTTAGATATCTTTTCAACTCATATTCATATTTTTTCAATCTACTTTCTATTCGGTTTGTTATTTTTTATTTTCCTGACATTTTTCTTATTGCTTTTCTTGTTGTGCTTTAAAAAATTTTTATCTTCTTCTCTGTTTGTTGCTGTTTTTCATTATTTTTTTGATTCTTCTTGTTGTACTTGCATCATGAATAACATATGTGTTTCTTTTCTCTCCTCCTCTCCTCTCCTCTGTTGTCCTCTTTGCTTTCCTGCATTTTGTTTTGTTTTTTTGTGACCGACATATTTAACAATAACCAACAATAATCTCTTTTGTAAAAGAAACCAAAGTAAACCTTTCAAACCAATAAATTTTCCCGAATTGTTATATCAAATAAATTATAAAATTACTGAATCCTTTCAAATAAATAAATGCTTGTAGAATTCATATATAATACCACTTATTTTAAAATTCAGAGAAAAAAAAAAACAAATATCAAATTGTTCTATTTTCCACTACTATGCTCGGTAATACTAAGTCTAATAAATCGATAAAAACCAAATTCCTACTTAAATATATTGCAAAAGTTTAATTAGGGATGCCAAATTTTAATTTTATTGTTTAAATTTTATCTCAGGGTTATCTATAGGTTCTGAAATACCTTCACCTTCTAATAGTGTTAACATATGCAACAGTAATACAAGGAAAATAAAAAAATGCTAAATAAAAATTATTCAAATATATTGATGAAATACCTTGCAAAAATTTTACTACATATACAAAAAACTAATCATTATAATCTTGATGCTACAGAAATTAGAGGGCCTCGACCTTCTCAAGCTTTCTACGCCATTCTATTCTGTCCGTCGCTTGCATTTTCCAGTTGCCGACACCGATCTTCTCGGCATCTTATGTTACCCCGTCCATCCACCTCAGCTTTGGTCTACCCCGTCTTCTCATTCCCACGGGTTGCGCTGTTAGAATCTTTTTTATCATGTTTGACTCAGGGGCCCGGGCTACATGTCCTGCCCACTGCAGGCGGTTTCGCTTAATTATAGTGGTAATATCTTTACCACCAAACGTATGCTTGTAGATATTTTGCAGTTCAAAGTTATATCTACGCCTCCATATTCCGTTCTCACAGACCGCTCCGAATATCTTGCGTAGCACCTTTCTTTCAAAAATGGATAGAGCGGATTCATCTGTTTTCGTTAGCGTCCATGCCTCTGATCCATATGTGAGAACGGGGACTATCAGTGTTCTATACAGCCTTATACGAGTTTTTTGAGACAGACGTTTGTTAGCTAGGTACTTTGATAGACCGTGATAACACCTGTTTGCAATTATTATTCGCCTTTTTATTTCCTCAGATGTGTTATTATTGGGGTTAACCGATGTCCCTAGATATATGAACTCTTTGACTGCTTCGAAGTTTTGGTCATTGATGATTAAATTTGTGTCAACATTTCCAGCCCTTGTGTTTGTGTTAGTCGACATGAATTTGGTTTTATTTTGATTTATCTGTAACCCCATTCGTTCTGCTGCTGCTACTAGCTTGGTTAGGATTTCCGCAGTTCTCGCCCTAGTTCTTGTTATAATGTCCACGTCGTCTGCACAAAAAACTAATACCAAATATTTATATCGCTTTGACCTACTCTGACAAATTTAAAAAAAAAACTGCTCAGTCCAAATTTAATCCACCTGAATTCATTTCCTATACTGACTTTTTGGGCTTATAAACAATTAAACTAACTTTATAAAATTTTATTAACTAATCCGTTTCAAAATTTCTCTGTTTGAGATTGTTCAAAATCATGCCCTGGATTTTCTTGAAGAACTTGTTCCCTAACCGCATGCCTTAGATCTGCTCCCAAAACCTAACAAAAATTTCGTACCGAAACAAACTTAACTACCCTCTGGATATCGAGTTCTCACCATTCAAGTATAAATTAGTTGTACTTACAGATGCGGTTGCTATAAAACCTGCTCAGTCAACATATGAAAAACCAAAACTGCTTCTACTTTTTTTTTAATTAAACAATTTTGGAAAATAAGACTTTGATGTTATTCGTTTGACGACACAGAAATAGATGATATTTTCTTTACTTTCCAATAAGCCTCTAACCAAAAATTCCTCTTATAACTTTCTCTCTTAACCAATCACAGTCTAGCATTTTCAAACAACCCAAAGTTCTATTTCTTTCCTTTTTCTGAAATACCCCAATTATATAATTTACTTTTTCTCTTTAGCGATCATCGACAAAACCGCTTTTCATAAATTAAAATTTTCTCTCTTGTCGCCTCTCGAAAACAGATAGCTAGTCGTTTGGACTTTCCAAACCATTGTTAATCCTATTTTGTTCTTTGTATGCATAAACCATTTTTACTGGACAGAATGTTCTAATATGCATTGATCACTTGCTTACATTTCACTTTCACACTTACTTTCTACGTTTAGCATTCCTTTCCCCAGTAGCTATAGCTTCCTCCGTGGTTGGTGTTAGATGTTGCCCTGAAAACCATCAGGGCAACTCTAATGCCACAGATTGGTTGCATTGCTCCTATAGTGATCCTTTCCCAAGTTAATATGCTCCTTTTCTAACTTGGCTGCACCGTACTGAAGACGACCAATAGTCAGAAATACGTATATATGGTTGCCTTCCATCGATATACCATTTTTGGTTTTCTGTTTTGCGCGACATGCCATTACTTTGTTTTAAACGTGTCTACGTTTAGCATTCCTTTCCCCAGTAGCTATAGCTTCCTCCGTGGTTGATGTTAGATGTTGCACTGGAAACCATCAGGGTCTTCTAACTCTAATGCCACAAATTGGTTGCATTGCTAGTGATCCTTTCCCAAGTTAATATGCTCCTTTTCTAACTTGGCTGCACCGTACTGAAGACGACCAATAGTCAGAAATACGTATATATGGTTGCCTTCCATCGATATACCATTTTTGGTTTTCTGTTTTGCGCGACATGCCATTACTTTGTTTTAAACGTGTCTACGTTTAGCATTCCTTTCCCCAGTAGCTATAGCTTCCTCCGTGGTTGATGTTAGATGTTGCACTGGAAACCATCAGGGTCTTCTAACTCTAATGCCACAAATTGGTTGCATTGCTTCTGTAGTGATCCTTTCCCAAGTTAATATGCTTTTCTAACTTGGCTGCACGGTACTGAAGACGACCAATAGTCAGAAATACGTATATATACGGTTGCCTTCCATCAATATACCAATTTTGGTTTTCTGTTTTACGAGACATGCCATTACTTTTTACTTTTATTATTCACTCGCATTATCCTTTTCCATTTATTTATATATATATATATATATATATATATATATATATATATATATATATATATTAGAAAAAGTGTACTACTACTACTAAGGATTTCCACAGTTTTCACTGTCTTCCTTCACTCAACCGTTTTCTCCAATTTTCCCTATCATTCCAGTCTCCATCTCGCAGGGTTCTTTTCTCCATAGCCTCGTCGATTTCATCTCTGAATGACCTTCGGGGTCTTCCTCTCTTTCTTCTTCCAATCGAGCTCTTCCAAGAAAAAGTGTAAGTGTGGTATTTATTATTATCAAAATAAGAAAGCGTAAGTAAAGTTCCTGGACAGATTGTGAGAAAGTTAGGTAAGACAAATCTTTGAAGGGGTTTCTTATAGATATCATGCAAGATAGAATCTTACAAAGAAATGTAATTAAGGTAATCTGACCCTCATAGTAAAAACGCAAAAAGTGTGATGATGATTATCAGGCAAATCAAACCAAGTAATATTCTGTACCCATAATTTAAATATCACATACGTTTTTGTGTTAAATGCCAATATTTTCCGCAGGAAATGTCTTAAAATATAATACACACTATTTACCCTAAGGGAAATTTACACCGACTGTGCAACATTTTTTAGAATTTAGAAGGAGGAATTATGTAGTAAGTCTTCGGGGAATAAGAATATTTTCGACGAAAAAGTACAGCAAAAAATATGCTTTAATATACAAAAGTAATAACATCAGAACTTCTAAAAGTAAGCAAAGGCTTTCCCGCCATACTGACAAAATATAAGCCTCCCGGCGCCGGATTTTTATTAACTAAAGGAATTGCATCTCATGACAAAGTACGGGCTAAGGAGATTTGTGCATGCCTTTTCAAATCCTCTGAGTTGGCTGGCTATGCCTCTGCTACGCATTGGCGTCGCTGTATGATTTAATAAAAAAATATAAATAATAAGTTTCACGTAGATCGGATATAAGATTTTTTTTTATTTATTTTGCCTCAACCACTTAGGGTTATTAGCATACAAAAAGTGATAAAGACATAAATAGGCACATACAAAATATCAATTATATAATAAGGTATACAATATATTATTGATGTATTGTGTTAAATTTTATTAATAAAGATTCTCCTAGCAGTTCTTTTTATGTTTTTGGAATGTGATGATATAGTCTTTCAAATGAATATATTGGACGGTCAATCAAAATGTGCTTCACTGTCACTTTACATTCACAAACAAAAAACACTGGTTCATCTTCTCTCTTCAACAAGTACTCATGTGTTGTAGAAGTGTGTCCAAATCTGAGACGTGTTATTAGGACTTGATGTTGTCGCTTTGAAGGCCAGAAGTTCCATGGAAGGACCGAAGATTTTATTTCTATCAATTTAGTGATGCTTTTATTCCATTGGTTTTGCCAAATATCGTGAAATTTTGCTTTTAAGTAAGGTTTTAAATTTAAATGCACAGTTAGATTTTCCACTGATGCGGCTGTACTGGTTATTGCAGACCTAGCTAGACTATCTGCCTTTTCGTTACTATCTATTCCAACGTGTGACGGTACCCAGAGGAACTCTACTGTCAAATTGTTTTGCTATATACGGTATAAAATTAACTTAATCTGCTGTAATGTTGGATGAGAGGGATAAATCTGAGAAATTGATGTCAGACAACTAAGTGAATCAGATATTATAAAAGATTTGAGAAGTTTTTTTTCTAGAATAAAGGCCTTAATTATGGCAAATAGTTCTACTGTAAAAATACTTGTTTCAGGAGACAATTTATAGATGGAATGTTCATGTTCATTTTTGTTATATGCTGTAAGTCTAAGGTTACAAAGCGGAGACGGAAAAACCCAAGGAAAACATAAATTTATTTCACAGGTAGGACAAATGGGAAGTAGTTCAATTATGATACTAATAAGTATCTATAAGCTCGTTTATATAAAGGTACAGGACCCTATCTTTTTTCTGTAGACTTCCTGGAACCTGTTAGCAACAGCATGATGGTGAGCTGGATATTTTGAGTTAGATTTTATATTCGAGACATACGATAGAGTTAAGTATTTTTTTCTTAGGTTTAAGGGTAGCTCTCCAGCTTTACAGAGTAGACTTTCCACAGTACTGGTGCAATATGCTCCAAGAGCAAGTCTAAACTCTGAAGAGTAACCAAAGTTTTGAGCAATGCTTGGTTGGCGGAGTTGTGCTGGACAACACATCCGTAGTCCAGTTTTGATCTAATTAAAGCTTTATATAAATTTATCGACATAAGATTTTGTTTTAGCATTTAACGATAAACCTGCAGGAAAGCTTCAAAAGCAATATAGTTTTGTACTCAAGGACATCTGCTTGATACACACTATGAGATAAATATTGCTTAATAAAGGACATTTTCCGAACAACTGGAAACACGCCAAGATCATACCTCTTCTGAAACCAAGGAAAGATGGAAGAAGACCGGAAAGCTACAGGCCCATATCACTCCTGGAAAGAATGGGAAAAATTTTAGAAAAAATCATCTACAAGAGACTGGTGAAGCATACAGAAAGAAGAGGAGTCATCCAAGAAGACCAGTTTGGTTTCAGAAAAGGAAGAAACTGCGAATTTCAACTAGCAAGGATTATCAGCGACACGAAGATAAAATTCAACAGGAAACAGAAGACAGGATTAGCCATACTGGACATAGAGAAAGCGTACGACACGGTTTGGAAGAAGGCACTAATCTACAAGATGGACAAGGCTAGACTTCCACACTACCTCATCAACATCTGCGACATGTATCTATCCAATAGAACATTCCAAGTTTCAGCTGACCAAAAGATGTCGACGATCCAAGAAATCCAGGAAGGAATGCCTCAGGGCAGCATCTTATCACCCATTTTATATAACATTTTTGTTTCAGACCTTCCAACAGATCCAAGGACTTCTACAGCCCTGTATGCAGACGACATAGCAGTGTATGCATCCGGAAAAGACGAAGGAAGAATCATAGATGACATGGAGTACCACCTGGAAAAAATCACGGACTACACCGAAAAATGGAAAATCAAGATCAACGCCGAAAAGACGCAGTTCATCATATTCGGCCAGGACAAACGACCACCACGGAACCAGATCACAGTAGGAGGCAACAGAATTCAGGAATTAGAGACGGTCAAATACCTAGGAGTCCACCTCGACAGAAGACTCAACTTCCGGGTGCATACACAAAAAACAAAGGTAAAAGCTAATGCAGCTAAAAAACTAATACTTCCTTTCATTTTTAGGTCCAGTCCACTCTCGAAGGCGAAGAAAATTCAACTCTACCAAGCATATGTTAGGTCGGTGATTCTGTATGCTATACCAGTGTGGAGCTCCATTGCGGAATCACACTGGAAAAAGTTAGAAGCAACTGAGACATCATGCTACCAAATCATCGACGGAGCAGCATGGGAGAATAGAGTTACAAACGCGACGATTAGGAACAGGTTAGGATACACGCCACTAAGGGAAGTGGCCGAGAACAGAACCAGGTGGTTCTTCAATCAGGCCACACGAAGACTACGAAAGACCAGGGATATCCTCGAGAAGAACAGGATCCAAAAGATATTTAGATCCACCCACCGACTGATCGACCACCTAATCAGGGTCTAACCAGGCGTGCAGGGAAGTAGGTACGTTTGCCGATTCAAGTACCTACAGAAGCAGACGAGGACACCACCCAGGAAAATCCAGAAGCCGAAAGGAAGAATCTACAAACGCTGGCGGTGCAAGAGCGGTACGCCGAAGAAAGAAGGCAAAATTTTTTTAAGTTTTGATATGTTAATATTTTTAGTATGGCAATAAACGTTTTTATTTTTATTTTTATTTTTTTTTATTTTTATTATTATTACTCAAGGACATCTGCTTGATACACACTATGAGATAAATATTGCTTAATAAGTAAGAAGCTCAAAATATTATATTAGTTTTATATTTTTCGATTGGTTAAACAATGTTACTCATTTACTAATTTTTCTAATTCTACTGAATAACCGCAGCAATTGTGACTGGTTGATAATATAATTAATATTATATTAAAATTTCAAATTTACCACTAAAAAAGGGAATAACGAATTCCTAAGCTTTGTGGGTGTTTTATTATTTAAAGAGAATTTTGGATGTAAAATCAAACTACACAGCATACAATATCAAAGAGATATTTAAATTATAAATTTAATCCCAATATCAATGAACCAAACGAAGTAGTATCAAATTATTATGAAATAGATCAAAAAATTATATATTTTAATAGACAATGTTTATTTGAAAAGAAAATTTTAATAAAACCTAATAAAAAATATTTATTTAGTAGTGTTGATCAAAAAATTGTATATTGTATATTGTAAATTTATCATACACAATAATTAAAAATATGTAATTGGAAGAAAAATATAACGATTTTTCTTCTTTATGTGTAGACATTACTCTGTCTGTTTTTCAATGTGACCCTACTAAGTTATCGTTTAATCGTTTTCTAACTCTAGGACGTCTATAGATGTAACGTTCTTTAAAAGCTCGGTCTCCATTAACAATCCACCGATCTACTAGTCTGGGAGAGATTACATTAAGGCGACCAGTTAAGAGGAAATCTACTGCCAAACAGATGCATCCCTTTAAATCCACCACATAAACGTAGGTACCGAAAATTATGCGACCGTAATGAGAGTTTCTTTAATGATAAGGCGCTTACACTGAGCCTCGATTCTTTCAGAACATGCCCGATATCCTGGGGAAACTATTTGCATGGTACCTCTAATCGTTAGCTCGCTAGCTCGCGGAACATGGTGTCAGTCAAATACACGTATCTGGGAATTCCTAACTTTTCACGGTTTGATGTCCGCAATTTTATTATAAAGGTTATTTAAGGTAGTACTCACATTCATAGTCACTTTATAAGATCTTAACATAAGTGGCTTATGAGATTTTTACTTCGAGTGCAAGTATCGGCTTCTTTCCTATCACGGGATGTACGTATTTCTAGTTAGGGTATTAAAATTTGCCCTAGAATAAGTAGTTGTTTTGTAAATGTCATTTTCATGTCTGTGAATGTCCATACACCCATTTGGCATATGGCATGACGAAAGGGGATAGTAAATTCTCGTGTGATTAATCTGGCAATCCAACGTGCCATAAACAGCCGTACGTTACTGGTTTGTTACTTTACGGATCTGAACGGAGAGGAATAGACCAGCAATATCAAGCCGGATCGAATTAAGAGTGTTTGCTAATCAAAATCAGAAAATAAAGAAATAAAGAAATTCAAAATCAATTTATTAGAAGAAGACTCAATAAAAGACCTATATAAGCGAAGATTGGACCAAAAGCTAGAATAATTTCGGTAATAATCATTAGAACAAACATACGAACACATAAAAACATGCATGAAGACAGCAGCCCTAGAAGCTCTTGGAGAAGAGGACCAAAAATACACCCACCAAACTACGAAATTAACCGAAGACACACTAACATGCATAAAAGAGAAAAAAGAACTCCATATAAAATACCTGAACACAAAAAACTATGAGGACTTGGAACTATACAGGAAAAAAAATAAAGAAGTGAAAAGGAAAGTGGCAAATGAAAAAAATGAAAGATGGGAAAAAACATGCACAGAGATAGAACAACACATAGGAGGAACGAGAAATTCAGAGTCATGGCTCATCTTAAAGTCGCTCCAAAGAAATAAGACAGAGAAAATCAAGATCGGTCAAATCAAAGAAAACGAATGGCAAGAATACTATAAAAAATTGCTAACCGAAGACCGCCCCGAATTCAAAGAATCAGAAATAGACGGAATAGAAATCTACACACATGACGAAATCGAATTAAGCCTAGCTGAGGTAAAAAGAACGATCAAAACTCTAAAGAACAAAAAAGCAGAAGGTCCCGGCAGAATACCAAATAAATTTATAAAAAAGGGATCGGAAAAGTTACTCCGTATGATACATAAAATGTTTGAGAGAGCACTGAATGGAGAAGACTTACCGGCAGAATGGACCCATGCATAAATATATGACATCAATATACAAGAAAGGAAATAGAAAAAACTGCGAAAACTTTAGGGGAATCAGCATTATATCGTCTATAGGAAGACTGTATGGAAAGACCATAAAGGAAAAATTAGAAATATATATACAAGATAAAATCGGAGAAGACCAGGCAGGTTTCACAGCGGGGAAAGTATGCTTAGATCATATTTACACGGTCGAACAACTAATAGAAAAAAGAATGGCCAAAATAGATCCGTCCATCTGGCTTTTGTTGATCTTAAGAAGGTATATGACTCAATACCTAGAACCAAGCTATGGGAAGCAATGGAAGACATCGAAGTTCCACGAAGAATAATAAACGCGGTAAAGACTCTACAAGAATAACGAAGTAGCTATCAAAACGGGCAATAGAATATGCAGTCCATTTAAGGCGACAAAGGGACTACTACAGGGTTACTCCACATCCCCCACTTCATTCAAAATATTCCTGGAAAAAACCCTGAAACCATGGAAAAGAAAGTGCGAAGAAATGGGTATACCAGTAAGAAACGAATATCTATATACGCCAAGTTTTGCCGACGACCAAATAGTGATCGCACAAGATGAGGATGACCTCAGTTTTATGATGAGAAAACTGTAGCAAAAATATACAAAGAATGGGATGGAAATAAACCTAAAGAAAACTGAATACCTAACAACTGAGAATACAGAAATAAAACAGCTGGAAATAGACGAAGGTAAACAAATTAAAGAAACAGACAAGTATAAGTATTTAGGTTTCATAATATCAAACAAAGGAACAACGGAGGAAGATATAAAAAATAGACTAGGACAAACAAGAGACTGCATACGAAAATTGAACCCGGTACTATGGGATAAGAACATCAGCATGAAAACAAAGAAAAAAATATATAATACCATGACAAGAAGTATCCTCATTTATGGGTGTGAAAATTGGACAATAAATAAGAAAACCAAAAACAAAATAAGAGCAACAGAGATGAAATTCCTAAGGAGAAGCTGCAGAGTAACAAGAAGAGATAGAATAAATAACATGGAGATTAAGAGGAGAATGGGAATGAACTTCGACATAATAGACTACATCGAACAGAAGAGGTTAACCTGGTACGGACATGTCAGAAGAGCAGACCAAAATCAGTGGATAAATAGAATAACAGAGTGGAGCCCGATAGGAAGAAGAAAGAGAGGCAGACCCCGAAGATCTTTCAGAGATAAAGTGGACGAAGCAATGAGTAGAAGAAACCTACAGGTAGGGGACTGGCTAAACAGGAAAAATTGGAGAAAACGGTTTTAGAGAAAATTTAACAATAAACAACGCAAACACTACAGTCGCAAAAACAGTTCGCATACCTAGACGTACAGATAACTAAGAACGGCAGTGGGAAGTAGGAAATACGATGAAAAACCATCATACGACCAACAGCCACACTTGCACAAAAGCATGGATCATGACAGAAAACTAGTGAACCTGATCAATGCCTTTAAAAGAAAGATATTGGAAGAGATATTGAGCCTCCATTAGCAACAATGATCTATGGAGAATAAGGTCTAACCACGAGTTATATCAGTATTACAAAGAACTGATTATAGCAATTTATGTAGAAATATAGGCCGCAACTTATAAGAATAAATAATAACAGAACACCTAGTAGAATGCTTTATGTAAGTATGGTGCATATAGCAGCCATTTGGAGGCGAATGCTGGAGGAAGCCTTGGCACGAATTGGACTGTAGCGCCATTGAAGAGTAAGAGAGAACAAATAAAGAATGATAGAGATTTTTCTTACAGATTTTAATTTAGAATACTTACCTGGATATTTGCAAAAAATGAACAAAATAATTTAGACAAATACGGTAACGGGTAGAGTGATTGGCCACTTAAAGAATTGCCAATTGAATTAAAATTGTAAATTGGTATCTTTTAAAGTGAAATATTTTGTAAGGGTTTTTTAATAGTAATGAAACATCAGATTTCATAAAAACTCAGGTTATTTTAATCAGAAATAATAATGTATATTAAAAATAAACACAAATTTGAAAACTTACAGAACTACACAGTTATTGGCTATACAAACATAGTTATTGGCATATAGAATTACAGTCATTGGCCATTCATAAAATTCCTAATTTTCTTTGTTTTTTGTTCGTGCAGGTATGGCACACAAAACTATTTAAGCTATCAATTTCTTGTTGTTTCTTTGCACAAGTACCAATATGGTAGCTTCTAACACAAAATAGGCATTTTCTTCCAACTTTTGATTTAGATATATTATAGGAACAAGAATAACACAATCCTGTATACAAAAGGTTATTTACAGGTGGGTTGGTGTCGTCTGATTGTTTCACCGTTATATCTAAGAGAATTTGTATTTTTTCATGTTCTGGATATCCCTCAGTTTCAAAAAATAACTTTCTTTTAGCCGACTCACCAGAACGTTTTCTTGGCTGGTTTCCAAATTTGTACATTTGCTTTGGGATATAGTCTTCAAATTTGATGAATTAATATTGTAGCAGGCATCAAAAAATATGTTATCAATTGTGGGCAGATTAACGTTTTCCTCTACAGAATCAGTAAATTGGTTTCGTGACAATTCTTGTTTTTTTTTTAGAACAACAACATCTGGTATATGTACTCTAACTCCACTTTTCAAAGTAGTGCTTTTAATTGTATGATCAATAAGTGTATCTGATTTCAAAATATTTGCATCTGCAATATCAACTGTATTTACTGTAACATTTTCCTTATTCTTCACAACAGTTTGACATTTTTTGCTCCCGGAATTGATTCCTGTGGCAATTTTTTTTATTACTTTCATCTTGATTTCCCTGTTTTTTTTTACCTTTATTGTTTGCTTTTGCGTCAATTCGCTTTTGTTTTCGTTCTAATTTTATTTTCTCTTGTTCTGCTTTTTCTTCAATTTTACGCCTCTCTGCATTTTGACGATCTGAAGCAGTGAGCACGAAAGTCAACCTTTCTGTTTGCTTTTTGCCCTTTCTTTCTGGGGTTTTTGGCCAAAAAAAGAATTTGTTGATTGAGGTGTCAATTTCTTTAGATAATGAGTTGTCTTGATTAACTAAATGCAGATTATTATTGGATGTCGATTGAATATCTTCTGTCATTGTATCTTCTGTGGCATCTTTTATATTATATGTAATATCAACGTTTTCTGGAAGTTGAATTCGAAAATCCGAAAGTAGATTTTCTTCTGTAATAACAGGAATATCTTGTAAGTTGCATATGATTTCATTGCCACCTACAGGGTTAAGTGTAATATCTGAAGATATATGGGTTTCTGTGATGATAGAGGTATCTTGTATATCATTTGTGATTCCACTTGTCTCTGTGGTCTGAATAGTGGGTTGATTTATGGTATTTTGAAATAAATTAAATATATTAAAGAGCAATTTTGAATCTCCACTTAGTTCTTCGCAATTATCCAAACTTTGAAATTCTAATATTTTTGCGGCTCCAACTGTGTCTACAAAATCTTCATATGTTGTTGATTTTGTCATAGAATTAGTGTGATTAATACCTTTATGCGGGTTTTTGATCTTTCCTAAAGATTTGGAATAGTCTATTGCTTCAGGGTTCCATGGATACAATTCAGATGCTTTAAAGCCATTAATTATGGAATCTGATTTTAATTGACTAATGGCTGTGTTTAGTACCCATACCAAGGGTAGTTTTTTCATTAAATTTTTCACTTGCTCTAAACTGCAATGTTGCTCTTGGCACATTAAATTGTTCAGCGACTTTTCGTTGACTTATGCCATTTTCGATGGCCTGAAAAGCAGACTGAAGATCTTGTTTTGTATATTGTTTGTGATACGTTTTATATTTCCGGATATTTGGCATTTTTGATTCTAAAAATAAAAATCATTTATTAGTAATAATGTTAGCTACAATACGGACGTTTCAAATTTGATTCAATATGCCTACATTAGCATTAATTTTATAACATTTAAAACGATTGTAATTTTATAAATACAAATCCGGACAAAAAATATATTCTTATTACACATTACAGTTATTGGCCACCCTGTGGTTTAGTGATTGGCAGTCGGCCAACCACTGGTTATTGCCTTAAAAAATAAGAAAAAATGTTTAAAATATCTTATTTTGGACCAATCTAGGCTGAAAAAGTCTAAATTATAATAAATATTTTAATTCGAAGTAGGTACAGTAATTGGCCGGCAGGCCAATCATTACAACACGGACATATTTAAGATACAGTGCTTGGCCACTCAAATTTACCGCCAAAAATGCATAACTTATTAAAACCACTGATAATGTAAGATGTACCCCACTAAATCGCCATAAAATATGAATATACTGAGATACATAATGCTATTAGCCAATATAACTCACCTCGTGAATAGCCTTCCTTAACAAATTCTTTAAAAAACTCTTAAACCTGGATGCACCTGTTAAGCTTCAAACAACACACGCCGTAACAACTAGATAATTTTAACTGAGAGAGATGATAGCTAGACCAAATATACAGCAATGTTGCCAGATTTTAATGCAAGTAAATTTATTTCCTTATATTTTCTGAAAATCTTAATATTTCGGATTTTTGTGAAAGTGGCCAATCACTAGTGACCGGCCAACAACTGTACCCGCTACCCTATAACTTTATTAAACAAAACATGTTGATCTGGTACACATTAAAATGTCTACGAATCTCTATCTATTAGATATTTAAAAATATTATATTAGTTATATAACAACATATCTAAAATATGTTGTTATATAACTTTTAATCAAAATAATTTTATTTTCTTCCCAATTAACGATTTTGGATACCAAATACAATATTATGTCTTTAAATAAATTTCGACATATTATGCCGCCACTGTTTCTGCCGGTACATATTAAAATTTTCTCTCGGAAAAGAAGATTATACTTTTCAGTCTCTCGGAACGGGACTAAGTAAATGGGAAAAATCTGACTGGCAAAGAATAATTGGAAATATGTAATGCAAGTAGAAAAGCGAGAGTATAAGATTTCATAAGAGCCAAACGAAAAAGGAAAAATCTTACTAATGAGCAACGGAAAGTATAAGTACTAATCAGAAAATGTAAAAGTATCAGGACCATCTCATGGAACAGAGTAAATTGTAGCTTAGAGTAAAAATAGTTTCTCAACTGCATCAACATTTTGTTTTTGGTTTTTTTTATTAAGAATGCGAGATTGGTACAGTATTGACATAAGCATGCTATTATGAGTTGCAGTGAATAAAATTAAGATAGCTATGAAGGTAACCAACGTTTTAAAAAAACATGGTACATATAGAACATGTAGCCCAGTCTGGTTAAAAAAAAAGGTGAAAAAATGTTTCGCAGATATCTGAAGCTTTTAAGACATAGGTGGGGGATACTAGATAATGAATAGATGAAAAGATACTCCTAGTTTTACCTTGCGTTTTTTTTAAGCAATAATTTATGGTCACAATTTGATTTTTTGTCTATAAATTTTTTCCCTTATATTTTAAATAAACAATATTTGTCATTTTTTTATGTCAAGAATATCTTTATTTTCCCGTTTTTTTTTTAATTAAAATTGATAAATAATTTACAGAGATATTTGCAAAAAAGCAGTTTTTTTGCACTAATTTATAAATTTTATTAATTTTTTTATTAACAAAATAAAATGGTATTAATACATTTAACCATCAAGGAATTGCCATCTTTTAGATTTTTGCAAAATTTCCCCCCGATCAGTCAAATATTTTATAAGTTATTTAATTTGTTTATCCCTGAGGCTAATTATTTAAACTGTTGAGCTTGCCCTATGCATGATGCTAGACACATTCAGCAAATTTCATAGAATTCTTTAAGACTTAGACTATCTCAGAAGTTAAATTCATATTGAGTTTTCATCGAAATTATTTACAAAATAAACGTTTGAAAAAGGGGTATTTTTATTACTTATAAACAATTGTAATAACTTCTATATTTTTCAAGCTACAGACTTGTACGTACAACCATTGGATAGCTGGTAAAAAAGCTCACATTAAAAAATAAAAAAACCTTCTATGACCAATAGGAACGAAGTTAGTGACTATTTTAAAAAAAATCATATCTCCATTGTTTATAAACATTAAGAAGTAAAATTTGCACAAATTTTGAATGAAAATCTAAACTTTATATTGAAACTTATAACTATAAAATTTTTCTAACTTTTCGGAACGACGGTACTTTCGAAAGATCGACATAGGAAAGTGGAGAGGATATCTGTTTCAGCTCCGTTTTTTTTTTTCGGCATCGGAACTTCAAATTGCAACACGTA
This sequence comes from Diabrotica undecimpunctata, assembly GCF_040954645.1. Classification (NCBI taxonomy): domain Eukaryota; kingdom Metazoa; phylum Arthropoda; class Insecta; order Coleoptera; family Chrysomelidae; genus Diabrotica; species Diabrotica undecimpunctata. The sequence goes on from NC_092804.1 coordinate 165,270,376, forward strand.
GGAAAAATTTACATTATCTCGGCTTCCTTTGCAGCTGCAAGCCTCTTTTTATTTATTCTGGGGTAGCTCGTCGAAATATGAATAACTGCATAGTTTTCACTGGCCGGAAAATATGGGAAAACTCGAAAAAATTGAGTCCATTTGAAATTCACCCTAAATTCTTACTTTTTTGTAATTTGCTCGAATAGTCTGTCGCAGTATTAATAATGATGACATAATTTTCACCCCCCATAAATCTCGGAAAATCCCGGAAAATCAACATATGTTTTTTCATTTTATATCAATGATGTAATAATACTTATATATTTTATAAATTAAATTTCAGGTAATTTTTTACACATTATATTATTATATTCCTTATATTAATTATAATTATTTGTATTTTTATAATTAACAATATTGATTTTTATTCTATAATTCTTACAAATATGATATACAATATTAATCTAATCTGCCTTACTGCTTTAATAAAATAAGTCGATTTTTTCATCACTTGACTGACTTTCAACACTTATTGAACTTTACTTTTTTTATTTTCTTTACATACATTGGTTTAAAAGTTAAAATTTGGTTCATTTATTCGATTTCACTGTCAGGTCTGAACCTTTTTGTTGCAGGTTGTTTGTCTTGACTTATTAAGTCAGTCTTTCCATACATTAACATAATAATGAGCGATCTTAATGTCAAGGTGGGTCAAGATAAGGTAGGAGAACAAGTAGGAAAATATGGGCTTGGAAACAAAAATGACAGAGGAGATCGATTGATTCAATTTTGCCAAAGTGAAGACTTCGTAATAACAAATACCTTTTTCAAATTACCTCCTCGACGGTTATATACATGGACATCTCCACAACATACCAAAGAAAAAATAGTGAGAAATCAAATAGACTACATTATGATAGCAGGGAGGTATCATAATGCTGTTAAATGTACTAAGACGTACCCAGGAGCTGATATAGGCTCATATCATAACCCGGTAGTTACTGTGATAGAGACGAGACCAAAAAAGATTAGAAGACCACACAGAAAGGCACTAGATTTAAATAAACTTAGAAACAAAAGTATACGACAAGAAACAGGAGAAGAAATAAATGAAAACCTCCGTTCAGTGCAGCAACAAATTAACGATACAAACAACGTTAACCAAAAATTAAAGTAAATAAATACAGCTATACAAACAGCAGGAAAGAAACATCTTACAAAAACAACAACAAAGAATAAGGGGTGGATGACACAAGATATACTAGACTTGATGGAACAAAGAAGAAAGATGAAGAATTACCCAGACAAATACAAAGAAATAAATAAACACATAAAAAAGAGAATAAAAGAAGCCAAAGAGGAGTGGATTAAAGAACAATGTGAAGAAATGGAAAACTATGAGAAAAAGTACGATGCGTTCAATATGCACAAAAAAGTAAAAGAGATAACAGGAAGCATAAAGAAATGCCAAATAGGTAAACTTAAAGACAAAGATAGAAATCTTATTGTAGATCTAGAGAATAAAATAAAAAGATGGACAGAATACCTGAATGAATTATTTGAAGACGATAGAAACAACTTAACTCAGATAATCAATGCAACTGGGCCAGACATATTGAAAGAAGAAGTAGAATACGCAATAAGAGACGCTAAAAATGGAAAAGCAAATGGACCTAATGAAATTCCTACAGAACTGTTGAAGCTTTTGAATGATAAATCCGTAACCATAATATTAAATTTTGCAGCGAGGAGCTAAAATGGTTTCCCCTCCACTTTCCTATGTCGATCTTTCGAAAGTAACTTCGGTTCGAAAGGTTTTAAGTTTAGAAAAATTGGATTAATTTTATAGCTATAAAATTCAATATAAAGTTTAGATTTTTATTCAAAATTTGTGCCAATTTTACTTCTTAATGTGTATAAACAATGGAGATATAATTAACAGAAAAATTGTCGCTAACTTCGTTCCTATTGTTCATAGAAGGTTTATTTTTTTTGTTTATTGTGAGTTTTTTTACCAGCTATCTAATGGTTGTACGTACAAGTCTGTAGCTTGAAAAATGTAGAAGGTATTACAATTGTTCATAAGTAAAAAACATACCCCTTTTTCTAACGTTTATTTTGTAAATAATTTTGATGAAAACTCAATATTCATTTAACTTCTGAGATAGTATAAGTCTTAAAAAATCCTATGAAATTTGTTAAATGTGTCTAGCATTACTCATAGGGCAAGTTCAATGGTTTAAATAATTAGTCCCAGGGATAAACAAATTGAATAACTTTTAAACTATTTGACCGATCGGGGGGAAATTTTGCACAAATTTAAAGGACGGTAATTCCTCAATGCTGAATTGTATTAATAAGATTTCATTTTGTTAATAAAAAAATTAATTAAATTTATAAATTAGTGCAAAAAAACAGCTTTTTTGCAAATATCTCCGTAAATTATTTATCAATTTTAATTGAAAAAACGGGAAAATAAAGATATTCTTAATATACAAAAATGGTATAAATATTGTTTATTTAAAGTATAAGGGAAAAAACTTATAAATAAAAAACCAAATTCTGATCATAAATTATTGTTTAAAAAAAACGCAAGGTAAAAATAGGAGTATCTTTTTATCTATTCGTCATCTAGTAACCCCCACCTATGTCTTAAAAGCTTCAGATATCTGCGAAACATTTTGCCGTGAAATCGATGATTTTTGTATAACCAGACTGGGCTAATGGTACATGACCGTCCTATAGTAGTCGTTTTTGTTTAATTTTATCCTACACTATCAGTTTTTAAAGACCTTTTTTTTTCTCGTTATACGACCGAAGTACCAATCGTAGGAGTGACTTATTTTTTACCAGTTATCGTGTTTATTTTTAATTGCTTTATAATTTAGATATTACTGCAAACCTGTGTGTACCATAGTACCATCTCCTTAACGTTTTTATGTATATACAGCCATCTATTTTTCTTCGGTAGGCGACTTTTAAGGTCCACTATCAGATGTTTATAAGGTAGAAAGAAATATTAATGTGTTTAATAGCTTAAGTTAAGTTTGTTAAGAAGTTTGTGAGTATTTTTACATATCCGACCTATCCGAGGTGGTTAATTTTTCCAATTATTTCTAAATCCGTAAAGTTTCTGATGTTTGACAGATTTGTCCTTCTCTAAAGCATGTCTCATAATCCATTCGCCATAAAGAGCATGGGCCTTTGTACGCATTCTTGTCGATTATCATTGTTGACAAAAAAACACTCAGTACCTAAAAGACTTTGCTATTTTTTATATATCTTTATATTGAATGTCTCAAGAGTTAATCTGGTGACATTGACTGATTTAAGAGATAAAATGTGCAAGAAAATACAAATATCGTTCTACGCTGATGACACAAAAATATATGCCAATCCAATCACAAACCAGCTTACCCTCCAAATGGACTTGGACTCTATTTTAACTTGGTGTTCCCAGTGGTTACTATTCTTAAACGCGGAAAAATGTGTAGTGCTTCGAATTGGTAAAAATAACCCACTTGTGCCGTACTTTGTTAACGGGCAGCCATTAGATTCTGTGTTTTCGTATAACGATCTTGGTGTTATCATAAACAGCAGCCTAACTTGGTCCGACCATATTACTTCTATTTGTAAACGTGCGAACTCCAGACTGTATCTTATTCGGACGTTTTTTTTTGAGAGTTTCAATGCAATCTTTCTGTAAACTCTACACTCTGTACGTAAGACCCATACTTGAATACGCTGGACCAACGTGGTATCCTGATCTGGTTCGAGACAAGACTATGTTGGAAAACGTCCAAAGAAAAGCCACCCGAATTTCTTCGGGACCGAGAAGTCCTTCTTATGCAGAAAGACTTAGTATGGATAACCTAACTTCTTTTGAACTTCGCCGACAACGTGGAGACTTAATTACAACTTTTAAAATATTAAAATTCAATTCTGGAAATCTCGATGAAATGTTTATCATTAATCAAGATGAACGCCTCAGAGGTCATCAGTTCAAACTGAAGAAAGAAAATTTTTCTACAAGATCAAGGCAGAACTTTTTACCAAATAGAGTTTTTGAGTGCTGGAATAACCTTAACGATAACATTGTCTCTGCTCCCTCTACCAACTCGTTCAAAAACAGACTTGACCGTTTTACATTATATTTAAAATATTGTTTTTCTTTTAAACCAAAAATTGTAATTTTATTTCTTTTAGTTGTAATTTTTGTTTTTTACTAGTAGGTTATTAATGAAATTTCTTTGTTTTCGGGCATAATAGGGACTTAGTTCCTCTGCCCTCGCTTATGTATAATAATAATAATTATAATAATAATAATAAATATTTAATCTTATTAGAAACTGGTTAATGTTAAAAAAAGAGGTAAAATATTAAATTCTACAAAAAATTAAGGTAAAGTAATATACTAGAGATAAATCTAGTAGTTCAAATTTTCTATTTGAAATATTTTTTTAAATAAAATTATAGACAACATTCAAATAAAAACTGTAATTTTCTTCAATACAATATTGGCCTTCAGAAATTTTTGTTTTTTGTAAATAGATCTATAAAATATTCTCAAAAAATAGCATTTTCTAGCAATATTCTCCACTTTCCCTTCATCTCTTTCCCTCGCTCACCCGCTCCTCCTTTTGGAATATTCCTCGTGATCAACTAAGCGGCATCAAATTTAGACAATCAATATCGACTTATACTCGTAAAGTGGCTATTTGCGAATAATTTATTTCCCTTTTTGCTCTGGATAGATTGGTATTACTGCAGATGATGCTAATTGAAGATTCCTTGTTCCACAGGCGCATTCCAAAAATGGAAATTGGAAAAAGATCCCTTTTTTATGGAATTTCATTTAGATGGATATGGCTAGCAGAACCGCCGAACGCATTGTTTTAATGTTGGAATGAATAAAAATAAAATAAAATTTAATATAAAATAAAATAGTGTTTATAAATTAATTTTATACTAAAAACATATTAGTTTAAAATTCAATAGCGAAACTAGATAACAGAATTTCTATAAAAAAAATTGGAGGACGGATTATTCGACAATTGTGTACCCTAAGAGTAAAAAATGATTTGTAAATAGATCTTTTTGATACTATTTCAAATGATTGATTGCTGTCATAGATATCTTTGAATGTCTTAATAATAGTAAAAATTGAAGCACGTAATAAAGTAATAAAGTACTTTGGTTTGAAAAGCTTAACATGAACCGAAATCAAAGTAGAGATAAAGTAACGCTAGTGGAATCCACTTCTTTGTTACGCATCGTTAAAAATTGTATTGTTTTTATTGTAGGGTTTAAATTGATTCTTGTCGATATACACCCTTATCAAAAGATATCGAATTTTTACCGTCCAGTTGATACAAATTTAATTTAAAATTAATTTTTCTCACGGAACTGACATTTAACTATCTGGAGAACAACGACTGTTTCCTTCGATGACCAAATTATAACTGACTTCTCCGGTTCTCATGATCGGCTCACAAATTCCCATTTAAAAACGACCGTCCAATCAAAAGCTCAAATTGTGTTTATCATGATTTTGAAAAAGCCTAATTTCGGTTTCAGAGAAAAACTAAATAGCTTACTTTAAAATTGGTTTTGTCAATACACAATTTATACATATTTCAAAAGATTAGAATATGGTCATTTAATACTCGATTATACAAACAATGAAAAGATTAACTTACAGGTAAAATGTCTTCTAATTCTAAACAAAGGTTTTTTGATAATTTTGTTTGAAACGGAAAAAGGTCGTTTGCCAAACAAATTTCTATTCTTATCTACACTAAATCTTATCTTAAATTACTATATACAATTTGGTTATATTGATATCTTAAAATTTTATTTCGATGGATATTTTTATTTATTTTTCTTTGGTTGGGAAAGAAGAAACATAACAATATATAAAAAAAGAATTAATAATCAAATTAGTTTATTTAAAGTCATCATCGAATACTTCATCAAGTATTACAGTGTTATCAGATATTATATCTGGCTCAATTTCAGTGTTTTTACATTTATATAAGGAAGTTCACAATTTTTGAAATCTTGAGACAAACAAGAAATCTTGAGACGTACCTACAAAAAAATATGTTTAGGATTTTTTTTTTCAAATGATATAAAAAATCTATTACACTTGGTTTGAGTCAATAGCCTTTTATTGGGGAGTTATTTCGTTTTTTAAATGCATCTTTTTGAGAATGTGCTGCTCGCCTATACAACGAGCAATACAATTTTCTTAGTCCCTGTTGATTATTCCAAAGCTATGAGAATCTTCAACTGGAAGTACCATCTTTTAATCACATGATCCGTTAAACTTTAGGTTGCATTTTCACTAGTCTTCTCCTCCTTCTATCCTACCATTAAAATTAATTTTAATTTTACCTCTCATTATGTATAACAAATAGAAAACTTTTCATTGGGTTTTAGTTACAGTCATTGCATTTTTGATACCAAATTATGTTTTACTGCTAACTTTTTACATTTTTGTATATATCCCTAAGATAGTTAAATTAAAATCAAGTAGAAACCCATCAACCTACAATACCAGTTATTCCGATTGTAGGAGCAGCTCAAGGTTATGTTCTTTCACTTACATTTTACATCATTAGCGATTTCTCTTATCGTAGACGGACCAACACAACGTTATTATTTTATGCAGATACCGGTGCTCCAATAACAATATGATGAGGAACATATGTCAGAGGTACGATCAAACTCTCCTGAACTAAGCCGACAGACGGAGCAGAAGATAGAGAGTAACTCCTTATCCTCTTAGCAGCTCTTTATACACAACAAGCGGAAGAAAGACGAACCTTTGGCCAAGGGGAGACGACTTTATTTCAGCAAACAGATCAAGTACCTCAGTATAGGATTGTGAAGAACAATGTGAAACGTGAAAATAACCCTGAAGAGGGTAAAAAAAGTCTTTCATCAATGTTCTGTGGAAATCAAACAAACGCAAACATATGATGGAGTACAAAGCAAACATCTGCTCTTTATCTCATATACTTCACTCATGCTTCTAGCTTGAAAACTGATAATTCTGTTCAATGCAAACTAGAAACAACATGACTTTTCCCTATCAGGCATTCTAATCATATATGAGAGACTTACTCTCTCAGCAGGAAATACACACTAAAAACTATTTCAGGTCAAAATGTCTTAAAGGCTCTCTGCTCATATCTTGGTAATGTATTCGTCAAATATCTGTTTCATACATAAAAAACATCAATAAAAAAATTAATAAACAAAATCTAAAAATAAAACCATCTTTTCTACAATATTTCCTATCGTTTTCGCAGGAACCGTTCGTTATAACTAGACTTCGGCAAATATGCAAATAAAAATGTAGAAAATATGCCCATAAATATGCATGTGTTTACCCGAAAATATGCAAATATTTTACAAAATATGCATACAAATAAATGAAAAAATCGTAAAATAGTAACAATTTTATGTAAAAAAAAAAGTGTACATAACTAAATATTTCCTACTATTCATTAAGATTTACATTTATTTTAAGTAACTACATCATTTTTAAGTATGAATAAACTTATTTAGAATTATAGTAACAATAAATGACCAAGTGGTGTTCAAAATTTTCTAACAAAAACTTGTGGCTTCTGTCTGAGTACATATATTTATATATGGAAAAACTTCGTTCAACATCAACTGATGTAACGGGAGCATTTTTCAAACTAACCAAAACATTTGGTTCTAAATTAATTGTTTCCGAAATACTTCCAGCTAGAACACTGACTACTTCAGAAAGAATATGGTAACCTTTATTTTTTTCCATAGTAGCTTCAAATTTTTTTAAAATATCTTTTCCAATATTACCTCTAACGTTCCGACAACATGACGCAAATTCTTTTATTAATGATGTACTTTCGAACAATGACAGTTTTGGTGATTCTAACTGGGTAATTGTTTTTTGAACAAAACTAAAATTTGATTTTATAAATGAAAGTTCTTGTTAAAGCAAGTTACTCTGAAAAGTTTGTTTAGAATTAAAAAGAGATTGGGAACTTTCATCTGTTAACGTATCAATTATGTTCTTTATTTTAACAAAATGATCTGCATAAAAATTAGCTGCTTCTAACCATGTTCCCCATCGCGTTAAAATAGGTTGTGGTGGAAGAGGAATGTTAGGTAGCATTTCTTTATAAAGTTGAATTCTTATAGGAGATTTAAGAAATACTTTTTTAACACTGGATATCATGGTATTTACAAGAGGAAACTTTTTTCGTATTTCCTCTGCAACTCTGTTTAATCCATGCGCTACACAAGTAACATGTATTAAATCTGGGAAAAATATTTTTAAATTTTGTCCTGCTTTCACCATATAAGGAGCAGCATCCGATAAAATAAGCAGTAATTTATTAGAAGGAATAGTTGTTGGAAGAAAAAAAGTTGCTAATGTTTCTTGTATAAAACGCGAAATTGTTAAAGCATTTGTTTTCTCAAGTTGCTGGCATGAAATAAGATGAGATTTTGGTAAGGTATCTTCTTTAAGAACACCAATTAATAAATGAGCAATATACTTTCCTGAGGAATCAGTGGTTTTGTCTACAGATATGTAAAAATAATTATCTGCAATTTCTTCCTTAATATTAATTAACACCGACGAGTATAGCCCGTTCACATTATTTCTTCTTAGAGACCGATCACTTGGAACATTAAGTTTGCAATATTTTTTTAGAAACGAACTAAAATTTACATTTGCTAATTTTGAAAGCGGTATGTTTGCAGACACTAATGCGCGACACAAGTCTTCATTAAAAGTTTCTTGCTCATCTAATTTTTTTGAAGTAGATTGGAAACATTTAGCCATTGAAGTTTGATGTTTTCCTCCTATTTCTCCTTTTTTTGCAATGTGTGAAGCAGTTCTCACATGTTGGTCTATCTGAAATTTCTTCTCACATGCTATCTATAAATAAAAATAAAAACCTTTATTTTAACCCAACCTTTAAAATATAAAAATATACAAGGTGTTTTTGGTTAATCAAATAACTGGTTTGAAAAAAAAACACTCGCTAAGTGTTTTAAATGCAGTATTAATCCACAAATTAGTTTTTGTTACTAACCATTAGTACATCATATAACTTATTTTAAAATTCAACAAAAGTTTTTTTTTTGTTAATTCAATTACAATAAAAATAATTGTGTTTTAGAATAGCTGACTTCATAAAAAAAAGTAAAAGTGAAAAATTTTTCTAAATACACACCATTGTATTGTACCATGGACAATTTTTTCTCACTAAAGGAAGCTATTTTTCATTTAAAAACAACCTACGAGTACTAAATTTCAAGTAAATACGTTTATTGGTTTTAAAGTTATTGTTGTTATTAACTAAAAGAATTTAATTTTTTTAAATTTTAACACCCTGTATCTCGAAAAGTAAATAAGTTTGACCCCTCATTAACTATATCGTTTTGTGCAATTTTTCGAGAAGTATCTACAGTCAAACGTTGTAAGTATCATTTGGAAACACCCTGTATGTATGAAATATTAGATATTTAATAGAAAATATTAGATACTTACAATTTTGCCACAGACTGAACAGTAGATTTTTCCCATATCCATAGACAGCTCTTTATAAGGTTTAATCCAAGTTGAAGCACTGGTTGTTTTAGGCATTATAAAATCACAATCTTCCTTTTTGTTACGCACAACGAGTGTTTACGCTTTGAATATCAAAACAAAAATGATTTACAAATCTGAGCATCAAATTAGAAATGTTTAGGTACCTAATTCAATAAACTGGGAGATTTTGGAAAATCCCTAAATTAGGAACAAAACTATTAGCCGTTTACCTGCTGTTAAGATACAATAAATTTTAGATAGATTTGGGGATTAGATCATAAAATGCAAATGAGCGAACCCTTAGCGATTATCCAATAACTGAATGCCTCAGTGACCCAGACTTTCTAAGAATGTTGAGGGCTACTTAAATTGATCTTCTTTGAAATTGTAAATGTTTTGTACCTATAGAGATTACGTACTTAGATCATTTCTTGATTAAAATGACTACAAAATTTTATACAAGAATTGAAATAAATTGGTATGTTTAAAAATTTTCAAATACAGTATAAAAATCTGAACTTTTATGCACTTTATGCACACTTTTATACAAATATGCCAAAATATGAAATATTTGCATAAAATATGCACAATATGCAAAATATGCAATATGCATATTTGCCGAAGTCTAGTTATAACATAACCAACAGAGATATATACACTCATCAAAAATTATCTCTGTAAGATGCCTTTAATCAGCAGATATAGGTAGCGACTATAGCCTAATATTACGCTATGGTGCGATTTGGCGCGAGCGATTCCAACACAAACAAAAATCAGAGTCGAAGGACTAAATACGGAATCAAAGAAATACTTATAAGAAAAATAATATCAGAGAAGATTGCTGGGATTGAAATATTAGAAAATGATTACATGGAGAAAAACTGAGAAAAAATCAAAAATAACAATTAACGTAGCAACAGAATCACTTGGAGACAGAAAAGTAACGAACACTAACATATTAAAAAAGAAAACTCCATACTTACTTACATATAAGTTTTTCTCTCAGCAACAATGTCGGAAAAAAAGAGATCCTACAAAACATTCACTACAATGTATGCCATTAATCGGACAACTTTATTGAATCATGTAAATATTTTTAAATGTAAATTAGGTAGAAAACCTACTGTACTTACCGAAGAAGAAGAGCGACTAATGGTTCATGCATTAACTAAATTAGCAGACTGGAGATTTTTATTTGATCAAATGCAGTTTAAAATTTGCGTACAAAATTACCCAAGACGAACTGGCAGAATAAATGCTTTTAATAACGGATTGCCAAAAAAATATTAGATTGCTGGTAACATATTTGTTTTGAATTTAAGGTGAATTTATTATTTAACACGTATTTTTTATTGCAGGGTTTGAGAGATGTTGGAAGGGCCTATTAAGTTTTAAAATTGCTCAAAACCTTACCAAGAACCGCGCTGAAGCCTGTTTAGCTGAAGTTTTAGGTGACTTTTATCGATAGCTAAAAAACACTATTGAAAAGAATGGTTTGGGAAATAAACCACAAAATATATTTGACTATGACGAGTCTGGTGTTCATACAGACGTTGAAATCCAAAAAATTTGATGTCGAAAAGGATCTGAAAATCCACATAAAGTTGTAGGTACCGTAACAAAATCAACACGTACACTATTCAGGTTTGCTGAAGTGCAAAAGGAGAGTCTTTACCTTTGTTTGTAATTTATAAAGGTTTACACTTATTCTACCTGGTGCCAAAACGTCCCTGACGAGGTTGTATTTAACTATTCGTCATCGGAATAGATGGAATCAGTTCAGTTTGGGACTTTCATTTTGGGTTCAAAATTGGGATTAACTCTCTAAATTATTTCCAAGGTATTGAAGTAGCAGTGACTTTCCTGAGCACAGCAACACAGTTTAGAAGCACAGTTTTGCTAAAAGATATAGTAAGGGTCCTGCCAAATCCTACAACTCGGAGTAGGATGCACGTATTTAATTTGGATTTTGCGTTAATAGAAGCGATCACTATTTTGTTAACTTTAATTCTTGTTATTTTCGAATTTTTTGCGTTTTGAATAAATTTTGTACCAAAAACAATGCATAATTTAACTTGTTATAATTGGGATTATAAATCACAAGATTCCGTATTTTTTATGTCCGATATATTAGTTTTTTTTTTCTTTTATTGATCTAACTTGTTTTCTTGCTTAATTTTTCTGAATACAATAATTATATTCATAATGTGATCTACCCTTAAGATTTTTAAAATCAGAGAATTGAATCCTTTGGTACGTCCGCACATCAAGAGAGTCTGCTTATTAATATTATATTTCTGAAATAGCTTTGTATTTGCTATTCAGCCTATTATCGAGAAGTTACCGTACATGCGGTTGCTTATCCACTCCTCTCGACGGTCTTGTGACTACTGATGGGTAATTAACTGCAAGATTGTTTGATCCGTGACGCGGTTATGGGGATGTAATGAAGGGCGGAGGACGGACTGCTTTGCCGAAGGCAACAACGCGAAGAGCCGAACAATTGCCACCGATGCAATGTTGCCATCGCTGCCCATTACTATTAGTTAATTACATTAATTGATGTGTTCAGAGGTTATGTTCATTGCTCACAGGGTCGTAGGGGTCCTAATGGTCAGGATGCAAGGGGAAGGAATCAGACAAATCACAACGTATTAATCCTAGATACAATTGCGTAAACAATATTCTAAGTAATTGATGTGTCAATAATAGACAGATTTCTGATTAGCACTATGTAACTGGGACACAATTTAAAAAATACCTAGACATAGGGCAAACTAGAGCATAAACCGACTAAATTTGTTTTTGCATTTCTACCGCATCAAACCTTTCATTCGATTTGAATTTTTTTTTTTTCTATTAAAATGTATTTTTTTTTATTTTCCCAAGTAGGTTGGAAATTCTGATTATTAACAAAAAAACCTATCTTTGGAATTCTTCAAAAAATCTTTCTTTTCGAGTTATTTGCAATTTTTTGTTCAAAAAATGCCTTAATTAGGGATTTTTGGTATTTTTTTTAAACTACTAAATGAATTGCAATTCTATAAAAAGCTAAATAATAACATTTATTAAAATAACGTTTAAGTACAAGTAAGAATATATTAACAATGATTAATGGATTCTATCTTGCTAAAAACATGGACCAAATATATTTCTAATATGTATTTCGAGGAATCTATCGCAAAGCGTGTACGTTTGCAATGATACAACTACGCTGCGCCCTTGGAAATCTTTGTTTAAATTTAAAGCTATGTTTTTAGCAAGATAAAAACCAGTTATCCTTGTCAAAATATTCCTATTTGTACGTTAAGAGACAATATTATTTTCAGATAGGTCTCAAAATAGATTTCGAAAAGGCAAAAAACCGTCGCTCCTATCCGCTCCTTAAAATCAAGAGTTATTCGTGAAGTCATCGATATTGAAAAATAACCTAACAGATTAAACACACGCGATAACGCTAAAAAAATGTCGGCAACATAGCAACCGCCGCTTCAGCGAGTCTCCACCTCAACCGATCCCGCTCAGACCGTTTCCGCGCATACCGTTTCCACGCATACTGAGAGTATAAAAGCAGCTACACGGGATAAGACTGATAATGGTAATCCATTATAATGCAGGCTTGCATTGACGAACTTCCTTGGTGAATACGCGGATATTCTTGAAGCTACACCACTAGCTTACCTCACCCACCTATAACCCAATCCTTTTTCTTACCCCGAAGAGGGGGAGATTGGTTTTTAACGGTTTCCTAATCTCGCTACTCAATGATACCTGTCGGTCTCCCGAGAAAATAGCTGCAACTGTTTTCTCACCTGAACTGGCAGAGATTGAAACTGTCGAACTCTTCGTCGATTTTCTTGCAATACACTAGTTCTGAAGTTGGTCGCAGACGTATAAACGGCTGGCAGGAATAACTGTCAGTAGAGAACACAGTTTTTGTCTTTGCCAGTTTAGACTCGCACACATTCATACTCAAAAATACTCACACATACAACACTCACAATGGCATGATAGTAAAAGAGGTCCTCTTTCTGCTACCGCAGTAACCTCGCCGCTGGGGTCCCTGGACGACAACTAAACCTTGTGCCCGTCACAAATTCCACGGTCGGCTGGGGACGCCTAAGAGACTGATGGAACTAAAGTAACATCGAAATGGTAGCGTCCATTACTGTCATTCCATCATAAACACACTCACACTGGGCTACTTGTGACCAGCTACTTCTTGAAAGGTTGAAAGCTGACGACGCCTGGCCGTTAGATTCAAAATGTAATAGAGTCACAAATGTCGAGGTGTTGAGAAGAATGGGAAAAGATAAAGAGGTTTTAAATACAACTTAAGTCAAAAAACTGCAATATGTGGGGCATGTCATGAGGGGCGAGCGTTATAACTTGCTGCAATTAAGAATACAAGGAAGAATACAGGGTAGAAGTAGTCGCGGAAGAAGACGCATCTCCTGGTTAAACAATTTGAGAACTTGGTTTAACTGCACTTCTGCTGACCTCTTTAATAACAGAATTTTAGTGCCATACACTAGTTCTGAAGTTGGATGTAGACGTAAAAACTGCTTGCAGGAACAATAGCAACTAGACACTCGGTAATTGTCATGTTTAGCTCAAAAACACAAACACTACACTCTAGAAAGAACATCACATCCAGATAAACCTTCCACCTCCGCTTCAACTGTCAACTCCATGTCAACAGCCTCCAAGATGCTCCACTACAACAACTACCACAGTGCCTTTTTTGGGCTGTTATTCTTTTATACCATACCATAACAACATTCAAAGCTAACCTGAAGAGGACCGCAAGATCCTAAACAAGTACACACATGTTCATCCTATCGAAATAAAGAATCTTTACCTATCCCTCTAAATGAACATTGGAAGAAGTAAGACCGGTCATCACTCGACACTGAGGAGTAAACAGATTGAAACCTTAGCGCCGTTAAACTCACCAGTCTTCCGGGTTGAACCGCGTCGATATCCATTTTGCCGAGCTTTCGACATCCTCTCTGATGTCTTCTTTAGGGCTTCCGAAGTCTCAGTCTCCTGAGCCCCCAGACACTACTACACTCACCAGTCACTTCTAGTTCACTGACTAGTTCACTACTACGACTGGGACCAGGGGACGGTTCATTTATACCGTCGATGGTGACGTGGCCTAGGTGGGGGTTAGGGTGGGGATTGACGCGAGAGTTAGCGCGAACATTTCCGACAGTGGGATTTTGATTCGAAGATGGAGGGGGCGATATTTTGTTTATGAGAGGTCTCCATGTAGAAGGTAGCCGTATGGCGTCATCTCTTTTATTAAGGCAATTTGGTCTTTTTTCTATTTCTATGGCTTCTCGGATAATTCTTGGTTTATAAAAGCGCATGGGGGCTATGGTTCTGGAGTTTTCGAAATCAATTTTGTGACCTGTATGAAGATGGGGTCCCCGATCCTATATAGGCCAAACAAATCGTAGAATTCAAAATAGGATTTATGAACATTCCATTTCTGTTCGCAATTCCGATTCAATTTCAGCTCTCGGTCAACACCATCTTCATACAGGTCTTAAAACTTTATTTTACATTTTTACATAACGTGTTAGTCAATAATACCTAACTACTTTATATATATATATATATATATATATATATATATATATATATATATATATATATATATATAATTAACTCTTATATAGTTTTACTCTCAACATATTTGAGTCAACATGCAACAAATGCTTTCAACGTTTCCTTTTGTCTTAGAAAACGAATGGTAGCTTTTCACTTAATCCGATCCGTTGCCGAAAGTAACATTTCAATAGAATCTTTTTTTATTTGCCAAGGACTCCAATTTAATTAGCGTGGAAAAAACGGCGAACGGTCGAATAAAGAGAGCTTTTCAGTCCTGTTTTAATTCCCTTATTGAATTTGTGGATCGGTTCGATTACAAATGTTACGCGGATTATTATTAGAAGCTGGGAAGTGCTTTCTTTCATTTTCTGTTTTACAAAAAAAAAAGGAATATTTGCTTTGAAAATATGAGTAGCTTTTTAGACCATTTTCCGTTTTTTTATAAATATTGAACGAAATTAACGCAATATTTTTTATGTATAGTAAATGAAGTCAAAACTTCTATGTGATGGTGATCCGATAAAACCAAAAAATACAACAACCTTGGCTGTTGTTGTAACGGGAGCATTATTTAAAAAATCACCAATTTGTGTACTCATAAAAATCTTAGCTCTCTTGACAAAACAGTTTGAGAACCCCTGTTCTAAACGGTGAAGCGATACCATATAGTCACAACAAATTGATACAGGTTGTGTAAATATTCTCAGTGCAGTAAAAGCTAATCTAACTAAAATGTTATACCCAAAACCATGCACTTTCATATAAAAACTAATAATGTTGATGATACAGAGGTGTCGCTTTTAATGGAAGCTTTGATGTTAATTATTTATTCTTGATTATAGTAGACAAAACTACGATTTTACTTTACTCAACTATCCTTCCAGTGTACTATTTCTCTATATCCTGATTTCAAACTAATTTTTACTGATGCCTCCGAAAGCAGGAATGGTGTAGTTGCTGCTGCTATTTACGAAGAGAGATAGAAGATGAATATATTTATTAGTTAGGACCTTAACCAAACATTTGGTGTTACATTTTAGGAGATGCGAAAGAGATTTTATAAATAATTGATTATTTAATTAATAATCTTAAGTTTTTGGCAACGAAAACTTATCGTTTTATATATATTACTTAATGTTTTTGTCTAAAGTAACAATCCAAAAACCCAGATAAAGTAATCAAGTGGCACACTATTTACTTAATTGAAACGAATAATCCATTACGTTGGAAGCAGGAAGGCGTAGCGAGGAGAAAAAGCCAAACCAAAACAAAACAAGGTATTATCTAGGCCAGATCGTCGCTTAAAGCTGCGCAATTTTATTGCCAAAAAGACGTTGTTAACGAATATTTATACCTACACAACAACAAAGAAATATTGGTGTGGTATTATTAATGAAATATAAATTCTGTATAAACGCTGTAATTTAAGAAACGCAAAAGCTTTAAAAATACTTTAAAATACTAACTGGATGGATTAGTCAAAAAATAAATGCATAATACAGACATGAGAGTATTTATTATGAAAAATTAATATAAATAATATACACACATCAAAACAATCTAGGGGACATCTATATTAACAGCTTTAACCCTTAATAAGACATGGGATATAAGGAGAATTAATTTGTTTGTTTATATACTTTTGGTATCTAAAGGAGGTAAATAAAACATATTTTTGTTGAAATATAAAATAATTTAAAAAAGTAATAAAAAAATAGTGGTGGGAACTATTTTCCCGTTGTTCTTTAAAAAAATTTTGTAGGTGGGAAATCAATTAACCTTATACAGTTTGTGAAACAATTTATTAATTCAAAAATACAAAAATGCATATATGGGTGACAAAACTAATTTAGGTCTCAACTACAGCAGTGTGGAATGATTTAAAACATTGTTTTGGGCATAAAGCTACTTGACAATAACTACATATAATGTTCGTTCGTTTTTCTTCTTTTTTTGTTGAGCAAAATCTGCATCTTGTATAATTTTTTTGAACATCTGGTAAATGTGGTCCTACATTTCTCAGCCGAATTTCGTCTGGAACACCAAAGTTGCCCGTTTTTTTATTTTTAAATATCACAGGTCGAGATGCCTTTACTCTAAAGTCACCTATGAGAGCTCTTCCAAGGCGAAGCCTAAAATCCTTGTGAGAAGTATTTTTTGATCATGAATTCTTGTGTACGTCTTCTTTCTAAAAGAAAGAAGAACAATCTCATCCACGATTTTCTAGACTTCCTGCTTATGGGATATGATGCCCTAAAGTGGTCAAAGTGATCAACTCCTCCCATGTTTAGTGTATAATCTGCAATAACTTTTGGGCACATTATATCTTTCTTTGTGCCATCTCTTTGTGTACGTTTTATCATGGTTACTTCATGTGGTTGATTAGCAGTTGTAATAACCGTGACTTCTTTGGTATCCAACCACTTTATTGCTGTTATAGGGCCACTGCTCAAACAATAGAATTCATTCTTTCGAAGTTTTTCATTTTTGGTTTGCTTTTTCCTCATGAAATCGGGCAAACCTTTGCGATTAGGTCCAACTGTACCTATAGCATACAGCTATTTAGCATATAAATCTTCCAACAGTTTGCAACTCGTAAAAAAGTTATCAAAAACAACCACAGATTTGTGTGGTATATCTTGGCATAATTCAGTTACAACCTTGTATCCCAAGCCATCATTTTCAATGCCTTCAGTTTTTCCTTCCAGTATAGATAATAAACTGGTACAGATACCCAGTAATAGCATCATACTTTGCCCAAATTTTATAACCACGCTTAATCGGCTTCTTGGGCATATACTGTTTGATAGAACTACGTCCTTTAAATTTCACCATACATTCATCAATAGAAAATCGACTTCCAGGTTTGGCTTTTTCTTTGAAAACTTCATTTAGTCTATTTATAAATGGTCTTATCTTATACAGTATATCAAAGTTAGGTGAACCTCTCTCTGCAGCTGCTGAATTGTCATTTAGATGGATATTTTCTATTAATTTTTTGAACCTGGTTATTGTAAATTTGTTCTATTAGATCACAAGGGAAGAAATTCTCAAAATAAAATATTGGTTGACTTTTATGGGTGAATTGAACATTTGACTGTAACACAGGCTCAAATTTTGGTATTTCTGGAACATCTGTTTCAGAGGTCCATTGTCCAGTAAAATTAGTTAGCGTAACCACTGGACTCTGTGCTACCAAAACACTTTGATTTTCTTGTGGGTCATTCTCAGATGTTCTTTCAGTTGTGGAATTTACATCTATGGTTGTAGAAGGAACAATTTCATCAGATTCACCAAGCAATTGCCCAATTCTGCTATCAATAACATCTCCATCGGACTTACCGCAAACAGAAGTAGATGGGGATGGTATAAAAATGTCATCATCATCATCAGTGTCGAGATCAACATCAGACCAATCTTCTTCTAAGGCAGCAAGGAGTTTACGTTCTGATAATCCCCTTCTTGAATTCATAATCCTAAAATATAACAGAAATTTTAATGTTTCTGGTGCATGACTTTTGCGTTTTTTTTTATGGAATTGGATAAGGGGAATAATTTTCCCACCAACTTCAAAGACAAAAATAACTATCTTTTCATAAATTTGTATAACAAATTACAATGTATTTAGCTTGACCAAACAATATATATATATCAATAATACAATAACTTTGTACTTACCAGAATTTTTGGAGCCGATTCACCAAATAATTTGCAAAATTGTAACAAAAATCAACTTTTAGCGGCAAGAAATATCATTACCTATGAAAATCTAGTTATCGATTGTCAACTAAAAATCAGATCCATGGAATAACTGTCAGAATAGTTGGTGTATTTATCCATGAAATGAATACGTAATATCACAAAATTCAACAATCTGTGTATTGACAGCGACAATCGAAATTTGGCGGCAAAGTAAAGTGGGAAATATGTTCCCGTTATCTTATTAAGGGTTAAATCAGTGTTTGCTGCAAATACAAAAACAAATTTATGTTTTTAATCTTTTGTGTTGTTTTGTCTATTATTGATCAACTTAAACGGCAATGCTGATAAGAATGGCTATAAAAAAATTGTATAGCTTCAATATGCGTTTTTTGTCTATATGATAAAAAGTAATATATCTTTATTGGTACTTGATTTTCAATGTCTATGTGAGTTTTTATTTAGTTTTGCAATTTCCAATAACGGGAGACGTAATTTAAATCGCAAAATTCAGTGGCGTACTATCGGGATTCTTCAAGCTGGCAGAAGTCAAAGAGTTGCTGAGGTTCTCCACACGAATAAAAGTAGCATTGGTCGTTTGTGGTTAAGGTGTAAAGAAACTGGTGATGTTGCTAAATGTCATATAGCCGAACAAGTACTACCGAATTTTTTACAAACAAATCGATCCATTAGAACAGGTCAAGCCAATAAAATATATGCACGCATGGAAAGAGCACTATTACGAGAACGAATACACGACACTAGACGGAATTTGGCGAATGTTGACAACGAGCTTCTAGATTTGTTTTATATTTTGAGCAGCAGGTTGAAATATGCAAATTGAAATAAGATTAAATCCATTTGCTACAGAATAAAGGAAAATGAACTCGGAAGAAACACTGAACGCCAGAAAAATAACTACGAACACTTTACAAAATAAAACACAGAAAGAACAGTAGGCAACCTTTCAGATAAAGTTTGAACCCCAGCCGAAACATTATTGCTAGGCAAAGGGGAAAATTTTTCGTTTGCTCCTAAAGTTATACCCAAGGAAGATATTATTACGCAACTTACCAATCGAAAAAGCTGAAGAAATAAGGACAGCGAAAATTTTTAATAAAGCTAAGACACCGAAAAATGACCTAGTCACCAAGAAATCTGTGCCATAAAATCGTTAAACGCAGACAAAGATGTTGTAATTTTACCAGCAGACAAGAGAAACCACCGTCGTAATGAAGATAACCGATTACAAAATGAAAATATAAAATCTTCTAGATCCATGCGGTATATAAAAGACTTAAAAAAGATCCCACAGAAGTCACCCTACCAAAAATTAATAGACTTATAAAATCTTCGTCCATACCAGAGGATACAAAGCCAAGAATATGCAACAGCGAAGAAAGAAATAAAATACAGAAAGACTATGTATCTCTACGCCCTATTGTGAGCTGCATAGGGTCTCCGTCTTACAGCCTTGCTAAATATCTGTCCAATATTTTACAACCACACATAGGAAAAAACGATGCCTTTGTAAAAGACGTCGCCCATTTCATCGAGAAGATCAAAGGAATAACTTTACAGGAACGTGACATTCTTGTTAGCTTTGATGTTGAAGAGTTCCCCCAGAAGACGTTGTGAATTTATTTGAGGGACTAGTTTCCAAGAATATGGTAAAATTATACCGTATTCGCCTCACTATTACCTACTTTTCATGAAAAGACCAGATTTATGAGTAGATAGATGGAGTAGCAATGGGAACCCCCTTAGGCCCGGTCGTAAGCTTTTCATGGAGCATCTAGAAAAGAGGGCAATGGAGTCACCATACAAGCCAAGGGTATGGTCTAGATACGTCGTTTTTGTGATTTGGGGTCACAGAGTAAAAAAACTTTACGGCTTTCTGTCTTATATAAACACATTACAACCAAATATTCAATTTATGATTTAAACAGAGAAAGATCAACAACTAGCGTTCCTAGATGTATTAGTAAATCGAAAGAAAGGTTACTTAGGACATAAAGTGTATCGAAAACCTACACACACGGACAGATATCTAAACAGGAACTCAAACCATCCAGGCCAAAAACAAGGTATCATCAAAGCTCTGGCGGAGAAGGCGAAGAGAATTTGTGAACCCCAGCATCTGCAAAGTGAACTTCTTCATATCAAAAAAGCGGTTACCTTTAATGGGTATACCAGAATAGAAGTACATAACGATTTCAACGATTTCATAACATAACGATTTCATAACAAACAACGTTTCTAGAAGAAAGGACGAAGAAACAGCATGTATAGGCAAAGCGTTCTTGCCCTATATATCGGGGGTAACAGACAGAATTGAGCAAATACTTAGAAAAGCCAATGTAAAGACCATTTTCAAGCCAACAAAGAAAATCAAGGACTGTTTAAGATCGGTGAAGGACATAAAAGCCATTGTCATGAAATGAACATAAAAGCCATTGTCGTTTAGGACATATCGATAAATCTGCCGTTGCCGAACACGCTTTGGGAAGAGGAGAACATCGGATACTGTTTGAAGAAACGCATATGCTGGATAAAACATTACAGTACTATCCACGGTTATATCGGAAAGCGGTGGAAATATATAAGCATCCAAATAATTTTAATCCGATAGATGGAGGACTAAGAATTAACCAAACATGGATACAGATATTAAAATCCACAAAAACCCTAAAATCATGAAACAAGAAAAGCTACAAGGAGGCGAGTAGAAAATATAAATATGGCCCCCGTAGTATAACGCGGCGTCAGTTTAGAGGACGAAAAGGAAAATGCAGTCAATCAGAAAACACGCCAAAAAAACTCTGGCGAGAGGGTACGTGTCTCTTTTAGGTTTTTAGGACTCTGGCGAGAGGGTACGCTTTTAGGTTACGAACAATATACACGGGGTGTGTGATGGCCGTATACACCTAGGAATGCACACCCCAACACACGCACTCTTTACGATAAGGAAAAAGGGAAAGAATTGTTGCCCAGCACCAAGGAAGTCAAAAAAAAATTGTGTTTTCTGATTAAATTACTTATTAAAAAATAATTACTTTTGATATTTTCATTAACGTTTTACTGTAAATCTAAACTCACAAACTCAAATATAGAAGGGGCCCGTCAGGCCTTCTATATTTTACCGCAACGCGAACTAGGCCCTTAAGGCAGATCAAGTGAACTGATCGCGAAATCCGAGCACTGAGGTCATGTGCGGCATACAAGGGCTTGCTGGCCGGACCCCGCTCAGATGCTCAGCCGGCGAGGAAAACAAAATTTATTTTTGCCAAATCGGCGGCTGAGTGACCGGGCACACACTCTTTCCGGACATAGAGTCGTCAGCTCAGGCTGGCGGCTCTATAGTCGGAACACACGCTCTTTTCTTTTCTTTTTTAGGGACTCAAGTCCCGACGTAAAGTTAGAGTAACTTCTATAGAGTCAGTAAAGTAAATAGGGAGAAAAGCCTACATGTGGCTACCCCTACAGTTAGGTGGCATAACCACAGTCATTAAACAGAGGGTGTCTCATTACCCAGGGCACCCTAAGTAACTTTCAGATCATACGCCTCCTCACGTAAGTCACACGATGAGGAGGGGTGGAGAAAAAGCCTGGGGGTCAGATAGGTACCACTTCGATTAGCGAAATGTGACCGGTTTGATCTTCGGACATGTGGATCCCACTCTTAAAATGGTATACACATGTTCCTAGGGGCAGGGTTGATCACTGTGTATGTGTGTGTGTGTGTGTGTGAACGCGGCGTCAGTTTCAGCTTACAATCGAAGCAGTAACATCTCCAAAAGATGCCAACCCCTAGTGTTGGCGAAACGTCGAGAACTATTCTCAGAAGACAACGGCCTAGCAGCCCGAACAAACAGTTTAACAATATCAATAAAAATACGAATTGTTTTAATACATTTTTAAATACATACAAATACTTATGTGGTTGGAAGTTAGTAATTAATCTAAGTTTAACATTTACTAAACATAATATGACAGTAAAAACTATGTTTTTTTTTATTTAGCTTTATGTGTCTCGACAGCGTAGGTCACTGACACATAAACTATGTTTTTGTTAAATATCTATAATAAAAATGATATTCCACAAAAAAGAGGAATTATACCTTTATCAATTCTTTGTTATTTAAATGGCTAAACCAATATAAATTTGCGAATTTACAATTTTGCGAACGAATGCGATCAGATGGGAAATCTGTAAATACACATTTATTTTGGGTTTTACATCTGGTCTAATACTTATAGAACCAATCAAACGCAAGCAGTAAGTTTCAAGATGTACTCCATCCACGCCGATAATACAAAATAAGCTGTCGAGCACATTGAAACTTGCCATATCATGATTCAGAAAAAAAGATAATTCATGCTCTTATTAATTCATTGTTAATTAAATGGTTAAACCAATATAAGTCTTTTTGCGAACGAACGCGATTGGATGGGTAATCTGTAAATAAACATATATCTTGGATTTTACACCTGGCCTAATACTTATAGAACAAATAAAACGCAAACAGTAAGTTTCAAGATGTAATCCATTCACGCCGATAATACAAAACGAGTTGTAGAGCACGTTGAAAGTTGCCGTAGCATTCACCGTTAATGCCGTTTATTGTCTCTCATTTGATTAGAAACTCCATTGACAACATTACAGATAAATCGAGTTCGTTTCCCGACTAAAACTAAAATAAAAAAAAAGTTGATACAAGTCGAAGACTAAGCGTCTCGAGACAGTTGGACAATACTGTTCGATGTTAGTTGTTGTTTGTTCTTTAGTTTTAGTTTCTGGAAGTTTTTGTTGTTTTCGATGGAATCAAAAGAACGTTGCTGGTTGGATTAACAACAATGGCGAGGCCGAGGACGAGTTTTGCTACTAAACTTTATGTAAAACGAGAAACAGATACAGATCTAATTATTTCGCCATACGTGTGTATATTGTCGTATAGTTTGATAAGTATAATTGTTAAGTTAAGTATAATTGTTGATAAGTATAATTTAATTCAAATTAAATTAAAGCTTAATAATATATACTCCATTAAAAAGTTATTAATATTATAGTTGAATAATATATAGTTGAATGCTCAAATCTATGAATTTTACAAATAAAAGGCAAATATCGCGCAGGGTTTTTATTAAATGCTGCCTAAGTACTCTTGCTCTCAGAGTATCTTCAGGGGCATTTTGTCAAAAATTGTTAACTATGGAACACATTAATGAATGTTATAAACATTAAATACATTTACAAAAAATCTAACACTAGACAAAGAACAAACAGTTTAAAAATTGTTTCGATGCTATATTGGGCAACGGCAGGAGACAGAATTCATTCTAGATAAAACTATTTGGATAAAACATGGAACATCTAAGGATATTTTGTAAAAATATTTGTAAAGATAGACAAGTTACAAATGATTCATCAGGCATTTACTGAAGGTTTGTCTAGTCTACTAGATGAAAATTTCAAACTAGTAAAGGTCGTCATTTGATTACTACTCATTTTTGCAGTAGACAAGTGATTTGCTAATTAAGGATTGTTAGAATCTGTTGCAAATTCTACGAGTGATCATACGAATTCCATATTGATCAATTCTGTCATAGTTATGGACAATTAGCAGTTACCAGTTAAGATTTAAAAAACCATTATCTAACACTAACTGGAAAAAGATTGATAGATTGGTTAACAAGCAAAGAAACAATGGTAGAAGAAGGAATACTCATAAAAGAGATATCATAATTTAAATTACATTCACCAAAATTAAGTATTACGGTAAGGTATAAATGTTTACTAATCTGAACTCAAACAAAGGGACATATCGCGAAAAACAATACCACATTTAAACATTAAAGCTATTCGTTAACTACTTAATGATTCAATATCAAATATTGCATCTGAAAATAATTGGCAAAAGCTATAAGAGAGATCACAGCAGAGCAGTATGGTAATAGAGCAAACAATAGTGCCCATTATAATTTTTTTGGGAAATGGCAAAGTGATGGATATGTAGTGATAACGTATTCCCATATTTCTGATGTCTTTATCAATGTTATCAGGAATCTTGTTCTAGTTGTTCCTCTTCTTTGAACAATGAGTCTATCAAGGAGCGTTTTTCTAGCTGGTTCATTTTGTTTCATCCGCATTACATGCCATATCCACCTCAGACGTCCTATCTTAGAACGTTTGAAGTGAATATTTACTGCTCCGTTGATTTGCCTTAGTATTGCCTTAGGAGATTGAGCCCAAAATAGCATTTGCTGGTTGTGCAAATTCTGCGGTTTATCTATGCAGTAGTATTATTTTCAGTATTAACGAGAGCCTTAGTTACGTTCTGCAAAAGTGTCCCGCATCACCCTGGCACCGTATCAAGAGACTCGACCAGCTCGTTACGTACCTACGCAAAGCAGCGAACAGAAAGGGTGGATTTGCGAGGTTGAGCCGAGAATTCGATGCTCCGACGGGATTCTTAAGATATCTGACCTTGTCGCGCATCGGTATGAGCAGGTAAAGATAGTTCAAACACTCCTGACCATGGAGCTGCACGAAGGCGGAGTCAAATTCACGTAAAGGCAGAAAGGTTCTATTGTAAGTGGAATTATACAGTGCATAGTACAATGTGTTTCGCATGGAAGTGGGGACTAAACCAAATTTCGTCTACTGCGCCGTGGTCAGGAGTGCTTGCACTATCTTTAATTATCGTGGACGTTGCCGTCAGCTGGGCAACTTTACTTTATGACAGCGTAGATGTTTGTGTTGTCCTTTCGTGTCTGTGAATGTCCCATTTTACTACACATTTTCTCATATTTTTACTACTTTCAAAACTTTACGATAGCACGATAGTACGATAGTGTGCTTGGCATTGGTTTCATTACAGTGGGGATAGTCGGTCTCGCAGGATTTTAAGCTGGCCAAACATCAGGCCAAAAAGGGCCATACGCTGCTGGTCTGTTGCTTTCCGGATCGGAACGGGGAGGAACAGACCAGCAGGATTGGGCCGGTTTTCGGATGGCGGGGGTTTGGTTGCGTGATGATCATAGCCACCCAGCCCGCATCACCCGGCCTTTAAACCAAAAGAGGTTGTGGCTCCACTCTGATACCGTTCCCAGGTATACAAATTCGTTCACTCCTCGATGACGTCGTGTTCTATAACAAATGGTCATGGGATTTGTGGTTGTGTATTTATTTTCATGTACGTTGTTTTCTTGGTGTTTATTATTAAATTCATTTTTGCAGCTAATTCTTTTAATGCTACACACGCCTCTCGTACAGCATTTTCCGTTTTCTCAGCAATATTGATATCATCAGCATAGGCAAGGATTTGCACTGCTTTATTATAATGTTGAACCAATGGTTGTAATTGAACAGTACGCAGGAGAGAGGTCTTCCTGGCACAGGCCGTTATTTATATCTAAAGAGATCTTTGTATCTAAAGAGAAAGACATATTTTTGTTTTATGTATTACTGTGTTCGAATTTGATCGATCTAGTCTTTTTTTTTTAATTCTTTTCTCAAAACTAAAACATGAAGTTACAAATGGGAAATAATTAAGTTTTTTTCTTTAGTTTTATTACTGTAATGTACAAATTATATGGTATGTGACGGATTTGCTACTAATATCAGTTCCTAATATCAACTAAAGTACCGAAATTTATTTTAGTTTCATTTATTTTAGACATACAAAAACATAAACCGATGGTAGATACTTTTTTTATAGATGGATTATCTGCGTTATAAAAACCACTTCGATTTTTAAAATCTCGACAATATCTTTTGTTTTATCTTAGAAGAACAGCTGATACAAGTATATCGGTAGAATCTAAACGCTAACTATAATCTAACCGCTAACAATCTGGCCACTAGTGTTGTAGATTTATTGATTAAAGAGCACCTAAGAAGAAGAAATTATATGGAAAGATCTAAGTGCCTTTCACATCACTAACAAGATCTAAAAGTTACACTAATAAAAAGCCAAACAAAACATATTTGGAAAGGTATATTGAAAAGCTATATTGGTTGGTAGTCTTTTATATCAATATTTTATGAGTATGGTGATCGATTTTTCTAATTTTTTTAATATTTTATTAGCAGTAAAATTGTCGTCTTAATGTGTAGGTACTGTTTCGATACGTTATAGACTCTCCTAGGAGTTCATAGAATTTTTCCATTTATTCGTCTACGTAAAGTATTCCTTAATGTGCATATTTTCTTGATATTGAGAAACCAACTCCATCAAAACTTTCATTTCTCTACCCTTAAAATTTAAGATGTTTTGGGATTCTAATTATATGCAATTCTCGCCTTTTCTTTTAACCTCGGATAGTCCAATGATATCCCATTACAGGTGTTTAACTTATTCTAGTTCATAAAGTTTTTGGTCGTTAAACAAAGTTTGTTGTCTGTTTATGAGAATTCTTGTCTCCTCAGATCCGATGAGACATCTTATTATTTAAGATGTAAGATTTGCCACGATGTAATCAACCTATTCATGAATCAGTTCCATAATCATACCCTGCTATAATTCCAAAGCTCTAGTGGTATGAAGAAAGCCTATTATTGAAGCGAAGATCGTTTTATTACTTTTTTTTCTCTACGTTAGTCATTACTTTTGTTTTATCTACATAAGTTATAAATACCGTATAAATGTTTAGCCAGAAAAAACTTACCCCCTTGAGTGGTAAGTTTATCTTACCTGTGGCTCAAATGTACCGATAAGAAATGACGTCATAGTTTTCAAAGTTGTTATTATGTCATATTGTAGTACTGTTTAATATATAGTTCATTATAAATTAAAAAATCCCATTAAAAAAACCCATTAAAAATCTTCCAAGAACTTGTAAACTACACATCTGCTACAGTTGACAGCCACACCAAGACTGGCTCATCATAAAATGAAATTTGTGCTGCGACTAGTGCGATCCCAATTAAAAAGCATAATACCATCGTACCCAAATATTGCATGGTATAAATGGAAATGTACTTAAGCAATGCTTCAGAGAACTTGAAAACTCTGGGGATAATAGCTTTGGCTTGGTATGGGTACACTGTCGTATCTGACCACATTTCGGCTCACTTATGGTAATAAACTGAAAGCAACAAACATTGAGGGAACGTCGGATTCTGTCTCTTCAGAAAAAAAACGCAACGCCCCCAATCACAATCCTACAGACAAACATCCAGTATATTAAGACAACTTCGGCAAAATTTCCTTTTTGTTATAAGAAGTTTCGATATTTCCTTGAAACAAAAGCCTTTTACATACCAGTGCAAGATAAAAGTGTATCGGGTTTGGCGGAGAGTTTATATACAGCAGATTTGCGGAAGCCCCGAGGACTTGTATAATAGTTAATGGAGAATGTTTAGTAAGGCTTCATTACGATCAGTGTAGAATAGACGGTTTGCAGAGAAAAAATATATACAATTAGGTTTCTCCTTCGTATTAGGAATGCTGTATTTCTATTATCGCGAAAATTTTGTTTCTAGTATACCTCAACATCATCATCATCATCATCATCATCCTGCCCTCATTTATCATGTTCACTGCTGGACACAGGCCTCCCTTAAACTCCTTCATTTTCTACGATTTTGTGCCCTTTGTTGCCAATTTTTGGTGATATGCCTGATGTCGTCAGCCCAGCGTGTAGGTGGTCTTCGTCTACTATGTGTGTCTGCTCTTGGCTTCCAATTTGTAATTTTGCTCGTCCATCGTGAGTCGTACATTCTCTCTACATGGCCTGCCCAGTTCCCTTTCAGTTCCGCTATGCGTTCCACAGCATCAGCAATACTTGTCCTTCTTCACAGATCTTTGTTTCTTATTGTCTTACCGGTCTTGGTAACAGTAATAGTTTCCGCCGGTAATACGCATTGGTCAAATACTTTTCTTTTGAGGCTAGTTGATATGTTGGCCCTAAGTGTGTAACCGTTTCAAAAGATTTAAAAGAAAATCATTATAAATTTCGATTATTTTTTTTAAATAAAACTACTAACCCCATCTATCTGTCAAGTACCTGTAGCCGACTTAAGGATTCTTCTGTAATTCCCAAATATATCCGGTAGATGAGCCTATTCATCAACTTGTCACTCACGCCCAGTTTCAGAGAGCGCAAGAATAGCGTCTCCCTCTTTTCTGTTAAGAACGTCCGACCGTTAAGACGTGTTTCCGAAGTGAGTCTCATTTAGAGGTGAGCTAGGAAATCCTTTTCTTGTCCATATTTCAGATAGATATTTATGTTTAGACGCTTATTGGAGAGGCTATAATGCTGATATATTTCTGATACATGTCTCAAGATAATATTGGTATGGAGTTATTTCAAATCCTGGTCCAATAGCCATATTTTTTTATGGAATACCTAACCCCTCTTATCTAGGATGGTGGTGGATTGATATAGGATGGAGCCGAATCAATGGTTTATTTGGTTGACTGATTAAATAAGAAAAGAAACAGAGCAGATTCAGGTTGTACCAATTTTTGAATGAAAAAAAAATGTATGTCAAAGAATGAAAATGTAGTGAAGTGTTTTAATTTTATTTAAAGGTTTATTTTCTCTATTATTCCTAGTTGATAAATAACTATATTTTTTCAATGTAAACAAATTTCGAAATTTGGGGTTAATATATATATATATATATATATATATATATATATATATATATATATATATATATATATATATATATATATATATATATATATATATATATATATTCATTTACTTTATAACTAATTCTTAATTTAATACGATACAAAGCTTTTTTGTTTATGGTAATGTAAACATGAAATGGTATTTTGGTATCCTTTTAGGATGACATAACTTTTAATGTTTTCTTTTTGTTCATTACTAAGAAATAATAAAGTATAGTTTTCTTGTAAACCTTCGATAAATCTTAATTTTTTTGCTCGTCCCCTTCGAGAATAAACCAGGGGTGGCGTCCAATAATAAATTATAATTTCATATTATCTAATTGTGCTTGGATTTAAGATACGATATAGTTTCTATATGTTTAAAAAAAACCCCGCCCAACACTCTTCGACAACGAGCGATTCTGGCCTTGCATATAGCATTGTAGTACGCAGTGCTACAAGTGTGTCTCGCAGTTTTTTAAAGTCTACCCACGCTAAAGTATTTCATTTTTGGATTTCGCATGTATGGTTATCCCTGCTGATTCTTATTTGATGATATACCTGCAACTTTTAAATTCTACTTGGTATTCTCCCATTACCTTTTCGTATTCGCTTACCATAACTAATATAATAATCCTCAATTCGTCTCCTCTTTGCTGATAGTATACAGTAATTTAAATAAATACCTTATTATGTCTTTTGCGATAAAAATAATTTCGATTTACTAATTTATTGGTGGAAGTTATGGTCAAATATTTCTTTAGACCCTTTTTCTTAGTGTAAGTGCGGAATTGCAGCTGCTGTGTCAAATCGAACGAAATCATCCGAGTGTTTCTTTTTTTCAGTAACTGGGATGTTAAAATAATAGACCGGCTTCTTGTCGAGGAACATTTGAAGTGTGCTTCGACTCGCCTTGGGGCAAGTGGATGGTAATTTGATTTTTACAAGAGCCATCGAGAAAGTTATAAGTGCAATTTTAATTTTTTGGAGAAGCAATTTCTTGGTAATTTTTTTAATTTCAACCTCGGAC
This sequence comes from Diabrotica undecimpunctata, assembly GCF_040954645.1. Lineage (NCBI taxonomy): Eukaryota > Metazoa > Arthropoda > Insecta > Coleoptera > Chrysomelidae > Diabrotica > Diabrotica undecimpunctata. Next base: position 165,300,932 of record NC_092804.1, read on the forward strand.
ACCTTAAGATTTGTTTTTAAGAAATGGACTACTGTTACTACGAAGGTGTTTAACTAATTTCAATAAATTGTAGTTTTGTTGAGGGAATAATAAACTTTGGATTTGTCATCAAGATAAATTTATAACAAATTTATACTTTAAATTTTTATTTGATTTACTTAAAAATTACATAAAATTTGATTGTACGAAAATCTGATTTAATGACTGTGTGTTTTTTATTTTAGATTTCGTATTAAACCTTTATCTAATCTTGTAGATTTTTGGCTACATCAACTTTAACACGTTAAACCTCAAAGCATTTGACGTTCTGACTTAAAACAAGGAAAGAACATTGTGATCACTTTTGGTGTACCCGGTCTGTGGATAAAATTTTTTGTTCTTGGTTTTAGTTCAGACCATGTGCATCAGGTTGTGCCACACACTTTGTAGCTTTTGGATTTCTCTGATGGTATTTTTTTTCCCGTAAAGTTTTACCTCATATCTGATGAAGTATGGTACAAAAGCTATACCCGGTTCACAATTTGTTGATAGCTCACTACAAATTTAACCCTAATTAGAAAACTGAAATACAGAGAGGATAAGTAATACGATATAATAGTAAAAACCAACCTAAAACTGACGGTTTAAGACGTTTTCGACTAACCCACCTTATATCTGAAGGAATACAATACCTTATAATCCTATTACGGGGGTATTTTGAATGGTTAGATATGAACGACCAGTGTCGTAGAGTATATGATTGAAACATTTATTTAAACTAAATAAATATATTTTTTAAATTGTACTTATGTAAATTGTATTTTTTAATAAAACTTATTTATTTTATTCAAAAATAATAAGTTTCTTGTCATTTGTAAAAGATACATTTATTTAATTAAGGAAAAAGGCGCCAAATGTCGCCTGGCAAAATTTCCAATGTGTTTTAAATGTATCCATTATTTTCGAATCCGGAGAAAACTAATAAATATTTGTGAAAAATTTAAACGCAGAATGAAAGATTACATTATTACTCAGGTCAGAAAGTCCCTGAAAACTTCTGCAGTGTTTATTTTAATATGTTATGTAACAGGAGTGAAAATAAATGAGAAAATATAGTATAATTTTTAATTGAAAATATTGCATGCAAAAGAAACTTTTTATTTATTCTAAAAAATATTTCATTCTGCTTTTAATTTTTCAAAAATGCTTTTTAGTTTCCTCAGGATTTGAAAAAAAAATGGATACATTTAAAACACATTGAACATTTTGACAGGCGACATTTTGCGCCTTTCCCCTTTAATACCTTACGATTACAACTACTATTACTTACCTTATATAATTACGATTAGAAAACTATTCAAATTCAAAATAAATAGGATCAACTTCGGAATCCGAGTCGTCTTGAGGGTTAATAATTAGGTTAATAATCTCTACGGTCGCATCAATTATGTTATCAAGATTCTACATTTTTTGTTCTTCTTCTATTACATATCTTACTGCATCTTTCCAGTTTTGTTTTGTAATATGTTATAAAGACTCGTATAACAATTCACGTACAACTTGTATTTTATATGACGTATTTTTTCTATCCACATAACATTTCATTTGTGCTCAAATGAGTTCAATTGGATTTATTTCGCAGTGGTAGAGTGGAAGTCTAAAGACTGTGATGTTTCGCCTTTCCGCCATTTTGTCAACTACGTATTTCTTGAACTTAGATTTGTGTTGTCGGGCAACTTATTCCGGTATAACAACTTCCACGCATTCGTTAGAAGTCTTTCTACTAGTCGCGAATGATAAAGTGCATTATCTAATACTATAATTGAATTTGGTGGTATGTGTTCAATCATTTGCTCAAAATACTCTTCGAAAACATCAGCTGTCATCTCCTCGTGATAGTCTTTTGTGCTTTTAGAATGAAATTCCAACAAACCATGCTTAACAAATTCTTTTTCACTACCAATGTGAGAAATTATTAATCTACTGCGTTTACCAGAAGGTGGGGAAATACTAGTAGACCAACCTTCCATAAAGGCTTGCCTGGAGCTTAATATATTTTTATCTGACCAAATTTTTTTTAGAGTATGACCTGAGTTTACCCACGTTTCATTCTGGTAGAAGATAGGCCTTTCTTCAGCCCGGAATTTTTTTATGAATCTTAGATAATTTCTTCTCCAACATCATCTTCTTCTCCCGGTCAATCAAAAGTGATTTTCGGTCTGATTTCTCCCATCGGAAATTTAATTCTTTTAAAACTTGCCACAATTTAGTTCGTCCGATATGGGGCAAATCCGGGTCGTCTCTAACTTCTTGTAAAATTTTGTTTAGGTTTGGTATTTCTTTTTTGAAAAAAAATCCATGAATTTTCCTTCGAATACCATTTTTGGCAAATTCATCAATTTCAATAGGCTTTTTCCCTCTCTTTAAGTGTTCGTTTGTGTTTAGGTTAGCTATACCGTGTTTTTTTCTTTCTGATAGGAACCTATATAAAGTTGACTCTCCTACGCCAGTCATGTTGGCACAACTTTCGACTATGTTGCGAACAGTGTTTGTGGGATTCTGAGAAACCAGAGCATCGTGAACATTCAGGACAATAGTCTTCTCTCTTGGTGAATAGACAGACTTACTGACTCTACGCAACAGTACCGGTGTAAAACTTGATGATGAAGCCATCACAAACAATCCAACAAAACGAGCACGAGCGAAAGGTACATATATGTTCGTAGGTATATGGAATAAAAAATCACTCACGCACTGCATATAATTCGCAAAAGAAATATTCGAGACGCTAATTACTGCCGTAGACGCGGAAACACCGACGAGCCGTAAATTACATGCGATCAAAAACGTACTAAACAAAAAAATTGTTTTCGTTCGTAACAACTTCACCCTTTCAAGTTAAGTTTCGAATATAATTATATTATTAAAAATCTGGGGAATTCCATCTTAATTATCTTGCAACGAATAGTACCTTCGGATATGAATTCCAGGTTTTCTAGTAAAGTGATTAAACGCGAAGATTAGTATTGAAATATCCAAAGAGATAAGGTATTCTTATTTACAAAATTGTTAATGGTTAAATTCTTATTTTTATTAATATAATATAATAACCAACATTAGTCGTGAAAGTTTTAATTGTTATTTTGCTAAATATATTAGTATTAACATATTATTAATATTATATATAACAGTATTAAAACATTATATTATTATTTAATGAATAAACACCTCAGGAACGCCTATGATTTACGACCGTTTTATGAGTTTGAGGCATATTTCGTGCTCTCAACAATTTGTGAACGAAGAATAGAGGTACAGGTCGACCAAAACCCTCAATTTTAAGCAGTCTCGGTAGTCGAACCAGCGACACCGTCAGATTAGACAGACAAGATCACATCTTGTTATATATTACAAACAAGAAAAGACGCATTTAAAAATTGCACTTCTGTTGTTAGAACCATGTGTAGAAAGTGTGATTTGGGGTTGTGCATTGATTGTAATAAGCAGTTTCAGACACGATAATTCTCTATACGTAAGTAAACATGCAAATATATAGTTTGGTATACCTGAATGTTTTCCTATTTTGTTCCCTGTATCTAATAGAGTTACATATATATAACAGCTAATAACTTTTTTGGCTAATTTTTGTTTTGAAAATAAGCTTAGAAACTCGACTACAGGACTCATACGAACAAAAAATTACCATAAAATATATCATTTTTAAAAAATATAATAGTTCTGGATATTAAGGGTTAAACAGGAAAAAATAGAATTTAAATAAATAAAACAAAGTATACTTGTTACCCTGAGATCTCCCGCATTTAGGTTTTTAGAAGATATTAATCGCTTATTTTGAGAAAAATAAAACAAAAGAAAATGAAACAACAATATTTTTGGAAACAAGAACCTTGCATATATTACTCCCACAAAACAGATATAAGTCTTACATCTTTCCCCAACTTCCTAAACTCCCTCGAGGAGCAAACTTTGAAAATTAATATCCATCGTTTTGTAATACAAGTTAGAGAAAGATGAAAATACGGAATTATATCCCAGTCCAACACAACTCCCGCGTGTTATATAGCTGCAAATCTTAATATCCTGCATTTTCTTGAAGGAGGCCATGAGAAAGGGGTGAAGTTGGACCTAAAGGCGGCCCCCAAGGGCGAAGGCAATTCGTTGAGGAAATTAATATACAATTTGGAAGTTTAGACCAACTTTGGATCTCTTGGGAGTTTGAAAGATCGGGCTTATGCTAAAGAGCTGGACGAATCAAAAATGTTGTACAGGGTTAAACGTTAATTGTTATAAAAGTTTCTAAGAAAGGTGTAAAGTGTGTTCCAGGTAAATTATATTTGATAAATCTCATATTTTTATAAGATACCTGATTATTGTCGCCCTTTACTCACATATTTAATAGGTAACTTAAAAAATTAAAATTTCTTTTTTTTGACACCTTCGCTGGTATTGAAATGTCATTGCGGTATCACAGCAAATTTGACTTTCTAGCAGTGTGAAACCAGTTATACACCTCGGACAGGCCGATACTTTACTGCTGTGTGAAGCCGCATATGCTATTCATAAATGTATATTTCATTGAGGTTTGTCTGACTAACTGGTGCCAGTCCTAAGGCGTTAAAATAGATATTTTGTTTTTTCTCTTCGGCTCTATCAGCGCATGGACAGTGTCCGTCTCCATGTGGGTGTGATCCTTTAGTAAAAACTTCTGAGTGATTATTATTGATTAAGTGATCCACCTATTTCATTTAGATAAGTCAATTTATAGCACGTAATTGGTTATTTACTTGACCAATTACTTTCTGATATCGGTTATATTGCTTTCTGTATGTTTTGTTGTCAAATAATTAAATCCAAGCATTTATGATTCATTGCAAGTGCTTGGTTCAAACAATATTTGGAAGATTGGATGTCTAAAAATACTGCTTTTTGTGATTAGTGGATAACGAACCTGTCCTTAAAATGTATGAACTAGGTAAAAAAAGAAAATAGAAACAGTTGTTTTATGATTTGTATATTAATTAAAATATTTGAATTGTTTGGTTGTATTTTCTAATATCGACTGGTCCAACGAAGACTGTAGTAACTCAAATTTTCCACTTTTTGAGTTACGAACGCAAAACAATAAAACATAATGGTATCTTCCCCAGGAAAGAATCGTATCTCAGTAAACGTAGTTATGCAACCAATATTACGTGTAAGAGTTTTATAGTATCTCCAATTTATGAAAAACAACCGTAGAAAATCATCGTATCTTGAGTTACAATAGTCTTCGTTGTTATCTGAGGCGATAGCATAGGTATCGTAACATGAGTTACTACGGTATTCTGCGTTAGTTTAAGGTTATGTTCAAAAGTTTAGTTTTGTTATAATTGCCATAATGTGTTCCAGAAGTGAGTTAATATTGGAATTAGCTGAGAAAGCGTATAAAAACACTGAAACGGATATTTCTTAATAACAACAAAGTAAAAACCTACTTATTTTTTAAGGTAAACATATTGCTGAAAGTATTGTAGAAGAAAGCAAATACAAAAAAGCGAATGAGGATCCTGGTGACCACGAGACTGATATTAATCCTGAATGTTCTACAGGTTGGTTTAAATTCCGCATAAAAAAATATTACGTAGGCATTTACCTCATTTTTGTTTAATTTTAGTAAGCTTAGAAGAGAATGAAGCCAATAGGAATGAAAATGAAATAATTGAGAAGGAAAGCGATAAGGAACCATTTCATGCAGACTCTGATACTGACCCAGATTACATTCCGACAGAAGACAAAAACATCCCTGAAGTAATAATTGAACGTAATAAGAATATAACTGAAGCAACCACAAATAGAAAGAGAAGAAGCAGAGGCAATATAGAGAGAGTAAGTAGGAAAAGAATTAGAGACGTTAGTAAGTGGGCGGATTAAAAAATCTAAAACAAGTCTAAACCTGGGACTTGAACATGAAAATCGAAAAGGTATTCAAATTAAAGGAAGACAGATGGGTGCACCATGCGCAAACATATGTAGACTAAAATGTGCTACCAAAATAGCTAAAGAAGATAGAGACCTTTTTTTTCTATGAATTTTGGAAGTTAAAAGATCATACGAGAAAGTGGGATTTTATTGCTCGTCATGTGAGACAGGTTGCCAAAAAACAAGTAACTATTACTGCAGAACAACGGTCTCGAAGAAATTACTCTCGAGAATATTACTTCTACATTCGCAATGAAAAACAACGTGTTTGCAAAACTATGTTTTTGCAAACCCTTAACGTTTCAGAAACTTGGATCACTACAGCATTAAGGAAACTGAAAGATGATGGATTATTAGAGGAAGATAAACGTGGAAAGCACACTAACAGACCACATAAACTATCACCAGAACTTATAGACAACGTAAAAAATCACATAAATCAGTTTCCTGTAGTACCTTCCCATTATACCCGTAAGAATACGATGAAGATGGACCTTGAAGAAGGGCTAACTATCCAGAAAATGTACCGATTGTACAACGAGCATTGCGAAAAAAATAACATCACTACAGCTGCCACGTCACGCCAGTATAGAGATATTTTTAATGAACAGTTCAATATTGGGTTCTTTAAACCAAAAAAGGACCAGTGTACTGTTTTTTCTGTTTTTAATATGGCTAGTGATGCTGAAAAAGCAAAATTGCTCGAACAATATGAGTCCCGTATGAAAAACAAAGAAGTTATCAGAAACTTAAAAGACATAGACAAACCGCTTGCACTAGATGATAAGAGCTTGTGTGTGGCTTGCTTTGACCTTCAAAAGGTTTTAGCTACCCCTTTGTCTAACGTAAGTGATTTTTACTACAAAAGCAAATACTCTACATATAACTTTACAGTTTATGATGTTGGAAATAATCAGGGTTACTGCTATGTATGGCACGAGCAGGTGGCTAAAAGAGGTCCTAATGAAATTGCCAGTTGCCTCTGGAAATTTTTAGATCTCAAGGCAAAATAAAGTGTTAAAACGATAATATTCTACTCAGACAACTGTGGGGGACAAAATAGGAATCGTTTTGTGTTTTCGATGTTTGCTTTTGCTGCTGCTCATTTTCATATTGATATTGTTCACAGATTTCTGGAAAAAGGCCACACTCAGAACGAGGGTGACAGTATGCATGCTGTTATCGAAAATGCAAAGAAACGGCAATCGGTTGTATATGTGCCAGAACAGTGGGTTACATTAATTAGAATGGCTAAAACTACAGGAAGAGTTTATGATGTTACGGAAATGTCCCAAGATAATTTTTTTAATTTTAAAAAACTGACTGATACCGAGAATTGGAAACTTGACAACGAAAAGAAATCAATAAAAGTTAGCAAAATACGAGAAATAAAATTTTCGCATGAACACCAAAATTCTATAATGTTTAAATACGAATTCGATGATGATTTTAGACGTTGTGACATAAAATATTAAATCGAAAATGCAGAGGACGGCCTTCCACTACTATCAAATTTCCACCGAAACTGTATGATGCACCATTACCAATTGAAGAAAAAAAGCTAAAAGGATTACTGTGGCTGTGTAATACCGGCAAAATACCCACAATGTACCATGGATTTTATAAAAATCTTAATTCAAAGAGTTATGTACCTCCTAAAGTCGAGCTCGAAGTTGATTCAGTTGAGAGCGAAGAAGAGTCGAATGAGGAAAATTGAATTAAAATATAAAACTGCAAATTATATCAGTAGCTTCTTCAAAATGTAGCATTTTATATAAATAAAGTTAAGAAACAAATAATTCTGGTATTTATTACTTTAAAAATATCTCCATCGAAAACTATAGTAACTCATTCAAAAGTCACTTATGACCATTTCTGTCTTAAATCTGTTTTACTCTTGTAAGATCATTATTAAAAGTATCACTTAATGCTATAAAAACATCCATTTAATAGATTAATGAATTTTGGTAACAGTGTAAATACATTTTTATAATTATCTCAATTACATAAAAAATGAGTTACTACAGTCTTCGTTGGACCAGTCGAATTATAATGTGAGTTTCGTAAATAGGAATTTTCATTTAATGAAAATCAAAACCAGTAAACAACAAATCCTGAAGATATATTGTTAAAAATCGAACTGATATATATATATATATATATATATATATATATATATATATATATATATATATATATATATATATATGTATATATATATATATATATATATATATATATATATATATATATATATATACTCTTTGAGTGGACAGCACAACTGTTATCTTCTAATAACTCTTTTTGATCACAAAAAAAACGAACAGAAATCTCATTCCCTACAACAGATTTATTTCCCGGATTAGATTTTTCTCCGGTTCATCAACGACTTTCTATTGTTTTAGAGGTCGGTTTGTTCTATCCACATCCACGGCCAACTGACGTGATAAATGTCTTTTTAATTGTCTTCTCCTGCCATTCCCGCACGCCAAAATAGCTTTCTGGTAGCCGTTAAAACGTTTACTGGTCCTCCCTTACAATTTACACCGCAATAAATTTTTACGGCAACAAAAATTTGTGTAGTTTTCTACAGTTGAAATTGCAGTGAAAATTATATATATTTAAAAAAGGAACTAAAGATAAATAAACGATTGTTTCTGAGCTACGAAATAGCGGTATAGAGTAAATAAATTATAGCAAGTATGGTAAAATATAAAAAAATTAATAGTATCATTCGAAATATAAATAGTCAGATATATCGCAGGTAAAACTCTACGGGACAGATACCATAATCAAGTAAAAATTCTTTTCGAGGCCTATTTTTTAGTTTAATAATTTTTATTTTTCTTTTTTGCACGCCCCTTCACAAAACTTAGTTTGGTCTATTGCTTGTTCAGTTTTTTCTAGTTTGTAGTTTCTTTTGTCTTTTCTTATTGCCTTTGTCATTGTTTTATTTAGCGTTTCTTTGCTAATACTGTTATCTCCTTTCATCTATCGACTTAGATTTTCATTCGTTTTTTTTGTTGAACCGTATTTAGTTTAAGCCTGTTGCATTGTCTTGACTATATGTTTGTTAAATATATTGATGTCCGTTGTTGTTGTGTCTTTCCATCAATTTATAAATATATTTTTCAAACTCCTGAATATTAAGGAAAAAGACAGTTATGATTTGATTTCACGAACAGTGTGTCTGTGTATCCGCCTTATACGTATTTCGCCCTAATAGGGTTCATCAGAGACGACTATTCACAGTCGCTCTGAGCGTGAAAATAAATCTTTTCTGTCTTAGGAAGCAACTCTAACATGGCTTCGTATAGACGCAAATAGCGACACCTGATATTAAAATCCGTAAACTAATTTTCGAAACCAAATTCAGATTTTTGCTTTAATCTGTGCCTTCTAAGAATTGCAAGGCAAAACAGACGTTGATAAAGATGTTATTAGAGATATGGGGAATCTAAAAATTGCATTCCACAACATATCTCCTTAACTAAGCAAAAATCCTTAACGAATTGGTTTCTTGTACTCGTACAGAGTATATCGGAATAAAAAGGAAAAAGACAGTTAAGATTTGATTTCACGTACAGTGCGTCTGGGTATCCCACCTTATACGTATTTCGCCCTAATAGGGTTCATCAGAGACGGATATTCACAGTCGCTCTAAGCGTAAAAATAAATATTTTCTGTCTTATTTTCAAATCAAATCTTATTTTTAAATAGCGTCTCTCTAGACGCTATTTGCGTCTATACGAAGCCATGTTAGAGTTGCTTCCTAAGACAAAAAAGATTTATTTTCACGCTCAGAGCGACTGTAAATTGCTGTCTCTGATGAACCCTATTAGGGCGAAATACGTATAAGGTGGATACACAGACGTACTGTACGTGAAATCAAATCTTAACTGTCTTTTTCCTTTTTATTCCGATATACTCTGTACGGGTACAAGAAACCAATTCGTTAAGGATTTTTGCTTAGTTGAGGAGATATGTTGTGGAATGCAATTTTTAGATTCCCCATTTCTCTCATAACATCTTTATCAACGTCTGTTTTGCCTTGCAGTTCTTAGAAGGCACAGATTAAAGCAAAATTCTGAATTTGGTTTCGAAAATTAGTTCCTGAATATTAGTTTGTTGTATTCAGTTTTTGGTTGTTGGTTATATCCATTGCTGGTTTTTTTTTGTTGCATCTGCAGCTATCTTATCCGCTCTAGTAATTCTATTGTTATCTGGCGCGAGTGCATATTTATAAGAACTTGACACTATAAATATTCCAATTTCTATGTAAGTGCTCACTTACCTTACTCAGTCATCTCACCCACTCACCAAGCTCACTTACCTTACTCACTCACCCCACTCACTAACTCACCTCAATCAGTCACCTCAATCAGCCACCTCACTCTCTCACATCACTCACTCAACTTACTCACTTCTAAATGCCTATAACTCCATCAATTTTACTCCGATAATTCTGAAATTTTAACTGGATACTTTTGAAGAGTTAGACTATCGATTAAAAAATTTAAACAATGCAAAAAATTACTCTACATTCCCTTAACACATTCGCTGCCACCTATTTATTAGTTACTCACTATCGGTGCCATATACATATTCAGTAACCTTAGTAGGAAGCCAGTACGAAATTTAAAGTCTGTATATTACAAAAGGTAAAAGAAATAATAAATTAGACTTACTCACAATCAATTTAATTTAACTAATCAGACGACCGGTTTCGCTTTCTACAATATGCAAAGCATCTTCAGGTCACGATACAAAGTTAAATAAATGCTGAAAATAATAAACCTATATTAGGGTGTTGTCTAATAAAGATAAAATAAAGATAGATGATATAAATTATATAAATTACAGTAATTATGCCAATATTACATGTCTGTGGTTTTTCAAAATGAATAAGATGTTTAAGCAGACAAGGTAAGACCCACAAATTCCTAAAATAGTCTATTAAACTGTTATGAATTAATAAATAAACAAATAAATAAAACATTACTTACATGCCGGTACTCTATTAATTGATGGTTGAAAGAACATGGTTCAAACTATCTTGTATTGTTGATTGGAGAACTCAAGTCAACTATTGTAATTGTTTAACAGTAAACAGGGAAGTTCTTGACGAGACAGATTTTATCCAATGAAGTAGAGATAGGTGAAATGTAATTGTTTGTTTGATGAAAGTAATGTTCTATACCATTAAGTTCTTTAAAGTTATTTATATTTATTCTGGAGATATATGTGTGGGTGTGCAATTAGATTAGCTTGTAATTATCAAATTTCTTTGATAGAGTTATCTTATAATATGTGGCAAATGGATGTAAAGTTCACTATATAAAGTTAAAAATTAAAATTGAGACACTTTAAAACACACAGAAACACACACAAAAAACCCTTAAAAAACGGGGGGACGAAACAGACATTAAATTTAAAAAAGGGGGAGGATTTGGAAGAACTACATCTCTTACTTTGAGACAATGAGTTTTTTTATGTTATATATATTAGATTTTAGAGGTAAACTTGACAAATGTAGGTTAAAGTGTGACAGTTCTTCTTCTATTTTAAATGCTGTAAGTTAAGCTGTAAGTTATCTAGTTTTATGAAATAAGCTGATATTAATAAATGTATAAAAATTTTTAAATTTTAATTTTAGATATCAAAGTTATTTGATGTGTTAATTAACACTGGTTTCGCCTTTAACTAGTATTTCTTATGTAATATATTTTGGATAATTGTTTCTATTAAGTGTTAGAGTGCCTGTACAATGGGTCTAAGCATCCAGAAGATTTTTTGCCAATTCGAAAGAATTGTAGAAATTGTCCATGTAAACAGCGTGTTCAAAATTTAGTTTTTTCTGTAATAAACGCAATTCTAGATTCTTGTTCCCATTCCTTCCGCAAAAAGATAGATATTGCATATTCTTTGGATTGGTTTTAAACTTGTGAAAATTCATCAGTTGGTAACCATCTAAAATAGTCTAAGGTTTTATTACTAGGCAAAGACACCAGTAACTCTTGATTTTTTGTAAAGGCAATATTCTTAATAGTTGTTGGATTATTTCCCCATTCAGAATTGGCTATTTTCTTTGTACGTGCATATAATCCATATTTTATATTTTTTAGTAGAGGAAATACATGTCAATACTGTCTACTTAGCAGTAAACTAAAAACTATGAAATCGTAGTATTTAACATAATGAAACACTGTTGTGTTCTGCAATTTTTTGGAAGAATATTGGCATAGGAAATGAAGGACTTTAGATAAAAAACCAGACTCAAAAATGTATGAATTGAACCTTATCCTAGGAGCCTGCAAAATAAGAAGTAATTATGCGTAAAGCTGACTGGCAAAAAAACCTATTTATTTCCACAATTTGTGAACGCAAGAAGGCGACAGTGGCACCTCACTGAAGTACGGCAAAATGTTATTTGGTGACAGTGGCAGCTGATTCACGGACGCAAAACGCTTCTTGGCGACAGCTGGCAGCGAATGTGTTGGTTTACCGCATTTACATCTTTATTTATTTAAAAGTAACTGTTCATTTGATAGAGATTGTTTTCCAAAAGAATAGTTAACTGTTAGTTGTTGGCCTTTATCATTTCTGCCTTTGCTTCCAAAATTTCGCAATATTACTTGTAAGGAGTCTCATTCGAAAAATAAATATTCACCTATTTATTAAGAAGTGGCGAGGATATTCCTTGATTGAACATGTAATTTAATTATAGAATATTTGGACTTCTTTGTCTGGATGTCCTGTAGTAGAAACATAAACTACAATGATCTTTAGGATATATCTTGCGCTTATTTTGATGTTTAAATAGACCATCCTTTTGAGATTTTGTTTACTGTAATTCTTTTGTGAATAAAGAAACCGACGACTCCGACGGTTCATTCATTTTCTCCTTTGTAGTACCATAGATAGTCTGATTCTAGCATAACAATACACACAAAACTAAGGCTGGTAAGGGCACTCATGTTTCCCATACCCACATATGCATCCGAAACGTGGACCTTAAAGAAAGCTGATAAAAATAAACTAGACGCTTTTGAAATGTGGGTATACCGCCGCAAGTTGATCCTCCTGGATTGATCATCGCATAACTAATCGATATTAGAACAACTTAAAGTATAGGATAGATTGCTTAAACAAATACAACAGAGATATTTCCAGTATTTTGGACACATTGCTAGAAGAACAGGTACGATGGAAAAACTGATAGTCGAGGGTAGAGTTAAAGAAAAGAGACCTAGGGGAAGATCTCCAAGCCGTTGGGTAGATCAAACAAAAAGATTGATTAACCAAGGGTTACATGAAGCCGAACAACTAGCCCAGGTCAGGGAAGGATGGAGGGAAATCGTGAAAAACTGTAAAGGCTTGATGGTGTCACCACATCCCAAAAGGGATTAGGGCTGAGGGGAGGAGGAAATGGCCTGATGGGAGTGTGATAGGACTCTCTCCGTTTTTTCCAATTTTTTCTCAAAAAAAAGATATGTATCAAGTTAACCTATATAGAAGGATTAAAATTTTATTAAAACATCTGTTTGCTTTTAGGAACGTAATATATTTGTCAAATTAAATAATTACTTTAGTCAGTCATAATAACAACGTACAAACTATTTATCTTACAAATCTAATATATTCACAATTCATTATACAATTTTTAATTTTTCTGCTAAGTATTAATTCTGGAGTAATATCAACGAAATGAGTTCACTTTTATAGTCACAGCGCAATTTACGTGTTAAGTTTATAAACAAAACTATGTACAAAAATTTTTGTGTACCTCTAATAATGATGTATCATCAAGAATAAAAAAATAAATATTAAAATAAAGTAGTTATAACTATATAAATTATATATTATTGCTAAGGAAATACTAGAAATTGTACAAGTACCGTACAGTAACCTTGCTCAACACAAGTCCTAAATGAGATGTACTCTCGATATTTATTTAAAAATTTTAAAAAGGCTTAACAAAGCTATATTTGGTCGGTGTTGTTACATAGCACCGAGACATAAACTCTGAAGGCTGATACAATTAATTGCCTAGAGGCGTTTGAGATGTGGTTGCATACAAGAATGCTCCGAATAACCTGGACAGCAATCCAGACCAAAGAAGCTGTATTAAATAAAGCAAATGCCATTCGTGAGTTATCGAAAACTATCATAATAAGAGAAAAATCATACATACGGCATGTTCTTAGAAGAGATCGGTACAGAATCTTTCAGCTTATCATGATAGGTGAAATCAGTCAGATCAATTCACGATTGAACAGGAATACGCAGTAACGAAAAACTATTCTGGTTGATTGTAGACCGTGAACAACTCCAATATAATTGCTAACATTAGAGTGACCTGATATGGCACCAAAAAAAAAAGAAGAAATAGGCTTATGATTCAATTAACCATCTAGCACTATTGCACAGAAAGATTGAGATGGTATACCTAAAAAAAACAGTTGATATTCGCTGTTCCCATTATTACAACATAGTATTGGAATATACCATGAGAAAATCACTTTTCGAAAATTAAATCCGACATCCCTACTAGGGAGGCAAATATTGCTCTCGATTTTTTCTAAATCAAGTATACTTTTTAGGAAATTTTATGATTTCATTAGTAATTTTTTTTTGCAAAATTCACCCCTTATATTTACGATTTTTACACTTTCAAAAATCTGTATCCTTATCACATTACTTAATAAGCCTTTTTCATATAAAATACATCAATTTTGGTTTTTAATTTTATTTAAATACCCATTTACAGTTGTCGCCAAATTATTGTAGAATTTAGTATCTGCATGTCATTATAAAGTCGTTTTTATTTGATGCGATTACTAACAAAAACAGATAGCAATAGCATTGTGTTCATCTGTAACTGGACTATTTGTTTATGGTAGATACCTCTCGAAATTTAACGACAACATTCAAATACAAATGGCTTTGTAATAAGCTCAAGATAATGTTTTCTGCAATAATTTGTTGGCAATTATAATTCATCTGCTTTTACATGATTTTTAATGAATCGTAATTTAATTTCTGAGTTGACCGTGCAAGAATTATCGCTTTAGTTAAAGAAGGCCATTTACAGAGGTTTGTGGTGGAAAGTGTGGGTGTTTCTCAGAGTGATGTCTCACGTACTTATATGGAATAGGCTTCTGAAGAAAAACTCAATACAGAATAAAGCTCGCCCTGGTAGACCCCGAGTTACCAATACGCAACAGAATATATCAGAATTTCTATTCGAAGAAATTTTTTTAAGTAAAAAGACTTCAGGCATGCTGCAGAAGTTAGAGTGTAGTTGACTACAATAAGAAAAATTTTGGAGTTTGCTTTGCGAGTCGTCGACCAATAAAAGTTCCTCAGCTGCAACCAAGATATATTTTGTAATGCCTTCAGTGGGCTCAAAAACATATACAGCTCCTCAACAGATTTGGAATGATGTGCTTTTTAGACGAGATCAGAACCTGTTAAGGCAAAAGCCATTAAGAGCTGCACAACTAGCATATTCCCGTCCCATATTTTCTTTTCTGCAAGTATTATGACAGGTGGACGCACGGAATTGGTGGTTATTGACGGGACTTTAACAGGACACAGCACATTACTCGGATTTTAGAACTTTATATGATATTATGGCGAGGAGCTGTGAGTGAAAATTTTGTATTTATGAATGATAACGCCCGCCCACGTAGGACACAAGCGGTTATTGACTATCCTGAGGCAGCTTTTCATCATTTGGAGTGGCCTGCGATGCCGACAGACATAAATCCTATTGAAAATTTATGGGATGTACTCTCCAGAGCTGCTAACGCCCGAAGGAATCCTCCTTGAACCATTTAAGATTTTACAATTGCCTGTACAGAAAAATGGAAAAATCTGTCACAGGAAACGATTGATCGACTTGTTATCAGTACTAAAGCTTAGATCCAGGCTTGCATCGATGCCCGTGGTGGAAATACAAGATAGTGAAATTGTTAAATACATTTTAATTAGAAATAAATTTTCTAGTTTTTAATTTTTATTTATTATAAGAAAACAGTATCTCTTTTGAACAAAACATATCTGTCAACGGTATATTTTTTTATAAATGATCTATAATAGTAGTTAATATAGCGAAAATTTTGGGTGATGCATAACTTTTGAAACCATGTGTATATCGTAGGTTACTGTAATTGTAAGGTAAGATTTATTATATTATTATTATTATTATATTTTAAAGGTACTATACCGTTTCTGCCTCATTTACTATGTAAAATCTCATAAGAAAATCCATTGTGGTGAGGGTTAAATAGCTCATCGAATCGTGACGTTTCATAAATCACTGAAAAAAAGAGGGGTAGTAAATATTTTGAGACAAAAAAATACACCGGGTGGCATTGCCAAAAGGGCATTCCATCATTTTTCCGTTATTATTGGTCCAATTTGAGGGTGTGATGCGTTAAATGAAAAGTAAGGATATAACAAATATACCAAGAAAGAAAAAACAAACAAAGCGACTACCAAAAGGGCACTACATAGCATCTTCATTAATAATAAACGTATAGCGACATATGAGATATCACATGACACTATGAATGGTAATAGGCACAATATAAGGTAAATATTCCTTTATTGGGCTAAAGAAGGTCTGTTCTGACTGAGTAAAAAATAAATAACTAGCCGACAAGTAAAATCACTAGTTTTACCATAAATGGCCATAACTTCGAGGTGATCAAAGAATTCTAATAGATAGACGCTACAACCACTAACGACAAGAATGTAGAACGAAAAGTTAAAATGCGAATAATCGCAGGCAAATATATATTTCTTTGCAATTCAAAGTCTAATGAGCTCAAAACTTCACTCAGAAGGTACCAAAATAAAAATATAGTAAAATTACTATAGGATGGCATATAAAAAAGAAATATGCAGTGAAAGAGGATCTGTAGAAAATGAGGGTGAGACAGTGACTGCAGTACCACAGAACCCACAAGAGTAGAAGGCGATGGAACATAAAGGGAAACTTTTGGTGACGTGTTAAAAACATATTGTAAATCTTTGAAAAATAGATTAACAAACTTATTGGTGAATACATACAGTTATTCTTTTAACGAAAGGTACAAATCCCTTAACATGTGTCTTTTAAATGGCTGGTATTTCTTGATTTCCCTAAGATACGCTTTATTATCGTCATCAAAGTGGTTCAGGTCGACATACTTAAGTATTTTGGGCTTACCTTTATGAAAAATGTTTACTTGATTAATAATTCGTTTAACAAAATCCATGTACTTAAAAGTATGCAATCGTTTTGCAAACGTGTTCGTACTTTTAATAAAACTAACAAGTTTGATTTGTTTGTGCAACCTACTTGTCTTCTGTATCTTATCCATATCGGCCACTATTAACCCCACCAGGAGATTGTTCAAGATAATCGTCATAGCAATGATAAAAATTGTCATGATGATTCTGCCAAAAATTGGATAATCAATAGGTTCTAGAACATTTTCGTGAAATTCCCCTGTAAAGAAAATTAATGTGTAAAACAGACTTTTAAACATGCCACCCCAATCTGGAGATTTATCTTTACTGTCTTCAAAAGGTGCAACAATGTAAAAGCAGAGAGCAAAACATACGAATAATATAAAATAAAATCCAGTATACTGAAAGAAATATTTTATAGAACTGAATATGATGGTGTATTTGGTAAAGAAAGGAAGCTGTCCTAGCATAACAAAAAATATGAACGTTGAAAAAAGCATCGCAAGAATGGACGTGTAAATGTTGGGATACATAATGGTCCATAAGCAGCTGATAATAGTAGTAACTTCTAGAATATTTGAAAGATCCAAGAAATACTTCCACCTATACAAAAAAAATAGTTGTAAACCTTCTTTTATGACATGAAACCCGATTGAAAAATAATAGAACCAGTTTAAAAAAGTGTAGAAATAGTTAAAACGTAAAGATATCATGTAAGCATAAATATTTATAAGAAGAAGAGCGTAAAATATTAAGTCGGCATAAAAGAACCACCGAACCTTATACCATTTATTTTTAACTAACTGTATTAGTAAGGGATGGCAAAGTAAATGTTTTTTATGTTCGTCTTTTGCCAAAAAATGTAGTGTTCGATTTTCATTATAAACTACCTCATCATCTTGTATAATGGTGTCGTACTTAAATTTTCTTCCATTTATGGAATCGTCAAGATGCATTTTTAAAATATGTTGATTTATTCGTTCTATCGCCATTTTATTTTCTTTGATTGTAATGTTATTAGATTCCTTGTTGAACGTAACATTGATCCCATTAGATACATCATGATTATGATTCTTCGTTTCATCGATCGAAGTCAAACTCGCACCCAAGTGTAATACTTGACAAATTATTTCGGAATCGTCCACCCTCTTGTCATTGGCTTCAAGATTCAAATGATGAAGAAGCTTATTTAATATTGCACGTCGTTTGGCTGTTAACGTTTCCTGGTTTAGTCTAACCAGATATACTAACCTATTTAGAAGTAAATATAAAACGCAATATCTATAAAAGTCGTAGTTATTCAAGGGCATTTTGTATTTATTGTACATTTTGGAGAGAACCGGGAATATTCCGTTAGAGTTGATCTTGCTGTATTTATGTTGCATAAGAACGGCAACGAATGGATAATATCCCCGTAACGAAGCATACTCCAGAAGATTTGTTGGAAATTTTCTCGATGTTTTGAACGGATCGGCACCATTATCCAACAAATATATAATGCACCTAAAAAACAAACATGTATTTATTAAAAATGTTACAAAATATGTGACCAATTTTGTGGCCTGATATGTATTAACTATTTAAAATATTACAAGATAGTATATATGCAACCTATATCCTGGCGCAACCCATAAATTGCAACCACTTCCTGTGGTTGCATGACGCATTGACGAGAAAATGTGACGTTTTGACGTCAAGTATGACATTTTGACGTGAAAACGTCACGCGTAACATTGGAAATTTACGACCACGAAGAGGATGCGATTTAGACGTTATGCCATTATATAGGTTGTATATCTATTGAATATATTATATACAACCCATAAAAATTTTAAAATAGGTTAACCTTTAAACAATTAATATTAAACTGACTAAATTTTTTAAAGAAGAAGAGATACGATATAAAACAAAAAAAAAAGAAAAGAAAAAGACAAAGCCAACTTATAAGTTATAGTTACGGTAACGTATATTGTATAATGCTTTAAATGCGGAGGCGTTTGATCCCTTGTGTTTTACAACCGACCAGATACCTTTACGAAGCGATTTAGTTGGGAAGCAGTTCGTTGGTAGAGTGTGGATTGATGTTTGCTGAAATTTAATTATTTTGAATAGGTAGTGATATGGCGTCCGTGGAACAATGTGGTTAAAAATGTTGCGTACGATAATGACATTGATTTTGTAGAAAGTTCCAGAATATAATTTCCGGAAAAAAAGTACCTGTAAAAAAGAACCGAATGAATTTAAATGCTGAATCACAGCAAGAATATTTCAATGTGTACAAAAATGGACATAAGAAATTCGGCTTCGATGAAAAACTGTTGACACGAGCAACTTTTCATTTAGCAGAAATTTCACTTTCAACTGTATACAAAATAGTTCAAAAGGAACCAAGAATTTTATGGTCACATTAAACGTAGCGATATATATTCAAGACCTAAAGATGTTTCACTAATAAAACTATTGACAACCACAATATACGATTACCATAGAAGCAATAAAATACCTACAATAGAAATATTAACCCTCCACAGTCCTTAGTTCTGACTATGAAGTGAATTATCTTATACTAGGCCGAATTTCAAAAAAGCGCTTCGTGCATTTATATACATGTACATCTAAACTTAATTTTTCAAAAACTACCAACCCTTTTTTCTCGTTCGTCCATGTACCTTCTGTAAATGTTAATTGATTTATTCATACCAAGCGTCAGTCGCATCCTATTCGTTGATGTGTATGAGGCCAGCGTATGAGAACAAAAAACTAGTGGACGAATGCCTTCGAGTCGATAACGAGAATGAAAATATTGAGTAAGACGATGACGAAGAAGAAGACGAAGAAGAAAATAACAGAACAAAAATGGATGAAAACAGTGATACAGATCAAGAAATTTCTGACACGTAAAGTGCTGAATTGATGGTTTGTGCTGGGCCTTTCTTTCTTGGTAAAGACACAACTACTAAATGGATGAAACCTATTCCTTCAAGAAATTGTTAGAACACGTTACATAAACATTATTTTTGAATGTACAAACAAACATATTCGACACACCCAAAAAACTATAATCGAGAGAGAAACGCAAAAGAAACAGATGTTTTAAAAATTCGTGCTTTTATTGGTTTACTCTATTTGGCAGGTGTTTTGAAAAGTGGCAGGTTAAGCACAGACGAACTTTGGAATAAACACGGTACAGGAATTGAGATGTTTCGACTAACAATGTCCAGGTACCGATTTAAATTTTTACTACAACACCTAAGGTTTGATGATATAGGTTCACGTGAAGAAAGAAAATTATTAGATAAATTTTTCCCATACGAGAGATTTTTGAAATGTTTACTTTTAATTTCAAAAACGGTTATACGTCGTTTGAATATGTAACCTATATACCTAATCAACCAAATAAATATGGATTAAAAATATTTGCACTTCCAAGCAGATTCAATGGCCTTTTATACTTGCAATTTGGAGCCATATTTGAGGCAACAACCACCAGGTCCTTTTGTTGTAAGTAATTCTCCATCGGAAGTGGTAAAGAGATTATGTAAGCCTCTAAGAGGAACAAAACGGAACATTACTGCGGACAATTGGTTTCGGTATTCTAAAGTATTGGGACAAATTATATATTTGCAATTTGCTTAAAAATAGAAAGATACCTTAGTTATTATAAAAAAAAACTTGAAATGAACCTGGCATGAAATCCGCAATTCCACAAAATATCGTCAACTTGACATATTTCACTGAAACATTAGCTTCCTGTGCCTGAAACATGTCAAGCTGATGATACTTTCTGGAAGTTAAAAACCAGTGTATGGTTTGTTTTGTTTGGTTGTGTTATTAAACCCAAATGTCGATTAAGAAACCACCAATTCTATAACTATAGCTAGATATACTTGTAATTATAAATAAATATTTATTTTCTTACTTTAAGTAACCTTTTGATTTGAAAATTGTAAGCATTGGAGTATCGTTTATGTCATAATTAGTCAGCCGCTTGAGTTTACTGCGTTCATCGTGTAAATATTCCAGAAAACCTTTTCGCATACAAAGCTGTAGCATATTTCCACAGGTTGTGTAATCATCATAACCATCGAAATAGTTTGTATTGTTCATTATACTTTCTGCATTATACTGTATAAATCTTTCTACATCACCTGCCTTCAAAAGATTAAATTTGATGACTGTGGGATCCTCTTGAACATATGACTGAGGTAGATCGGTAAACAAGTTGAGTTTCAGGTATTCTCGAATAGTTTTTCCTGATTCTGTACATGTGTCTATATCTAGATAATCTATTTTTAGTAGCAGCTGTACTAACTGAGTATATCTATATCTTACAGCCAAACAGATTGGAGTTTCATTCCAAAAGTTGGTGTGATTAACATCTGCACCACTAGTAATAAGGAGATCGGCACAAGTTACTATATCTTTTGGTTCCGGACCGATAATTGTAGTTAGTTTAGGCTCAATACCGTTATGTAATATGACCTCAAAAGGCGAAACCGACTTTTTATATTGTAATAAGATATGTAATGGATTTTCGGAGAAGTACGTTAAAGAATTAGTAGATTCTGGTATTTGCTTTAAAATAACTTCGAGTTTTTCTACATCTGCACATTTGGCTACATAATGTATTGGCTCCCACCCGTAATAAAGGTCATCTATATAATCAATTTTATTGTATCTAGCCTTTATCGCAGAACATAATACGTCCAGAGTTTCCGGAGTAACATTTTTTTCGGTGCATGCTATAATCAAAATTGTTTTTTTACTGTGTGTTTTATATCTGTATTTCATTAATCCATCTTCAGGATGATTTTCCAAATCTTCGGTGTAATACTTGACTATTTCTTCTATTTCTTCTTTAGCGTTGTTTAGGACTTTTTCCAATATTTGCGCCTTAAAGTCAATAATGCTGCTTCTTGCATGGTGAAAGTGCTTGATCATCTTTTGTCTCTCCTCAGGAATTCCATCCACTTCTATTACTGCGTCTCCCATATCTTAACCTAAAAACATAATATACAAGCTAGTGAAAGATGCAAACTATTTATATCATTAAGAGAGTAGGCGCAAAATTTCGGGCCAATGCTGTTTAAATGCATTCATTTTTTTTCGAATCCTGAGAAAACTAATAAATATTTTTGAAAAATTTAAACGTACAATAAAATTTATCTAAATGAGATATTTGAAATATATTTGAAACTAAAAATCACACTTAATGTTCTCTTCTTTTTCACCCCTCTAACTTACTAAAATAAACATACAATAAACATAAAACAAACAAAAAAAATACTTATTAGTTTTTCCGGGATTCAAAAAAAATAAGTGCATTTAAAAAGCATTGGTCCGAAATTTTGCTCCTACACTCTTAAGAGAATACATAATATCAAAACGCCTGACAAAGAGTGCACATTCGGCTGGCAAAGTGATGGCGACTGATTTCTGGGATGCAAAGGGCATCATCCACATCGACTAATTGGAAAAAGGAAAAACAATCAATGGTGAGTACTATGCAGCATTAATGGATCGATTCGATGCCGAATTGTGTCGAAAACGCCCCGGTTTGAAACGCAAAAAAGTGCTCTTTCACTAAGACAATGCACCGGCTCACCGATCAGCCGTCGCCATGGCAAAATTACACGAATTGTGCTATAAATTGGTTGAACATTCACCGTATTCCCCAGATTTTGCGCCAGCGATTTTTTCCTGTTCCCAAACCTAAAAAATGGCTCGGAGGACGCCGTTTCGCAACAAATGATGAAGTCGTCGCTGAAACTTCGGCCTATTTTGAAGATCTCGAGTAAAAGTACTATTCGGATGAGATAAAAAAATTGGAACATCGTCTAAAAAGTGTATCAAGCTAAAAGGGGACTGTGTTGAGAAATAAATCGATTTAATTCCAAAAAACTTGTTTTTTCTATCAAAGGCTAGTTTTAATCAATCCACCCTTGTAGATAGGTATAATTATGGCGAGCTGGTAAACGAGTGGGAACAATTACTGCAAAACGAGATTGCTGCTTTGATCTAGTTCTGTTCAAGCTCGAAAAAAATACTTGATTTTAATATTTATATTTTAGAATTATTTTATGATTTCGATTTGGGAAATATCTTACTTTAGAATAAAAAAATGTTTCTTTGAGCAGTATTCGTTTTTATGATTGGTGGGTTAATAATCTTGCCAATCCATCCCGTCATTACCTCAAGCAGTGCCAATACATGTTAGGAAAAAATGTCAATGTATAACAGAACAGATTGTAACAGCAAGGATAAAAATAGAGAAGAAATATAATTAAGTACATTTATAGAAAATAATAAGTCTCAAACAACAAGGGAAACGTTTTATGACGAAATACAACAAGTAGTAGATCAAGTTGGAGAGAAAATGATAATATTGAGGATTTTAACGCTCGAAAAGGCAATCAAGTAATACCCAAAATTTAGGAAAAACGCAACAAGAATGTTAAAAACGAAAACGTAGAACTGATGATTAACTTACTTAATAAAACAGCGATATAACGAAAATATCAGAAATGAAAACGGGGACATTCTGACGCACCTCTGCAGCATAAACTAGATACGTGTTAATAATACGTTTTCCCTAACAAAGAACTATAAAAATACACTTTTGAAAACAGTAGAGGACAAAGATCTATGATAGACTATATTCTGTCGAATGGAGAGTTACAACCCTCTCAAATCTTGGATGTAAGAGCACTAACATCAGCAGAAATAGGAAGCGATCATAAATTGGTATTGTGCAAAATTCAAATGAAAACACATATATGTGATAACAAAATACCAGAATACACCACAAAGATAAAAGTCGAAAGCTTACAGGATGACTCCACAAGAGACCTATTCCAAAAAAGAATAACCGAAAAAAGCAGAAACACAAATCACAAAGTGATGAAGTCGAAGAAAGCAGGTCTAATATCTTAGCCTCGGCCAAGGAAGTTCTTGGTGAAAGAAATATAAATAAAAATAAATCGTTCCCAAGTCGAAGAACTCAATGGTTTTGTACAGAAGTGAAGGAAAAATGTAAAGAAAAGAAAAAAGCTTACCTGAAATACATGTCAACCAAAACACAAGAGACCTACCATAATTACAAAACAATTAGAAACGAAACACGTGCACTTGTAAGAAAAATAAAAAATGATCACTGGAAATGCTTTTCGAAAGAAATGGAACATGATTTTTGCGGTCAGCAAAAGGAAATATAAGAGGTCAAATAACAAAGGTAAAGGAACTAATAGAACCAAAACTCATAGAAAAGGATAAGTGGATTGACTACCTAAAAAAGCTAAATGCAGAGAAGAACAAATGACGCTAAAACCGAAAAAATCACAAAAACTACCACAAATGAAGAACTTAATATAAATGTACAGGAACTTCGGAAAATACTTGAAAACCTGAAGAACAGAAAAGACTGGATAGAAGATAGACATATTTAAAAGAGGGGAATTACACCGTTTAGCTATGAAGACCTGGACAAAGAAGTGAGAGATCAAGTAGAATAAGCAAATAGAGTGGCAGGATGCCTTAATAACACATATGGCGAAACAGAGAGATGAAGTCAAAAATTTATAAACCCAGTGTAAGACCAATAATGACATATGCCTCAGAAACAAGACGACACAGCCACAACACAAAGGCTACTGGAAACTGTAGAGATAAGAAAAATTAATTAAAATCCTTTGTAAAAGGTATATATTCTTTTTCGGAATTCATCATTCCATCATCGGTGTCCTAGAAAATATGTAACCACTTAATTAAAAAGAACATGAAGTTTAAATTTTGACCAAGGTTAAAGAAAAGTGTGGTTAATACTTACTAGGAGTACATGAATGTAGCCACTAAATTTATGGGTAAAAACCCGTTAACAAATAATTAGTTACATTTGTTCGACATTATATCTTATAAATAATTAGGATGTTAAAGTTACCGTTGGATTAGGTAACATGGCGATATATGACTCCACGTTGAAGTTGCAAGTCCTGAGACGGTGTGTCTACGAGGACTTTATGGAAGCAACTGATTGAAATGACAATGTTGACAAGTTAGAACGGAAGTCGTAACAGAGTAGTCAATATAACTGTATGTGTCTACTTAAGACAAAAGCCAACGTTATTTAAAATTGTTAGAGTAAAAAATTTTAAATTAATATAACAGTATCAATCATCAATGTTGTTATTTTTAAAAATTATGTATATGAGATGAAATGTGGAGAGAAGATTATGTGGTTATAGTTAGGCAACCAACTATACATGTGTATGGTAGTGTAGTGAAATAGAGATTTTAATATATTAAATAAATACTATATATAATAAATACTATATAATATATTAAAATAGATTTTAAAATATTAAAATCTCTATTTCACTACACTACCACACACATGTATAGTTGGTTGCCTAACTATAACCACATAATCTTCTCTCCACATTTCATCTCATATACATAATTTTTAAAAATAACAAAATTGATGGTTGATACTGTTATTTTAATTTAAAATTTTTTACTCTAACAATTTTAAGTAACGTTGGCTTTTGTCTTAAGTAGACACATACAGTTATATTGACTACTCTGTTACGACTTCCGTCCTAACTTGTCAACATTGTCATTTCAATCAGTTGCTTCCATAAAGTCCTCGTAGACACACCGTCTCAGGACTTGCAACTTCAACGTGGAGTCATATATCGCCATGTTACCTAATCCAACGGTAACTTTAACATCCTAATTATTTATAAGATATAATGTCAAACAAATGTAACTAATTATTTGTTAACGGGTTTTTACCCATATATTTAGTGGCTACATTCATGTACTCCTAGTAAGTATTAACCACACTTTACATTAACCTTGGTCAAAATTTAAACTTCATGTTCTTTTTAATTAAGTGGTTACATATTTTCTAGGACACCGATGATGGAATGATGGATTCCGAAAACGTTTTGTCTAACACAGCCCGTTTGGGTTTTTAAATATATACCTTTTACAAATGATTTTAATTAATTTTTTAATATATGGTATAGAGCCAAATACAGGAACGTAGATTCTGTATTCAGAATCACTTCATCACTTCATCTTCTGTAGAAGATGAAGTGAATTCCTTCCATAGATGTATTAATCCGCCATTGAACAAGCAAAATTGCTTATAAAGAGGAAGAAAAAGAAGACGAAGAACAACAATAATAGACTAAAACACGACCTGACACAGAGGACCAAAAGAAAGTTGAGAACGACGTAGAAGCAAAGTTGAGAATATCAAGGACTGCTTAAGAAATAGAAGAGTAGAATGGAACGATCATATAAGCCGAATGACAACAAATAGAGTAGTAAAGAGGGCTAGAGACGGTTCCCCAATAGGAAAACGATCAGTAGGAAGACCAAGAAAACGATGGAACGACAACTTACTGGAGGCACATTGAAAAACAGACAGAGTCATGTCTACATCAAAAGAAAAAAAGAAGAATAAAAAAATTTAATTTGTACTTCGTTGATTTTTTAGGAAAACATATAATAAAAAATAGTGTAATTTTTAAGTTTCTGTAATGCTTTTTAATCTTAATTAAAGTAAACTTTGTGTCCGGTTAATTTTGTGGGGCAGTGTATTTTATAATGTATATAAAGTGTATAAATTCTTATTATAAGTGAGGCAGATAAAACTAAATATTAAAAGACATGGCATATATCCTACATAACAGAAACAACAGTGTTAATTAATTTTTAAAATATTTGAAAGCAGCGTCCGATCTAGAGGCATTTCATAAAATAGTTTCACTTTTGAAATGCTAGTTTCCTACCTGTCAAAGATATAGAAAATACACATTTTACTGCTTTTATTTTAGTATCAAAAAAATATTAATATCAATTTATGAGTGTCGAATCAGTTATAATAATCAAAAATAAAAAGAGTTAAAGCTATTATTGATAACATAAGATTTCATATAAGAAATACACTAGTTTGCGCAAATAAAATACCAGACGACTTGACCTTAACACTTGCAACACTGTATCGTCGAATGGATATAAAAATAAACCGTTTATATACAACAACCAACAACACAATAGTAGTTTCTTGCGATTCTATAAACTGGTTCACACGAGATGAAATAAAAACAACGATAAGAGCTAGTGAATCACCAGCAAGAGTGAATTATTTTAAAACATTAAAGTGTGGTGTAATGTGTAATTCAAAACATTACTATATTGAAGAAATCGTGCTTACTATTTGATTAAACACCTTCACAACACAACCCACAGCACTGCTAAATGTAACGTAAAACTTTTCGAGCATTCCCGCACATAACCAACAAAGATAAATATGAATAAAGTGTTTTCTTTTATTATAAGATAAGATTAGTCAGTCAAATCCATAGCGCGGAATTATGAAGGTTGTTTGGTTTTTATATCGATAAACAATTATTTCATTTATGGCCACTTGTAGTTTAATCAAAATTGTTAAAATATGGTGGACGTGAGTGTTTGTGCCGACCCGAGCTTGCGGGCAACTGGTAAGTCATTTTAGAATAACAAACATGCTGTGGGAATTCCGTTTATCTTACTAATCAAGTCGCGAAAGGTCAATGTGATTGTTGCATGAATCTGTTGTTTTCAAGGGTATTTAAAAATATCAGTTTTATGCATTAAATAATAAAGGAAGTTACTTATTTTAAGCATTTAAAAGTACTTTGGCAGTAATTCTAATTTTTCTCTACTCATTATGACGGCCTCATGCAATTCGTTGGTTTCTGAATAATGCTGGCTTTTGTTTTAAATATTATTCTTTTTTTGTGCCGTCTTCTTGACAGAAAGTTAGCTACAATTTCGACAAATATTTCCCTATTTGAGCGAACCTTAAACATGATTATAAATGTAAGCCGGCCCAGTCTATTACAATTTCAATCTTAATAAAAATATGCAGGCAAGATATTAACAAAAATAGCCAAACACATAAAAATGAAAGGTCAATGTTCCTCCACTAAGTTGTCGTTCCATCGTTTTCGTGGTCTTGCTACTGAACGATTTCCTATTGGGGGATATTCCTATTCCACCTTATATGGTGGTTCCATTCCATGCATTTACGTCGTATATCAATCAGTACGTCTAGCATTCATTAAAGTCATTGCATTACTTTATGAATATCATTGTTGTTACACGTCATTATTATTGTATCATCTGCAAAGGGCAAGTTATTCAAAACTTCTATATATTTGTAAGATATACCTTAAATCTGAGAGCGCTTCTTAAAATACCGCTTTACTGTAGACATTGAAGAGTAGTGGTGACAGCACGCAACCCTGGCGGACTCCTGTCTGTATTTTGATATCTAGTGTGTTCTGGTTGTCAACTATTACCTTACCAGTTTGATTCCAAGATAGATTAGATATAATTTTTTTATCACGACTGTCAATATTTTTGCTTTTTAATATTTCTACTATTTTTTTATGTTTAACCTTATCAAATGCCTTTTCAAAATCTACAAAACCTAAGTAGAGATAGTGCAAGCACTCCTGACCACGGCGCAGTAGACGAAATTTGGTTTAGTCCCCACTTCCATGCGAAACGCATTGTACTATGCACTGTATAATTCCACTTACAATAGAACCTTTCTGCCTTTACGTGAATTTGACTCCGCCTTCGCGCAGCTCCATGGTCAGGAGTGTTTGAACTATCTCTACATATTCTGATTTATATGCATGCATCTCCGACCAGCACATTAAGCCAAAAAAAGCGTCTCTTGTGCCCATACCATTTCTAAAGCCAAATTGTTTGTCACTAATTTCATATTATTCAAGAGTTTTAACAATCCTTTTGTGTAATATTTTTAAAAATGTTTTAAGTGTGTGACTCAATAAAGCTATTGTTCTGTGATCTGAGCAGGATATTGCACTTAACTTTTTGGATATTGCTACAAAGGTCGATTGCAGCCATTGTCTGGGGATTGTGGAAGTCTGATATATTCGATTTAAAGAGTTAACCCATTATATGAATAACATCTTCATCAATGAGTTTTAATAATTCGATGGGCATCATCTGGTCCGGTAGATTTGCCCTCTTTTGTGTTTTTTATGGCATAGATGACTTCTTTCCGTAATATTGGTGGTCCGGTATCCACTGTGGTTTCTAATGATAGTTCTTCGCTTTCATGATTAAATAGCTTTTGGATGTAATTGGTCCAGTGACACAATCTTTCCTTCATTTCAGTAATAATATCTCCTTTATTATTTTTAAGGATATTCGTTCCTGTGCTTTTTCTAGAACCTGTCATTTATTTGATTTTTTTGTGTAAATTGAAGTTAGAAGACCACGAAAACGATGGAATGACGACTTACTGGAGGCACATTGAAAAAAAGACACAGTCGTGTCTATACAAAAAGAAGAAGAAGAAGGTCTTTTGCTTTATGTTTTCTGTTCTTCCATCAGTATTATTAATATTAGTATAAGAATCTATGGAAATTAAAAAATTTAAAAATACAGACATAATTCTGAACTTAAAACAATCAGACGACGGGTTTCGCTTTCTACATATTGTAGAATATTGCATATTGTAGAAAGCGAAACCGGTCGTCTGATAGTTAAGTTAAGTTAAGTTAAGTTAAAATTAAATTGATTGTGAGTAAGTCTAATTTATTATTTCTTTTACCTTTTGAAATGGACTCACACAAGCAACACATTCATGATTTAAAACAATCAGTTCTCCCCTCCGCAACTTATTTAGTTAAAGAATATAAAATGTAAACGCATGCCAAAAATAGATCACGTGAGAAATCACTCTGTTCTGTTATGTTTTATTGTTAGATAATTCTTCTGTTAGATAAGTCTTTACAATTTTAACAGTCTCTTGTGTTTCCCTTCTTGTCTATTGGTACAATTATCACATTTGACCATTTTCTCGGTATTTCTTTTCTCTTCCATTTTAAATTGTATAATTATAATAGTTATTTTTTTTGCTTTTTTTTTTTTCTATATATTTCAGCATTTCAGGACTTGCTTCATCGATCGTTAAAAACTTATTTTACCATAACAATATATGATTCATTTACCATTTCCGTTATTCTTTAAATTGATAATGTTATCTTCAAACTATGTTTGTATAAACTTCTCAATTTATATTTAAAATAATTTATCTAAACCTTTGTGTTTAATCGATAGTTTGAAGATAAGAAGTTGATTTAAAGATTTCTTAGTTCTATTATTATGAATTAAGGTTTGTACTTACGACAAACAAACAAAATACTCGATATTTTGTGTATTCTTAGAACAGTCAGTGGTGTAGCAAAAAAAAATATTTTTTGGTTAACTGTATGTCTAAAAGGTGCTGTAGATAATTTTAAAAAATTATATTTCATCATATAGAACCTTGTTTTGAATCCACTGCTGGACATAGGCCACCACTAAACTGCTCCACTTAGCTCTTGTAATCTATTGTCCCCATACTCATTTTACATCGTCGCTCCTGTTGTGTTGGCGGTAGACATCTGCTTTTTTTTTATGTTTATGTTTTCTTTATTTTCAAAATAGATAAAACAAAAAAAATATATCTACTAGTTAAGAGTTAGACTGAAATATTTCGGGAACGTAGTTAAATACTGATTATATTTAACCAGATTACTAGATTAAAGGAGTACCGGTACGGAACGAATATCTATATACGTTAAGCTTTACAGACGATCAAGTAGTGATTACACAAGACTAAGGCGACCTCAGCTACATAATGAACAAACTACAAGAAGAATATACCAAGGATTGCCTAGATATTAACCTAGCGAAAACAGGAAATTAACAAAGATTAGGACAAACAAGAACAGCAATCCGACAACTGAACTCAGTATGGTGGGATAAAATCCTAAATATGAAGACAAAAATACAGATTTATAAAACATTAGTGCGAAGTATTATGACATATGGGGTTGAAAATTGGATCATAAACAAGAAAAAAAGCAGTAAGATAGTAGCAACAGAGATGAAATGGCTGCGAAGATGCTGCAGAGTAACAAGAATGGATAGGAGAAGTAATGACGAAATAAAGCAAAGAACATCAATAGAAACAGACATACTAACAAAGACTAAAGTGGTATGGACATGTAAGAAGAAGTAGCGACAGACGAAATTCTGTCCTAGAACTCAAAAAGAAGAGAAGATTAGCCAAAATTCCAAGCAACTAATGAAGATAAGAAGAGAAATAAGAAGCGAGGCGGAAAATAAAGCCGACGAACTACAAAAATTAAATAAAGAAATATCCAAAGCTGTTAGAAAAGACACTCGAAAGTACAACCAAGAACAAATCGAAGATACCATTGAGAACAATAGAAGTATAAAAGTATTGAGAAAAAGACTAAGAACGGGGACAAGGCAGATAATAAAGATTAAAGATAGAAGTTGTTATCTTACAACCAACAGAGAGGAAATCCATAAAATAGTTGAATACTTCTACAAATTTCTGTACACAAGCCAACACAAAGCAAATAGCAGAGAAGATCAAGTACCAGAAATATTAATAAGGAAAAAGGGCATTATCAACCAAGAATCAGAACTGCTACCGGAAATCACAATAGACGAAATCTCCAGGCGAAGATTGTGCAGTTACTGACGCAATCAAAATCGAAGGCACTTGCCTACTTAAGAAAATAAAAAACCTTTTTAACATGTGTCTTTTGGACAGTAATATACCCGACAAATGGCATAATGCTGAAGTAAAGTTTGTTTCACGAAAAATGGTTGAGTGCTTAATGGTTACCTGAGTTGATCCTATTGTGTATACAAGAGTCTCTCAATAAACTACCGAAGTACACAAGGTCGCACTTCAGAAAGTTTGTTAGTTAATATATTTCATTGGTAGCTGTGTAATACACGATTATAAAAATTTATTAAATTATTTCATATGGTATTTTCAGGTTGTTCAAGTGAATATATTTGATAATTGAACAATTTTTAACATGAAGAAAGTAGTTTTTTTGTTCTACGTGAATAATGTTAGTATATGGATCTAAATTTAGAAAGGTACTTTCCTTCACACTTTTTACTCTTCCTAATCGGATATCGTTAAAAATGTACAGTAATAATAGTTCTATTTACAGTATATACATACAAACAAATACATAATATACAAAAAATAGATGAATTGAAAAAAATATAGAAAAATATATACAAGTTAATATTTACAAAAATAATACCCAAAATAACCAAAATATATTTTTGAATTCCTAAATACCTAATTCTGTTTCGCTGTCGGTATCCTCTTCAAGATTAATAACAATTGGTTTAATTATGTGATTCAAAGTAACATATGAATTTTCTACGTTCATTACACATGGTACTGAATTTTTCCAACTTTCTGGGGAGATATCATCAACACATTTCCTTATTAATTCGACTACACTACCACTTAAAGTCGGAGAAACATTTTGTGACCTAAAATTTGACTTTAGTTGGTGCCACATATGCTCTATGGGATTAAATCAACAATAGTAGGGCGGAAGCCGTAACACTGTATGTCCCATGTCCTCGGCCAATGCGTCACAAACATATACTTTTTTAATAGAAAATGATTTTAACACTTCTAACAGTTTATTTTTTAAATAACTTTCTTCGAAATATATATCGTTTTCTAACAGATAGTTTTGAATTTCAATTTTTGTGTTATTTGCACTTGGAGACTTATGTAATTGACGACTGTGGTAACTTGCATTGTCCATTACTATCACACTATTTTGAGGAAGGTTAGGTATAAGACAATTCTTAAACCATTGCTCAAAAAGCTCTGCCGTTGTATACTCATGGTAGGCTACGCAGGAGTCTTTAATGTTCTTTGCAGAAAGCCATAAGGCATTTGGACCCAACCATTTTCTGATCCTGCATGTAAAATTGGTATTCTTTTCCCCCTGTTTGATGGAGCTTTTGTTTGACACCTGTTGGAAGAATCGGACCATCCTTTGGATGGTGTTTCATAAGTGTCAAACCATGTCTCGTCCAGATAAATTATTGGTCGATCTCGAAGTTATATATTCAGTACGCCACTTTTGTAAATGATGGGACTCTATAAGCACTTGCCTTTTGTCAATTGTACGATATCTGAAGCCCATTTTAGACAATATCCTCCAAAGACTAGTGCGGCTACATTTATTTGTGTATTATCATTAGTAAGATGTTGTTTTAAAGCATCTAATGTATTTATCCGTTGCTCTTCGTACAATGTGTAAGTTTTTCGTCTTATTAAGTCCTTATCACTTTCGTCAATACATTTGGTAGAACCGGCATCCTTACGCTTCCTTCTTGACTTAATGGGATTTGATGTAATTCTTTTCACTGTGGTTAGAGGTATTTTCGTTAAATCAGATATTTCACTGGCAGTATTAGCAGTAAGTCCTCTTGTAAGTAAAGAACTATATATTACAAAGCACGTGGTGTTCGTGTGTATTAAGGTATAAAAAATGCTTATTAAAAGCTTAAAATTTTTATTTTAAAGAAGATCTTTTCGGAATTGAATCATTCCATCATCAGTTTAATAAAAAGTTGTTAAAAATATTGTATGCCTACAGAAAACATTGGAAGGACATCAGTATTAAAAAACAATCCTCATGATATTTACAAAGGTAAATGCAATGGACTGTTAACTTCTTTAATTAATAAAAACTGAAGGTTTTATCGACTTACATTACCTCTAATCTGTGCTGGAGTCTAGAGTCTAGGGCTAACTGACTCAGTTATTGTGGTCATTAAAAGATCAACCATTGATAGTGAAACTCACTGTTAAAATGTTTACAACTTTATGAAATAAAATGTATTATAATCGTTTTTATAATTTTATACGATTTTTTAATCGTTTTTATATTACCAGGAATTTATTATACAAACAAGATAACGACACTCCACAGTAGCTTTAATTTTACCTGAATACTTACCTGCTCAACTAATGGTGACTAAGCTGGGGTACTTGCGGTCGGGTTTTATTGCAATCATTAAGCACTCAACCATTTTTCGTGAAATAAACTATACTTCTATTATACAAAAAAGGAGATTCCCATGAATTAGAAAACTACAGACCTATAAGTCTTCTTAGTCACCTATACGAACTCCTTACAAGAATAATAAGGAAGTCTATAATTTATACGAAAATAAATAATTGAACGGAAAAAATAAACAATCTACTGCTAACTTTCACTACCGTGTACGTTCTTTACGGACCTTAATTGTATCATTTAATCTATACAGTCCTATTTATGGATACATGAACATAATCAAATTTTCAATGCATATTGGGCCATGTCTTCAAATATTACTTGAAGGTTACATTTGAATCCGATCTCTAAGTGTATTAATTATAAAAAAATTATTATCAGCAGCACTTATTTCCCTTTGTATTCTAGACATGGCCCGCCATTGGTATTCTAAATATAGTAGGCACATAAATGACTGCCACAATCAATTATTACTGATATTACAATTAGTATTTAAAACCAGTCAAGTGTATTTAGAAGTAGAAGTAGGCATGAAGAAAATAACTACCACAAGACAAGTGGAGCAGGCAGAAATTATTGTTCATAAGCAATTCTATTCTTCACTTTCTACAAAAACTGTCTACATTTCTTCTTTTCGAGGTAGTAGATCTCTTATCAAAATTTTAGATATCTCACTTATATTTTATCTACCTTAAATATGATGCAACTATTCATTCAACTGGTGCTTGAGAGATAAGCTATTTCGTACAAGATATTTACTTTTGCCTAGATCAACAAACTTGGTTTTTTGGCAGGCTAGATCGACGGGAGAGGTCTGGCCCATCCGGATAGTTTGGTTAAAAATACGCTTCTTCTTTATTTCAATGCTATTTCTTATATAACATTCTTTATATGTTACTATTTCATATATTTTGTATATGTATAAATATGTTTCTAGATGATCCTGACAGACGAAATTGTGACCTTTGTGGTATAAAATATATACATGTAAATGACTTGGAGAAACATATCAAGAGTAGAAAGCATAAACTTAACCAAAGGAAATTAACTGAGCCGGAGGGTAAGTATTTTTTTAGATAATATAGAAATGTACTGCTAACCAAAAAAAAAATGGAATATGTTACTTTAAAACCAATAATATTTAAATATAAATTAAAAGTTCATATTGAGTAGGTCAACGTTGTTTCTGAATGCTTCTCTAAAAAATACTTCCGTTGCTTTTCTCGCTGAACTGTTGAAAGTGTACAATTTAATATCTACAGAAATTTTAATTTTTGCCAATTTAAGGGCAAGATATATCCAAAGGGTTTGTGATAGATAAAGGACTCAAACAAGGATGCTGTCTGTCCCCGACTTTGTTTAAGATCTACTTAAAGCAAGCGCTGAAAACGTGGAAAAGAAAATGTAGTGTCATCTAAACGACACCACATTGTACACACTATACCTTGCATATGAACAAATGGTCTTAGCGCAGTACTACGAAGATCTAGAATATATGACATGCAAACTTATTCAGGAATATCTAAAATGGGGCTTAGAAGTAAATATAGAAAAAAACAGAATACATGTGTATAATATAATATAGAAAACAACAAAATCTATATTTAAAAGAGCAACACCAATAAATAAATCACTGTACAATGTATAAATATCTAGGAATTCACATAACCAATGACAGTAATTTAGATAAAGAGATTAAACACTGAAATAACCAGGAAAGAGAAGGAAATTGATCAGCATATTGTGGAATAAAACAATTTCGAGAGAAAGTAAACACTTAATCTACAATAGCATTGTCAACAGTTTGGAATCGGAATATGGCCATTGCGGAAGAAAGCCATAAAGACTTTGAAAGCAACAGAAATAGATTATTGGAGGAGAGTGTTTGGTAAATCAAGAATAAACAGAGTAAGAAACGAGAGAATTCAAGAGATCATGGTAGTTAAACTTAGAATGGAAGCATTTGAGATGTGGCTATATCGGAGAATGCTTAAGATCCCGTGGACTGACCGAGTCACAAATGAAGAGGTCCTCAGAAGAATGAATAAGAACCGAGAGGTACTGACCACCATCAAATCTCGCAAGTTAAAATTCTCATTGCTAATCGCCAACATTCGTAACGGATAGGCTAGATCAAGAAGAAGAAGCTAAGAATAACAAAGAATATCAGAATTAAACTAGAAATAAACAAAAAAGTTTTAACTGGACACCTCAGGAAAGACGAAAGAAGAACAGACCGACATTAAGTTGGAGGGAAGGACTTGACAGGGATATAAAAGCGAGAAGAATAGTAGAGTAGCATCTGAATGGCCGAGAACAATGAAAACTGAAAATAAATGTTAATTTTGATTTTCTTGTTCTTATGGTTTCTGTCATTACCGGTAAGTAATCATTTAACGACATTCAGATACATTAGTGATATGGCGAATAAAGGTGCTACAAAAAAGTGGCACCTTTAAATTAAGCAAAGTGCAAAGACTTGCTTTCCTTAAAATTCCAAAGGCTGTGAGGATCTGGATTACTACATGACGCAAAAGATTACCAGGTCATGGTTACTTCTACTATCTACTTTTTTAAATTCAGAAGGGCACAGTTCGAATAGTGTCTTTACTGTGACTGACACTATAATACATAGGATGTTGGAAACCAAGCGCTAGCTGAAGGGAAGTATGAGAAGATGTACAGTTTGTCAAAACTAGGAACGACTTTGACAATTCTAGAATTGACATGCCCACTTGATGCGCATCAAAATTATGGAAAATTATCTTAGTAAGAGAAGTAAAACAAACACAAACAATGATTTATAGAACCACAAACAATGATGATAGAAAAAACTTAATCAAGAAAAATAAATGGACGATAGACGGCATCATGAAATTAATGGAACAATATATACTGATAAAATATAATGAAACAGAATATCGATACCTGTAGAGAAGAATGAAAAAGGAGATCAAATTAGCCAAAGAAAAATGTAATATCTAAACACGACTTATTTAATGTGCACAAAAAAATAAAAGAAATGAGTAATATTTTTAAAACACGAGTTAACTCTGTACTCGTTGACAATAATAACAAAATTATTGTAAATGAGCACGAAATGAGAAAAGAATAGCAGCTGTATATATCAGAGTTGTTTGAAGATGATAGAAATAATATTGCCGAATTCTACCAAAACTGTACTGACGGCCCAGAAATTATGAAATGCGGTAGAACACGCTATAAATAATGCTAAAATTAGAAAAGCTTGTGGTCCAAATGATACACCAACTGAGTTGCTAAAACTAATAGAGGATGATAAAGGTGGTAGTTAGACTTTTTAATTCAATATATAACACCGGAGTGATTCCTACAGATTGGCTCAAATCCATTACCTAAAAAACACAATGCAAGAAAATGCTCAGAATATCGATTAATTAGCCTAATAAGCCACACTCTTCAAATTTTCCCAAGAATACTTCATAACAGAATTAAACGCAAATGCGAAGAAGATCTCGAGTATAACCAATTTGGTTTCAGATATGCTATCGGAACCAGGGAGGCACTTTTTGCGCTTAACATTCTATTACAAAAATGCCGTGACCAACCAAAAGATGTAGTTACGTGTTTCGTGGACTTTATAAAGGCATTCGATAAAGTACAGCATGTAAAATTAATGCAAATACTGAAAAATATCGGAATAGATGACAAGGATATTCGTGTCATTAAAAACTTGTACTGGAATCAAACTGCTATCGTAAAAATTGGAGATAACTACACCGATGAAATATCCATACAACGAGGAGTCAGACAAGGTTGCATTTTGTGACCCACATTGTTCAATGCTTACTCGGACCAGTTATTTAAAAAGACCCTTGAGAGACAACCATATGGAATAAAAAGGGGCAACTACTTAATGTGATATGCAGACGATACAGTAATTCTGTCAGACAATATTAAAAGTCTCCAAATTTTGCTTGATCGTATTCACGAGGTAGGAGAGGAAATGGGCATTAAAATAAACTCAAAAAAAACCAAATTTTTAGTGTTGTAGTGTAGTAGTGACCCACATTCCGATGCAAAGCTTCAATTAAATGGAGTCCAAATTGAGAAAGTTCACAAAATGACATATTTGGGAGCTTTGATAATGGACCAACTAGATTCAGACATAGAAATAAAAGCAATGACTAAAACTAGTTTTATGAAAATGTAGTCATTTCTTTACAATATGTATCTTAGTTTATAACTAAGACAAAGAATGGTTAAGTGCTATGTTTGGTCCGTACTTTTGTATAGTGCAGAAGTGTGAACGCTAAAAGTATCGATCATAAACAAAATTAAAACATTAGAAATGTGGGTTCATAGACGAATGCTGAATATACCTTGGACAGCAAGGAAAACTAATAATACTAAGGAGCGTCAACAAAGATAGAGAAGGGGAAGTCGATATAAAATATTACAACTGATCCTTAAAGGCAAAATAGAGGGCCGTAGAGGTGTAGGAAGGAAACGGATTTCTTGGTTGAGGAACATTAGTGAATGGACTGGGATATCAAATGCGGGACAATTATTTCATATTGCAGAAGATCGAGAAGCCTTCGCAATGTTAATCGCTAACGTCAGATAATTATGATACGGCACGCGAAGAAGAAAAAGAGAAGTAAACTCGAGCTGAAAAGTACGTTTAAAAATCAGGTAGACGAGACTCGGCGATCATTAATTTCATTCTTTCTGAATAATCTTTTTGCGGAGATAAGCGAAATTTAGAAAGTCTTTCCAAGCCTTGTCGAATAATAACAGCATAATGTTTTAATCTGTGAGAGAAATTGTGGAGAGAATACTTCCGGTTAGTTTAGACTGTATTGTTTTCCTTCTTTTGATTATATGTTCCTAGTTAATGCTTATTCCACTAAAAGCTAGAACTCAAAATTAAGCCTTGCAAGCCGGAATAGAAAAGAAGGCGAAAGAGATCTAGGTGTCGCCTGAATTTGAGCCGTCCTAAGTTTACAACCGATCCTACTCATATCAAAGATTTAGTGACAATCAACACTACAAAACCTCGCGGATCTAGAAAAAGCATATTTCGGTAATACATATATCACAATCATTAAATATAAATTATTTTAACTAATTACACGGTAGTGTAGGGTTTTGATGTCTAAGAACAAAAGTATTTTTCTAGAGTATTTTTTGGCGCTAGATTCAAATCCGTTGAGAATTTTTTCCTATCACGTACAGTTTTTTTGCTAAACATACTGCATAAATAGCTCATACATTTAGAAATGATGTGCAAATGTGTGCATCAAAGGATGCTGCAGAAATTCTTGGATTCAGATTGAAATCAAAAAATCGTCCTTGCGACGAGTGTCACTTTTTCTTGGTATCGTCATCGTGAACGAGAACTTGCTTCTTACTTTTAAGAAAGAAATTCAATGGTTTTCTGTAATAACATTTAATCAGTGATGAAATATTTTTAAATTGACTATAAACCTACTAAATGGAGACTCATTCATGTGAAGCTAGGTTTAAAGCTGCACTTTTACAAAATGGAAACAAATATGCTTCAATTTCAATAGCTCACTCCGTTCATTGAAAAGAAACTTACAACAATATGAAATAGACTGGGTTTAATGAAAAAAATCGTGAAAGCGTTGAATCAAGATAACCTATGTTAAAAATATTTGGGTAAACAGTCTTCTAAGATAACTTCTGATAAAATAAAAGATGGAATTTTTGTGGGTCCTCAAATTCGCCAACTAATGATAGATATTGACTGTGAAAAAATCATAGATACTAAGGAGAAAATTTAAATCAGTTGTAAAGGAGTTTCTTGAAAACCAACAAAATTAAAATTACAAACAAGAAATAATGGCTTGTTAAGAAATTTCCGTAACCTTGGTTGTCTTATTGCTGTAAAACTTGTTATGATCGCTGACTACCTCTGGAACCTCAAGAGAGACTGTAATTCAGAGGAATCTACATCTAAAAACCCTTAAAGAGGAAGGTTCTTTTGACTTTTTGAGGTTTTGAAGTAACATTCTATTAATTTGTGTATTGGTTATAGAGAAATAAAATAGAGTCAGTTAATTATTATTTTCATTTAATAAGCACAGCCACTATAACAGACCTGTCTTTTCGTACAAAAGTTAGATGGCGGTTTGTGAAAAATCTGTACGTGATAGGGAAAATCCGATAGCAGATTGAAAATGAACATAACAAACGAGTTCCAATCAATTGTTTTTTAAATTGCAGCACTGTTTAATCGATGGGGAAATTAAAGACAAACGTAATTAAAATAAAGGTCCGTTTTTTTGTGGTCAACAGTGTACACTTAAGTGATTTTTTATTAAGCAGGTACTAAATATCGTGAAATATTATTTTTTTTATATTTTTAGCCCAGAACGAATACAATTGTAAGGACTGCAACAAGACCTTGACCAGTGAAGAATTCTTGCGAAGACATGTTGAAAGTAAATCACACAAAAAGGAAGTCGAAAAACATTTACACAAAATCGAAGGTTGGTAGCACTTATATATTTCATTTTATTTGTAAATAATAATTTAATAATTACGTTAAAATAGGTCAACTTATCAAACTCTTTCTGAGAGAATTCTTGAAAATCCCATTACGAGATGAGATTTTTAAGAACCTTAAAGAGGCACATTTTAAATATGGGTTTATTATCAAGCACTCAAACAGATTTGTTATCTAACATAAAGTTAAGTTTATTTCGTTCTGGTTACTTAGCATATAATAGAAAGTATTAACATTATATATACATATATATATATATATATATATATATATATATATATATATATATATATATATATATATATATATATGTATATATCCATATAAATTAATGAAACAATTAAACAAGTAGTGGTACTTTCTAAAACCTTGACCATAGCTCTGAGGATGGCTTTGCAAGCCGAAAGCGCTTAGCTAAGAAACAAACTTTACACACTTTAAAAATGCTTTTCTTTTTCATTCTTTGCTTTAGATTATATTTTATTTAGTTTTACTAAATAGGTAAATAAATGTCTGCTAGTAAAGTTATTGGCTGAGCCTAATCAGTGTATTGTTCGGTTCGGATCGAATTCTTATCCTAGTAGTAGTGTAGTAGTAAAATAGTGCAAAATGGTTGATTATGAAAACTACAAGAACTTATGGGTGATATATTGTTAGATGAAGAGATTTTTGAAAATTAATTGGAGAGCTATTTCGAAAGTAGTGATTATTTCAATTACTATTTAAATTTGAATAAGCCACAATTAAAGGTTAAAATACGTTTATTGACGTTTCAATTTCCACTTCGGAAATCGTTCTCAAAATACAAACATTAGTAAATTAAACAAATTTTGTTTTTTGTTACTTAGTGAAAAATTCTTCTAATAATTTAATTTTATCTGACTCATCTATATTGACAATTCAGACATACATTATATATTTTAAAGTAGACGACTTTAAAATGATTGCCAATATTGTTGAGTTGCGTTCCTGGGACGATTTACTTATAAGATAGTTCATTCGATTACACGAAATCAACTTTAACTTGAGAATATCCGTCAGAAAAGATCATAACATGTAATTCGTCTTTAAAAAGACAAATACATGCCATGATGACAGTAAAATTCTCCTGTTAGTGATTCCATAGTAAATTGTGAGGGAAAAACCAGAAAAAAACCTCATAATACTATCCCGACATAATAAGTATTTGATCGTGCATTTAGTTTACCTTCAATAAACACCAAATTTCGATTTTATATGTTTGTTATTTAAAAAACATAAAGATGTATTCTCTATATGTTACTGACTTACCAATACTGGTATTTTCCTTTTAATAACTTCCTCTTTCAATATGGGTAACCAGATTCTACTACATTCTGCCGAGGAATTCGAGACACAATTGGTCTCATTTAACATAATTAGAGCCGCTTCTTTGATTTTTTTCTTTTAACCATCCGTTTCTTTTAGGACTATATTTGAATCATTCCATTGAACCCTATGTTCATTATCCCATGCGTGTTTACATATTTGAGATCTATCAAATTCTCTATTTTTAATATAGGATTGATGTTCACTTATTCTAACATTTAATGGCCTTGATGTTTCACCTAAATAAAACTGATCGCATTCACAACATATTTTATAAATGCAATTCCTTGTCCTTTCTTGTTCATTGTTAGGTTTGGTTTTGGACAAAATAGATCTCAACGTGTTTGTTGTTTTGAATGTTGTTGAAATGTTGAATTTATTTCCTATCCTTTTAAGCTTTTCTGATAATCCTTTTTTGTATGGTATTGTCCTTCTCGTTCTAAGTTGTTTTGTTCTATTCGATCGATTGTTGAAAATTCCTTATTTATAAACGATAAAGGATAATCATTTTTTAATAAAACAGATGTTAACAAATGTTTTTCCTCCAAGAACGAATTTTCGTTAGAACAAGTAATTTTGTCTCTATCGTATAAGGATTTAATGATTCCCTTTTTAATATTAATATTGTGATTTGATTTGAAATTTAAATATCTGTTGGTGTGTGTTGGTTTTCTATACACCTGAGTTTCGTATCCAGTATCGTTCTTAGAGATTAAAACATCCAGAAAAGGTAATGTGTTATTATATTCCTTTTCCATGGTAAATGTTATTGTCTCTTCTTTATCGTAAATATTGTATTATTTATGAAAATACCAGTATTGGTAAGTCAGTAACATATAGAGAATACATCATTTATGTTTTTTAAATAACAAACATATAAAATCAGAATTTGGTGTTTATTGAAGGTAAACTAAATGCACGATCAAATACTTACCATATCGGGATAGTATTATGAGGTTTTTTCCTGGTTTTTCCCTCATAATTTACTATGGAATCACTAACAGGAGAATTTTACTGTCATCATGGTATGTATTTGTCTTTTTAAAGACGAATTACATGTTATGATCTTTTCTGACGGATATTCTCAAGTTAAAGTTGATTTCATGTAATCGAATGAACTATCTTATAAGTAAAGTCGCCCCAGGAACGCAATTCAACAATATTGGCAATATCATTTTAAAGTCGTCTACTTTAAAATGTATAATGTATGTCTGAATTGTCAATATAGATGAGTCAGATAAAATTAAATTATTAGAAGAATTT
This sequence comes from Diabrotica undecimpunctata, assembly GCF_040954645.1. Lineage (NCBI taxonomy): Eukaryota > Metazoa > Arthropoda > Insecta > Coleoptera > Chrysomelidae > Diabrotica > Diabrotica undecimpunctata. Next base: position 165,344,210 of record NC_092804.1, read on the forward strand.
TTCACTAAGTAACAAAAAACAAAATTTGTTTAATTTACTAATGTTTGTATTTTGAGAACGATTTCCGAAGTGGAAATTGAAACGTCAATAAACGTATTTTAACCTTTAATTGTGGCTTATTTCCATTTAAATAGTAATTAATTTAAAATGCCACAAGAAAATAGCTTCAGAACAATATTAATGATTATTTCGAGTCATATAATTATTTTTTTATCTTCTGTTCAAAAAAAGAGAAAAAAAGATACTCAAGGCTTCTCTGATTTAGACAAGTCAATATTGAATCCTTTGTTAATCCTCAAAATAAGCTTTAAATTATAAAAATTTCATTTAGAAAATTCCTTTATAAAAGGTATAATATTATAAACCTTATCGGGCTACATCACAGAACGTTTTCAGAATAACTATTCCATCATCACCGCTATCCTATAGAGTATAACCACTTTAATTATATCAAACGTGAAAGTTTAACTTTGACCAAGGTTATTACAAAAAGTGTGGTTAATACTTACTGCATGTACATGTTTGAGTAAATATGTGAGTAAAATCCTTTAAATGTAGTTTGAATAATAATTTTAAGTTACAAGGAATTATTCACATGGCAACGTGAGAATCCACTGGGGTAACTAGTCCAGTTTTTTTTCTCATCTTACATTAACAATAAAACATCACATATTATAATTTTTCATATTCCAGGTACCAAATGTTGAAAAAATATATAGTCTTCTAGTCAAAAGTCTTTTATAAATAAAAATAAAATCTTTCGTTCTCTACCATTGAATTGAGATATCTGCCTACCTATATTCATAATTTTTATCAACCTTTAGCTCACTTAAACAATATCCAATTTACAAATCTTCCAACAAAATTTCAGGATAAATCATACTCTAAATTATAACAAATTGATCGTTGCTACAGTTAATCAAATCTTAACATATTTAATTATACGTATTGCTATCTACTGTCACATTTAGACACATACCTCTGATTACATTGACTGCTTTGTTCAGACTTCCGTCCTAACATGTCATTATTGTCATTTTAATCAGTTGCTATCAAAAAGTCCTCACATACACTTCGTCTAAGGACAAGCAACCCCAGTTGATTCTTACGTTGCCATGTAATTAATTCCATTTGTAACTCAAACATTATAGTTTTTATTTATCAAAGATGTAACTTAAAGTTAATCAAACTACATTTATAATTATATTGATAGAAGGCAACCGTATATACGTATTTCTGACTATTGGTCGTCTTCAGTACGGTGCAACCAATTAAGAAAGGAGTATGTTAACTTGGGAAAAGATTACTACAGAAGCAGTGCGACCAATTTGTGGTATAAGAGTTAGAAGACCCTGATGATTTCCAGGGCAACAACTAACAATAACCACGGAGGACGCTACAGCTACCAGCTACCAGAATTGCTGGTTTAGTGATCCTTTCGCAAATTAAAATGCTCCGTTCTTAATTGGCTGCACTGTACTGAAAATGATCAATAGTCAGACATACGGTTGCTTTCCATCGATATATCTATTTTGTTTTTTGTTTTCCTCTTTTGCAAGACATGCTATTACATTTTAAATTACATTAGATTACATTACATTACATTACATTTGTTTTCAGAAGATAAGAAGAAAGATAAATCAAAATGGCAGCTACGGTCAATGTCAATTATTGACTCTACTATTTTCCCTTCCGAACTTGATGGTAAGAAAATATTTATATGTTTTACTTGAAAAATAAATTTCTTCGGTCTAAAAGTTAAGTTATAACATTTTAAAATACAGAACTTAAAAAAGTAAAATCATTGTGTTTTGTTAAATTAAATTATAGGCTCTTAATTAGATTTTACAATTTTACACGATATTTCAATGTAACAGATAAATTGCTAAACATTAGTTCTTCCACAATTTATCTGGTCAAAAGTCAATAGAGAAGTCACAAAGGCCCATTTATTAAAACCTAATATGACGCCATCTCCACTAGGTATTGAGAAGGAAATCATAGCTCTACATATTCGCCAATATACAGAGGTAACCTAAAAACTTAACTGCTAAGATAGTAAGGAACTCTAGAAAGCTTTCAAAGTTCTAACGAAAGAGGAACTCTAAAAATCTAATAGTTTATCGCATTTTTGAACCCAAAAGAGAAAAAAATGATGTCACTTATTGTTCGTCTCCAAAGATCTCCATATCTGGTCATTTCTTTTCTCATTCATTACTATTCCTGTAATTTGGTCAATCCATCTTATTGTGGACGTTCTTCATGATATTTAGCCTTCTACATTTTCTTGGATAAGTCTCTTCATGTTTTTTGTGTCTGTTCTCACAACATATCCAGAGAATTGTAATTGTTAAAGATTGACTTTGCTGAAGAGCTGTTTGCTGACCTCTAGCTCATTTAAAATTGAATTATCTTTCCTGTGGTCGGTTAACGGAATCCTTAACATTCTTCTCCAATAAAACACTTCAGTGGCATCTATCTTTCTTCTTTCCGCTTATCTTATTCTCAATAGTTAACATCCGTATGTCAGTATTCGAAATATTAAGCAGTTAATCAGCTTCATTTTTACTTGTAAAATTTGAGGACCCTTTCATATTTTTTCCACCTCTTCTACGGCGATTTTTGCTAGATCACGACGTTTTATTTATTCCTGTAGTGACCCTGTGTTTGTGATCAAAGATCCTAGATGATTGTTATATCGTCTATCCACTATCATGATTTTTGTCTTTGATATATTTAACTTCAGACCAAATATGTGATATTCGTTTTCAACCAGTCGTGTGAGATCAATTAACTCTTCTTGACTATTTGCTAGAAAGACTGTGTTATCTGCAAAAGGTAGATTGTTTATTTTTCGGTCATTCATTAAGAGGCCCTTTTCTCATCAGTGTGTCAAGAACTCTAACTGTTCCAGTAGTGTATTCGCACAGATCAGTACGAAAGCTTTGCGATAACCTATAAAACAAATGTTTTGTGGGATATTGAATTCCCTAGATTGTTCTATTATTTGTCTTACGTTCACAAGGTGTTGTCGGTACCTCTACCTTTCGTAAACCTAGTTTGTTTTTTGGGTATTTCCATTTGTAGGAAAGTTTTTAGTCTCTCATTGATTATGTGTAGCATTATTTTGCTGACATATGAGATGAGAGAGAAGCTGTCTTTTTTATGTATCCTAAGAGACCTAGTTTGATGAATAAATATATCAAACAGTACAAAGGCTCTGTGACAAGAAACATTGGTGAGTCCTTAGGGTATTCTTTAGGGAGAAGCGAGTTTGATTGTGTAAAGGATAACTTCAGCAGACATCAGAGTAGAACAATTGAAAACTTCTAAGATGAAGCTCCAAGCGAAAAACGTTACGTGAGCCTATAGAACTTTACCTGCTTAAAAAATTTAATTTGGGTAATTTAATTTTTTTCATTAAGATTAACTGGACACTTTATCAGCGTAATAGTTAATATTTTAAAGTAAATCGATGAATTATTGAGAAATATAATTTATAAGGGTGGAGAAGTGGTCTCAACCATAAAAATGGTCTGTATATAGATATGTAAATATACCATGAAAGTGCTGTATATAGATATTATATTATACCAAAAGTAATGGACTAAAATTTTATGAGGATTCTATGTACAAAGACGTAACATTGGCGCCCCTTATTCTAGTAGAATTCTTCTATAATTCCGAAGTAAATACTCATTTTGAAGTAGAACTACTGTTTGATTTATTTATGCTTATATTTATTAATTATATTGATTGCATCACCTAATTATGCCACGGTTTAACTAGTTATTTATTTAATTGCTCGTCATTAAAAAAATAATAAATAAAAGTCGTAGTGTCTGGAAAATGATTTCGATATTAAAATATCAATGCCATTTTATACAAATTATATTTTTATGTCGAACATGTATTTCAACATAACAAGAGTCTATAAACATTACGTAGAAATAAAACATTTAATTTTCATATTTATTGATAAAGTACAATTAATTGATACGTAATACGATAACAACATCTATTTCTGTAAAAATATATCTGATAACGTTAAAATGAAAATCCAGTTGATCGTTAAAAAATAATAACACATTTTGCACAACTCCTCGTTCTGGGAATTATTACAGACGATTTCAGTAAATTACCAGATACAAGGAAAAAAGTAAATATATGAATTCACAAGGCTAGAATATAATTATTACAACCATGCATGATAAACCGGTAATTGTTTATGTTGTATACTTGTATAGTAGAAGTATATTGCAATGTTGTCACACTTTCTATTTGAATCGAAGTTTCTGGTATTCGTTAGAATGGCAAATTAATTATCCCTTGAGCATTCTCTAATTGTGATACGTGTGCAAATGTTGATAACCAGAAGAACATAAAACATTAGGTGTGCTGTGAGAAAAAAATATTTTTGGAGGTGTGGCTTGTACTTGTAATTTTATAAATAATTATTAATATGATTAACAAACTCAAGCGTTATTAAAGGAACAATGTATTACTAAAAAAACATTTTTAGAAGTTCAAATGTTCGTAATTAGTAGATTAGTAATCCTCTCCTGGAGGCTTATCATCATTGGTAACAGGCCATAACATCAACTCGTTATAAAAAACTATTTTGTCTACTGATATATACTGCACAAGTTTCTTCAAATTGTTTATTCTTTATAATTGATACAGATTTTTCCCGTAAAAGCAGGCTTTGTTAGTAGAATTGTAGTAGGCTTTGTTCTAGATTAGGACAAGCACCAGGTAGATTTCCGAAAAAAATTCGTAGAAAATAAGTCCATCTAGAAAAGGACGTATTTTAACAACCCAGGTGTGTTACAATCATATCCGAACTCAATATACTGAGAAATTTTAAAAGTCGTTCTTTGGTCTTTTGCTTTTTTTCCATATGAGTCAAGGAGCCATATGGTTTTCTTGTAGTACTTTAGCCAGCAACTCTTAAAATTTAAGATGTTCTCATTTTTCGCCTTTTGTAGACCAGAGAAAAGACCTTCGTTAGGGGATTTTTCTAATAGGTCGTAATATTCTTCAGGAAGAAAAATTCGGTCATACTTACGAATAAGCCTTTTAATTACACCAAAATCTCTGTCGCATGGGATGCAAGGAATGAGTGCCCTATTATAAAAAATAGTGCAAAATTTGTCTGAACTTCTCTAAGGATCCAAGGGATAAAAGAAAACGAATTACCGTGTGATTTTTATTTTGGCCTGTACAAAAATTAAAAAGTATATGAACTTCTTTTACATTATCAGAGATCAGAACCGAAACTCTAGTTTAATGCATGATTTTTAACGTAAAATTTAAGAGTTTTTTTTATCGGCCAAAGAGAATCAAATGCATCTAAAATCTAGGAATTTGCAGGACCCTTAAGCTAGCGGGGACACATGAGCGGAATCCAATTTAACCTACGTAATATTTTTTCACCCATTTTTCACTAATTTATTACCACCCTAATAATTTTTCACCACCAAACCAACCTTAAGGGGAGCGATTCTGCTGGCTTAAGATTCAAGCTAGCAGAATTCAAAAAAGAAACTTTTTGTTGATGGCATATTTTTTCACCCATTTTTCACTAATTTATTACCACCCTAATAATTTTTCACCACCAAACCACCCTTAACGGGAGCGATTCTGCTGGCTTAAGGTTCAAGCTAGCAGAATAATAAAATAAAAAATCTTTTTGTTGATGGCATATTTTTTCACCAATTTTTCACTAATTTATTACCACCCTAATAATTTTTCACCGCCAAACCCCCCTTAATGGGAGCGATTCTGCTGGCTTAAGGTTCAAGCTAGCAGAATTTAAAAAAAAAACTTTTTGTTGATGACATATTTTTTTACCCATTTTTCACTAATTTATTACCACCCTAATAATTTTTCACCACCAAACCACCCTTAATGGGAGCGGTTCTTCTGGCTGAAGGTTCAAGATGGCAGAATTAAAAAAAAAACTTATATTACCACCCTAATATTGTTTCATCATTATACCACCCTTAAGGGGAGCCATTCTGCTGGCTTGCGGTTCAAGCTAGCAGAATTAAAAAAACATATTTATAATATACCACAGTGTTTTGCTAGGTTTTTACTCCTAGTAATTTTTCACCCCTTAACTACCCCTTGTGAAAAGTCAATAATTGTGTTAGATTAAAATTTAAGGAGAAATTTTTTTTTCAAATTTACTGTTCACTACTTATAACTGAAATAAAAAAATGTTTTGTTAAGTTTATACTAAACTTTGACCAACCTGATAATTTTGCTCCCATAAACCTATTCGAAAACTTTCCTACTAGCTGAATATTTGAACCAGCAAAATAAGAAAAAAACGTATTTTTGAAATACCTCAGTATTCTGCTAAGTTTTTACTAATTTATTACCACCATAGTAATTTTTCACACCTACACTACTCCTTGTGATAAGTCAATAATTCTGTTAGGTTAAAATTTAACGTGAAAAAAATCTTTTTTTACAATTTTACTATCCTCTACTTATAACTGACATAAAAAAGTATTTTTACCCTGATAAGTTTCCATCTCTAAACCAATCTTATTTGGAAACGTTTCTGCTAGCTTAATATTCGAGCCAGCGTAATTAAAAAAAATTATTTATGATATACCACAGTGTTTTGCTAAGTTTTTATGAATTTATTACCAACTTAGTAATTTTTTATCCCTCGACTAACCCTTAGTGGAAGTCAATAGTTCTGCTACGTTTAAAGTAAAGGTGAAAAAGTTTTGTTTTATAATTTTACTAAATACTATTTATAAATAAAATAAGAAACTCTCTGGTTACTTTTTACTAAATGTTAACCAACTTCACCAATTCCACCATCTACACATTTACGCTGGTTGAATGCAAAGCAAATCTTTTCGGAAATATGAGATACTACAGTATTATGCTAGATTTGTACTAATACATTACCATCCTAGTAATTTTTCACCCTTCAACTACCCTCTATGAGGAGTCAATAATTATACTACGTTAAAATTTAAGGTGATAAAAAATCTATTTTGATAATTTTACTATATTCTACTTGTAACTGAAAATATAAATTGCTTGCCTGGGTTTTTCTAAATTTGATCCACCCTTATAATTTTTGACCCCCTAAGCCTCAGTTAATGGGAAACATTCAACAAGATACACATTGACTAGGTGAATAAAATATCTTTTTGAAAACACAAGAGTGCTCTGCTAGAATTTTACTATATTTTTACCAGCCTAGTCATGTTTTTCTCAACTACCCTAATTGAAAAACATTTTCAAATGTTATTCTATACTAACTAATATTTATTTTTTCAATGTTTAAATATTAAAAATATGAAAACACTTACACATTCCAAAAACTATAAATTTTACCTGTTTTAAAAAATTGACTCTGATTCGAGTCGTATTACATGGCTAAGCGAAATCGAATCGTTAGTCCCTTTTATGAATATAAAATAACTGAAATCAAGTTGAGTTTTAGTAAATACAACGGAATTTTTATATTTCACAGAATAAATTACCAGGTAAGAAATATTCAAATTGAAATAATTTTATTACGTCTATTACATTATTTATCTGATTGTAAAGGAGGGTCGTCGGGACCGTACGCACCTATTGTTAAAAGATTTGTATTCATTAGGTAGATGAAAATTTGAAAAATAATTTAGGTATTTAATATTTTAATATTATTTAAATAAGAAGAGTATTAACGATTGATCAAAACATAATTTTAAGATTAGGTGTATAACATAAAGAATTTATATTGGAAAACATTTTAGGATATAAATATTTTAAGTAGGTATATTCAAATGAGACCGAAATTACCGGTTGGTCAGAACAGCTGATATAGATTATTTGCGTGGTAAAATAAATTTATATTAGCAGCATTTTAAAAATTTAAAGATATTTGTATTTTAATTCTTCGTCGATTTTTCATTCATTGTTAGTTGAATATAGGTAAAAATTAAAGGTTATTACAAAAAAATATTAACTTATTTATTTTGTTTATGGAAATGTTTGAAAGAATCGCCCACGGAGAGATCTGGTTTCTCGGCACAATCCACACACTCATAAATTGGGTTTTTTCTTATTTTTAGGATAGGACATACTCTGCATCTTTTCGTTTTCGTTTCGCGTTTGTCCGATTTATTAGCAATTATTTATAGGTAAATGTTCGCGTGCGATATTCCGTCTTTCTTTGCTTTTTTATAAATTAATTTACGAATTAATTCTAACCTTGATATTGTCTTTTATGTCTTTTGTTTAGTATATTGTTTAAAACTAAGTCTAACTTTCCACGTTAATATCGATTCATCTAGCGATAATTCTTTTACTGGATAACGCAGAGCAGTCATTTTATTATTAAAAAGTCTATAACTGTTCTTATTCTATAAAACCGATCTTCAGGAATAACATTCGGTCCCATTGGATTATGGATGAAGATTAAGCACCTTAAAATTATAAGACAAAGATCTCTTCCGATGTTCTGCAAAAAAGATTTTAAGTTAAATAGTGGATCTGTTTTCCAATAACCCTCCAATCTTGAAATCCGTATGTGTCAGTGTGGAAGATAATTCCCATAAATATTAGAAATTCAAATAAGGAAAGTAGTTTACATCTTTAAATGCTAGAATTTACACAAACACCAACTTCACCAACTTTTTTATATGCTAAACATTGCAATATTGTTGTTTTGTACATTGCCTACTTTTTAACAAAATTTTACAAATTAAAAAGGGATCATTCCCGTGAGTTGGCTGTATATAGTTAAAAAACTCGAACATTGAAGTAAAACACTGTTGTGATTGGTATATTTAATTAAATTTTAAAAATCCTAAAGGATTAAGTTCAAAACGTTTTCGGACGTATCAGTCCATCTTCAGTGAAATTTGTAGTACTTTTAGTAAGTAATTAATAATAGGTAAGTAGTAATTTTTAATTAAATATACCAGTTATTACAACAGAAGTGTTTTTCACACACACACACACTCGCAAATTTATTTAATTTTTGTTAAAGGGGTAATAAGGGGAGAAAAATTACTAAAGTCATAATAAATTCGTAAAAACCTAGCAGAACACTGTAGTATATCATAAATATTTTTTTTAATTCTGCTAGCTTGAACCGTAAGGCAGCAGAATCGCTCCCCTTAAGGGTGGTTTGATGGTGAAAACATATTAGGGTGGTAATAAATTAGTGAAAAATGGGTGAAAAATATGCCGTCAACAAAAAGTTTTTTTTTTGAATTCTGCTAGCTTAAACCTTAAGCCAGCAGAATCGCTCCCATTAATGGTGGTTTGGTGGTGAAAAATTATTAGGGTGGTAATAAATTAGTGAAAAATTAGTGAAAAAATATGCCATCAACCAAAAAGTTTTTTTCTGAATTCTGCTAGCTTGAACCTTAAGCCAGCAGAATCGCTCCCATTAAGGGCGGTTTGGTGGTGAAAAATTATTAGGGTGGTAATAAATTAGTGAAAAATTGGTGAAAAAATATTACGTAGGTTAAATTGGATTCCGCTCATGTGTCCCCGCTAGCTTAAGGGACCTGGAATTTGCTTCAAAAGAAGCAGACCGGTTGCCCCAAAGTCAAGAGTATTTTTCCTTACAAAAAAAGAAAAGTTTTTGTCAGATTCTACGTCATCTTCTTCAAGGGTGACCGCACAGACCGACCGATGTATATGAAGACAACACTATTTTAATAAGGTCCTGTCACAATAACTAAATCGGTAATGTATTCTTATTATTAAATCTTTACGAAGTCGTTGTATTTGTGCCAAATATATGAAGCTTACTTTATGCTAACGTCAAGTCGGGACTTTTTCCTATCTACAAATTTAAAAAGATAGATTTGTCAGTGGATGGATTTTCAATGTTCAAAATCCTGTCTTGCTTCTTCTTCCTATGCCGTCCCCATTAACGGAGTTTGGCGACCATATTTTTAAAAGCTTCTCTGTCTTTTGCAACGTGGAATAATTCGTCTACAGTCATGTTTGTCCAGTCTCGAATATTTCGCAGCCATGACTTCCTCTTTCTACCTATTCCCTTTTTGCCATCGACTCTACCCTGCATGATGACCTGCAGAAGACTATATTTATTATTTCTTAGTATGTGTCCAAGGTATGCAGTCTTGCGTACTTTTATCGTTCTCAACAATTTTTTGTTTCGACCCATCCTTCTCAGCACTTCCTCATTGGTGACCCTGGCAGTCCATGGAATTCTTAACATTCTCCGGTATATCCAAAGTTCAAAGGCTTCAATCTTTTTAACTATTTGCGCTTTTAGTGTCCATGTTTCTACCCCGTACAATAGTTGCGACCAGACGTAACATTCAACAAACCTCAGTCTCAGCGCAGTATTCAGATTTTTGTCACAGAACAATTGTTTGAATTTTAAGAACGCTGCCCTTGCCATTTCTATTCGTACCCGGATCTCTTGGTCTGGATCTAATTCTGTGTTGATGTAAGCTCCCAGATATTTATATTTTGTCACTCTCTCTATTTGCTGTCCACCAAGAGTTAGTTGTTTATTATTTATTGGACTCCTTGATACTATCATAAATTTGGTCTTATCTATGTTGATGTCAAGTCCCATTTGAATGCATTCACTATTTATTGCATCTAGTAAAGTTTGTAGTTCTTCCATACTCTCAGCCATAATTACCGTGTCATCTGCAAATCTGATGGTGTTTATGATTTCTCCACCAATTCTTATTCCCTCTTTTCTTTCCCAGAAGGCTTTTCTGAATATGACCTGTGAGTACACGTTGAAAAGCGTCGGAGACAAGACGCATCCTTGCCTAACCCCTCTCGCAATCGGTATATTATTTGTTTCTATATCGTTCACCTTTACTACTGCTTTCTGGTTCCAGTATATAGCCTTAATAAACTCAATGTCTTTTTTGTCTAAATTGATGTTTTTTAATTCATCTATTAACTTCATATGCTGCATTCGGTCAAAGGCCTTCCTAAAGTCTATGAAGCATACATATGCACTCTTGTTATATTCCCGACATTTCTGCAAGAGTACCGTCAACGCAAATAATGCTTCTCTTGTACCCATGCCTCCTCTGAAGCCAAACTGAGTTTCATCTATCTGCTCCTCACATTTCTTATAAATTCGGTTTTGAACAATTTTCAAGAGAATCTTTAAAGGGTGGCACATTAGGCTTATCAATCTATAGTCATTACATGATTTGGGATTGTTGTTTTTTGGTAGAGGTAAAAATATCGATTTAAGCCATTCTTCCGGGATGTTGCCCTCTACATATATGTGCTTGAGAATTCGGATGAGTCTCTTTATATTATCAATATTATCTCTTGCTTACAAAAGAAAAACTAAAAGCTCTAAGAGTATAGTAATTCCCAGCGATTCTTTTGATATCGTCTGTCCATCGTGTAGGTGGTCTACATCTGCCTCTTTCATCTGCTTATGGTGTACATACTGTAATTTTTTAGGTCCACCTCCCGTCATTCATTCTGACCATATGACCTGCCCAGTTCTACTTTAACCATGCTATGTGCTCTATAACATCTGTGACGCATATCCTCCCTCTTATTTTTTAATTTCTAACCCTGTCTCTAAGAGATAGTCCAACTAGCGAGAGTTCCATTCGTCTTTGGATTACTCTGAGTTTGGTTGCTGTGGCCTAGGTAAAGGAAATTGTTTCGCGCCGTAACTCGTGACTGAAAGCACATATTAGTCAAGCGTTTTCTTTTTTAAATAATTTAGCATGTTGCTCTTGAAGATGTGTGATAGAGCTCTATATGCGGTCCATGCTAAAGTGATTCTTCACTGCTATTTAGCAGGTTAGTTGTCCCTGGCAATTTGGATTTCATGACCTATTTTTGATCCTTTTATAAGGGGGTCTACAATCTTCAAAATAAATCTTAGTAGAGGATGCCGCCATGACCTTTCAGACTCTCCTCTGTCATCTAGCAATCCGAAAGCGGAATCCCTTGTACGTGAAAGGCCCTCATTGCAATACTCCTAGATGCCAGTACGGCATTACTCCCAGACGGGCATTTTTTCCTTTCCCACAGTCTGATTCACACAATCTAACTCATACAGTCTGACTCACTTTTCTATCTTTAACTTTCAGCTTCTTTCCCTATTACCTTTGCCGTTGGTACAGCTATCTTTCTTCCTCTTTTATTTTTCTTGATCACTGCACGGATATAGTTGTGTACACTAGTCCAACCTGCTTTATTTTCAATCATTATTTTAATCATTTCTCTCACTGTAACAAAGTGCACATGTCTCTGTTTCTATTCTGTTCTTTTCTACTATCCGTGTATTGCGCTCTCGTAACATCGTATGTATTACAGTGTCTGAGTGATCTCAGTATAGGCATTCATCTGTGCCAGCCTTTCTGAACCAAGAGAGGTAGGCCCTAAAACACTCGAGTCACCCAATCTTTTATGCCCGGGATCAGCATTTTTGTCCACTGTGTCACATTATCCGTACTGTTCCATTCTTCTTGTCATCTTTCAATGGACCTTTCCCTTTCTTGTCTTCTCTCGGTGGTTAGCAAGGTTTAGGTCTCTTCTCTCATATAACTCTTTTCTTTCCACAGCCAAAACATGCAATTGAACACATCCAGTAATAGTCCACAAAGCTGCTGCAGATACATTCCTGTAGGCGCGTATCACTCGTAACAGACTTGTTCTGCCCACTCGTGTCAACCAGTAGGCCGTTATCTCTACCGCCTTACTCCAGACCGGATTTGATGATCTAAATATTTATATTTATTAACTAATCCTATTTTGTAGGTCTGTACTTTTGTATGGATGTGAAACTTGGACTTTAAACGCCGATATCATAAATAAAATCGAGGCGTTTGAGATGTGGTTGTATCGAAGGATACTAAAAATTCCATGGACTAGCAGAACCAGAAACGAAGAAGTTCTTCGAAGAATGGGACATAAAAGAACTATATTAAATATTATTAAGAGGCGTAAACTAGAATATTTTGGACATATAATCAGAGGACCAAGATATGAGTTCCTTCTGCTAATTCTCAACGGTAAAATCGAAGGAAAGAAATGGATAGGACGGAAGAAACTCTCTTGGTTGAGGAATTTGCGGCAGTGGACAGGTTTGACAGCGGACCAATTGCTACACGTAGCGCAAGACCGAAATCAGTATAAAAATATTATAAGCATGGTAGTCGCCGACGTTCCGTAGGGATATGGCACTCTAAGAAGAAGAATCCTATTTTACTACAGTCGACTTTTTGATTTTCGCTGCGTACCAGATTTGTTTTCCCAGATTTTGTATTGTGTCTTTTCAAAATTTGTGGAAACAAACAAAAAAAAAACAGAGCAAATTTGTGTTTGAAACCAACTTCATTACAGGCGGCATCTAACTCCGTAAGCATAGTTCTAATCTCTTGTAAGTTTTTTGTTATCGGAACAATGTCGTCCGCAAATCGTAGGTGAAAGAGCATATCGCCGTTGACATTGATTCCTTTGGTTTCCCAATCCAATTTTTTGAAAGCACGCTCCGGAACTGTGATCCAAAGTTTTTCCTAAAACCTGATTGTTCTCTAGGTTGGTAAAAATTTGTTATTATTTTTGTGAATATCTTGTAGAAGTGGTTTATGGGTCGGTAATTGTCAAGATCTTTTAGAGCACTTTTTTGTGTAATAAAATAGTACTTCTACTTTGCACTGTACAATATTATATGGGGTAATATGGGGTAATACAGTATCGATAAAAGCCTTTCCAGTGACATAACAGATCTTAGCAAACTTGGTTTAAAATGGCTACAAAAAAATCCTTTAAGTTCAACAGTAAAAAATCTGCAGGATTTCGTCAAGCGGATAGGTTTATTAAAATTTAATAAAGCTATAAGGCGTAATAAAATATTACTACGACCAAAAGCTAAAGACATGCATGTTTTGGTTGAGAACAGGTAAGATGCTCTTCCCTAGAAAGATATGGATCACTAGAGTTTTTTTAACAAAAGATGTGAATTTAGATAAAAACATTACAAGAGTGTTGTTAAAATATTTGTTAGAAACGTAAACAAACAATTTAGATTTTCTATTTAAAATTTTTACAAATTTTAAAATTATTTATGTAATTTGTAAAATGCTAAAGCAGCAATTTTTTCAGCAGAATTTCAGAATAGGTTTTAAATTTCAAAATAATCTAAGGTAGAAATATGAAAATGTTTAAAAGTTTTGTCCAGTACTTTAGTTAAAAATACGTTTCTATTAAAACTTACAACTAGACTATGTTAAATACGAAATATTCACATTATTTAAAAAGGTATCAAGCATATATAAAAACTCTCAGCATCCCTTAGTTCAAGAAATCCATAGGACACACAATGCACTCGCTTTTCAAGGTGTAGATGTCACGATCATCTGGCTACCATCCCATGTCGGCATCCCCGGTAATGAAAAAACAGACCAAACAGCCAAGCAAGCTTCTTGTGTAAACAGTCAATCCTCAAAAGCCCAACTTATTCAAATCTGTAATGACCTAAAGCAAATTTTCAAGCAACAACAATATCATGCATTACATGAGATCCGGCAGACTGTTGAAAAATTTGAACTTCCAAATATGTCTAGAAACGAAAAAGCTGTCATCCGAAGATTAAGAATAGGACATACCCGATTCACACATGAATATTTAATGAAATCCGAGCCGAAGCCCAATTGCCAAATCTGCTAAAATGTATTAACCGTGAAACATATTCTGATCGAGTGTCCCCGGTACGCAAAACACAGAGTGCAACATAAACTTAAGTCAAATATCAAAGATGTTTTAAACTCGCCCGATCAAGTCTTTAACCTAATTGGTTTCTTGAAAGACATTCAGTTGTTCAACAAATTATGACCCCTTGTTTTCCATGTATTTTACCTTTAACTTATATCTTAGTGATAAAACTGTATTATTTAGTCATAGGCTCTCTCAATATTGTTTGTGTCAACGGCCATTGCAGCCAAGACACATTAATTTAAATAAAAAAAAAAATTAAAAAAAAAAAAAAAAAAAAAAAAACGTATCGTAGAGTTTAAGATAATAGATGGAATTAACGTTATTTTTTAATTAAATTTTTAGATGCGATCGCTACCATACATGAACCAGAGAAAGAAGAATTTTGTAGAAAGGTGAGGATAATTTAATTGTATAAAACCAACCTTTAATTGTATTTTCACGCAGAACGGTAGCTGTTAAAGTTTCTAGTATATATTTCCGGTCAATAATAAAACATGTATAGTGCCCATCAAGCATTCGGTGCAAGAATGGACAAAGAATTCATCCTTTCTAGTGTGGTTTACGTTGAACTTTTATAAAAGAAACCTACTGGAATGTAAAATATAGAGATACTAAATTTATTATTAAAAGTTTAAAAATGACGTGACAAATACAATTTTTAAAATTAAACTCTCTTTTAACAGCAAACAAATCACTTTTGCTTAATAACTATTATTTTTGATATTTATTTTACTTAAAATTTACAAACAGTTTTAAATACTTAATGACCATTTTTTTTTTCAGAAATATAAAGTTCGCAGTGACAACTTGGCATTTGACAGACTTGAATCATACGTTTATTCCTTGGTGTCATACTTAAGTTTAAAGTTAGCTTTAGACGCAAATACAACAGATTTCAACATATCAGTCAACAACAAAAACTGGCCGACATTTGGAGATATAATAATAGAACAAAATGTTAGTGATAAACGTGTGGTTTTTGCTATTAGATGCAAAAATATATCTGAAACACCCCAAACTATTGATAATTTAAAAGATGCAAAAATATTTTTGGAAAAGGAGTATACTTATGTTACTCAAAACAAAAATAGTTCATCAACGCATTTTTTGATATTTACGACGTGCAATACAAGCTCGAAGTTTCCAGAACAAGTGGAAATTAAACCAGAATTAATTAAACATTTTACAAAACCTTCGGAGCCAACACCACTACCTATTAAAGTAAAAATATTTCCAATGACAAAGAAAAATTACATCTTGAATGTGTCTACTGATAACGATAACGTATTTTTACTGTCGCCTGAACACAGCAGCGGCTTACCTCCAATTTATCTTTACACTAATCAAAGAGCCTATCCGCATTCAACTAATGATTTAATCAAAAAACTGTTCCCTAAGTTTAAACCTGAATTTGCTAAAAATTACAAAAATTATATTGAAAATTGGGCTGAAGGTAAATTAGGAGGAAACTACATGTTATCCAAGAAAGATGTTATTCTGAAAATTGGTGAACTATTGCTGAGCCCATACATCATTTTGCCAAAGCTAATCAACTTCAAATCTGGTAACTTTGACATTTGGAACAAGGTTATTGATAACACTGATGTAGTTATTATAAAAAATGAACCGTTTATTTTAAGCAAACTCTGTGAACCTTTTAATCAGCTAATCGAGAATTCGCTATCAACCGCAGATGAAAAATTTAAAATAGATCCCCTAACAAAAATTGTTACTATGTCTGATGCAGCTTTCAACAACATATCTGATCACCAAATTAAGGCTTACCTTTTGGAAGAAGGTTTTTGCAGGGATTTTCATCTTACAACACTGTATAAAGTATTTTGGAAAGCAGGAAAAATATCGCTTTTAATTTCGCTAGAAGATAACGAAGATTGTAAAGAGTATATTTTAGATATTATTTCTTATATGAAGCAGGAAGGTGTAATAAAAAAGTTCATGTTAAAAACAGAGACTCCTTTTGAATTTACCACAATTCCAAAGAACCTAAAAGTTTTTTCATGCCTTAACGATGTCAAGGAACTAGTTAATTTAGACCTTTTGAAAATCTGGGTGGATAGGAAATACAGTCTATCTGCAAAAGATATTTGTAAAATAGATCCATTCTTTTTAAAATGGGTAACACCCAGCGCTTTTTTCGATATGATTATGGAAAGAATTACTATGATAAAAGAGGAGGCTAAAAAAAATTACGTGCAGACTGATTTTAAGATTATTTTAGATGACACTGAGAGAATCAAAATAAAGAGTTCTCTTTATGGTTCAGAGTCGATTCCAGAGAGTTGGGATAGATTGGCGGGAATTGATCCGGTATTATTTTAGACTAATCATAAGTAGTTTTGGGTATTTTTGTTTTTATATTTTAATATAATAAATACTTTACCAAATCATTGTGTTTCTGTATAGTCCAGACGATATCTTTTTAAAATAACGATTTTTGGGTGTGAAGCATATAAAGGCAGTTGTTTGCATAAATCGCTCCAAAATATGATTACAGATAATAATATCGCTATGCGTGAGTTGTAAAATGTGTGCTTAACTTATTATTAGACAAAATATGAAAAGAATTTAAAAAATTCGATATTTTTTTCCACTTTTTTCGCATATATCTCAAGAACTATTGGTTTTAGAATAATTTTGTATGGAAATAAAAGTTTTGTAATTAAATTTTACATAAGAAAATAAAATACAAAAAATTATTATTGTTAAAAAAACTAAAGAAAACACAAAAAAGAATAAAAAAAAAGGTTTTTTGTATAAAGAAGTTTTTTTCCTATACTACTACTTTGGAAGTTTCCATGATGGCATCCGATAGTCAAGTTGCAGATTTAACAGCGGAACTAAATAAGTTAAAAAAGCAGGAATTAATTCACATAATAGTGAATTTTAAGTTACCACTGTCCGGTTCTAATCCTTGCCAGATCAGCATTTATACGAATGAAGCCACTCCTAACGTGCAAAATCTAAATTTGGAGATCAGACTACGTACCATTCGCTGTTATATATTTTCAATATTATTATATGGAGCTGAGACTTGGACATTAAAAAAATGCAATTTAAAAAGAATCAAGGCTTTCGAACTCTGGTTATACCACAGAGTATTAAAAATATCATGGACTGATAGAATTGCAAATAAAGAAGTACTGTAGAGGGTTCGTAAAGAAACAGAACTAATCACCACTATACAAACCAGAAAACTGGAATATCTAGGCCACGTGATGAGGGGGCCAAAATATGAAATTTTGAGACTCATAATACAGGGAAAGATTCAAGAAAGAAGATCTGTTGGCCGAAGGCAGAACTCATGGTTGCAGAATATACGTGATTGGTATCAATGCAGATCGATTGATTTGTTTAGAGCAACAAGTTCCAAAATAAATATAGCCATTATGATTGCCAACCTCCGTAGGGAGACGGCACTCTAAGAAGAAGGTTCTAATCCTAAGTTATCAGACCTAGACGTTATTGTGTGTGATTAGTCTATTCGCTCCGTGCGTGACTGACGCGACACCTACCGCCTTCATCTGACAGTTTTGGACCTACCAATTTTCAGGTTAAACATATGACATTAATGACATATGTTTGACATTGTTAAATACAGGCGAAATTGACAATTATTAATAATTAACTTTTTAATTATATTTTTTCAGTTTATGTACAAAATAAATGTAGTATTAAAAACTGGGTTTCTTAAAATTCATCATAATATATCTTTTTAAGCCCAAACGGAAAAGAAAAGTTAAAAATCTAGTACTGGCAAATCAAGTTTTTCACGCGAAAGAGCATATAATTAAAAACAGTAATAGTAAAAGTTATGATATAAAAGCTAAAGTCATCAGGCACTCTGCAGTTAGATTGAAGCCTTATAAAATATCATTTATAAGGTAAATTATTTAAATATTTCAATTGCATAAAAATGAGGTTACGTGATATTTCCTTTTTCATATTAATAGCACGGATCCATCTTTTTCTTTTCTCTAATTTATATGTAATCTTTGGGAACCTATAAAAACTACACTTACTATTTTTGCTATTATTAGCACAACTAAATACGCAACGTGTATTTGCACACATTTTTGATAAAATTTATGCTTAAAAAGATAGTGTCCAATTTTGTCATATTTCGCCGCTACGCACGCTGGCATCGTTTCAAGGTACCCCTACCATGGTCACGCGCGGAGCGAATAAAGATAAGCAATGAACTAAGTAAAATGAAAAGTGAACTTGTAGCAGTAAGTAAACTATCATTCCATTTAAAAAAACGTACGGAGGAGCAACAAGATTTAAAATCCACGGGGAAACTAAGTTCCTGTAGCTGGCTGTATACCATGTATCACAAAAAAAAATTTTTATTTCAAAATTTTTAGTAAACGGTATAAATAAAACACCCAAACAGGCTATATCACAAATACAGAACGTTTTCGGAATGTAAATTCCATCATCAGTGTAACCTGAAAGTAATAGATGGTTAATACTGTTATATTATTACAATTGTAATTTATTCAATTTTAAATAATGCTGGCTTCTGTCATTTTAGACAACTACCGTAAGTTGCACTGACTGACTTGTTCCGACATCTGTCCTAACTTGCCAATATTGTCATTTTTATCCGTTGTTATCAACAGGTCCTCGAAGACACTTTGTCTCAGGACCAACTAACCGATGTAGAGCCATACGTTGCCATGTTACCACTTCCAACGGTAACTTAGACATCTTAATTTTTAATAGTATATAATGTAACATATTTGTAAATTTATACCATTTAAAGGGTTTTTACCCATATATTTTAGTGGCTTACAGCATGTGCACTTTGTAAGTATTAACCACATTTTGCATAACCGTAGTCAACATTTTAAACCTTACGTTCTTTTTAATTAAAGTGGTTAATTACTTTCAGGTTACACTGATGATTGAATTTACATTCCGATAACGTTCTATATTTGTGATATAGCCCGTTTGGGTGTTTTATTTATAACTTTTACTAAAAATTTTGAAATAAATTTTTTTTTCAACAAGATTTAATTTCTTTATTAAAAGATAAATATAAAAATTCTAACGTCATCTAGCGAAAAAACGTAATCTGTAAATAAAGCTGCCCCGAGCAACTCAGGTTCTACCAGTCAAGAACCCATTAAATCGTCATAAAATAAAAACACAAGTCGGCCTCATTCATACATGAGTGATAAAAAATAAGAAAATAAAAACATTCTAAAAACAGGATACTCATCTTGGAATACCCAATCAAAAAAAGAAAACAAATACAAACCGGTTATTGGAAGCAACGAATCGTCTACTGTAAACACAATTCCTAGACAAGGTCATATACATGTATCCCAGATAGGTATTGATATGAAAGCCGATTCTTCTTCTTTCAGTGCCTATTCGTTCCGAATATTGGCAATCATTCTGGCTATAATTATTTTATTGACTGATGCTTTAAATAGATTCGTTGTTGTTGTGGAGAACCATTTCCTCAGGTTCTTCAACCATGATATTCTCCTTCTCCCAATTCCTCGCTTTCCGAATACTTTACCCTGTAGGATTACCTTCAGTAATCTGTATTTAGTGCTGTTTCTCATTATATGTCCGAGATATTCCAACTTTCTCCTTTTAATGGTATACATCACCTCTCTTTCTTTGCCCACTCTTCGTAATACGGTCTCGTTGGTTATCTTGTCTGTCCATGATATCCTTAGAATTCGCCTGTATAGCCACATCTCGAAGGCTTCAAGTTTTTTCTCCATTGCTTCAGTTAGTGTCCAGGATTCAACTCCGTAATACAATATTGAGAAGATATAACATCGTAGGAGCCTTACTTTTATCTCCAGATTAAGATTGTGGCTTTTAAAGAGTTTGGCCATGTTATTGAATGCACTCCTAGCCTTCTCTATTCTACATTTTATTTCCTGTGAGTGATCCCATTGTTCATTTACTGTTGTTCCAAGATAGTTATACTGTTTTACTCGGTCCACTGGTGTATTATTGATAAGTAGTTGAGCGTCTCTAACTTTATTTTTGCTGATGATCATAAATTTAGTTTTTGTTATATTTACTTGAAGTCCAAATCTTTCACTTACTTCATTTACTTTGTTTATTAGTTGCTGTAAACTGTTCAAACTGTCTGCAAAAATAACGGTGTCGTCTGCATAACGGATGTTGTTTAGGCGTTCTCCATTTAGAAGTATTCCATGTTCGCATTTTTCCAAGGCTTCACTAAATATTTTCTCTGAATATAGATTAAATAATATAGGTGAAAGTATACAACCTTGTCTAACGCCTCGTAGAATCTGGATCATTTCCGTTGGTTCACCTCCAAAATTCGTTCTTATTGTGGCTGATTGGTTCCAGTATAAATTTTGTATTATACGCCGATCTTTATCATCTATTTGGGCTTTTGTTAGAATATCCATCATTTTTTGGTGTTGAACTGTATCAAATGCTTTTTGGTAGTCCACAAAGCAGGTGTAAATATCGCAAGTCATATCTCTGCATCTTTGAAATAATACTTGTAGACTAAACAGTGCATCTCTTGTACCTACGCCTTTCATGAATGAAAGCCGATGATCTTCTAAAATTCTTGGGTGAGGCGGTAAACGATATTACTTTTAACTGCATGGAATGACATGGAACTGACAAATACTCTACATATAAGGTATCTTTCATTTCGATAAAATTAACGAAGTCTACAGACCTAATATTTGGCCCAAAGAAGCCGTAGTTGGGAGATTTAACTTTAAAAGAAATTTTCAGCACACAAAGAAGACGGAGGAAGAAACCTAGAAGCTTCTACAAACTTTTATCAAACTAAACTAATTCGACAAGGTACAGTAAGCATGTTACATGTTAATTTGCAGTGTATTTTAAATAATGTCGATATGATCAATGCTTTTCTTACAGATCAAAATTTATATGATGTCATATGTTTTTCGGAGCACTGGCAAATTAAAGAAAATTTTGAATTAATTAGTATCTCTGGCTTTTCATTAGCTAATTTCTTTTGTAGGGTAAAAAAAAAGAGTTGCAATTTATGTAAAAGATAATTTTATGTATTCTTCTCTTAATTTAAATGAATATAATATAGAGCAAAGTTCAGAGTTTTGTGCCATTTATGTACTTTCAATAAAAACCAATATTTTAACTGTATACAGATCGGGTAAAGGTGACTTTGACCTATATTTGGTGAATTTTGATAATGTCCTAACGTCCCTGCTTAGCACAGCAGACAAACTGATCACACTTGGTGATTTTAATATAAATTTTAAAACTAAATCTGACCCTTCTTTTGATGTTCAAAATTTATTGACATTTTTAGTCTAAAAGTAGCTATAAACGATTATACTACAAAGAATCACATCCCAGTCCAGTAGTGGCATCGACAACATTATGACAAATTTTACTAAACATATCTACAGAGTGGGCTCAATTTTTATTTATTGACTCTGAGCATAAGTTGTTGACAGAAATCAAACAATAAACACGGTTTATTTCTTCTTTTGGTTTACAGAAGCTTAAACGTGCGCTAGCTTGTATAAAGATTGACTTTTTCTATTATATTAATAATGATCCTGATTTTTTGACAGTCTTTCTTAGCGAAACTTATAACAACTTCATATTAAAGCATTTTTCACTAAAAAAAGTACGACCAACTGCTGAAAAACACCCGTGCAATGGTTTAATAATAAATTAAGGTCTTATAGATCTAATCGTTCTCTTATTAAACATATTGAAAATCCCACTAAGGATCCTGATTTGTTCAAAGTGTATAACCAACAAAAATTTGAATATATTCGGCAATTACAAAATGCCAAAAAGTCAGCTTACTGTGATTTTATTACTAATTCTAATAATAAACCTAGAGATTACTGGAAAATAGTAAATTTAGAAAGAAACAATACAAGATTCAGTTCGATACAACAATCTACCTCCAGACGAAATAAATCAATTTTTTACTACAATTTCAGAGTATAAAATTACATCTCTTCCCACTATTAATGTCGATGTCCCCTTTAATTATATAAATTATCCTTCTCCGATAAGTCCTTTTTTTTTCATCCCTTTGTGAAAGAAGAAGTCTCTCAAATAATAAAGTCTTTTAGCAATTCTTATCGTAGGGACGTTCACGAAATTAATAGCAAAATTTTAATAGAAACTTACCAAATAGTTTTAACATCTTTCACTCATTTTATTAATTTAATTCTATTAACTGGAGTATTTCCGGAAGTAACTACTAAAATACTGAAAAGTACTGCCAATCTACAAAATAGGTTCTCCTTCTTCTTATTTTTCAAATATTTTTCCTTGCTGGATGACTTGAAGGAGAGCATATCTGGATTTATTTCGCATAATAGGTCCGAAGATCTGTAACTTTCGAGATTTGATGGTGGTCAGTACCTCTGGATTCTTATTCATTCTTCTGAGGACCCCCTCATTTGTGACTCGGCCAGTCCACGAGATCTTAAGCATTCTCCGATATAGTCACATCTCAAATGCTTCGAGTTTTCTGCACATATCTTCGTTCAAGGTCCACGATTCAACAC
The DNA here is from genome assembly GCF_040954645.1 of Diabrotica undecimpunctata. Classification (NCBI taxonomy): domain Eukaryota; kingdom Metazoa; phylum Arthropoda; class Insecta; order Coleoptera; family Chrysomelidae; genus Diabrotica; species Diabrotica undecimpunctata. The sequence goes on from NC_092804.1 coordinate 165,367,483, forward strand.
CATAAAAAAGAACAGAGAAGACGAATCAGAGCAGCATTCTTACTTTTGTATCAAGAGAGAGGTTGTGACTCTTGAAGAAGGCCCCCATCCGATTGAAGGTCAATCTAGCTTTTTCGATGCGCGCTCTAATCTCCTGGTTGTTTATCAGAATTTTCAGAATTTTCAATGTATTAATAACTACTATTGTAAAACTTTATCTGCAAATTCAAAAAATGTAGACTCGGAAGCGTAAAAGATATAAGATCTGCGCCTATTTGAACCTAATATCATCTATACTTTTCAACAACTTTTTCTAGATTTTGAAAATAAAGATATGTTTTTGAAATATGATTTTTAAAAGAAAAAAATAATTTGTCAAATTTTTCTTATTTTCCCTGACAGTTAGGCCAATTTTAACACCGGGATCGTGTTTAGTGAAAAATTGCATCGACTATTTGACTAGACTATTTTTAGCTGATAAAACGTCATAGCAACGCCACGTTTCCTACTGACAAAACCCTTCCTGTCCTTGATTACTCAGCAACAAAATTATGACAGATCCATCACGAAGGTGTCTGGTAATTTTATTGTTGTCAGTTTCACAAATGTCATTGAGGCGTCATCAATTTTGGAGATATATAATGAATCCAGACGAAAATTCAAGATTTGGATGCCAGTCAGTTGAAGAAATCAAACATTGGTTTCGAAAAATGTCCCATTATACACGCAGAAGTCCAGAAGCCCTATTTGGACCCAATTTTCGGAGTTCCTATAAGTAGTAAGAGAAATTTTACATAGGTAAAAGAAATAAATTAGACTTACTCACAATCAATTTAATTTTACTACCCGAAACGACCGGTTTGGCTTACTAAAATTTGCAAAGCATCTTCAGGTCAAACGGTACAAAGTAAATTAAATGCTGAAATTATAACAAGCCCATATTAGGGTGCTGTCTTATAAAGATATAGATTAAAAAAGTTATAGTAATTATGCCAATATTACATGTCTGTGTTTATTAATATGCATAAATTTGATTTAGCAGACAAAGTAAAAAACCCGCAAATTGGTAAGAGATAATCTATTGAATTGTAATAAATTAGAAATAAACAAAATACTACTTACATTCCGGTACAAGAATTTTTATATAATGATTGGTGATACATAGTTCAAACTATCCTGTATTGCTGATAATGGGTGATCTTCAGTCAATGTTGTAATCGAAGATCACCCATTATCAGCAATACAGGATAGTTTGAACTATGTATCACGAATCAATATATAAAAATTCTTGTACCGGAATGTAAGTAGTATTTTGTTTATTTCTAATTTATTACAATTCAATAGATATGTGTTTTCAATAAATAGTAGATACGGTATGTGTTTTCATCTTCACACAGACTGTTGTAGCTTGTATGTGCTCAGTTGCATATTTTAATTCCTCATGATGCAAGATGTTATCTTTAATTATGATACCGCTTCCTGCTTTAGCTGAATTATCTAGGTGTATAGTAGAATATACTCTATACCCTCTAAATTTTACATATGACTGTTTAGTGAAGTGTGTTTCAGAAACGAGACACAGATCAATTTTCTTAATATCTAGTACTGCTTGCAACTCGATCTGATGTTGTAACAGTCCATTTGCGTTCCACGCCATTATTCGGAGGTCTTTAGCCATTTCTGATTTTCGAAATAGCTCCTTTAGCGCTTTGCTCTAGTCGGATAACTCTGATATCGATTTGAGTTATTTTGTCATCAATCTTGGCGAGCTTTTCCAATATTATTTTTAATGTAATATCAGTTTCTTTTTCTTGTTGCGATGATGCATGTCTCCTTGCATTCTTTGTTACATCACTGTAACTTCTATTTTCATTGACTACTGCCGTTTTTAGTATTTTGCTTTCAAATAATTGATGGATTCGACCGTTACTTGATGGAAATTCATTTTATGTAACAATAAAACACTGAAAACTTTGTTATCAAAACTTCCACAAAATTTTGTGGAAGTTTTGAAAACAAAGTTTTCAGTGTTTTATTGTTATATTTTACTTTCAATAACTCTATGGGGCGCTTTTATAACATTTTCTTTGTTTGTTCTCTCGTTTCTCATTGTTTGTAATTTTTTACCTACATAACATCCGCGGTAGTTTTCAGGATGGTTTTCTCCACAATGAACACATTTTGTTTTATCTTCTGGTGGTTTTTGGCAATCTTTAGTAAGGTGTTTACCAATACATTTTACACATTTTGGCTCCTTTTTACAGTATTTCCACGTTTGTCCGTAAGACTGACATCTTTTACATTGTGGGACTAATCTGGAACTCCTAATGGCTGTAATGTAAACATAGCAAGGAAATAAAGAAGGAAAAATTAAGGGACAATTAGCCTAGTAAAAAGTAATAATTATTTAAGTAATTATTACATATTCCAAATTGATTAAAGAACAAATAAATTCATAGCTAGTAGGTAACATATTAATGTAAACATTTTACATTAAACAAAGATTGAAAACTTGACCCAGTTTAAATGTATTACACGAGTCTCAAATATCTGGCCACCACGGTTGTTTAAATCACGTTTCAAAAACATAGACCTCCGCTGAAATATAACACGGGGACCCAGTCAGCAAAAAAACAATAACGCGACCTTGGTACTACGACTGAAAATTGAGAATACGGGCTGATAAAAAAGCGAACAAGCGGGGCGGGGCCAGCAGGACTAGTGGGAAGTTGGCACTCTAGAGCGCTCCACGCAAGAAGTGCGGAGATCGGACGATACGCAGCCAGTGAGCGCGCTATTTAACTCGACGGGATAGTGTGGCGTATAAGTGCCGGCAACTGGAGATTCGAAAGTTCGCGATTTCGAATCCCTGTAGGACTGGAGGCGTATTCATTAGCTAGAGCCTAAATACGCTAAGGTAACTAAGATCTATATACTAACCCAAGGTATATCTAATGATACGGAATTGTCCGACCTTTAATTCCTTGCTTTGTCTCTTCTCGTCTCCCTTCGCGCCTGATCGAAATACTATTGGTCATAACTGATATTTTGTAGTGTACAGTCTGTTTAATACATTGTAAACTCGAAATTTGTTTTTGTTATTCCTAGCCGTTCCAGGTAGAGACTAGAAGAGATACACATTTCCGCTTATGCAATGCTCCGGCTTCTAACGTAAGCCCATAGCCTCTCACTCTTTGCAGGACCTGAGACCGAGAAGTCCTTAATCCCCTTCCTTCCAAAAAAATCTCCCTACCCTCTTGTAAATCCGCGAGGGCGGAACCAGTCAGTCCAGACTAGTGGAACCAGTAAGCCTTGCCCCGCTCGCAGGGATAAGTATCCCCTAAGAATTGTAGATGCATTGATAAGGATATTGAGACAGACGTCTTCTACAATGGTGACAGCATTTATTAGAGTGGTTTATTAGATTTATATTTACAGTTCCAATCTCTAAATTATTACAGCTAGCCACACTAAATTATTACATGGCTCGATTTCAACTCTCGTACTATGTACATAATAATTGTACATTTAATATTGTTAACAAATAAATAAAGATTATGTTTCGGTGATATGATGCATTAATTGTCTCGTGAAATAGTCTTGTCGAATATCATTCGAGAGAAAATTATTTACTGGCAAAATATCCTTCTGATTTTATTCAAGTTTTTTGCTTTTTGTAATTTTCACTTATGAAATTTTGACAAAATCACTTAACTGACGTGTCTTGATTTAACTGTCAAAATTTAATTCGCAAAAATTGCCAGGGAACAAACTTTTACACCACTCGAAAATATTGCTGCAAAATTTTCTCTCGTATTATACAGTAGTCTCCCTCTATAACGAGAACTGAAATGGCAGACTAATTACCTCGTTATAAGCCGATCTCGTTATATCAAACAACAATAACACTGTGCATACATATGAATATGTAGTTTGCTAAAACATTAACTCCCTTTAGTGAAGCCATTCGGAGCAATATAAGATGCTAAATATTGTTTGAATGGCGTTTTTGAAAAAAGTCGTTTACTCTTATTGTCAATGAAATACATTAAAACAAAAAGAGTTGTTTACTTTTATTGTCAATGATATACGTTAAAACAAAAAATCTGTAATCTGTAAATCTTTATAAAGCGTATTTTCAAGGATAACATAAACTATTGCTTCTGAAATTGGAACAAGTCTGTCATTTTTGACTGCTTTAAATTGTTCTCCAGTATCATTCTATTATATTTTCTAAAGACGTAAAACAGTTGTATGCTTCTTTATTTGCGTTTTGTCTTTGGATAAAGTTTCTTACACTTACAACGTTTAAAGCACTTTCCACATCTTGTCTGTAAGGACCTTCTTATTAGGTGCGAATGGTCAATCCCTTACATTGACTTGTAAATCATAAATTTGAAATTTCCTACAACACAATATGGGTCGGTAGATTAACAGAAGTTTATTACGGGCGGCAGTTAAAAAGGATATTTATTTATAGCCACGCCCCAGCAAAAAACGCAAAAAACACGTTTTTCGATCTTATTTTCTTTCGTTATAACCAAATTTGCCTCGCTATAGAGGGTTATATTTTAATAGAAATTTCACGGGACATCTAATGTACCTCGTTATAAGCGAAACCGTGTAATAATCGTGTTCGTTATAGCGGGAGTATACTGTATTATATACTAAAATGTATTTTTGGATATTTTCTTGAGTTTTTAGAGCCAACTATTCAAGAAAAAAATATAAAAATTAAATTCTCAATATAAAGAGGGGTCACCTGAGCAATTTTGCATAGTTGACGTGGAATCGTAATATTTCGAGTTATAATCTATTACCTACATTTATTCAAACGCATAGGTATATCTTGAAAAATTTCTCTTTAAATGTAAAACAGATATAAATTTAAACAATCTTATCTCTACAAGGGCTAGGGTATATACCCGTATCATAAATCTTAAAGTACCTGTTTAAATCTAAAAGCGATTTTAACTGGTGTTTACTGCAATTTTAACTCATGCTTCATACTCCGCTTCATCCTTCCCACCCTATGCTTTTAGCTGACTCATGCTCCATCTAGTGTAGATAAAACACCCCAACTGCACCGAAGTATTCGTCCAATAAAAACAAAAAGTTAATTGCCGTACGAGTGTATAAATCATATTTTGGTATTTCTCACTTCTGTAAAGTGTCGTTTTTGCACTTTATTCAAGAGAAAAGCAAGTTTGTTCACCCTCTAAAATAATAAATGAAGCGTCACTAACGGCAAAACAATTATTTACTGGATATAATCTATTTAATACAGTTACAATGACTTTTATTTAAACTACAATATATTATTTTTACAAAAATCATACTAGTTTTTCTTATCACCTTAGCTGCTTATGCCATCTAGACTATTTAGCGACATGGCCAACTTCTATTATTTTTGTTGTAATATTTTAAAACCAGCATAAATCACTTTACTTAACTTGAAACTTAAAAATTCAATCGCCTTTATAGAGTTCCTTCTTCTATCGGAGGCTGTTCAACTGTCATAGTTATGTTAACCTTGCAAGGTGCTGATCTTAATAACAGTAATAAGATTTTAGTTCAATAAATCAATATCTAAGATTCCAATGTTAGGAAACTGTATCGTTTTCATACGATTCTTCTTCCCCTTATGTACCTTGCACAATGATTCTGAGCAGTTTATATTTTTCTTCTTCAGTTTTGTAGCCCAGATATTCCAGTTTCCCTACTTTTTACTGTAGAATTACAGTTTCGTCTTAATTTTTTTGGTTCTTCTTCCTCTTCATAAGCAATTATGTTTGTTCATTGGGAATTAATACCTCTATGGAAGGTTGTCACTCCATCTTTTGCGCAGTCATGCGATACTTCTTCTGCCAATTGGTGACTTATCTCTTGCTATTCTCCCATCCAAACAGAATGAGTCTTTCCTCAGTATGTTTATGAGATTATTCCATTTGTTTTTTTTACCATTTTGTGTCCATTCATTTATACACTGTACGTTACATTTTTTTTTTCTAATGTCTTCACTTCTCTTTCGATCTCGTATCGGGCCTTGTTTCTAAGGCATGTGGTATTATCCCTAAAATATTACAATTCATAAAAATATTAAGTTTAAAAGGAACGTGTAACACATTTCGCATTTGTTTATATAAAATATGTTTAATAATTCGAATCGGGGACATTCATAAAAATAGCCTCGATTAGAATGTGTAAGTCAGCAGAATTGTGAATCGCGGACGCAAAGTTGTCGTAGGTTGTGTAGAACAAACTTGACCCACTAATGAATGACTGCTGACTGTAGCAAGGACTATTATAAAAGAGAAAACGACTTTTCTTTTGGAGATCAGAACTAACTTAACGTCAAGATGGCAAGTTGATGTATCGCGTATCAGTAATTATGAAGTAGTCTCATAGCAACGTCAACTAAGTACAAAATACAATTATAATAAGTAATGTTAAGAAAAGAGTGTACAGTTGTGTTCCAAATAAAAGGTCATCAAATATAATAACCCCATTATTTACCACAGGCATGTCATTATTGGTTTTATAAATTCTTGACTTAATCTCAGTGTTAATTTGTCGGTTTCGTTATATAGTGTTATTAAGGCATCCTGCCAGTCTATTTGCTTTTTGTACTTGACCTCTCACTTCTTTGTCCAAGTTTTCATAACTGGACAGCGTAATTCCAAGTTATTTTATTTCCATTACTTGGTGAATGTTGATGTCATCAATTTTTCTTTTATTTATTTATTAATTTTTAAGATACTGTAACGATTTAAAGATATCTAATAAGATTAACAAGGGCATTAAGAATTCTTATGTTCTTACCGATTCTTTTGCTTATGGATATCCATCGCGTCGCTCTAATATCGCTTTCTGAAATATAAGTTCTTCGTCTAATTTCTTTATATAAGCAATTCTGCTTGTTCATTGGCAAATTAATACCTCTATGAAAAATGGTCACTTCATATCTTGCGCGATAGGCCGATACCTCTTCTACAATCTGGTGATTTGCCCTTGATATTTTAACGACTCCGGTGTTATTCTACTTTTGTGATAAATGCATTTTTTTTCTATTTAGTGTCCACCAGTTTACACCCTGGAGAGTACTTGTTGAGAGAGTATTTGTTCTAATCTCGTCAAATGAAACAGAAGAAGCACGAATCTTCAACATGAGATCAAAGATGACCGGCGACCAAGCTTTAATGAATTTATGTCAAATTACGCAGAGAGAAAGAGTGCTAGATTCGGCGTGACCACAGAAATTCAGCAGGATCTTTTTAGGGTTCCGCATAACGTCTCTCTAGCCCACTGTGTTGCCTAAGATCTTGAGATAACTAAGGGAATCTCATCCGTATTTTATAAGAAGTTTGGTCGTTTGGACGAGTTAACAAACCATCAGCCTAAAGTTGGAAGAGTACTGAGATTAGAAGATGGTTCTCGATCTTTGCTGGATATGGTGACCAGGAAGTTATATACAGACAGGGCAAGCTACGAGGATATATGGCGTGCTCTAACTAATCTGAAGAAAATTGTGTGCAATTATGACATCAACAATTTGGTCTTACCCAAGATAGGCCATGCACTAAATAATCTGGATTGAAAGATTGTCAAAAGCATGCTTGAAGTGATCTTCCGAGAAACCGGCGTACGAATTACTGTGTGTTGCATTAATCCGATGAGATCGTGTCCTTCAAAGTCAGTAGACTGTTATTTCTTTCTAAGGCGTTCATGCAGAGCTGGAGAGTCCTGTAAATTCCGCCATCCTTGGCCTACATATAGAGTTGCTGATCGGAACGCTCAGATTTAAGAGGGGAGCAGTTTTACGAACATGCATTCGACGTAGCCCATATAACGGTTGCATCGCGAGACGACGAGAAGCTTCTAGATGAATCAAGCGCGGCAGAGATCGACCCGTCAAACAAACGAATTAGAGGTGGACTACTCCGGAATATTCTAGTACATAATAACTTTTATATATAAGCAGACCTTTTATGAGTTAAGTTAGTGGATAAAATATTTTCGTGCTGTAAACTTTTAAATAAATATATTTATATAAAGTAAGAACCGCTCGTTTTATTTAATCTCGCTACATTATGTTTAATCAAGTGTTGTGATTTTTGATATACCTATTACTTTTTTCAGATCCAGATTGAACAGTATAAAAAAGAGTTTCCCTGTCGCAACTCGGTATGTGTTTTAAAATGTTCAGACAGTTTTCGTTGGATTAGTACTCTACATTCAACTTTTTCTACTGTTATTAAAATCACAATAATAGGATATAAAAATATAGTACCATGAAACTAAGTAGCTTCCAATTATATAATTTATTTTGGATTTAAGATGAATTGGGGTTGGTTTTTATGCTAAAAACATTAACAATAAAAACTTAAAATCGTAACAAGGTGTAACTAATAGCCTTCTGTTTTTAAACGAGCATTTTAAAATTATTGTCTGTTGGATACTTGAGATCATATAATTGCCCATTGTCTTAACCCATTTCTGGCCAAAATAAGAAAAAATCGTTAATTTTTAGTAAAGTTTTATTTTTCTATGTTAATGAGAGCTATTTGTAACAGAAGTATAAAAAAATTTGGAATTTTTTCAAAAATGTTTGAATTATGACATGGTGCGTATACGCACCATTGGCCAAATCTAAGAACATAATTTGTACAAACAAAAAAAACTAATTTAATTTCTATTGTGAAATTTTTCAAAACAATCTGCATGTAAATGTACATTACACTTTATACAAAGGTAAATAGTATGATTTTTACACTCTTTGCACCTTTTTCGAGTCTTATCGGCATGTTTTGTTATTGTATGTCCCATTTTATCAAATCTTACTTCTGATGGAACGGGTTCTCTTGGTGGCCTCCCAATGCTGGTACTTTTTGTAGCGTCGCCTTCACATTTCATCAGACAGACTGCTAAATAAGATTTGAATTCTAATTGAGACATATTTGAACTATTTGCTATTCTATATAATTTCCACGAATTAGTTATGACGCTATCTAATGTATTGATGAAAAGAGGCCACCACCATTTTTTACCTCGTATATTTGTTCTGTAATTAGCAATGGCGTTGTCGTGAAGATCTACTCCGCCCATGTATTTATTATATTGTTTTATGAGGTCAGGTTGTGGGATTTGGATATCTTTACGTTCTTTTCGGTTGTATCTTTTAGCAGTTGTAAGTGGTTGAACAGCAAAATTATTACTAGCGACTGTAACAACTGAATTATCATTCCACCTAACCAGAGTAACTTTGGATTTTTCACTGTAAGCATAGTCATATGCTCCTCTGTCTTTTTTTGTTAATATTTTGACCCCATCTAAAGGAGCTTTATTTGTTCGATTTTCTCGAATGGTACCCGTAGCAAAATAATTCATCTGTTGTAATTTTTCGAAAAGCTTATACGACGAAAAATAATTATCAAAAAAAACTCTGTGGTGCAATGGATTTTCAAGTGCAGATAAAAGGTCAATCACTATTTGGCCACCAAGTCCAAGTGGAGATTTTTCTTTTTCCGTGTTTGCTCCAGCGTACGGTATAAAAGTAAACAAGTACCCATCTGATGAACACAAACACCACAACTTGAAACCAAATCTTACCGGCTTTCCTTTTATAAACATCTTACAGGAATGGCGACCAAAATAGGGTACCATTTGTTCGTCGATCGATAGATTGTGGGCGAATATTCCAAACTGTTTATTCCTAGCGTTTATGGCTTCAAAAAATGGTTGAAGTTTTGCGAATTTATCATTTTGATTGAGATTTGCATTGTTTGATAGATGGATATTTCTTTTGATATTCCTGAACATGTTTCTACTCATACATTTTCTTACAATAGGCAAACCCTTATCTTCGTCCAAACTCCAGTATAAATCTGTTTGCGGTAATATGTGGTAACCCGATAGTATCAAAATACCAAGAAATTTTTTTAAGTCTTTTATGCAAAATTTAAAATCCTGACGATTATTATCACGAGCATATTTTACTGAAAACTCAACTATCATGGTCAAAAGTTCTTCGTCAAAAAACATTAAGAAAATTTCCAATGGTGTTTTGCCCTCCAGTGCGTCTTTTATTTGTTGTAGACTATTATGTTCATTTGAGGTAGGTAAATGGGTATAAACAACTTCTTTTTTTTCCCACTCTATATTTTCCCTCTCTTTTTTACCAGAAAATCGTCTTTTCTTTCCTGGCACAGGTTCTTCAGGCTCATCGCAAATGTCATTATCGATATCAACCTCAATTTCCAAGGTACCAGCTATTTCTTTATCAATTGATTCGTCATTCATAAGTAAATTCTCGTCAATATCCTCTTCATCAGTCAACTCGTCTACATTAGGTGGTATATAGACAGCATCCACAAATCCTATCAAAATTTATGATGTTATTTATACACGAAAAATAAAAAATTATATCAACATACCTCGTTCTATTTCTAAATCATTAACAATTTCTTCTAACGCACTTTCTAGCTCCCTATGGGTCAAAATATGTCTTTTTGGCATAGCTAAATTCAGTAATAAACAGCACGTGTATACTTAGTTCTTGTCGATACGAAATCTACCGCATAACTAACCACTATAACTACTAAAGAATGAGCCGACAAGATCTGTCGAGTTGCTGCGTACTTATTCACAGATTCCGCCAACGGTGCGCTAACGCACCACTATATAATGACAATCTGTTTCTTAGAAAAATAAATATCTTATCACCAAAAATGACTTATACATAGATTTGTTTATCTTTTCAGAACAGTAATAAATAAAAAGCGTCCAAACAAAAATGTATCATATAGTTTATTTTTAAAGTTATGGCTAGGCATTTTTAAAATGGTAAACATGAACTATATTAATAAATTCACAGAAAGCAAGGAAACAATAAAAATAGAAAGATAATATATTGAATTAAATGTTTAAAGGTTGTATATTAAACTACCGCAATGAGGTTTTCTGTTGAAATGCTTTAATAAAAAAAAAAAATCTAAAAGGTAATGGTGCGTATACGCACCATTGGCCGAAAATGGGTTAAATCTTGCTACTTTAAAGGCAATTACTAAATAATAAAACTTGAGATTTTTAGCCCTGTAATTAGGAGAAGTACCGACACAGATGCTCGTGGTACCAACATGGAACCTCGTAATAGTGATTTTTAAGGGTTAACAAGGTAGTCGTTAAGTTTCTTTCGGCTAATGACTGCCTTGTTATTGTTATAATATAGATTAAAGCAGTAAGAATGAAAGTTTGCAAAAAACGGAATCTTCAATTATATACGAGAGCATAAAAATTATTTTTATTGATACATTGATAAAATAATATCGATCAATAAATAGAAAATAGAAAACAGTCTTCAAGAATTATTTAAAAATAATAAACACATTAATAAAATAAACAAATATAGACAAAACAGCTAAGAATGAAATTAGGTGTCACAGAATACTGTCCTCATAATATAGTGATAAGTGCAAAGTTTATTGGTATTGAATTTGTTAGAATTTCTGTCATTCTAGAAATGGGCTAATAAGTAGTATAAGTAAATTCTATCATTAAATTCTAACCAAAATAAATCCCGCTAATCCCACTTAAGAGATGAGATACCAAATCTCCAAACATTACTAGATCCAGTTAGAGAATATCTAGAAAGAAAAAAGCAATTGTTAAGCTTCGATCAAGTAGTGGATCTATTCGAAAATTTAAGGATCAAAAGACATAATCAGCGTAATAAAATTGTACTCAGAAGACTCTTATGCACTTATAAAGTTTCTAAGGGAATTACATCCATACTACATCGACAAAAGAATGAAAACCAAAAGCGCCAAATTAATACGAAAACTTAGCAAACAGATAGGTTTACTTTGTGCAGTGAAAACTTCATTGTTTGAACAAGATTCCGACTCATCGGTAAATAATTTCTCTAAAAAATAATAAGATCACTGTTGACTTCAGGTTTGTTTCATCACATTCAAGTATACAAGGAAATGAAGAAACAGATGAACTAGCCTGCTTAGCATTCTTTAGCCAGGACTCCATTCTTATTAATGACTTTTCTTCTGGTGACTTCAAGTCAGAAATAAAATATAAAGTGTTGAGTGCATGGCGGAATAAGTGGAAGGAAACTCAAGGAAATCAAACATTAGTGAAACCGTGGCTTCAACCAACAGCGAATAGACACGACAAAGTGAGAATAGCGCGTTTGCGGCTGAGACACAGTGATTTGACACATAAACGCCTCTTTGCGCGGACTGTGCCGCCAATGTGTGAGAATTGTCAAGTAACACTCTTCGTGGAGCATATACTAACTCGGTGCAAAACATATGAAGCAGCAAGAGGGAAGCACACTATCCCAAATAATATAAAGGAAGCCTTAGGAAAAACATGAACATTAAAAAACGCAATAAGTTATCTTAAAGACTCAGGACTGTATCAGTTATTGTAATTTTTTCTAACTAAACCTGTATTATATTTTTTATTATGTTTATTATTCTTCGTTCACAAATTGTTGAGAGCACGAAATGTGCCTCAAACTCATAAAACGGTCGTAAACCATAGGCGTTCTTAAGGTATTTATTCATTAAATAATAATATAATGTTTTAATACTGTTATATATATAATATTGATAATATTTTAGTACTAATATATTTACCAAAAAAACAATTAAAACTTTCACGAATAATGTTGGTTATTATATTATATTAATAAAAATAAGAATTTAACCATACAATTTTGTAAATAAGAATACCTTATCTCTTTGGATATTTCAATACTAATCTTCGCGTTTAATCACTTGACTAGAAAACCTGGAATTCATATCCGAAGGTACTATTCGTTGCAAGATAATTAGGATGGAATTCCCCAGACTTTTGATAATATAATTATATTCGAAACTTAACTTGAAAGGGTGAAGTTATTACGAACGAAAACAATTTTTTTGTTTAGTACGTTTTTGATCGCATGTAATTTAGGGCTGGTCGGTGTTTCCGCGTCTACGGCAGTAATTAGCGTCTCGAATATTTCTTTTGCGAATTATATGCAGTGCGTGAGTGATTTTTTATTTCATATACCTACGAACATATACGTACCTTTCGCTCGTGCTCGCTTTGTTGGATTGTTTGTGATAGCTTCATCATCAAGTTTTACACCGGTACTGTTGGGTACAGTCAGTAAGTCTGTCTATTCACTAAGAGAGAAGATTATTGTCCTGAATGTTCACGATGCTCTGGTTTCTCAGAATCCCACAAACACTGTTCACAATATCGTCGAAAGTTGTGCCAACATGACTGGCGTAGGAGAGTCAACTATATATAGGTTCCTATCAGAAACAAAAAAAAACACGGTATAGCTAACTCAAACACAAAAGAACACTTACAGAGCGGGAAAAAGACTATTGAAATTTATGAATTTGCCAAAAATGGTATTCGAAGGAAAATTCATGGATTTTTACAATTTACAAACCTAAACAAAATTTTACAAGAAGTTAGAGACGACCCGGATTTGCCTCATATCGGACGGACTAAATTGTGGCAAGCTTTAAAAGAATTAAATTTCCGGTGGGAGAAATCAGACCGAAAATTACTTTTGATTGACCGGGAGGAGATAATATGTTGGAAAAGAAATTATCTAAGATCCATACGAAAATTCCGGGCTGAAGGAAGGCCCATCTTCTACCAGGATGAAACGTGGGTAAACTCAGGTCATACTCTAAAAAAAAATTGCCGGCAACACAAATCTAAGTTCAAGAAATACGTAGTTGATAAAATGGCGGAAAGGCGAAACATTACAGTTTTTAGACTTCCACCCTACGACTGCGCGAAATAAATCCAATTGAACTCATTTGGGCACAAAGGAAAAGTTATGTGGCTAGAAAAAATACGTCATATAAAATACAAGCTGTACGTGAATTGTTATACGAGTCTTTACAACATATTACAAAACAAAACTGGAAAGATGCAGTAAGACATGTAATAGAAGAAGAACAAAAAATGTAGGATCTTGATAACATAATTGATGCGACCGTAGAGACACAACCGCTAATTATTAACCCTCAAGATGACTCGGATTCCGAAGTTGATCCTATTTATTTTGAATTTGAATAGTTTTCTAATCGTAATTATATTATAAGGTAAGTAATAGTAGTTGTAATCGTAAGGTATTAAAGGGGAAAGGCGCAAAATGTCGCCTGTCAAAATGTTCAATGTGTTTTAAAAGTATCCATTTTTTTTTTAAATCCTGAGAAAACTAAAAAGCATTTTTGAAAAATTTAAAGGCAGAATGAAATATTTATTAGAATAAATAAAAAGTTTCTTTTGCATGCAATATTTTCAATTAAAAATTATACTATATTGTCTCGTTTATTTTCACCCCTGTTACATAACATATTAAAATAAACATTGTAGAAGCTTTCAGGAACTTTCTGTCCTGAGTAATAATGTAATCTTTCATTCTGCGTTTAAATTTTTCAAAAATATTTATTAGTTTTCTCCGGATTCGAAAATAATGGATACATTTAAAACACAGTGGAAATTTTGCCAGGCGACATTTGGCGCCTTTTTCCTTAATTAAATAAATGTATCTTATACAAATGGCAAGAAACTTTTTATTTTTGAATAAAATAAATAAGTTTTATTAAAAAATACAATTTACATAAGTACAATTTAAAAAATATATTTATTTAGTTCAAATAAGTGTTTCAATCATATACTCTACGACACTGGTCGGTCATCTCTAACCATTTAAAATACCCCCGTAATAGGATTATAAGGTATTGTATTCCTTCAGATATAAGGTGGGTTAGTCGAAAACATCTTAAACCGTCAGTTTTAGGTTGGCTTTTACTATTATATCGTATTACCTATCCTCTCTGTATTTCAGTTTTCTAATTAGGGTTAAACTTGTAGTGAGCTATCAACAAATTGTGAACCGACTATAGGTCGCTAGTAAACCTTGTGGTTGCAGAGTAAATAAATAAAAAAAAACATTAGTCTAAGTTTTTTTCTTAAACAGTAGTTTTTTCTTCCCAATAGCCAAAAATCCCCATCGAGACAATAGAACTTGTAAAGTGAAGGATCAGATACCCTTGTATACTAATTTTTGATATTTAAAACGCCAACACAATTTTTGATATTTACGCAACGCTTTAAATTCCTCGAAATAAAATGTACTTTATACGATTAACTATATCGTCAAATATTGAAAAATAATAATTTAATGCTGTCACTTATCGACATAAATGCATGCTTTCCTTCAAAGACGTCATGATGTAATAAGAAAAAGGCAAAGCGAGTATTTTTCTCTTCTGTCATGCAAAGATATAATGATATGCGCGTTTTATCATGCACCATTGACCCCACAATGCAAAAATCGACAACAGAAAAACCCTCAACCAACTAACGATCTCGAATTTATTCACTCAAAACGAGCATTCACCCTTAAACCAGTGGCGCTTTTCTTGTATAGCGAACACGTACAGGGATTATAAGTAAAAAAAATTATTCATAGTTATGCATAGTTTTGAATAAAGTACTTTTAGTGCACTTAAACAATGTATGTACATTTTTGTAAATACGATTTTATCAGTAAGGTTGCTTGAAAGTTTTGCATTACGAATACTTCGAATAAAGGCGCTTTTTATTACAAATTCACCGTTCGCTGGTAGCAAATTCAAAGAGGTACCCGCTACAGAGTCACTACAACTTTGAATGTTTTTGTTTTACGCCGGTACCGCTTGGCGAAAACAGAATGATGAATTATAGTAAAAAATCTGTACTTTTAATGCTATTGCAATACCAAACGAAAAAAAATTTATTCATCAATGATTTATTATTGCTGACACTCAAAAGTAAAATAGCAGGGCAAAAGAATAAAATATTTTTAAATCTAGGCAAGCAAAAGGATACCAGTAAATTTTTATTAAAAAGACATCTTAATAAGTGTGAAACAAAATTTAAAGATGTTTTTTCTCATTTCACGCAAAATCAATTTAGTTTTGTATTAAATTTAGTAAAAAGTGATCTTGCAGCTAATGCCTGCAATCGTATCAAATGTACTATAACACCATCTGAGAAATTAATAGTTACATTGAGGTAAGTTACTACATAAATTCATCTCTAAAATCTTTGTTTAATAGTACCGAAGGTGTAGTAAGCCAAAATCGTAATTTCTAAATAAAACTTAGAGGGAAATGTAGAAAATTTATTAGGTACTGTCCAAAATATCTCAAAATAAATAACACAACAAAACAAAACAAAAATGTAATACGCTACCCTTGAAAATTTCTGAAAAAATGTGCTGTGTTATTAGATATTGTTAGGATATTGTGTTGATCCCAGGTAGAAGTAGAAGAAGAAGACTACGGTGTGCTAGTAGGGCTAGTATCATGAGAGTAAGTCGAAAATCCAGAGGAAGCATTCTGGAAATGCAGTAACTGCATTATCTTAGTCTTTGTTTTGGCTTTTAACAGTGCTGAAAAAGTTTTTATTGTTGCTGAAAAGCTCTTAAAGAGTATATCGATTTTATCTGTGTAATTAAATAGTTTTCAAGATAAAAAGTGTGCGAGAACTTTGCATGAAGTAAACTAACAAAATATTGAGACAAATAGGGGGCCAAAAGGACACATGGACAATAGAAGAACGGTGGAATACTTACAGTGAAGTGTTAATAAAAGCAGCAAATGAAGTGTGTAGAATCAAAAAATGTAATACACAGTCTAAAAGGACATGAAGAAATAAATATGTGATGGCAGAAATAAAAAAGAAGAAATTGGCATGGAAAAAATACAGCGAAACAGGAGTAGAAGAAGATATCATAAGAAGATAAAAAAAATATCATAGGCAGAGACAATTGGTAAAAAAGACAGTCACACAAGCAAAAGCGAAATCATGGAAAGAATTTTGAGAAGATCAATAAGAAAAATATGTAACAAATAATAGAAACTTTTGGACGATAATACGACACACGAAGAGAGGAAAACGAAAAGAAATAAAGGCAGTAAGTAAATAGAGTATAGGTTACTTGGACCAGACGGTCAAAGTCCAATTCTGACCAACGGGTTCACCATTCAGTAGTCATAATCTAAACCACAGATACGTTCCGCTGTTGTCAACTGCTAGATCTTATTTCAAGTCTTGAATCCATTAGTGTAAACTTTGGCCCTAAAATGGCATATTACCATAAAATTAAACTAAACAAACCAAACTCTCTCAGACCTAGAGATTTACTAAAGCAAATATGCAGATAAAACAAACTCAGAACGCCGTGGAAATACACACTTAAAGATCACAAAATTAGTAAAGACATTCTGAACAATACAACAGTAAAAAACTCTGCCGAAGAAAAAGCCAAACTAAAGTTAATATGGGCTTAACACAACGTCTATGGGTACGGTAGATGGAATAGGAAAATAGTGAATTAGCGAAAAGTGAAAATGCCACGAGGAGGACCTTACATTGGTTGGCAATCAAAAGATCTGCAGAAACAACGTAAAAACTAGTGACATATAATAGTATAACAGTATAAAAGCAAATCCAAATAAATCCAGAATAAATAGCTAGGGTATGGAACGAATATTATGAGAAAAAATTTGATACCTTAAAAAAAGAAAGACAATGTAATAAATTAAGTCAAAAACCATAGAGCTAGAGCAAATAAGTAGAGAAGAAGCAATAGAAAGATTATCATACATAAAAACAGGCAAGAAAGGTCGAGATGATGAAATTGAACCCGAAATGCTAAAATACATGGGAGAATATTGTTCTGAAGCTATTTTCTTGTGGCATGTTAAAGTAATAACTATTTAAATGGGAATAAGCCACAATTCAGACATACAATATATATTTTAAAGTAGACGACTTTAAAATGATATTGCCAATATCATATCATTTGAGTTGCGTTCCTGGGACGACTTTACTTGTAAGATAGTTCATTCGATTACATGAAATCAACTTTAACTTAAAAATATCCGTCAGAACAAATCAAAGCATGTAATTCGTCTTTATAAAGACAAACACATGCCATAATGACAGTAAAAATCTCTATTAGTGATTCCATAGTAAATTACGAAGGAAAAACCGGGAAAAAAAACTCATAATACTATCACGACATGGTAAGTATTTGGTCGTACATTTAGTTTACCTTTAATAAACACCAAATTCTGATTTTATATGTTTGTTATTTAAAAAACATAAATGATGTATCCTCTATATGTTACCGACTTACTCATACTGGTATTTTCCTTTTAATAACTTCCTCTTTTAATATGTGTAACCAGATTTTACTACATTCTGCCGAGGAATTTGCGACACAATTTGTCTCATTTAGCATAATTAGAGCCGCTTCTATGATTTTTCTCTTTTTACCATCCGTTTCTTTTGGGACTATATTTGAATCATTCCATTGAACCCTATGATCATTATCCCATGCGTATTTACGTATTTGAGATCTATCAAATTCTTTATTTTTAATATAAGATTGATGTTCACTTATTCTAACATTTAATGGCCTTGATGTTTCACCTAAATAAAACTGATGGCATTCGCAAGGTATTTTATAAATGCAATTCTTTATTCTTTCTTTTTCATTGTTAGGTTTGGTTTTAGACAAAATAGATCTCAATGTGTTTGTTGTTTAGAATGTTGTTGAAATGTTGAATTTATTTCCTACCCTTTTAAGTTTTTCTGAGAAGAAAATATATATAATGAGAAGAGAAGGAATAAACTGGCTATGGAAATATATTAAAGGCATGGGAAAAACAAATAATTCCTAAAAACTGGCAGAACAACGTCATCGTGCCAATATACAAAACAGGAGAACATATAAACTACGACAATTATAAGCAATATGTGCTATTGGCAGGCTTTAAAATATATATAAAAATAATAGAGATGAGACTAAGACTAAAAGTAGAAATGAAACAAGAAGAAGAACAAGCGACATTTAAACCAGAAAGACAGACAAATGACATTATATATGCCATTAGGAACCTAACAGAAAGAAATACAGACACGGGAGTAAAACCAGTATTAGCAGTCATAGATCTAAGAGCAGCATTTGACGAGATAGAAAGAAAAATTATAGGAAAATGCTTAAGAAAAATAAATGTATCATATACATTGACAAAAATTATAGAAATAAGGTACCGAAGAGGTAAAAGGAAGTGTACAAATAAGCGGAGAAAGATGGGAAGAATTTAATTGGAAGAAAGGTATTAAACAAGGATATAGTCTCAGCCCTTTGCTATTCATAATATTAATTAACTACAGACAATAATAGGATACCACAGTTGACAATAGGGAATAATTGAGTCCTTATATATGTAAGAGCATAATACTAATAGCAGATTCCGAGAATAAAATGCAGAAACTAATGTATTTATGTGGGTAGAAAGAATAAAATAACTAAAAATAGAAATCAACGAGGAAAAAAGTAAGATAATGATAACCAGTGGCAAAGAAATTGAATAAAATTAAGGTAAAATGTAATAACCAGAATTGGAAATAGTTACAACTTATGAATACCTGAGAAGTATAGTTACTAACGACTAAATAATAGATTGGGAAATAACAAATAGAGCAAATTAATCAAACTAGTTATACCATGCGTTAGCCTTAATACTGGTAAAAAGAGGACTTATACGAGAGATAAGGATAAAAATGTATAACACAATAGTGATATCAACTGTGCTCTATGCAAGTGAATACTGGACAATTCTGGAAAAAAAATAAGAGCAGGATAAATGCAATGGAGACGTCTAAGAAGGATAGTTGAAAAGATGAAATGGGATAGATTAAGCGACGACACTATTAGGAGAATGCCCAACCAAGAACCAATAGTAGATAAAATAACAAATAGACAAATAAACTGGTATGAGCATCTGATGAGGGTGCAACTCAACAAAATTACAAAAAAAACGTCCATGAAGCAAAGAACATCCTAAAAAGAAAAAGAGGCAGACCAAAAAAAATTGAATACAATGAAAATAATGACAGGAAATAGTAAAAGAATGGAATAGATAGGTGAATGGAAATTAAAATTAAAAGGAAGGGGAGAAAGAAATAATGAAATAAAACCTATCTTGACAATTTTGTCTTCCATTCTAGCTTATGTTTCTAATTTCTATTTCTAGTCTTGTTTTTTTAAAAATGTATATCGTTTTCTCAATATCTTGCTACTTATTATCTATTGCAGTTCGTAAATTGACTAAGCTAATTCTACTTCCAACTTTTCTTACGATATTTACTTTAATTTCAACTTTAACTATTAGTGACAAAATATTTAGCATTTTTCTTTATTAGATTTTGGGTCTTATGAATTTATTTATATTCTTTATAAAACTACTTTGCTTCATCTTTTCCCTTTCTTAAATTTTCTATTTTAGTTTCCTATCATTTTTCCTATCACATCATTAGTTTACAATTTAAAAATTCACTTTATATTTCTAAATATCATACCGCCACCTCTGGATTGAAACAGTATCTTAAGGCAGTATATCATTCAAAAGTTAAACGTGCCAGCGCTAGGGTTTTAGATTTTCATCCCATCAGAGTGTTCCTTATTATTTCCTTTAGGATTGCTCGGATGCTCCACTAATTTTCCTGTTTTGGTGTGGGAAAGGTATCGGGCACGCCTAAGAAAAGACGTTAATGGTATAAAATAAAATGCTTTCCAGAATGATCTAAATACGGCAGAAAAGGATGTCACTAATGACCAACTTGCTGCAGGACTTTTTTAATCAAAAGCGTTCAAGAGGAGTTATTGCTTTGTGTTTAAGGAATAGTCAAATATTGTTTAAACTTCTTTTCATTTACTTTTGTGTGTAACATTTGAAATAAAAGTTCTTTCAATATGATTAAGTAGATTTGGTGTTTTTATCTCAGTACGAAACTTTATCAGAATTATCTGAATTTACCAAAAAAATCTTGCATAAGTGTTTAACTGCAAATGTTTTCTCCTAATTTTAACTAATAATATACAGGAAGGTTGCTATCGTCGCTAAA
Source organism: Diabrotica undecimpunctata (assembly GCF_040954645.1). NCBI lineage: Eukaryota > Metazoa > Arthropoda > Insecta > Coleoptera > Chrysomelidae > Diabrotica > Diabrotica undecimpunctata. Next base: position 165,388,456 of record NC_092804.1, read on the forward strand.
AAACTTAAGTAAATGGTCGAAACAACGTAGAGTTACAAATTTAAAAACGCTCATTTTAGTAATGGCTCAATTATGAAATTTGATTAATTTGACGAATAAACTACCTTAGGAAGAATGGATCGATTATCGCACTGAACTGTACAAGATAAAGGATACGGAGGAAATGTTGAACACACCATAAATAATAATGAATGAAAACATCGAAGTCGCGGGATATACAATCAGCTCTCCAGAAATTAAAGAATAGAAAAAGCTCGGGACAGGACGTAATCCTAAATAAACTGCTAAAATATGGAGAACAGACTCTAATACAACTGACACGATTAATGCAGAAAATCCTTTACCAACATAGAATCACAAATGAATGGCGAACTAGCACCACCATACCCATGTTTAAAAAGGAAGATAGGAAGCAACAAAAATGCTAAAATATTTAGATAATAAACAAAACATAAAACCGAAAAAAAAATTTAAGTACAGATTTTTTGTTTTAACGTATATCATTGACAATAAAAGTAAACAACTTTTATTGGCGTAAAAGTAGACCACTTTTAGGGCGCTAATGGTGCCAATTAAAGATGCCAAATTGGACTTTTTTTTATATTTTTTTCATTTGAAAAATAAAATATTATAAACTATCATGTATCTATTATTTGTAATTTTTTTTTTGGAGTATACATTTTGTTTATAACAGTATTTAGAATCTTTTTATAAGTAAAATTTTGAAATATTTATTAATTTGTGTAATAGAGTAGATATTTGAAAGGTGGTCCAAATTAGGAAACCTTACCCTACTATTTAATTTTAAATCGTAATGTAGTTTATTATTATTTATTTACTTATATACATACATATATATATATATATATATATATATATATATATATATATATATAGATTTTTTTAATTAAACATTATCTTCGAGTTTACTAAATTTCTAGGCAGAAATATCTTCTATTGACGTGTTTATCAAGAAACGTGTAAAGACGTTCACCGATTGGCATTTTGCATTAACGTCTATACGCCGATTAAACATCACAATATCAACTGATGACCGCAGAGGATGAAAAGCGGATTCAAGCGGATTGGAACTGCTTCCTGCTTCTGTGCTCCTGTGGGAGATTCTAGATACCAGTTAATGGCCAGTCGATGCTGTATTCGCTTAATGATGGACTACCGAACCCCACACTCATTCCCGTTTCCCTCCTCTCGCCCATCCCGGCATTACGGTTCCGGTTCGAATTTCGTATTACGAGACTGATGCAATCTGATGTACACACAGAAATGTGGTTGTATTTGTTATATCCCCATAGACTGGTAATAGATACAATCGAACCGATATAAATTATGACAGTTTAAACAGAGTTAAAAAAAAGGTTAAGCACAAAAAAATATTTATATACCGTTTAAATAATTTTTTTTAGCATCTTATTACAGCATAAATGGAACAAATTTAAAAACATCGATAGAAATACTAAGATAGCATACATAAATACATAAACATTTTTTTCTTTCTCCTTCATTTGGATTTATTCAGACAAATTTTTAGCTTCCCAAGAGATCCTTGGTAACGGTTAAATAACAAAAATTGCAGCATACCTTTTTAATATCCATGATTCGTTACAATTAAATAAAAATCTAATTTAATTTATACTTATGTATAATATTTTGTTTGTTATTTAATCCTTAAACCTTTGACGAATATTATATACTACTATGTAAATTATGGCAAGTACTAGAAATCTCATTAATTAATTTAACACTTGTAAAAGCAATACAACGAGTCTACAGCGATATTAGATCAAAAATAAAGATTAACAACCGTTAATTACACGTTATTTACTTATTTACAATAAAATTCGTGAATTTTATTGTAAATAAGGGACAAAGGCAAGGCTCCAGTCTAACTCCAATCTGAAGCCCTTTCGGTCTGGCGAATGGCATGGAGTACGAAGTGATGCGTCTGCTGAACAAGCTGAAACCTTTTCCCTAGAAGAACTCGCTGAAGCGTTGGGGGCCCTTAAGTACCGCAGGGCTCGGGTCTAGATAGGATATCGCTTGGGGCAATTAAAGGAGTTGGTCTGGCTCCTGGGCCACATGAACGCTGTCCTCATTGGACAGAGCTTTCCAGCAGACTGAAAAACATCGAAACCAATACTCCTGCCTAAAGGAGAGGAAAAATATCGACCAATTTTCCTTCTCTCTTCTATTTGTAAACTGTTAGATATAATGCTAAACATGAGAATCGATGAAGCATGAGAGGTCTGGAGGCTTATCCCCTAGACAATATGAGTTTCGTAAGAATGTTAGCACGACTGATGCAATATTGGGAATTTACCGAGCATTAAATATGGAGGCCCGCGACCAAAAATGGGTCGCCTTGCTACTACTAGATGTTAGGAACTCATTCAATTCACTGCAATGAAGAACAGTGATAAAAACTGTTGAGGATATAAACTTTTCTGGCTACTTAAATAACCTGGTCTCGGACTATCTATCCGAGAGAAGGATCCTGGTTGAGAAGGTTGTGATTGTAAATGTTACGGCTGGGGAGCCACAGGGGTCCATTCTTGGCCCAAAGCTATGGAATCTGGCATATGATAGGTCTGTATACGGTAAGGAGGTCACCCCTTTTGCATTCGCGGATGACCTTGCGTTGCTGGTGGTAGCCCCGGACACATGGAAGGAAGAATTTCTGTACAAAGCACAGAGTGCATGTGACCTTGCAAAAGATGGGATGAGTGAGCGCGGTCTGAAACTCGCTGAGGAGAAGACTGACGCCGTGATCCTCAAGGGACCACGGAAACGCGAGAATGTTATATTTGAGTGCGGTGGTGCGGAGATTACTCCAAAAAAGTGCGTTAAGTACTTGGGAGTTACTCTCCACACCAATACGAGTTGGGAAAGCAATTGCTGCCACGCAAAGAGCAACTGTACTTGGAGGGATAATGCCCAACATAGGCCTGAAAGGAAAAGGACTTTGCACGGGGTGATGCAATCTATCGTTCTTTACGCGACCCCAGTCTGGAGCGAAGAGATAGATATATGGTCCTACCGGAGACTTTTGACACAAGCAGACATAACAATGCTGTTACGCGTAGCAAGCGCCTACAGGACTATTTCTGCGACAGCATTGTGGGTTATCACCCTCTGCATGCCCTCTCGCGTCTTGGCATGCGAGAGGACCTGTTTATTTCATCGTGCTCGTAATACTGGTGTAATCGGGAGCGTAAAACGTGATGAAAGAGCCACATCTATACGAATAAAGCCGAATGGAAAGCAACTGGGGATGTGGCACAGTGGACCATATACCTATATAATACCAAACGTAAAGACGTGGCTCGAATGTGGACACCGGCGTTTAGATTATTTCCCGTCGCTGGTTCTCACGGGCCACGGGTGTTCCCGTTAATACCTCTTCAGGTTCAAGAAAGCGGCTACAAACAAATGCCCTTACTGCGGTTTGGTCGATACTTTATCACATACATAGTTGGAATGTACAAGATGGAGTATGGAAAGATTAGAATTGGACAGAAGGAATAGTGTTCGTTTCGATTCCGTGAGTGATATGATTGCGAGGATGTGTGAGGACGCTCCAGTCCAAGGAGACTGAAAGAAAGACTGTTGTTGTCACAAAAAAAATTTGTGGCGTTTATGTCCAGCCGTGAAGCGATATTTAACGGGACCTGAGGCGGATGTAGTACCGAAGATATGCCGCCACCAGGGCGAATCCCGGACTGCACTCGCGGATCACAAGAGCAGGTGGAGAGGACTGAGGGTTTTAGTCGGTAGGTTCTCGCCCCGGTGAGATTGCGGTTGAGCGTGTCACATGTGGTGGGCTCGACAGTCATTTTAGCGGTGGTGAGGGAATCCCACATACAAGACATAAGACCTGGTATCTTACAAAGATTTTCCACACACCTGATAAAATATAAAAAAAAGTCTAACTCCAATACTCTTCACAATCTACTACAATCAGGATCTAAAGAAATAAAGAATTTTTTTAAGCTAATGTAATGGTATGTTTAGGCATGAGATTTGCAAGTTCTGATAACCCTTTTATACATTGAAGAAGCATATTATAATTCTGCTTTACCTTGTTATTTTTGCTGTTATTCTTGTTATTGTAAAACGTATGTAATCATGACTTTTAAAAACAAAAACAAAGTGTTTTTGATGAGGTAATGTAACTATGAATTAAATGCTTTTTTATGGCCTGAGGTCTATTGATAGGCTCGGATAATTCGATAGCTCTGTCGGAGAGGCTAATAACTACTAATTTCTTTTAGGATAAGGGATGATGAGAGTTGAAGGAAAGATAAGGTTTTTTTGGGCATCCCGAAGTAGTTATAGTACTATTTTCTCTATCTAAAGTCAGGTCCAGAAAATTAGTTAGACAGTTTTTTTCAACTTGAAAAGTGAAAGTTATTGAATTCATTGAATAAAAAATTCATTTAATCTCTGGTGCTACACTTAAACAGTCAACTATAAAAGGATATAAAAAAGGTATATCGAAATCTGTTTTATTCAGAACAAATCTAGTGCTATCGCTCAATTAGTTTTAGAGCACCTAGAAGAATCAAATTTTCGTTCAAAATCCATATCATCAAATTAGCTATATACCTTCCGCATACATCTGTCGTTTCATCCATGATAATATACAAATAATTGCCCTGTTTATTTTCATAATTTTCCTGTAAGAATTTATTAAAATATTTATTCAAAAAAAACTTAAAGTAGGGTGATAAACTGTATACAGAGGAATGTTGGAATCAATCATTATCTGGCATAAATTAAATTTAACTGTGTTTTCCTCCTATTTTGTTAACTGCTTAAAAAATGCTACAGAAATTTATTAATAATTTTTTAAGGAATTCTACCATTTTAATCTATCCCATATTGGCGTTTTTACAAAAGTATTTTTTGCCTTTATCAAGATTTATTTAACGAAATAACAGACTTTTGGAAAGCAGTAACTACGTAGTTCCTAAGGTATTCTTGTAAATGTGAAAATAAGAAAATAAGTGGGAATTGGATACGAAAAGAAAATTAAACGAGTGAACTAGAGAGATTGTGCAAACAGCTGCAGCTAGGAGTATATGATATTTACCAAACAACTTGTTATTTCTGAAAAAGGATCGAGTTTTAGCCTAAATCTGGATCAAATTTTCTTAAAGATAGGTTTGAAAGGAATATTTTTGTAAACACCCAATACATACAAGGTTACTCTCTAAAACACTATCCATATAAATTTTAAAAATGTTTGTTTATGTTTAATGTTTTTATTTTTTTTTTATTTTTAAATAGTAACTATGTACCTAAATAGTGAATTAAAGGTCATTAAAATCTTGAGGCCAACATAAGCGGATCAATTTGGGAAAGAAAGGGAGAAAGATAGGAAGAATGTTGGTTGGCAAATAGTTTGTTTTTGGCAGACATTATTACTTGCGTCTATCATTAGATTTAGAAAGACTAATGATGAATTAAAGTACATTGGGGTGTAACAGAACAGTAAGCCGAATTACTAGGAAGTGGGATAAGGACACTGATGTACCTCAAAGGCACTATTGCTGAATCGTTGTATATAATGCTCACTAAAGACCTAAATATGAAAAAACAAATGAGAAATAGGAAATAAAAATTGTTTACAAAAAATGGAGGCTGTTGTTTTTAAATATTTAAATTCCAGAAAAAAAATTGAAATGGTATGCTCATAATATAAAAATAAAGACTAAATGACCGAGATAAATGTCAAATAAAGAAACAAAAATACATTAAATACATTATTTGTGTCTATTTAGTCATCATCAGGACGATGCAGCTAAAGTAGAAAAGAAGCAGGTTTACTTGAGAAAGGATCACTATACAAGCAATTCGACCAATTTGTGGCAATAGAGTTAGAAGACACTGATGGTTTCCAGGGCAACAACTAACAATAACGGAGAAAGCTGTAATTACCTTACTTAGTATCGTGTTCTGTATAAATACAAGATCCGTCAAAAGGCACTGAGATCCCAATCTGCTTACTCCTCAGTGTCATTCGACACTGGTACGTCACGAGTAAGGGGAGTAGGCGGATTGAGACCCCGAACTCGAACAGAATCGTATTCATCTTGAAAATGTCTCCAAAATGAGTACTGAAACGTCGAGTATTAAAATATGTAAATATTTATAAAATATCACAATTCTTCAGTGCAACTTACTAGTCGTTGAGATTATTTGTAAAAGCATAGACACTCAACATTAATAACACACATATAAAATATAGAATAATGGACAAAATACATTCTAAAATTCTTTAAAATTTAGGTACAGATAGTAAAACTTAGTTTGTCATCTTTTACTGGTGTGTTTTAACTCTGACACATAGAGAACAAAGAGAAAAAACCCTATGATTAAAAAGTAATTAGGTGTACTTAATATTACATTTCTTTTTAAGAAATACTAGAGGCCCATCTTAGGTGATTTTAATTTTTAAACCTGTCTTAATGGTATGCAACATGTTATGCATATAAGTGTAATTTATGTAGGTACAGGTAGGGTAGATATTAATTTTATTTTGGATGTTTTTCCAGTAAGTAACAATAAATGTTGCTCAGTTTATCTACGTCTCACTTTTTATTGATGCAAGATGTACTAAATTTTATGGAACACATTTCCAAGAAAACTCGTTTTGAATGGTTCTTTTCCTTTGCCAAAATACAGGAATCCTCGAAATTAAATTCATGTTTCAATGTTAATGCATGTTCTGTCAATGCACATGCATTTATTTTTTGGTTTTTATATCGATACGATGTGAGATCACCCTACTGTGAAAATTACGAGATGATTCTCCTATGTATATTTTGTTACAATTGGTATACGGTATAGAATAAACAACATTTGATGACTCCTGTATTGTAAAAGGATCTTTTGTTTTTGTGTATAACTTCGATATCGTTTTCACATTTTTTGTTGTAATTTTTAAACCACTAACATCTTTGAAGATGGTAGGCAACCATAAGTTATTTTAGATGGTATCACTGATGTGTTGTGTGTCAATGTCAATTGTCGGACCTCATTGTTATGACAATTTTGGTTGTTAGAAAAATGCGAAGGAAAAGGAGAACCGAAAATGAGTTTATTTAACAGCCCTATAGGATAGGAGTTCTCTTGTAATATAGATCTCAGCTTTTTTAGTCCATTGTCTCTGAACTCGATGTGTGACAAGTTGATAACCCTAGTTTTCAGGGCCAAAACCAAATTTGTTTTCATCTTAGATGGATTTTGAGAATGAAAGTTTATAAAACGGTTACTAAAACAAGGTTTACGATACCACTTCGTCCTTAGCATGCCATCATTGCCACGATAGATTAGCATGTCTAAAAAAGGAATCATATTATCAGCTTCTCTCTCAACCGTAAACTTTAGGTGTTCACATTGGGCCTTAAAGGTGTTTAAAACATCAGTTACTTTGTTTTCAGGGACCGATAAAATCAAATCATCAAAATATCCATAATAAAAGGTATACATAAAAGGTGTACATAATAAAAGGTATGTGAAAAGGTATCTTTTCTTTACACCTTGTTAAAAAGTTCATCCAAAACAAAGTTACATGGTATGGGGGATATTTTGCTGCCCATTGGAGTGCCAAAGATTTGTTTAAAGAAATTACTATTGAACAAAAATGGGCAGAAAATATCCCCCATACTATGTAACTTTGTTTTGGATGAACTTATAACAAGGTGTAAAGAAAAGATACCTTTTCACATACCTTTTATTAAACGATGTTTGCCTGTTTGCCTTTGTACTGCCATACACAACAACATACAAACACAAGCCTGAAGAGGACAACCAATCCTAAACGGGTACAAAAATCTTTACTCCTTTCATAATAAAGATATTCTTCTCCCATTCTGCCAAATGAACATTGCTGCCTGCCTGCCTGCCAGGAGAGTCTGTTTACTTCTAGCACCAGCAAGCAGCGTTACTACCTGACTTGACAATGGCAAACGCGACCTTGAAACGTGACCGTGAAACGTCGCTTAGAACGATTTCCGAAGTGAAAATCGAAATGTCAAAATAAACTTATTTTAAAGTAAAATTGTGGCTTATTCCCAGTAGAAATAGTAAACTGCCATTTAAATCAATTTGAACACATTTTATTGCCTTAGCTCATTTTTCAAATGCTTAAAAAGAAGATGCAAGTAAATTTTATTAAGATGTCACTTTGTCGCCGTGGGTCCTTTGTTTTGGTAGGTGTAGCCACGGGTGTTTTCTTGTTACTAAAACGGAATATTAATTCAGTATAAGATGGCCATTTACTAAAGGATGTACTAAATTAAGATTAAAATTAGCGAAAAATTAGGTCTTTTAATTATTAAAAACAAGAAATTATTTTGTTTTTTTTTTTTCAAATAATGTCTGTAAAACCATATTTTTGTTCGGATTTTTTAAAATAGTAGGTGTGAAAATAAAATTGGTTCTATAAAAATAAAATAAAATAAAAAGTAATTCCAACACTCCTGCTTAACTTAAAAATACATTCAAACAATTAAAAATTGTAAACGAACGCCAAAGAATGGAAAAAGAAAGAAAATTTAACCTAGTTAAGGAAAGAAAGGTAATTATTTTAGAAACACCATGATAAATTTAAAGTAAAACGTACTGCCCCAGTTATGAAATAAGATCGAAGGAAGAAGCACAACTAAAATACGACAAAACTTTTGACTTAAAAATATGTAACAGTAGACCAACAAATCATTAATAGAGTTGTTTGTATGAACAGTAGTTTTTAATACACAATTTCAGTAGTCCTAGTGAATACCAAATACCTATACACTAAAAAGAACATTTTCAATGAGTATTGCTATAAATTGAAACGGAAATATCCTGGTTCCAATAAAAATTAACAAAGTAAGTATGTAATGAAAGTATCATCATTTTAAGAAGTTCATAATTTTATTTTCTAGTAAGGAATACATAATTTTTAAATTATTTGCATTATTTTGGGCAGACCAGGTAGAAATTCTCCCTCTTTGTAAATACAAGCAAGTAATTTAATCTACATAAATTTAATTCCTTTTTTTATTTTTTTCTAATTAGAGAGCAACTGGTAACTTTGTCTATAGTATATTTGAAGAATAAGCTGGAGTAAATTCTCAGAAAAAAAACTAAATTGTTAAGCATATTTTAGTACGTGTGCTTTTCGTACAACGTCAATATTTTAGCTTATTTTACGTTAGGATTGACTATTTAGATAGAAATTTTTCCATGTCACATGGACTATCGTAAAATTTAAATACCTGCTATTGTTAGAACTGTGTAGGCTAGGGATGATTCAGCTGGTCATAGGCGTACTTTAAGGGTATTACATTATTCGTTTCGGTTTGTTAGATATTTAAACCATTTTCAAAGCATATTATATTTATATAAATCTGTTTATTTTAGTAACGTTATTTATGGTTATTTTTGTCGGTATGATAATGACCCATTAAATAACAAGAAATAAAGAAACTCTTAAAATACATAGGTATTTAGTTAATGGTCTTTTGATAGTTTAGATAGAAAAAGTCGATTAGCAAAAGATGGTTTCTGATAAATGTGAACGCTATCTTAAATAATATAAATTTCGATTTTGTTTAGAAAACCAATGATTAATAAAATGGTTAATGGTCTTTAAATAGTTATTCATTAATATCAGAAAATTTTTGTTCAGTCGATTATAAGCGAGTGAAGAGATCTAACACAGTTGTTTTTTGCAAGAGTAAATACTGAGTTTATAGAATATGGAATTAACGTGTGATTATACACCAGTTAAAAAAAAGTTGAATTATTTATCACTTAACGAAAAGAGTGTTATCCTTAATATTTACAATTATTTTAAGCAACACAATCCTTCCAATACAGTTGATAGTATAGTTTAATTTTTTTTTAATTAATTTCGTTTTAAGTAATGGGATATTCAAAATTAACTGTATATAACATTTTAAAAGAGGAAAAATCAACTGGTATAACGCCACCCAAACCGAGACCAGGAAGACCAAAATTGTCGAAAGTGAATGTGGATGAATTTTTCAAAAATGCAATTCGTAGAATGGTCCACTCATTTTTTTTTAACAAACAAATACCAACTTTAGATAAAGTGTTACAAGCCATTAGCGACGATCCCGATTTACCCACAATAGGTAGAGACAAACTTTGAAAAGTTTTGCATTTGTAGGGAGAGTTTGGAAAGACAAAACTATAAAAACATGTCGACAAGCATTTCTGGAAGGATATTCAACTGGTTTCAAGGAACCAACAAGTAAAGGTCGACGATTAATTGTTGCCCATATAGGTAGTATGATTTGATGGATTTCTTTTTAGGAGGGTTTACTTTTGTTTAAATCAAAAAAGACCTGTGATTATCACGAAGAGATGACGGGGACGTGTTTGAAGAATATTTCGAACAGATGATTGAATTCATACCTAAAAATTCAGTTATTGTCATGGACACTGCAAGTTACCAGCACTCTCGATTAGTTGAACGTTTACCAACTACTCAATGGACGAAAGATGAAATTGCAATGTGGTTAACTTCTAAGAATTTAATCTTTGACGATACAATGACAAAAGCAGAATTATTAGAGCTTGCTAAAATTAATAAACAAAATTATAAAAAATATGCCATTGGGGAGATAGCCAAAATAGCCGGAATTGAAATAAATCAATATCCGAAGTAACGACTGAACATTGGCAAAAATGTATTAATCACAATATAAATATTGAGAAAAATATGTGGGAGCTTGATCATATAATAGATAGCAGTATAGAACCTATAATAATTCATCCCGGATCGGATAACACTTCGTCTGAAACAGAATATATGAGAAAGCTTAACTTTAAACTGTAGCTCAGAAGTTTATTTTACATTTAAACTAATTACCGCCAACTTCATTGTTTATTTTTTGTTTATTTTTTATTGCTAATATAATTTTCATTCTTATTTCCAATATTATTAGTATTAAGAATATTATTATTTATTAATAGGAATATAAAAAAAAACTTACAGTTTTTGTGTATGTATTTTACGTTTCAGTATAATTTATTGTATTTTATTATTTTATATTAACTGTATGTTTCACAAATAATAGAATTTTTATTCTTTTTATGCGTATCTTTTTATTTTAAACCACTATTGGATTGAATTAATTTCTTTGTTCTAAATATCCAAATAAATTTAACGCAAACTTTTCTTTTAAGATTACGTTTTAGTTAGAAGATGTGCACGCCTATGTATTTCGAGGTTCGAAGATGAGTATTCTGAGAATTTACTCCAGCTTATTCTTCAAATATACTATACAAGCGTATTATCATGCAGCAATTCCCAATAGACACTTGAGTGCAGACAAAATTATTGTCTCTCGTTGGCCTTCCAACTCTCCAAAGTTTATGTCCTTATAAATTCTCGCGCATATATTAGTGTGACATATATCTTTTATTTGGTGCTGAAGAAGGGGTCTCTAAGGTTGTGCGGTGTAATGAATATAAATTGTTAGGAAGTGTCGAGGAAGTTGTGAAGGGTCTCTTGGAAAATTAATAAGAAAGACGAAAATAAAGTGGTGTTTCATGAAGTCTCGTGTCCTCTGCTGGAAGGAAAACGAGCAACTTCGGAGATGTTGCTGGAATATGTTTTCCAAGCGGAAAAGGATTGTGTTGTCGCTTAAGGAAAATCGTTCAAATTTAGACTAAATACAGTGTGAATCGCTACTATTATGTCATACAAAAGTTGTGCAGTTTAAAATATATATTAGAATAATTGTTAATTTTTATTAAAATATTGTTAAACTTCAAAAAACGTCACATGCTCGAGGAGGGCTTGGTGGCGATACCCTTCAGCTAAAGGGTCAAGAGTTGTAAACCTAAATAAAAACAACAATTTTGCAGTAAATACTTATTTATTAAGACATTTTTCAAAACATAATTAAACAAGATAACTCTAATCGATTATTAAAGTTATGTTATCCCATTATATCCCGCTGTACTCATTTGGCGACAGCAAAAAAATTACACTGTAGCACCTTCTATTGAGAAATACCAAGAGTTCACTGTGGCAGAGTGTTAGTTTACACACACACATTAACACACGAGGTGATCAACCCTACCCCTAGGAGCATGTGTATACCAATATAAGAGAGGGATCCACATGCTCGAAGATCAAACCGGTCACACCTCGCTAGTCGAGTTGGTACCTATCTGACCCCCAGGCTTTTCCTCCACCCCTCCTCAGCGTGTTAATAACGTGAGGAGGCTTATGATCTTAGAATTATTTACTAAGGTACTTTGGGTAATGAAGTACCTTCCGTTTTTAATATTTGTGGTTATGCCACCTTACTGTAGGGGTAGCCTAAATGTCGGCTTTTCTCCCTATTTACTTTACTGTTTCTTTTTATTTGTCTTAACGTCGGGACTGGAGTCCCTAAAAATTTCGTGTGTTCTGATCAGAGAGTCCCCAGTCGTGACTAGCGGCTCTCTGATCAGAAGTGTTTTGTGTGTGCTCGTTCGCTCAGCCGACGATTTGACAAAACGGATTTTGTTCTCCTCGTCGGCTGGGCGCTCGATAAGATGGGCCGGCCATTAAGCTCATGTTTGCCGCACATGGTCTCAATGCTCGGAGTTCGCGATTTATTATGCCTGAAGGGCCTATGCCTATTGGCTTTGACTATATTTTTATTTTGCATATTATTTTTAAATTCGTAACTGTATGAAATTGACATACAGTTTTTTTAAACACTGTTAGTTTACATTTTTTTCTTCTTAACTTATAGCGCTGATGTTTATCAGTTCGACCAATGTAAGAGCAGGTACAATTTTGTAAGCAAGATCACATCTTGTGTCTGGAAGAGCCGTACATGATTTTACTAAAAGACGAGTCAAATTAAAATTTCATTTGTCAGCAGTGCTTACTATACCCAAACGTGTAGTTGTGAGGGTAAGTTATTACGTCTAGTTAGGTAAGTTAGGTGTCCTCGTTTGGGGACACTGAGCGGAAGCAGTCGATATAACATAAAAGGTTATTTTTGCAATACCCATTTTTATTTCAGTTTGTTATGGAACTAGAACATTTAGCACCAATATCTCCGAAAAATTTTTATGGTAGAAAGTATCGTCATGTAAATGCGGCTTTACAATATGTTGCTATGCATTGTTATTATACCACCCGATGCTGACTCACAGACCGATGAAGTGGACCTGGACGCAAATGGTTTAGCTGTCAGAAATATATTTCCTAAAAACGTAGTCGGTGAAATCGAGTTGCAGCATATAAACAGCAATAATGAAGAAAAAAGTGAGGACGAAGATATATAAATTTTAAAAAATAAACTGGAAAATTTTAGTTCAGTTGAAGTATTTGAAAAGTTGTTCGATGACAAAATTTTTGAGTATTTTATATTCATCACAAAAAAATAGACACAACTTCTTTGTTTCAAAAGCTGATCTCAAACTTTTTGTAGTAATTTTACTCCTAACAGACTATCATAAACTACCAAGCAAACATAATGAAAATCTATGTCAAGGAACCGATTTCTGGAAGACAAAATTTATATTCACTTAGTAATAATATCACTTTTGAATTAGATATTTCAACAGTGGGGCGTTTTAGATGAAAACCTCTCAATCAACGAAGTTATGGTAAAGTTTTATGGTCAGCATTCCAATAAACAATATAATAAAGGAAAAACCAGTATGATTTGTTCATGGAACTGAATGCTGTACAGTTTTATTGGATATTGTTATGCTTTTGACACTTATTGTGGTTCTTAAAAAAATCCTCAAGTTTACGATTTAACCTTAGGATCTCGGGTAGTTCTTGATCTTCTCAAGATTATTTCAGTAATTATGTAATTTTTTTTCGACAATTATTTTAGTAGCCATGGTTTACTAAAAATGCTGAGACATCAAGGTTATCGTGCCACTGGATTATAAGAGACAACCGAACTCAAAAATATCTGATAACAAAAGTACAAATAGTCAACAAAAAAGAAAGAGGTTCTTTTGAACATTATTATGACAGTGATTCAGCGCTTCATTTTATTAGGTGTCGACACAATGACACTGTCTCAATTGCTAGCAACGATGACAAACTGCAACCTATTATTGCAGTCAAGCACTGGTCATCTGTAATTAAAGAGAAAGTAGATGGGGCTGTTTCAGAGTTTATCATTTCTAAGATACTTATTAAAAAAAATCTTTGTTATTTCTTTTGCTGTCCGTACTGATTGATTTTTGTTAAGTTTTAATTATCATTGTATTTTAATTTGTAATGGAAAACGTTCATTTTTGTAACACTTTATCCCATTTTTCCTATTTGGGGATATATAAAGTTGTAAAAACTAGGACCGTCCATTTTTAAATTGTAGTATACCTACAATATTGCAGAAAGTATAGTCACTCCTATCTTGTTCCTTTCGTCGGTCCATGGAATGTTTACAAGTGAAAAGATCCTTTTAGTATTACCATTATGGGCAGCGAATGCTGTTCTGGCCTGGTATGCGTTTTAAAAAAACAAACCTATTTTTATTTTTATTATTTTTATCTTCATCGGTCCATTCTTTAAGTTTGTTTTAATTTCGTCTACAAAATCCACGAATCGTGCCATATCAAGTAGCAAACTATCATTTGTGTCAATGCTTTTGTCATTAAAGTAACAAATGATTTCCTTAATTTGTTTCCAACTGTGGATCTCCTTCAAAAGCGTCCATTTAAACTTTGAGAAAGTAGAGAACAGTACATTTGAAGCGTGCATTTTCATAACGTTGTAAGTGCCAATATGCCTCATTTGGTTTTTTTAAGTTAAATGAGTTGCAAGTGCCATGTTCCATCGCCTAAAATTTATTTCATGTCGATATGGCTAGCGATAAAGCGACGATAAAGTAGCGGTGCAAGTCATAACGTTGTAAGTATCGTAGTGCAATTCTGTTAAATGTAGAGTGGCGCATCAGTTACCAAATTATTTTTGTTTGGACGTGTTGGGTTGGGTTTAAACATAAGTATTTGGAACGAATATGGATGAAACTACAGAAAAACGGTCCAAAAAGAAAAGAAGAGTTGTTGATAGTTGGAAAAAAATAAAACCAAGAAAATGAGAAACTCTGGCGAAGAATATGTTTCTCTAGTCAATAAAAAGACCGTTACAAGGAAAATGCCACCAGCTGATGTAAGTATGGTTTAAAGAGATACCTATCTAAATAGACGTTAAAACATAAATAATTTTTTTTTGTTTAAATCTATCTAAATAATCCAAAATTGTTTTAGGTAAACTGCAAGTGTCCACTAGCATGTAGATCCATAAGACTGGAATACCTTGTTGAGTTGTACAATCATTTCTATGAAATGGCTGATTATAGTAAGCAGCAAAGTTACCTACAAAGGTTTATTCATCCCCAATTAATCAAAAGGAGACGTCATGGTCAGTACGAACATCCCAGTGAAAGT
Source organism: Diabrotica undecimpunctata (assembly GCF_040954645.1). NCBI lineage: Eukaryota > Metazoa > Arthropoda > Insecta > Coleoptera > Chrysomelidae > Diabrotica > Diabrotica undecimpunctata. The sequence goes on from NC_092804.1 coordinate 165,403,912, forward strand.
AGGAGAAAGCACTCTTTCACCTACCATTTACTTTTGCCTGGATCTGAAATAAGGGTTTGCCTCAAAACATTTTGTAGTACGTTTGCCGTAACTCCAAGAAGAGTGCAACTTTTGGGAGAAAAAATTCTTGACGGTAAAATGGATATGTCAGAAAAACGAGGAGGGGCTCGACAAAATATTTTCAAGACTGTCTGGACTAACAAGATTATAGAGCATATCGAAAGTTTTCCAAAAATTGAGAGCCACTACGCAAGGGCGAAAACCCCGGATAAGCTCTATTTGTCACCGGATTTAAACGTAAGTAGAATGTACCGTGCATTTTTAGAGAAATATTGTGCGGATTATCAGCCGCCTAACAAACCACCAGTGACTAGACAATGGTATAATGAAATTTTTATATCAAAATTTAACTTTTTAATTTATCTTTTGCAAGGCCTAAAGTAGATACATGCTCCACATGTGATAGTTTGGCTGTTCAAATAAAATCAGGAGATAAAGCTGCTGTAACAGAACAGGAGCTTCACCATCGGAGAGCAGAGGCTGCTACAAAAGCAATATCAACTGAGACCAAAAATGCATGTACAAGTAATTGCTATGTTCTTTCCTTCGATATGCAGCAGCAAATGTACATTCTCCAATTAACTCACTCCGAAATGTACTATTCACAACAGCTTGCAGTGTGTAACTTAGGAATTCACGATTCCATCACAGGAAAGGGATTCATGTGTTTATGGACTGAGGACTTTGGGGGAACTTACTAAGGAAATTGGCAATCACGGAAAGAAAAAGCTTATTTTGTGGTCGGATAATTGTGGGGGTCAAAATAAAAATCAGTTCATGATCGCCATGTATTTGACCATACTAGCAAATAACGTTTTTGAGGAAATTATTCATAAATTTCCTGTAAAAGGACACACTTTCCTTAATTGCGACAGAGATTTCGCAATCATAGAAAAACGTAAAAAAGTGTGTAAGGCTTATACATTGATGAATGTTGTTAATATCATTACTAGTGCGGCCCAGAAAATACCATTCTCGTGCATGGTGGTTAAGGACTTTTATGATTTTAAAACCGTTGCCTGTGATAAACTGAACACAAAGAAGTTAGGAATTTCAACAGCTACGCAGCTTCGTCTTACAAGAGAGAAATTTGGTACGGTGATGGTGGCTAAAGGACCTAGTGAGCTCGCTGGATGGAGTGAGACCAATGTACTCAAATCTGGAGTTACATTAGAAGACTTTAAAATCAAAGACCTTCAAAAAACTAGAACTCACTTTGGCATCCCAGAGAAAAAAAGAACAGATATTGAAAAAATGCTCCCTTATCTTCACGATGATGCCAAGAAGTATTTTAAAGAAAAATTAGGTCAACCAGGGCAAGTTTCTACTGTAGGAAACAACGGATAAAAATCTGGCACTTAAAACGTTTTGACTTGCAAACCTGATGGCACTTACAACGTTTTGACCTTAGACAGATTTTTGAATTTTTTTTTTAAGTAAGCTTTGTTTATTGTTCCTTTGCGGTATGTTTGTATTATATAATACCTTTAAACTAATCCTTTTTCAGTATGTTACATTATAGAAATAAACATGTTCGATAAAAAACTGTTTTTTAATCCTCCTGAAAAATTTATAATTTGGCACTTACTACGTTATGGAAATGCACGCTTCATTTCATCTTTCAAGATATTGTATGCAGATCAAATGAAAGTCATTAACTTTAGTTCTGAAGTTAATTTCGTGTTGTTACTTAATACTGCTACGCTTAAAAATGGATTTTACAAAAAATGATAAGAACTATTCCTCTTCTCTTCTGGCCACAGCTGTAAGAGTAGATTCCAATACATCATAGACTTCATTTTAGTTTTAATTTATCGCTGAAAAATATTGAATTGGCTATGGACAAAAAATCGGTATGCCTTACTTAATAATTATTAAAAAATATTTGGGGCTTCTCTCTCGTTTAAAAATAAATCCTTTAAAGCATCCAACAGTTTTAAAATTCGTTTTATTTTAGGAATAAAAAAGAGCTAATGAGTTTTTGAATGTGCTAAAATAGTGCCATATTCGACGTCAACCATTTCAAAAAATTGTTTTAGATTCCCTGGTGGCACTGTGTAAGTAGAATATTACCTTCAATGTTACAGTTTAATCTATCTGCTACTGTACAAATGAAGTTATGTAATACATATGCAGGGCAACCCACACCTTCAATACCTCCATGTAAAGTAATTTTTAATTTATGAAATACGTTGTTTTATCCTGCTTAAAATTTGTATTTTATTTTAATAAACTTGAGCTCATATTATTACAATTTATCAAGACACTAGATATCTTAACTTTTAATAACTTTGACTGTATCCCTTAATTTATGGAAAAAAAACTAAACCACAAAGAAAAGATGTTTACAGCCTTGTGATAACTTGCATCAGTTGATGTGACATAAACAGGTCATTTATTTATTTTTTGAATACTACTATTCATGGTAAATAGAGTTAAAGTACCAATTATCAGGGCTAAATGCTTTGTTGTTGTAGAGCTTAACTAAGACATAACTGCAGAGTCACTAAACATATTGCTGTTTAATTTAAAAGGCCTGAGTTAGCTCAGCAGCTGGAGAAGTGAAAATAGCAGTATAAGTTTGTGTGTGAAAACGTTGGACATACATAAATAAAGTTATAACAGTCTATATAAGAAATACTGGATATTAGTGACTGTCAATATAAATAAACAACAGTTTATTAGGGTTGCAGTCAAAAAGTCAAAAGAGTGTTTCATTAACATCCCGGTCAATTTTCTGACTGCAACCCTAATAAACTGTGTTGTTTATATATATATATATATATATATATATATATATATATATATATATATATATATATATATATATATATATATGGGAATATGGTGTATATATATTTAATGGAATTAGAGCAATAATCCGAAGAGATGAGCTAAGAGGTCTATAAAATAGTATCGTAACGACTAGTTATATGCCTCCAGTGGACAAAACTTCATTCAGTAAGTTATATCTGTCATCAAATACGTAGTAAAATGGCACATTACATGCGATAGAACGTAGCCATTTCGAAGTTTTATCAGTAGCACTACCCATAGTTGTTACGTGTCTTTACACATTGAGTGAGTTAAAGCAGATCCAAAGGCGTACTAAAAAGGATTTCAATTTTAAAATGTAAAAAAATAATACCAGTATTTTTTTAGTGTTATTAAATCTACTGCAAAGAAGACTAAAACATTATTTTTAATGGTTGTAATTAAAGGACCAGACAAATCAAAGAATAATAACGCACTGGCATCAGTGAAAATCTCATCTTAGCTGATTAAGGAAGAAGAATAATCATTACTGAATGCAATAGATGAGCTAATAATAAATATATCGTTGAACAATCAGTTACATGATAAAAAGAGTACAGGCATAATAATTGGATAATTATATGGAGTAAGCTATGGTTTACAAATAGGTTTATTTAAAACAAAAAATTTAACAAATCCTTACTGGGGGATAAAGAGCTCTCCTCCTTTTACACAATCTTTTATTGATTCGAATTCATAGCAAATATTTTTTCAGCTACCAAAATTTTCTTTATTAGTCAAATCAACAATTATATTAAGGTTTTCCAATTTTAACTAATCTAATATTCAAATACATACTAAGCAATATAAAGGAACATTTAACAATAACACAGGTCTACAGAAAAAAATTTTGTTTTGGTGCCGTGCCGTGGTAAAAAACTTGGTAATTGGACAAAAGAACATTTTTACCCAGTCTTTAGTCGAACCAGAGAAAACAATCTTACCTCCGCTCCATATTAAGCTAGTCGTAATGAAGCAATTCGTTAAGGCACTTGATTCTAATGGACCATGCTTCGCCTACATAGGAAGGAAGCTGCCTTAGATAAGTACCGAAAAACTTAAAACTGGAATCTTTGATGAACCACAGATCAGACTTCTTACAAAGGATCCGGCTTTTGTGGGATCAATGAATAAGGTAGAGAGCAAACCTTAGCTTTCATTTGTGAACAAGAAGTTTACCTGAGAACTTGGGTGACACAAGTGAGGAGCAAGGGGAAAGATTTCGCCAAGACATAAGAACTGCTACCAAGGAACATGGGACACCCATATTATGGCAGATTTTTGCTGGAGTTTGAAGAAAGACTGTTTAAAAGTTCATCGCAGGAAATCACGCAAGCGAAGCTTTCGTTACGTCAAATAAGTTTTTTTTTCTATTTTGTTAGTTTTTTTCTCAAAACTAGTTGTATATCTGTTTCATTTTGCAAAGGGTTTTATTGCGGTTAAATAACTTAAAATATTCGTATTTTTTAATTGTGTGGTTTTTATTTGAATATATATATATATCCATATCAGCATATTTGTATTTTAATGCATAAAAGCTGTCATGACCTACGTTATCTTGAAAACTAAAGCTGATAGGGCAAAACTAAAGCCATATTCGGAATCAGCACTCCAAATATACCGAAAATCAGTTTTAAATACTTTGGCACCAAAAACACTGTAGGCCTGTGTAATTTATACTTTTTCTTTGGCGATCACATTGACCCATTTTGTTTTATTCACTGCAGCTCGAAATGTATAGTTTTCTTTGTCCCATTCCTTCATCAGGCTGCGTTTCATAAGATCCGCCCGGTAGGCAATGACTTTTTCGTACACATTTACCTTATCTATAGTAGCGATCTTAAGATGTCTTAAGGTGGCTTCCGCGAAGCTTTGGGAAGAGGCAACGGCGTTTCAACCGCTGCGTGACTTCTTGTAATTCTGTGGTGTGCTCTCCGTGAATGTACGTGTGAATGTATGGGTGAAGGGGTTTCACACCGGGGGTTGTTGGTCCCTGTCCTCTTTTGGAGGTGAAACCGTTGCCAGCTTCTGGTACGGGTATCTACACCTTTGTTTTAGGCGGGGCTGGAGACGCATGAGTAACTCCGTAGGTGCTCTTTCATTGGATTTGTGGACTTCCTTCTTGTTTTTGCCTGGGCGCCACAAATTCTGCAGATATCCCCGTGAGGTGTTCCTTGTCCAGCCTCCGCTTGGGCCGAAATTTGATATGAATATTGCAGTTCATCCTTAAATACAACTTCAGGCTGAGGTGAATTTTTGTAAAACTCTTATACCGAAATTGGAGGTAAACATTGCTGGCCATCGTCAACTACGGTTTTATGCTGAGGTGAACGTTTTGGTCCAGCCTCAGGATTTGGTTTTGGTTTTTGATTTTTTTTGTACGTTTATATTGTCCCCACGAGTAGCTAGGGAAGTATTTCCTAAAATTGGCCAGTCTGGATATACGTCTGCGTCCAAGGCTCTTATTGCCCTCAATACTACCTTGTATACTCAACTTTAGAAGTCGGTATTATTTTTATTATTAGCCATAATGTGGCCCAAGTGTATGCTAATTTTCTATTCTTTGTGGTGTTAATAGTTCTTTTTTTTCTTACTTATACAGATGGATCAAAACTTATAGAAAATGCTGGTTTCGCATTTTTTCTTTTAAATAAAAATTTTTAACTTTAAAGATCTATTTTCTATAATTAGCAGTATTAGCAGAGACAAATGTATGTCATTACGTTACCATAGAGTATTCCTTATGATCAGGTATCCATGCTTACCAAAAAGTATTCCTCATTTTAACTATTACTATAAATTTATAATTATATATATATATATATATATATATATATATATATATATATATATATATATATAAATTTATTAAACAAAAGGCTAATAAAGATCATCAGTCGGACGTTATTTATAACAAAAATTGTAAACACTGCAATTCAACCTATATTGGGAAAACACCCCGATATATACATAGAAGAGTTTTTACACACAAACATAGTGTACAAACTAATAAATTAAATACTTCAGCCTTAGTCAATCAAAATCTAGTCAACAGTCATTCTTTTGATTTTAAAAATATACATAATTTGAAAAAAAAACAAAACTTATGCATCAAAAGATGCATATCGGAGATGATTTACATAAAAGAAAATCAAAATTCTATCAATATTAAGGCTGATATCAAATATATTTCCAATATGTATAATAATTTAATAAATTAAGTTGTTTTATTAGAGAAGATCGCTGGGAATGAAATATCAGAAAACGATAACATGGAGGAAAGCTGGGAAAAACTCAAATATAACCTAAGTAACCAGAATCACTTGGAGAAAGGAAACTAACAAACACTAACTTATCAAAAAAGAAAATACCATCGTTTGGAGAGGGGAAGTAAAGACAAAATTTGAAAAAAAGAAGAAAGCTTTTTTACAATGCAGAACACAACCAACACAACAGGTATATAGCCACTATAAAGTAATCAGAATTGTAACGAATACTTTAGTTAGACAAATAAAAAAGGAATACTGGCAGAGTTTCTCAAAACAGATGGAACACGACTTCTACGGAACAAAAAAAGAAATATTGAGAATAATAAAAGGAACAAAGAAAAGAGACAAACGAACTAATAAAAATGAAACACATTTAGAAGGAAACATTAGTAGACTAATTTCGATCCCTATTTGCTAAAGGTGACGATAATGAACCACCAACACCAGAGATGACAATAAACGAAGAAATAAATATTAAAGAGAAAGCAGTAAAGGAATCATTAAGGAAATTACAAAAAAAAAGAAAATCACCAGAAGAGGATAGAATACCTTATGAACTCCTAAAGTACGGAGGACCAGATCTGACCAAACAACTATTAAAACTAATCCAAAAAATAACAGAACAAAACAGAATTCCTCAATAATAGAGATCAAATATCCTAATACCTCACTGCGAGAAAGGAGACAAATCGGACCCAAAAAATAAAAGAGAAATTAATTTATTAAACACAACACTAAAATATAAATAAACTGAATGAAATTATAACACTAGCAGAAGAACAACAGGTTTTAGATTAGAAAGATCATAAAGCAATGCTATATTTATAATGAGGCAAGTACAAGAGAAATCACTAGAATACAACAAATCGGCATATCTATGTTTCGTGGACCTTAAAAAAGCATTTGACCGGGTCAATAAAGGACGTTATCCACCTGTACGCAAGAGAGATACCTCTAGGAATTATCAAAACGGTCGAAAATATCTACCAAATCAACACAATAAAAGTAAAAGTGGAAGAAGAACTAACCGACCCTATTGAATGGCAATTGGATAAGACAGGAAGATTACCTGAGTCTAAGAGGAACTTAAAATAATCTGCTATGCAGACGACGCAATACTACTCCCTCAAAGAGATGATTTACAATGTATGCTGCACCAATTTAATATAACCGCCAAAAATTTAACATGTGAAAGAAGACAAAATGCATGGTTATAACAAAAAATTTACAAGATGCATCAAGATGTAAATTAGAGCTGGAAGGTCAGATGTTCAGAAGGTCAGAAGAACAAGTGACGGAGTTTAAATATCTAGGCATCACATTATCTAGCTACGGAAAGTTCGAAACTAAAGTGGAAGATCTGCCTGAATGAAACAATATCGGGAAAGAAATGAAAGGCAGAATTTACAAAACAGTCATCAGACCAATACTGGCATACGAGGCAGAAATACAACCTGACTCAGAAAGGACAAAAAGGATGGTAGAAACAGAAGAGGTGAAGAAAAATTAACGGTAATTCACTATTGGACAGAGCTAGAAGTACAGATATAAGTAGATGCAAGGTGGAGAACATCAAGAACTGGGTAAAAAATAGAAGAGTAGAATGAATCAATGATGTAAGCCGAATGACAACAAATAGAGTATTAAAGTGTTTTATTTTTAACAGATTAAAAGAACTAGAAACTAAGTTTTTATTTAAAAATTTACGGCCAGGAAATAGCAAATAAAAAGTTTCTCAGGGGATGTTTACTGTTAACATTTATTATAAGCAACCAAATTAGATTGATTTTAAAAGTACTATAATATATAGTACTTTTTACTTTTGCTTATAATAAATGTTAACAGTAAACATCCCCTGAGAAGGAACCCTCTAGTACCGTTTATGCTGCGTATCCCTGTCTCCTGGGGGGTAAAGAAAACAATGTTTTATCTGATCCTTATTCAAGGATTTATAGTATTAGTAATAAAACTGGGGTATTAGGGATGCGGATTTGTTCAGAAACAACGCACAAAAGATATAAATAATTTTATTGGTCGAAGCACAATGTCGCAAGGACTTTTATCTAATTCGGTAACAAGTTTTGGGGGCCTAAGGGCTGGTCTCCAGTCTACGTAGGTTTGTTTCGATTTGATAATCGCCGAGTTATTGCTTTTATCTTTCGTTGGGATTATTGCTCATAAAATCGTGTTTGAAATTAAAAAAGGTTAGAGGCAATAATTAATTCACAGATGTACAGACGAAAATTATTACTAGTTTTTTTTCATTTAAAAAACCCTTTAAATTTTTTTTTCTGTGTGTCCTTAAAAAGACCAGTAATCAGTACTATTTTAACAGTAAACTACCATTTAAACTGTCTACTTTTTCAATATCGTTTCTATTTCTCTTATACTGACATATTAGTATATTAATTTATACTATTACTTGAGATACATCCAAAAAATGACGTCAGCAAAGTGAGTAATATAATCCACGCCAAATGAAATCTCAAAAATGTAACCGGTAACGTTTTCGTTAGAATTTTGAGGGAATTGAGGGAACTAGCACGAAAGAGGTATCTGTATTTTACCCAATTATATAATACTGTACTTAAATTACTTTTTCGTGTCTCTAAACCACCGGATATTGGACTGTGTCTAATGCTAGCTGGTTGTCTGTCCATAAGTCGTCGAGAATGCATATATGTGGGCAGTTTTAGTTAGCTACTAGATACTGTTACAGCAAGGAAGTCACACTTGTCATTTCTGTTTAGCAGGTCTCAGCAAGGTTTGACTTAATCGCTTGAAACCGCTCCAGCTTTGTGTGTTTCTGTTAGTAGGTACAGGCTGGTAGCAAGGTATCTCATCTAGCAAGGACTTAGAGAGTGCTTTCTTGATTTTAGTCTGCCAGGATACAATTCATAACTAAAATGAGGTGACGGTTGGTTTGGATATTTGATGAATACGTGGATTGTTCTACGTAAGTCAAGATCTGAGAGGTCTAAAGCTTTATACCGTTTATATAGAGAGATTTGTATCATTTCTACCATACCGGACATGCGCAATCTGCCGTTGATAGGTATAGCGCCTGCGCTTTTGTTCTATTCTTTACGTTTTCGGAATAGAGATTAAACAGGGTTGGTGACAGTATACACCCTTGTCTCACACCTCGCTTTATTTTAATTTCTTCATTGGTATTATTCTCTACTCTCACTACTGCTTTCTGATTGTAGTACATATTTGCTATTAGTCGGATGTCTCGTTTATCTAAATTCTTTTCTGTCAGGAGTCTGATTAGGTGATAATGCCGCACTTTATCAAAGGCCTTGTTGTAATCTATGAAACACATGAATACATCTTGATTTATGTCAAGACATCTTTGAGACATAACGTTTAGTGCAAACAACGCCTCTCTTGTTCCAAGTCCGTTTCGGAATCTCAACTGGGTATTATTGATGTCCATTTCCAATTTTCTGTGTACTCTAGAGTGTATAATTTTCAGGAATATTTTCAGTACATGGCTCATTAGACTGATTGTACGGTAATCACTACATTGTTTGGCATTTATCTTTTTTGGTATAATACCAAAGGTAGATAAAAGCCATTCTTGTGGTATTTTTCCTGATGTATAAATGCTATTGAAAAGTTCAACTAAAATGTGAATCGAGTCTTTTTCTATTAGTTTAAGAATTTCCGTTGGTATTTTATCTGGACCTGGGGCTTTACCATTTTTCATTCTTTTTAGTGCGTACATTACTTCTTCTAATTTAATTTAATTGCCATATTACAGGTTGTAAATAAAATGGGAGGTATAAAAAAATGTATGCCTTAAACGAGCATTTTATGTTATTTGTTTTTTATTATACACAAAACCTATGAAAAAATATTTTGCACTTACATTACCTACATATAGTCATATCAATCATGTATCAATCATAGTCCGTTGTTACACTTTTCAAGCCTTTTGCATGTATCAAACAATTGTAGCTAGAGATATATGAGTGATATATAACTAGAAATTACATTTTTATCTTATTTGCTTCTGTAAAGTTGTATCTGCAAATATTTTTATCATACCCTTCTCTATCAAACTTAATCACAAGGAACATTCGTATTACTTCGTCGGCAGCAACAAAAACTTCTGACAGCCCTGGCGAAACTTACAAGAACGAGTAAGTGCAACTAAATCCACAGAAGCAAGCTCCCACTGTCTTACGTAGTTAGAGATTTTCATATTTCACACCACATCATCCTCAGTCTGACATAACATAACTTGCATCTAAGTTTTCACAAGTATAATAAATTTACTTTAGCAATTCGCGTGCGGTTAAGTTGAATGCTCTCGGCTGGAAAATTAAACTGGAAACAAACATCAAAACAAACGTCGCCGCAAACGTGGGAGAAGTCTCTCAGACAAACTCAGCGACACGCGAGGAAAAGGTAAGGAGAGAAAAGCTCCTGTCCCCCGCGAGTGATAAGAAGCCAGCGTTGCAAGAAACGTTTTTCTGCTTTTGCGTATCATCTTGGAAAGCTACGCTATAATTCTTGTGGAATGTGTTAATGTAGCAGTCCTAAAAATGAACAAAAATAGATTTTCTCGAAGAAACAAATAAGTATATGGGTAGTAAAAGTAACAAAGTGGTATCAGTAACTCTACACAGATGGCAAAAGAGTTTAATTTTAAAATCTGGAATCAAAATAGTATTAATTTTCGAAGGTTAACATTTATTAGCGTTTTTCCTTTAAAAATACATTAGCCTTTCCTTAGCTCTATTTGAGGTTTACAATTTATTAAGTGTCATATAACCTGCTAACCATTTTGACGTCTCCTAGAATATAATGATGTTAGAATGTTAAGAGATTATAAACATAAGTAATGAACAGTGGAACTAGGAACGAAATTATTCATTTTATTCGATATCCTGATAGAACCAACCGATGTAACTACAACAGTAAGGCAATGTAAAGATGTTTCTCCCTATCTGCAGATAGTATTTTGCCGTCTGCATGTCTCTGGTTCAATCACTCTTCGTTCAGTACAGTTCCCTTCAGGGCCGTTCAATAGAATAAAGGAAACTTTACCGGTTTCTCAAAACCTTATGAAAACGGTATTCACGTGCCCAGTCTCTGAATTACCCTTCTTCGGCCGCCAACATCGAAGTCCCGATAACCAAATTCGAAATTCCACAATGAAAGAACTAGCCCAAGTTCTCTTTGCAATAGATTAACTGTGCAAATAAAACAAAACATAATATTAAGTGGTAGATACGCAAAAGCGTAAAAAACAAATTTAGTATAGACTTATACTAAAATTATTAATTAACTTTAAATACGTAATAAAAAATCATAAAATGTGCAATCTCATTAAGAATTTAGGAAAATTCTTGGACTATACTTGGACCCTAAGAAGATAAAAAATTAAAAGGTTTAAAAACTCAAAGAAACAAAAGATAAAAATGTAAAGAAACACGGAAAGTATCAAAAATATCTTATCCTTCGACAGGGGTCTCCAAGTCACACTAGTCCAATTTCCCTACATACTGCTTAGCGGAAAATAAGTTTAGATCGAAAACATTCCTTTTTATAGAGAAAATATTTAGGAAAGATACCGTTACTTTGGTGTGTGGTCAAAATTAGGCGGAATTATTAGGGTGGTTCCTAACAAGATATTTTGCGGTACATTCTTTGACGGATTATATACTATCTTTGCAAAAAAAGCACAAGAGTGACAACAGCAGAGTAGGCAACATCATAAACACAGAATATTTAGGTATCTTTTTGGTAGAACCTCTAAGGGATTTTAAAAGATTATTACTACAATAAGCTAATCACTAAGTAATGCATTACTGGTACTGGGAACAGAAAATGGTTCATTTATACTGTCGATGGTGACGTGGTTTGGGTGGAAGTTGGCGTGGGGGTTAGCGTGGGGATTGGCGCGGGAATTGGCTCGGGAATTCGCGCAGGAATTGGCGCGGGAATTGGCGCTAGGGTTGGCGCGAATATTTATAACAGAAGGATTTTAATTGAAGGGTTGAGAAGACGATATTTTTTTATGAGAGGTCTCCAAGTCGAAGGTAACCGTACGCCGTCATCTCTTTTATTAAAACAATTTGGCCTTTTTTCATCTTCTAATACTTCTCGGTTAATTCTTGGTTTATAGAAGCAGATGGCAGCTATGATTCTGGAGTGTTTACAGACTACAGGAGCAATGCGACCAATTTGTGGTATTAGAGTTGGAATAACCTGATGGTTTTTATTACAATGACCCCGAAGGAAGCTACAGCTACCTGAGGAAAGAAATGCCAAAGGTTAATGTAAGTGAATAATAAAAGTAAAATGTAATGGCATGTGATGGATTCGACCGATACTTGATGGAAATTCATTTTATATAACAATAAAACACTGAAAACCTTGTTTTCACAACTCTCATAAAATTTATGATAATGTCTTATCACTGCAGCAGTTTCGGCAGAGTACATTTCTCAAGTGAATTCAACTGGACATAAAATGCATTTTGCATAAAATGGGACTTTTTAATGGTTATTTAAAGTGCAAACTCTGTAGAAGAGAACCGGAATAAGTCAAGCATATTTTACATGACTAAAGGCATTAGATCGCGAAGGGAAAACACTTTTTAAAGACCACTAATTGACTCCAAAATTATATGATACCCATCCACTAGATCTGTACATGCTGTTACTAGGCTATAGAATCATCCAATGGGTATCATACAGAAATAGAAGCTGTACGATAAGCCAACTAGATATAGTACGACCGGTTTATAGCAGTAGGCTTGTAGAAAAAACATTGGGGAGGAATAATGATTTAGTTTAATTATGTAAGGAAGTAGAAGTATAATGTCCTGGCGGAGAAATCTGAAATCTGGGTTTGTTGCTCACAAAGTGTTGGGCTGTTTCTTTTTTCTAGGGATAATGGACAGGTATTCGTGTAGCAATAGAGGTACCACGGGAAGGGTGGAGCCCCACACTGTAACAGTCAGCGCATCATTTTCATCTGGTGTCGGAGTCGTAAGGGAAATGGTTTCACTAACGGTCATATGATTAAAGGCCAGGTAGAACTGGGCCATGCTTGCTGCATTTTGCGGCGGCAAGTTACACGACCGCGCTTCATATCTCTTCCCTCTCCTTACACCTGGGACACATTGCTGATTCGCTGAGCCCACAGATGTTTTGGTGTCTCCCGAGATAAGCCTGATCTGTGCGAACCTGTACTACCTCCCGAATTCCATCTCTGCTCAAAGCAGATAGTTGGTTTCCTAACAATAAACTCCTAACAGAGTTTATTAACTCCTTAGAACGTACTAGAAATGCGGATAATAAGGTTAAAGATGCGCGAATGTTTTACAACTTCTCCATTTAAGGAGGAATCTAAAAAAGCTGGATCAAAGATTCTGAAGTCTACAACTTGTGAGTCAACAAATTACAAATAACAAATTAAATTTTTATTTTTAGAATAATCATTTTTAGTATCAGGTATGTAACAGAAGTAGAAAGCACGTTTCAGATAATTTTTTATTCTCTTCCTTTTTTCTTCTTTTTTTACAGCTTAAATATGTTTTACTAGACTATATTCTACTTTATTATTTTATTTATTAGCTAATTGGTTGTGACTCTAGATATTTTGAAATTCTGTTTCCTCAGTACTAATTAATTTAATACTAAACTGTTGAACTATACTTCTTGTATTTTGTTAGAGAAACGCTAAAATGATAGTTTTAAATAATAATACTATATTTGTCCAAACTCAACTTAGACTCTGTGACTTAATAAAGTGCTACACCAACACTAAAGCTACAAATTCTTGAAGACGTCTAATATAAACTAAAATGAGCTGCTACATTTAACTCAATATACTCTAGTTAGCTCTAAAATATAATACGTACCAGGAAATGTCACCATACTTGTCTCAATTGTCACTAGACAGCTTTGTTCGTTATTCTCACCGCCTACTTTATTATAATAAGAGGTGTAATATGAAGATCTCAGAAAGTGGCATCAGCGTTATATTTAAGCTGGGGTAACCTCTTTTTAGGCCAGTATGTCAGAGAGACGGGGGACGAGGTTTACGACGGTAGCGCCGTGAAAATTGGGGTTAATTAAACCCTTAATCATGACGGTAATATAAATATTTCTTGGCAGCACCAAAGTAAAGCCAATTTATTTAAAGTTAATAAAAGTCATGGAAGGAAAACACCTATATAAAATAATCAAAATATTGTAAATTATAGTTCTTATTATCGGTTACATTAATGCCCATATATATATTTTTCTCAAATTGCAAAATTTAGTTATACAACATGATAAATTATCAGTAATATGGTTCTTAATGTGGAAATATTCATGAAAATGTTTTATATCTCTGGTTTTCTTTTATACGGTTGAACTATGGAGTATATAAAAAATGTTTATAACAAAATTTATGTATATAAAAGAGGTTTACAATTTAAAATTATTTTCGATTATACTGGCTTAGTCATTTGTATATCCTCCTCCTCCTAAGTTCCTTCTCTGTTGAGGTTGGCGATTAGTATGACAAATTTCTCTCTGTTCTGGGCTTAATGAATTAATTCATTTCCTCTTGTGTGGGTCCAATCTCTGTTTCGTAGCCAAGATTTTTTCTTTCGTCCTATGCCCCTTTTACCTTCAATCTTGCCTTCTAATATTACCTGGAGCTGCTCAAATTCCCTATGGCGCATTATGTGTCCTAGATATGACGTCTTTCTAATTTTGATAGTATTGACCAGATGAGGGCGTGTGTTTATTGCTCTTAGTACTTCTTCATTCAAATACATATTTGCAAATCAACAAGCGATAAAACAAGCCTTGGAAAAGAACAAATAAGCCATAGAAGAGAACAACAGGAAAATGAAGGAACGTATTGAAAAGAATAAAAAGAAAATAAAAGGTTGTTTGAAAATTATAAAGAAAGAGATGGAACAACAAGAACTGAAGATTAAAGATCAAATGAAAGAAAATTTAGGGGAATTAGAAATCAAATTGGAAAACGCGATACAAGAAGACAAACGAGGAATAGAAGAAAAAGTTAAGCAAAACGAAAAACAAATTGCGGAAATCAAGACTCAACAAAAATTGGGAGACAGGAGAGAAATACTCATCCAAAGCTCAGGTGATGTGAAAATACAGTTTGGCGGGGATCTAAGAAAATTACACCTAGTTCCATTCATAAATAACTTAAAAAAGGAAACACAATATATTGGAAATTTTGAGGCAGCTAAGAAAACGTTAGAAACCATCTCAAAGATAAGGCTAGTCTATGGTTTGACAGCAAAGAGGAAGAGTTTGACAGTTGGCATTAGTTTAAACATAAATTTTTGAATTATGTCTGGGAAAAAATTCAATAATTAGAAATCAACAAAGAATTGCAAACTGGGGGATACAATAATAGGATCGGTATCTCAGAAAAAACATACGAACTACAAGTGTATAATAATGCAAAACATTTACAGTATAATTAATCATCAGAACAATTAGTAGAACTGATTGCAAGACGTTTTAAAGAAACACTAAAAGACCATATCACTTTGCAAAATTTCAAAGATATAGATAGTTTGTGCCAATTCCTACAAATAAGAAAATCGCGTTTTCCAGAAAGAAGGGCGAGAAGATCGCACGAAAATAACAGACAAAAATAGAGAAAACGGAAGAGGAAATTATGAACCAAGAAATCGGCAGCAGGAAAGTTTGGTTGATTTTTCGAGAAAACGATATCTGCCGACAAGACTACCGTATTGAAAAGGAGATTAAGTGCAAGTGTAAGATAAACGTGAGAAATTGTCAAAGATATAAAAGTAGGAACTTATAAAATGAAAATATCGCAAAAAATATTGTATCCAGGACCAAATTAGACATTTCAGCAATAAATATGTTGAGTTATCTAATTATGACGATCCAAAGAAATAAACATATTTTAATGATGATTGATGTTTTTTCAAAGTATCTAAAATTATATAGTTCCCGTACCACAAAAGGAGGAGAGATAATGAGAAAGATCGAAAATTTTATAGCCACTGTGGAAACACCAAGAAGAATTTTACTAGACAATGCGACGTATTTCACGACACTAAGTATGCGACACCAAGTATGGATAAGAATTATATTTTCTAACATATAGATATCTTACAAACCTTTTTTGTACCTTTTCAATTAAATCTATAAAGGAAGAAGAATAGGAATGAAGGTAATGTCTTTTGAGGGGTTTTTTATTTGTTTTGTATGATGAGATAGTGATATATCTGGCTTAAGTTGTCAATGTCGGTTCTTTTATTTAGGGACGCTGGATGTTTTAGAATTTGGCACATTTCAAGGATGGATCGCTTGTGATAATTTTGTTGTTTGCACAGTATTTTGGTATTCGTGAAATCGATACTGTGTTTAGTTGAAATGGCATGTTGTGCAAGGGCACAAGATGGTTTAGAAATCCTAATGTCGCTTTTGTGGGACATTAGT
Organism: Diabrotica undecimpunctata; assembly: GCF_040954645.1. NCBI lineage: Eukaryota > Metazoa > Arthropoda > Insecta > Coleoptera > Chrysomelidae > Diabrotica > Diabrotica undecimpunctata. The sequence goes on from NC_092804.1 coordinate 165,420,521, forward strand.
CGACCTTGAAGAGTGCGGCTGGTCTGGCCAATGTAGCAGGAGTTGCACTCTGCACAGGATATATGAGTCCGCTAGATGCAAAACTTTGTATTTACTGTATAAGTCAAACTGAGTTATTTGCAAAAAACTGATAAATTTTGCAAAAAACCTTAGACATAATAAATGGCACTTTTTTGTGAGAGATAAATGCTTTATTAGGTAAAATATAATGATTTTTTTCTTAGAAAAGTTATTGGGTTTGCTAGAAAAGGAAGAAAAATTTGAAAATACCGAGTTTTGCAAGTGAACTATGTAAATACAGATTTATGCAACTAACATTTGCAAATACATGATAATAGTCAACCATTAACGATATTAGTGGTTGGTATATTAGTCTGTTTTCTAAACCTAGTGTGTTAGGAATAAGGAAGAAAGCATGTGGAAGTAAACTTTTAGTGAAGTTTATTTTTATCCAAAGTACAAAAGGTATTACAAATTATAATATGTATATATTTATATTAATTCCTAAACTCTAAGTTTCTCTGGGTCCTCATCATCAATATGATCATTTTTTGCAGGACTCTTTTGCTTGATCATTTGCTTGTACGCCAGTATCTATAATTTTATAAAATTTGAGATCCGGCTGGTCTCTCCAATTTTCACCAAAATGGTTTCTAAGGAGAGTGCCTATGGACGATTTATCTCCTTTCAATGAACATCCAATCTGTTGTAACTTTGGTTTCAATAAAGAAATCTTTTTCCCTTTTCGTATTATAGACTTGCTGAACCCTATGTCAGAACGATAAAATATTTCCCCCCTTACCGTAGCCATATAATCTTTGTCCTTAGAAAATATAAATCGTTTCGTTGCATTACATTTAAAATGCCACTGGGAAGGTTTTTTAACAACAACGTCACTCGTCTTTCTCCAGTCTGATATCTGCCAGTCTTTACCAAGTCTCAGCACCTTTGAGTGTTTTCCAATTATGTCTTCATATTCTTTTCTGTTTATTACAACGTTCTTCTTTTTTATCTCCCTTTCTATCATACCGAAAATCCTATCTGGTGGCAAAAAGGAAAGACCAACAACAGGAAACGTAAACTCCACTTCCTTGATGTGACCAGGTGCTTCATAAATCAACCAGTAGATTATCATAGACATCATCGTGCTATTTTTGTTCTGTCCACCACACCCATCTGCAAATAGGTGAACTTTTTCGATTTGATTTTTAAAGTTGAATTTTATGAGAGTATCATGTACAGCAGAGGCAACAGCATTTGAATCTTTTGTATGTTCAAAGTCCAGGCACACATATGACGTCACATTTGCAGAAGAAAGATGGGATTTCGAATTTCCAGCCATGATGGTGAAATTCTAAAAATTTATTTGCTGTGAGAAATAAGCCGCCTGGTCGGGAAGCTTTGGCAAAGAAAGATTTTTTTGACAATCAAAAGAAAATATTTGTATGTTATGATTTGATTCATTTTTTAACAAAGAATAAAAGGCTTTAGCTCTTAACGTATGAACTCTCTGCTCTGTTATAACCTTTAACTTTTCTTCTTCTGAATTTTCTTTTCTCAAAATTTCCTTCGCTCTGAGACACGCAGAACAAGCATCTACTAAGGGAGTGCCGAATGATATGTTGTAATGTTCATTAACGTATGTTCGGAAATATGATAACTTTACGGAATGATGTGGATGACGTTGACAATACATTCTGTAAAGCTTTGTAAAATTCAGATCACATGGTAAATACAATCTAGTCGATCGTCCTCTATTATAATGACTTTCTGCACCGTTCAAACGCCCCATAAATGTTTGGATAGATAATTTTATTGGATCAAATCTACCTTTTGTTATATCTTCCCCTCTTTTCTCTTTTGGTATTTCACCCCGGATAACAAACGTTCTTACAACACGCTCTATTCTTTCAGAACTGAAATGAGTTATTCCAAGAAATGCTGTCTTGCATACTCTTAAAAGTCCACCCTCTACTGTAGGAACAAAATATTTAATTGAAATTCCATGTAGGTTTGTACCTGATCTCTTGGGCTTTTGACCTTCACAAAATTTCAGCAAAAAAATATCTTGTTTTATTTTGTCAGTTGTTGAATACAGATTATTATGGAAACGCTGAATGTCTCGCATCTTTAAATCTATACAACAATACACTTTCTTTGTATGGTTACAGGTGGGAAAACCGGGTAAATCCTTAGGTTTATGCCTAAAAATATTGACAATAAGTCCCAAACCTATCTAGTTAATTGTAGACACCTCTTACCTCTTAAGTTTCATTACATTTTGTTTCTATTTTTCTGTTTGTACAACTCGTTTTTTCCCTTTTCCTTTTTCACAAGGTCTAATATGCACATGAAGATCCATAATGTTAATTATTTGCAATAAACTTGGTGTTTTTAGTACTCAAATAACAAACAGTGAAACCGGTAATGGCGAATGATGGAATAATTGACATGTGCACATGAGACGTATCATGTGACTCAAACAATGTAAGCGATTGGCCAATTGCAATTACACAGTTATGCAACTGGCATAGGCTGACAAATACAGAGTTTTGCGTCTGATTCAAGATTTCTAATGCCTTTTTCTTAGTAAATACCTTACTTTGCTGCTGAATTTCTACATCAGCAGATAGCTATAACATGTGACAAATAACTGTCAGCTAAAACTCAATTTTTACAATTTTTGCAAATACAGAGTTTTGTATCTAGCGGACTCATATGATAGACGACATTAGTTTGTTCTAGAGGGGCCAATGGGGTTTGTGTCTTCGAAAATAATTTTCCTAAGGTTCTGGTGTTTTTTAAGGCTATTTTAAAAGGTAAGTTTTTGAAAAGTTTGTTAAGCTTTTTAGTGATTTGTGGGAAGTACGGGAGCGAAGCATATTTTGTGGTTTGTTCAGAAGTGAGAGGGGACTTATTCGTCTGTATTTTGTTAAAAATGGGCACTAGTATTAGCCCGTTGGGTATTTCAGTAATGGACTGCCCATAGCTTTTGGAATATAGAAATTTATTGATGATGGCTGCCGGATAGAAATTATCTATGAGAATGGACTTCAGTAGATTAAGAGATTCTTCTTTGTAAAGCGGGTGTGTCAACATGTGTACTCTAAGGCTGAGGGCTTGTACCAGGTTGAGTTTAGTCTGATTGAGTGTGTCGAATTGTAATTTAAGAAACGCTTGCTAGCCATTTCTTTTCTGTACCAGGTAGTGACTAATCTATTATCCGGTGTGCGAATAATTCGCATATCTAAAAACGGGATACTGTTATTAACCTCAAATTCACATATAAATTATAGGTGAGGATCAAACGAGTTAAAAACTGATAACGTGTCCACCATCTTATCCGGCGGGGTTGCTAAAATTAGATCGTAGACGTACCGTTTTACAAAGGAAACCTGGAAATCTAACTTCTTGATACTCTCATTAATAAGATCGTCTAGTACAAAGTTGGCTAGAGTAGGAGAAATCGTGGATCCCATGGGAGTTTCAAAAATTTGACGATAATATTTGTCTTTGAAAACTAAATAATTGGTGTCAAAAATCAATTTCAATAATTCGGAACAAGTTTCCCAAGATATTGGGCTGTAAGGTTGGATTTGGTTTCAGTGGTTCTATCCATATATAGCTTAATTTCTAACAAACATTCTTTCATAAGCATACAATTATAATAATGACTTCAACATAACAGATTCTTTCCAGTTCAGTGAATTTATTAATAATTATCAACTACCCAGAGGCTTTGTCTTACTAACTTTTGAAGTAGTATCCTTGTTCACAAATCTTCCACTTTCCAGTGTATTAACTTCTCTCCGTAACCACTCCGTAACAAAATATTTCTACAATTTAATTCATTACGATCGACATTGTGCAACAATATTATTTTCAATTTCTTTCGAACAATGTCAGCATTTCACACTTTATAATAAAATAAAATCCCAAATCTTGACGAGCTTTGTTCCACTTTAAACTATTCGCGATTGGTCTATTTGCCAGTTACCATTGCTACAGACGAAATGAGTTTTCACAAAGTCTTTTGAATTGCGACATTGTTTTATGAGGTGTCTTGATATCAAGTTTAAGCACACAATCCATTTCTTTAGCTATGCGAGAGGATTTTACATACTGAGTAGGCAAAATTTAAAATTTTAGAAAGTTTTTATTAACTGTAAATAAGTATTAACGGTAATTCAATTTATTTATGAAAAGAAGAAATGTGTTAGAACTGACTCTATGTAGCATATTAATTAATATTTGTCAATATACATTTTATTCTAATACGGAAATTAATTTTTTTTAACGCTTCATATAAGATGTTTTATATATCACCGTACAATCAACTCTTACATTATTTTTTAACACAACGAAAAGTATATGTTAGGTCAAATAACAATTCTGTAGTAGGCCTCAGACGAGCATCCATAAGTTTACCACGGGGCTCCGTTATCTTTCCCCTTTTGTTAATATTTTTACGAAAGCAATGCATTATGAAAAAAACCACTATAATATTATACAGCATGCTAATGATTTTGTGGTTTATAACACTAACAAAAAATTAAAAGGCATAACTGAGCTGACGTCACATATACCACTAACTACTTCATAAATCGTTAGGTTTTTCATTAACCCTAGAAAAATCTAGTGTTACCAAGTTTACAAAACATAATCTACCCAATATGTATAATATCAATGTAAATGGTACCTTCTATCCAGTATCAAATAAGGTAACTTATCTTGGAATTATTCTTGACAAGAAGCTTAGCTGGAAACCATTTATACAAAGTATAGAATCAAAATGTTTAAACATAGGTATAAATTTTTTAAACATCATCAGGAAAACCTAGTGGGGAGACGATCCACAATCGTGTTTAACTTTTTACAAAGCCTTTATTACGTCCATTTTGGATTACCGATATACGTTATATAAATCAGCCAGTCCTTACATCCTAAAAAGATTGGAAATAATGAAAAATATTTCGCTCTGTTTGGGTGCAATGTGTTCAACGCCTGTGGAATCACTTCGGATTGAAGCACTAGAACCACCATTATTTTTACGGAGGGAATGTTTGGAGTAATTTATTAATTATTAATAAGTATTTTTTTAAAAACCGTACTCTGTTAGATAAAATAGCTTTATTAAATAACCACGATTTAAATAACACGTACTGGTCAAAAAAACCTTCTCCTCCATTATTTACGGCTTTTAGAAATACAAGTACTTATAATACCGATTTAAAAAGTACTATTTCAATCGAAAAGTCTGAATTCTTTGACTTGTTAGAGCCACTAGATGGGATGTGCATTCTATATATATACCATTAACAAACGTTCAAGAAAAATTCAAACTAAATAATAATACATACTTCCATTTTTTCTGCAGAAGCGATTGGTATTATTAAAGCATGTGATTATATCGAAAAAAACAAGTTAAAAAAAAATACACTTTTTAAGTGACTCCTTATCTGTTCTTAAATGCATCGCTAACTCAATTAATGTGATGGCTACTGATATAAATCCTTTTATAAAAGAATTAAAAGTAAGAATCCATAAATTAAAAAAATGTCCTTACGAATTAAAATTCACTTGAGTAAAAGCTCATATAGGAGTTCGTGGCAATGAAGTTGCAGATTCCTTATTCAATGGAAAGTTGTCCTTACAAGAACAATTTAGGTGCTCACGAATATTTAATAATATCTAAGACTAATTTTAAGACAAAATGGGAATTGCATTGGAAAAACTATTGCTCTAATAACCTCACACGATACACACTGTTACACCCAACTATTTAGACAGTTTTGTGGCACCAAGATTATAATTTTAGAAGAAATGATATTGTGTCCATTTGTAGGCTGAAAATCGGACATGCAAGCTTCTCTCAACTTTTTGTTGAGGTAAGCTTACAAAGAGAACAAAAAATTACCATATAGTACCAAACAAATCTATTAACAACACCAAACCTTTCAAATTCAAGGTCGAGATAAACCAGTTGCTTGGTAATACCCGCATGATAAGAATACTTAAGAGAACTAAGCGTTTTTAAATACGTCAATCACTGTGAAGTTTAAAAGCAGAGTATTCCACGGTTTTTGTTTATCTCGTTTCCAGCAATACTAAGAGAAATTTGTCTCCAAGCTGCACTTGGGGGTAGGATCTTGGAACGAAATTGCTTATTAATCCCATTGATCAAATTTTAATTATAGGAAAATACTTTAGAGTGGTCATTAAAAAAATTTAAGTCTACTTACAAATATTTTTGGCTCACTCTATACGTCTAGAATAAAATATGCAGACATTTCAAGTGCATTAACGGGAAGTAATTTTGGTTCAAATATTTTAGTGTTTCACGCTCCAGAAACAATCTGTTTTAGAGTCAAGATTCGCAGGGTTATTACTGGAAAGCAAATCGTTTTTAAAATACTATAAAACGTACTGGGATGAGCAAATAGTAAAATTATGTAATGATGTGGAAAGATATTTTTAATATCTTTTTACATAAGTTAAAAAATAAGCACTTGTCCTGAATATCAAGGAAACCAGAAAGTTGGTCACAATACATACCTTGTCCTAACTATAAATGATGTATGGTTATGCAGAAAGTAAAGAAGATATTAACAATGTGTTAATATCTTTGGTTGATTTTTGTTTTCTTTCAAAATACAGCAATCTTTGTTTTTTAGTAGGTACTATGTTTCCCATCTTTTTGACCCATTTGTTATTTTTCCTTCAGGTTTTATGTTTTTTTTTGTGATAATCATTTTCCACAAAGACGTTTACATGTTTGGTCTGCTAATTGTATTTTTAAATATAAGGTTGAATGCTCGAATAAATGAACTTTGATCAGATAAAAGGCATATATCGAGCACAGTTTAATTTAATGTTGCCCAAGTACTTTCGATCCCTAGATCATCTTCAGGGGCATTTCGTCAATTTTAAAGTGTTTGTTTGTCCTTTTGTAGTGTAGTGTGATGTACAATTATATGTTTATGACATTTTGCTCTTGTCGGATAGGCCGCAATTGACGAAATGCCCCTGAAGATGATCTAGGGATCGAAAGTACTTGGGTAAGATTAAATTAAACTGTGCTCGATATATGCCTTTTATCTGATCAAAATTGTATTTTTGTTGTGGTCTCCTAAGTATTGAGAAAACATTTAGCGTGTTTTGTTTTTTAAACCGAGATACTAACAAAAGCAAAATATTCGGTACGAACCAAACAAAAATTTTTAGGAAATGATCTTTGTCTGAAATAGGTTTGTTTGGTTGGTTGGGTTTCTACTCCTTTTGCTGTAGTGAATATATACCTTGATAGAAGGGTTTTATTGCAATTATTTATAATTCTTTGAATCAGCAGCCTTTATAATCAAAATTCTTACGTTGATTTTTATGTATCACTATCATCTTCATAGCGAAAATCGCACATAAAAAATAAGAATGACACCACCAAAATTCTTTCCTATTAAATCCAAAAAACGACAATATATTATTAAGGTATCTATATAATTTTTCATCCTTTTCCCCCATATAGTACTCTGATGTGCGATATTGGCATAGCTATCAGCCAAATGCTCTTCATGTGGGGGTCCTGGGTAATAAAACTCCAACATAGTACCTTATCCTATTTAAATGTAGGCTAGCCTTAGGCGCTTTAGTCCTTGTATAAAATCACAGTCAGTAAAGCTCTATATATACTCTTTCATAACACTGACATCGTCACTTTCTTGTTCGATGTACAGTGCCGGCAAAAAAATCTTTACATAGCGAATAAAACACATAACAGGATAATTGTTATTTTAATTTCACAAATTAATACTTTGTTATATGATGACAAGCTGGATTCTCTTCAAGAAATATTCTTCCATGTTCACCCACAACCCCTTTAACTCCTCTTTCAGCTGATTTATGTTGCTCGGTCGACACTCTTCGACCTTATTTTTCATCATATTTCAGGTGTTCTCGATAAGATTAAGGTCGAAGAGTTACCTGGCTATTCCAATACATTGATATTGTGATCATTTAAGAAGTTTGACACTGATTTGGCCTTGTGAGCAGGGGCATCATCCATTTTGGGGCATTTCCTACAATTCGTGAACTTCAATAAATGTTGTTCTTCCCTTCCTTTATTTCCATAAAACGCAAAATTTAGAGCTTTCTCTTACTAACCTGAACGTACTTTCGTCACTGAACATAACTGTTTTTCATTGTTCAGGTGTCCAATGCTAATACCTGTTACAATAATCTAATCTTTCCGCTTTATTGCTTTTGTAAGCTAGGGCTTCTTTACAGCATGTCGACTTTTAATGCTAGATCTTTCTGAAGCTGGTGACGAACCGTTCTTGCTGAAACGTTCTGAAGGAGATCAATATGTTTATTTTTGAGTTCTGTGGCAGTTGTGAAAGGGTTCACCATTACTCTACGCCTGATAATGGTTTTCTTTCCGGAACAGTCCCTGAAGGCAACGACTCATTCGACCGTTTAAATTGATAAATTGCCTCTCTTGAAATACCAATATCATGTGCTACTGTAATTACAGTACAGTACAGTATAGTGAGTCCCCTTTCTCAAGTAGCGTTAAAACATGAACTTTCTTTTGTTGTTGTGAGTTTCTTCCGACCCATATTTTTCACTTCAGTTTAGAATTCCTCTTTTTGTAGTTCCTTCTTCTATGGGACGTTGGCTATCATCACAGCTATCCGTACCTTATTGTATTGGCGGTTGCTCTGAACAGATCTACTGATTTGCAAGTATATTACTCTCTTAGGTTTCTTAGCCAGGAAATTCTTCGTCTTTCTATGGATTTTTGCCCTTGATTTTACCTTTCATTATGAGCCTTAATATCTCATATTTTGCTTCTCTGGTAATGTGGCCTAAATATTCCAGCTTTCTTGTTTTGGTGTGCTTTATAATCTCGCAATCCTTTTGTAGTCTTCTTAACACTTCTGCATTTGTAACTCGTTGGGTCCATGGTATTTTCAAAATCCTTCTATAGCACCACATCTCAAATGATTCTAACTTCTTTATATTATCCACTTTTAGTGTCCAGCTTTCCATTCCATACAACAAAGTCGAGAACACGTAGTATATTAAGGCTCTTATCATTAGCTCCAGAGGAAGGTCTCGATTAACAAACATTGTTTTCATTTTTATAAATGCCTGTCTTGCAATTTCAATGCGTGTCCTTATTTCTCTACCTTGGTCATTGTTTTCATTTACCCAGTTTCCCAGATATTTGTAGTTATTCACTACTACTACTACTAAGGATTTCCACAGTTTTCACTGTCTTCCTTCACTCAACCGTTTTCTCCAATTTTCCCTGTCATTCCAGTCTCCATCTCGCAGGGTTCTTTTCTCCATAGCCTCGTCGATTTCATCTCTGAATGACCTTCGGGGTCTTCCTCTCTTTCTTCTTCCAATCGGGCTCCATTCTGTGATTTTGTTTATCCAGCGTCCTCTGTCCGCTCTTCTGACGTGGCCGTACCAGGATAGTCTCTTCTCCTCTATATGGTCGATTATGTCTGATTGCACTCCCATTCTCCGCTTAATCTCTGCGTTTTCAATTCTGTCTCTTTTTGTAAGTCTACAGCTTCTCCTCAGGAACTCCATTTCTACTGCTCTACTGCTCTAAGAGTTATTCACTCTTTCTTTAAATTAAACGATCTCGAACTTTACTAAGTAAATAGAAAGAAGTTTAACACGGACTAATCGCACAAAGCCAAATGTATACAATACAAACGAGCAGAATAAACTAAAGAAACTAAGAGGTCAGTATACTACAGACGTCGCAGGTACGTTATCCCCTCTCCTCTAGCATACAAGCGCAGACAAAACGTATGCAATTTTTCTTTGAATTTAATAATTTATTTGGCAATAAAAAGGATTTGTTTTGCCGGAACTGTAAAGTACCAATTTTAGAGGGCCAAATTTAGAATTCGATTATAAACTTTCCTATTTTCATTTTAATATTTTTCTGTTTTACTAAAGAGCTTAAAAATATTAATATATGTATAATGTGGTAATGCTGTATGTCTTTTATCTGAGAGTAGATACTAGTATGTTTATTCACCGCTCTCTGAATCAATCTGTCTTTGCAATCCATCAGTTTACCCGATTATGGAACACGGGAAAACCAAACTTTGATGAACCGTGAATTGGAATAATAGTTATTGTACTATCGAGAAATGCAAGTTGTTTGATATTACGTCGATGTTCACTCCTTGTTGATCTCCAACGTACTGTTTGGTTAGCTAACACTGCTACACTAGCAACTAAATTAATAAAATTCCTGTTAATTTCACCGTACAATTAAAAACATTTAAACATTTTAAATATGTGAACTAAGAAGTTAGCTAATTAACAGAAAACTAAAATTAAAAATCACAAATAAGAAACATATTTTCGGTGAACTTACACATGTTTCGGATTTAGTATATGAGCAATGATTCAACTGAATAACTAAAAAACAATATCTAAGTTTTTGCTTTGGATGGAAAACAACCTATATACAACCAATACGTTCTTTAAAAAGCAAGACAAGAGAAGATGGACCTGACACAAGGCCCTAATGGGACAACAAGGTATAAAATAAGCTATACAGTGCTAGTAAAAGTCCCCTCCCCTCATATCTTTTAACCGTTTATACTTATAATAGCGATGTTTAGCGACAGCTGGTAAAGAAATCTACTAAACTACCACCATTTGACATTTCAATCATATTTTGTTCTTGAAATGATACGTTTATCTTACTACTGTTTTTCTTGTTTATGATCCAATTTTCAGCCCCATATGCCATAATACTTCGCACTAATATTTTATAAATTTTTCAGTTCAAGATATTTCTTATCTAGGTAACGTCTTACTTCACCATAATTGTGTGCAGGAGCGCTATCTTGTTGAAACGTTATTTCCAAGTTTTCGAATTCATCTAGATTATCTTTTAGAATAGTTAATTTCATGTAAATAATATGTTAAAAAAGTTAATTTTATGTAATCGATTAAAATACCTTCCAATAAAGTCGTCCCAGGAACGCACCTGAAAAATATTGACATAATTATTTGAAAGTCATTTGCTTTCAATATGAATGCAGCAGATAAAATTAAATGATGAGAAGAATTTTTTGTATTGCCAAATAACAAGAAAAAATTAGTTTAATTTGTATTTTGAGAACGATTTTCGAAAAGAAATTCAAAACGTTAAAATAAACGTATTTAACAATAAAAGTATGGTCTGTTCCTAAAAAATTGGTAAATGTTGCCACAAAAAAATAGCTTCAGTACAACATCTGTTAATAACCGTTGTGTTGCATAATCACACTTGAAGGGTAAGGGGAAAAAACAAACGATGTCACAAAAGTAACTTACAGAGAAAAGTTAATCAACGTGACTAATCTGCTGGTTATGATCTTAGAAATAATTAAAACTGCATACAAATATTTTTAAGTAGTTTATTACTATATTATTATCTAAACAAAAGAATACGAACTTAACATTATTAGATTTTGTTGAAAAAATAAAAAAGCACGTTAACGTCACAAATAACTTGTTAAAAACCAACGTTGTCCACTTTCTACATAAGCCTACACAGAGATTTTTCATTTGTATAGCAATGTTTCGTAAAATTCTTGAGCATTTTGAAGACAAAATCGTTTTAAAACTTGTAAATCGTTGTACTTAGCCTGGGAAATCGGTAATGGTCTATGGTATGCTTGACTTGGTAGCTTAAATTCACCATCTTTCATTTTTCTTGGAACAACAGATTTTATTGATCTACCTGTTATTTGCTTGCTTTCCCAAATGCCATTATAAGTGGTTCGGTAAAAAACCAATCCGCGTTTGTCTTTCACCAATCGAAGTTCTTTTACTTGTTGCAGAGCTATTGGACACTTACGAATAAATTTTTCTTGGAGAAATGTAGTCCACTGTTTCGTTAATGTCTGGTCCACGTCTATAACTTTGAACGGTTCCGGCTTTTTTCTTGCATCTTTTAACACATTTATCCAATCTACGGGTAGTTTCATCTTAGTCTTCAAATTTATCAAGCCCATGTTTTTATCACATTCTAGATACGAATGTCCTCTAATGGGGAATGTAACTTGAATAGTATCTAGACGCTTTATGTCATGGACAATGTAATGAAGTAGCCGAACAACTGTGAAATTTTTATTTTGTCCACCAGCTGAGTCGCAGAAAATGTGAAGATGACGGACTTCTGTTGGTAGTTCATAAAAAATGAAATAAAAGAGAAACGATGATACCTCGTCGGATCCTTTCCTTGACACATATTCAGGATTTGTAAAAAACAGGATTTTCCTGAAGACGGCACATGAATGTTGAAAGAAAACATAGAAAGTTGTCTCCTATAATAAACATCGTTAGTGCTGATGTTGGGTAGCGAAATGTTTTTCTGGTAGTCCATGACGATTGATTCATATTCAAAAGTTCTCCTAGCTTTTATTCGGGCAGCTCGTTTTCTATCATAGAAAACTTGGGCACGACTTTTGTGCAAGTTATTTTCAGTAGATAGAGCTTTTATCTGTGCTGCATCGTCTACAGAATGAAAAGTCTTGATTTTTGCATTAAACTCATCACACTTGCTACAGGTATCCAAATGAAATGTTGAATTTGTTATTAAAGATATTTCGGTACGTGTCATATGAAACAGATGCAATAGGATACTTTTCTTTAAACATTTGGAACATTTTCATAATATTTAACTCTTCACTTAAATACACTTTTTTCGAGTCCTGAATGCTATAATGACTTAACCTGCCCCGAAATGAAGCAATATGTTGCTGAATTTGGTTACTCAAATCAGAAGTTAACTGACGATGTTTCGAAGAATGCTTTCCTCTTTTGTCGACAGGAGCAAGTCCGGATGTTTTCAGAGATGCTTGAATATGAACCAACTTAGATCTAGTAATACCATGCATTGCAGTAAAAGCACTACTGCAGACAGATATTTCTTCTATGTTTTCTCTCTTCACTCGTACTCTGTAGCGGTAGGTAGCATCATGGTGTTGTTCTCCATCGACTTGTCGTGACCTTCGTCTTACAAATGGCAATACAGCAATCAATCCAGCTAAATAACAGTTTTGAGCATCAATTGATCCTAGTTGGTTGAATCCGTTAAGTATGTTTTGCCTCTCTTGAGCAGTAGTGTTTTCAAAACACTTCAGTCTTTTACACTTACAATCATCTCCTAACTCGTGAGCCTGCAATCTTAACTTTTTCATTACATCTGCAGTTCGACCAATTTTCTGTCGTTTCTTGGTTTTTTTTAACAGATCGTCACACAAATATTCTTCACTCGAACTCATCTTGACATAAACTGCCGCGAAAGACGAAAAGAACAAACATGACGTAAAATTGTCACGCCCTGTTAACTGTCGTTGCTATGCAACTAGTTGGACTATGTCGGTTGTTTACCAGTACCGCGCGGACAACGTTTGTTTTAAACCAGTATGGGTATTTTCTAATGCTTTCTTATTTGGACACCGTTGGTATTATTCCCATACAATTTAGCACGTGTTTGGGACCGGATATTGTCAACACAATGAGTTGATTACCTGAAATTCTTATAAAATGGACATCGTTTGTTGTTTACCCTTCACTTTATTTTGACAATGTTAAAATGACAATGTCAAGCAATAAATGTTACTACATTTAGTGTGGTTGCTACGATACTACCAATCCGTATAGATAATTGATTTCATTGCCATCTTAATTATTTTTTTTTATTTCAGATTATGATTTTATTTAACTTAGTTTTGTATATGTAGCCTAATTGTTGTTGCAATTTTGCCCTTACATCAACTTTTGTATATCTGTTTCTAATAATTATTAAACACAACCACAACATCAATACATTATGATAAATTATATTAAATTTAAACTTATCTTCGAGTTCGAATCTCTCAAATCCTTTTCTACCATATTTTTGTTAGAAGCAAATCGTAGCTTTCCGTCTCTCGAGCACGGGAAACGGTGTGTTTTCCCACAAATACCGATAATACTTTGAACGGTTCGCAGACTTCCTGTTCCTTTAGGAAGCAAATCTAAAATCTTGTTCGACACAATTCAAAATCTGCATAATCCCGAACAACTAACCCATTAGCAGAGAGGGCAGAACGATCTTCCTTCCCCAATCCACCCATCTACATCCATCTATCCACCAACGGCGGGATCGATACCATTGTCTGAATCACACTCTGAATAAATTTTCCTGAGATAGACCAAAACCAAAATTAATCAGTGGTGGATATTAAATTTCTATTAAAGGGAACTTAATAAAATGAATTGCGACTGACTGATATGATCAATTCATTCATTTATTAAAAGTGCATTAGTTACTCAATTACTCACAGTTTTTTTGGGAAAAAGGGTAGTTTGTCTGTTATACCTACGTAAAAATATCTAGAAACTCTTATGTGTGTGTAGAAAGGGAAAGATGACAAAAGATAAGAATCTTTTTGCGACAGAACTTTGTTATCAAGATTTTCAACTCTTTTATCATATATAGATTTTTTTGAAAAAGATAACAGATTGCTGATGTTTACTGGTAGACTTATGTTAAGGTATATTAAACGAGGTATTGTAACGCTCCAAATCCTTTAATCTTTTAAATTCGAATTTATTCACAAAGCAGTAACTTTTGTTCGACCCTGTATAAAATATATATTATTGCAATATATATATTCGAAGGAATGTTTTTATAAACACTCATGACAGACTTTATCAAACGCCTGTGCTATGTCCATGTAGATTGTAGAGCAGATTTTTTTTTCTAATGTTTTTTTCTATTATCTTAGTTATCCCTTCAGTTTTTTTATTAGTCAATATTGGTTTGAACTCTTTTTGATCACTGTATTGATCATAGAAAATTATTGGTGAGTTATCAGAGTTCACGTTCCAGCCGTCATTGATATCCAGATAGCTATAAGCTGATTATAGCTGAGATATTTTTGTAAATAAAGAAATCTATCAGGTCTAGAATTTTGTTCCTATCGGTAGGCCAGTATGTTGGTCTACCAGTAGATATTACTTCACCCTTTTGTTCTTTAACAGCTGACAATAGTTCTTTTTCTTTAGTTGCAGTTAGACTAGGGTTCCACTGGGTATTCTTTGCATTAAAGTCGCCAGAGACTAATAATAATTTATAAAATGGGAAATATTTATGACATTTCAATCCTTTTTTAAGTACTTTATAAAATTATGTAAATTTTATTCTTTGGTTGCTGTCAGATAACAAACAGGTCAGAAATTATTACTGCAATAAATGAAGTAATGTAATTTAGTTTTTAATTTACATTTAATTAAAAATGGAATCATAGTATTTTTAGAATTTGTTATACAGAATGTCTTCAAATTTTTATACAAATAATTTTCTTAATCATGTTAAATTTATCGTAAATATAAATATATATTTAATGATTATTATATACATATTAACATATATATTTCAACATCATATATAAATATATACAGCAAATATATAAGGTCAAATGTGAAAGCTTCATAAAACTGTACACCCTTATCGGTATACTAATATTCTGTTAAATTGATTCTGATCCTGTGCTATAAAGAAGGAATATTTTATTTTATATCAGCTCCAACATTTATAAAAACCATTAACGACGTTTTCGAAAATGTTTATGAACTTCCTCAGCCATATTTTGGTATAATTTGAGTCCAGGGTCACATTTGTGCGCCGTTCAAAAACTGAACGCTGAACATCCACGATCGTAAAATAAATCGGCACGACATAATAATGTGACAGTACGATACAATAAACAGACCATTCTGACCGAATTGGAGTGCGATGCTGGGCGTCGTGCCGCGTCTCGACTCGATGTCGAGGGACGTGTCTGTTGAATTTTCAATCAAATATATAGACATAGGGACGGTTGCCAAAAGTATCTTATTCGGAATTGTCGGTTCATTGATAGGCCTTTGTTTAACGTACTCGTGTGGCAATATATGTACTTATCTAGTTATAAATACAATATTTCGTAAAATACTTCATGCAAACTATTCATACAGTCAAATAAAAATACATTATTGTGATACAAGAGATCTTTATCCACTTATTTAAGCAATCTACTTCTAAAAGTAGAAAAAAAATATAGATAAAGACATCACAATAAAGATGGGACAGGATGAAATAGAACAAGTTCAGGATTATATATATCTGGGTCAAACTATAAACTTAACAAAGAAAACCAAACAGCAGAGATAAAAAGACGAGTTAGACTGGCATGGACGGCATTTGGCAAACTAAGCTACATTCTTAAAAACAAAAGATATCCACAGCATCTTAAGACCAAAGTATACAATCAATTCGTACTCCCTGTTCTCACTTATGGTTCCCAAACGTGAACATTTATAAAAGAAAACATGGACAAAATCCTAAAAACCCAAAGAGCAATGGAAAGACAAAATGATGCACATAAGACTAATGGATAAAAAGAGAAACGAGTGAATAAGAGAGAAAACAAAAGTGAGGGATGTTAGACAAGAAGGTGCAAAATTGAAATGGAGATTTGTGGCACACAATATAAGACAAAAAGAAGACCGATGGAACAAAATTCTTATAAGTTTAAGACCGTGGGAATATAAACGAAGCAGAGCAAGACCCAAATGGGCAGATAATATCAAGAAGCACGTGTGCTCTAGGTGGATGACTGTAGCGAGAGACAGAGAAGAATGGAAAAGGATTGGGGAGGTCTATGTCCAAAGATGGACTGAAGAAGGCTAATTAGATAGATAGATAGACTTCTAAAAGTGCTCATTTCATATTGCAACAGTATTTTGCTCTATCATT
The DNA here is from genome assembly GCF_040954645.1 of Diabrotica undecimpunctata. NCBI lineage: Eukaryota > Metazoa > Arthropoda > Insecta > Coleoptera > Chrysomelidae > Diabrotica > Diabrotica undecimpunctata. The sequence continues at coordinate 165,437,331 of NC_092804.1, forward strand.
TATGCATGTACGAATGAAAAAACACTAAGACTTTAAGGCTAAGTTGCGTAAACAAACGGTTTTGACTTGATTGGAGACTTTAGAGTTGGAGTAGGGAAAGACAAGGAGAGAATGATCGAATTCTGCTAACAGCACAATGTAGTACTGATAAATACATGGTTTAAATTGCGTCCTCGCAGATTATACACTTGGATTTCACCACAACATAATAAAAACAGTAATTCGTAACCAAATAGATTATATACTGATCAACAAAAGATATCACAACACTATCATCAGTCAGTGCAAAAACATATCAAGGAACTGACATCATTTCCGATCATAATCATGTTGTAAAAGTGCACGCGAGATGGAAACTAAAAAAGAAACACTAATCTTAAGAAAAACTAGACATTAAATTATTGAAAAACAACGCTATAGAACAGACAGTACACAACGAGAAACAAAAAATTTATTAAATATTGACCACCATAGAATTACTGAGTCCGATGACATAAACGTGTTGTGGAAAATAATTAAGGAACAAATCCACAACGTGATAGAAAAACACCCAAAAGCAACATCCAGAAATAACAAACAGGAGTGGATAACAGAAGAGATTTTAAAATTAATAAACAAACATCAATCATAAAATAGTAAATAAAATCAACAATCATAGTTCAAAAAAAAAATAACAGAGGCAAAAGAAAAATAGATGGTAACAAAATTTGTCGAAATAGAAGAACTGCGACAAAGGCACACTTTCTCCGGATTCAGAGCTCTTCAGTTTACTAGTTCTAGCCTAAAAATGCTACAACTATCGGAAAGATATATTTATATGCTTCATGGACTTCGAAGAAGCATTTAATAGATTCATACACTACTTACTATTAGAACGTTTGTAAGAAGTCGGTTGAGATGAAAAGGACATCAAACTACTAAAAAACTTGTACTGAAACTAAAATCCCAGAGTTATGATCAAAGGTCCACGTCCACAGAAGTAGAAATTAAGATAGGAGTTAGGCAAAGATCTGTTTTGTCACCCTTACTATTTAATCTCTGTATTTCGGGCTTCTATTTTAAGAGGCACTGAAGATTTGCAAGAATACTGTCAAGGTGAATGGCGTGAATATTAACAGCTTTAGATACGGCGATAATACGGTGTTGATTGCGGATTCGGACTTGAGTCTACAACGATTCATCGTAAGGACCAACTTGATCTGCGAGCAATTTTGTATGAAAATAAACATTAAGAAAACCAACCTGATGTCAATCCGAAAAGACCAAAATGTACCTCAACCTTGCACAATAAAAGGGCACATTTTGGAAGAGGTCAACAAGTTTAAGTACCATGGAGTACCATGTATTTATGTATGTCAAGTACCAATAGAACCCAGCAATATTTATTTTCTTCCATGTTCCAGTGACAAATATTATGATTGATTATGATTATGAATAGAGAAGCGAAGATCAATAGAGAAGGACTTCTATATCATAAAAGATACCAAGTTTTAGCATTTGCGGATGATATAGTGTTGCTGGCAAAAGGAAAAAAAGAGCTACAGGAGATAGTACAGAGAATAGTAAAAGCAGCAAAGAAAATTAGACTCTACATAAATGAAACTAAAACAAAATGTATGCAGTGGACAGATGATCAGTTCAGGGATGGACAAAAGTTTAAAGTAGAAGTAGAAGAAAGATCATCATACGAATTCGAAATGGTAGAAAGATTTACATACCTAGGTACAATAATATCACGTAAACCTAACATTAAAGAAGAAATACAAGCTAGAATAATGGCAGGCAATAGAAGTGTACATGCTCTTAGTGGAATGTTGAAAAGCAAGTTTTTATCAAAAAAGGCAAAAATACAGTTATACAAAACAACTATACAACCAATAGTAACATACTGCAGTGAGACATGGACAATAAAAAAAATGAACAAAATTTACTGGAAATATGGGAAAGGAAAATCCTGAGGAAGATATATGGAGGAATAATAAGGGACGGTGTATGGGTAAGAAAATCAAATGATGAGTTAAAGAAATTATATAATCAAGCTAACATAATAGGAGACATAAAGGCACAGAGACTAAGATGGCGAGGTCACCTAGAAAGGATGCCGAACAGCAGGACTCCAAAAAGAGTGCTAAACTACACTAGAACTTTAAAAAAGAGAAAAGGAAGGCCAAAAAATAGATGGAATCAGAAGGTAGAAAAAGATATGGAAGAAATTGGACTAGAAGTACAGAAAAGAAAAATGAATAACAAGAAGGAATGGAGAAAAATCACATATCGAGCCAGAGAAGATCTCAGTACATAAAGGAAAGCGAAAATGAAGAAAGAACAAACTTTTTAAGCCATGGGCCTCTAAGGCCTTTAGTGCTACTGTATATAATGATTATGAATACAAATATGAAAATAATTTTCGAGTGAAACATAACAAAAGATAAGAAGAAGAGAAGTCAGCAGTAAACATAAGATAGAATATCTGACCTTTGTACAGGTAGAAGGGAAAACTAATAATTATGGAAACGCTACTATAATGCTATAATTTGATTTATAGTAAGAAAAAAGTAAAAGTAAGCAAAAATTAAAATTTAATTTTTACCATTTTCTACGTTTATCTCAGGTTATTATTACGAATCAAAAATATTATTTGACATAATTATTATTCTAAGATTTTTTTTAAATGACAAATAGGTATTTATTGTTGTTGTTTCTTAATATCGCATATTTCTAACACTAGTTGCTATGATAATATCTATGCTATACATAGGCCATGGAAAAAGTTTAGCCGCCATCCCTCAGTCTATTGTATAGTATCAGAAATAATGTGGATCGACAGCTTTTTGTACTGCACAGGCGGATGGAGACGCATAAAAAGGGTGAGGGATTGAATTGGAGGTTTTGGGATCACGTTAAATTTTATAGAATTGGTTCAGTTTCACCTATCTGCCTAACATTTTGCCAACGAGTTGTTGTAAAATATGGAAAAGCTGCTGTTTAAAATTCATGACGGTAAATACTATAAAGGTTGAGTCCTAGGGGCTCTTACAAGTGACGGGTTAAAAGGATATTTTTAAATAGAGACCCAAACGTAATTATAGGATCAATACTCGTCCATTTTTCTCCTCTTGGATATGAATCTAAAATTAAATAATTGCTTTGTTAATAAATTTTTTTCCTCTATAGAAGCATCTTGTATTTCCCAAATTTTAACCGATATAATTTGTGTAAATTAATCACAGATATACGAACTACTATTTAATTTGTTATTTTGAATTTTAAATAAAATTTCACCAGGAAATATTAAAACCATGTTTATAAAATTTTTGGATGAATACTAACGAATCCAAATTTATCATTCAACGGTTTTCAAAACTGACTTCCTTTTTTCGTTTGATTTACCTTTAAATTAATTAACTGTGTATCGTTTTTTGGCCCATCAAATCAAGCCATTATCACAACACCGAAACGTTTCGCATCGATACCTCTGCACTCTATCAAGCTTCGACAATTACTCACCAATCGGTGTAAAATCATAACAAAAATAAAATAAATATACAGAGATATGTTTTGTTGAAAGACTTTAGGCAAGTTGTAAAAAATAATTTTTCTAATAATTAAAAATATCTTCTTCTTTACTGAAGGTTGACAATATTTACAGCATTGTCTCTATTTTAAGCTGTTAACCCGTAACAACGCTGGTGGTGTCCACGCGAACCTCACCTAAAGTGTAACGTTGCTCAGTGTTTGCATTATTCTGCCAACTGACAAATACGTCCATCTCCATCTAATCTGGTTCACAAATTCTCTTCGCCCTCTCCGCCAGAGTTTTGATGATACCTTATTTTTGGCCTGGATGATGATTTGAGTTCCTGTTTATTTATCTGTCCGTGTGTGTAGGTTTTAGATACACTTTATGTCCTAAGTAACCTTCCTTTCGATTTACTAATATATCTAGGAACGCTAGTTGTTGATTTTTCTCTGTTTCCATCGTAAATTGAATATTTGGATGTATTGTATTTATATAAGACAGGAAATCGTTAAGTTTTTCTACTCCGTGGCCCCAAATCACAAAGCTTATATGGTGACTCCATTACCCTCTTCCCTAGATGCTACATAAAAAGGTTGGCTTCAACCGGGCTTAGTGGGCTTTCCATTGCTACTCCATCTACCTGTTTATAAATCTGGTCTTCCCATAAAAAGTAGGTGGTAGTGAGGCAAATACGGTATAATTACACCATATTCTTGGAAACGAGTCCCTCAATTAAATTCAGAACGTCTTTTAGGGGAACTCTTGTCAATAGGGAAACAACATCAAAGCTAACAAGAACATCAGGTTCCTGTAAATGTATTCCTTTGATCTTCTCTTTTACAAAGTCTTTTACAAAGGCATCGTTTTTTCCTATGTTTGGTTGTAAAATATTGGCCAGACATTTAGCAAGGCTGTAAGACGGAGACCCTATGGAGCTCAAAATAGGACGAAGAGGTACATCGTCTTTGTGTATTTTCGGTAAGCCATACAAGCGTGGTGGGACTGCTTCGCTGTTGCATATTCTTGGCTTTGTATCGTCTGGTATGGACGAAGATTGTATAAGTCTATTGATTTTTCGTAGGGTGACTGCTGTGGTATCTTTTTTAAGTCTTTTATATACCGCAGGATCTAGAAGATTTTGTATTTTCGTTTTGTAGTCGGTTGTCTTCATTACGGCGGTGACGTTTCCCTTGTCTGCTGTTAAAATTACAACATCTTTGTCTGCCTTTAACGATTTCATTTTTTGGTGACTCAGGTTATTTTTCGGTGTCTTAGCTTTGTGTAAAATTTTCGCTGATTCTGTCCTTAGTTCGTCAGCATTTTCGATTGGTAAATTGCGAATCGCAGACTCAATATTAGCGATGATATCTTTCTTGGGTATAACTTTAGGTGCAATCGCAAAATTTCCCCCTTTGGCTAGCAATTATGTTTCGGCAGGAGTTAAAACCTTCTCTGAAAGGTTGACTGCTGTCCTTTATGTGTTTTGTTTTGATTATATCTCCTTATGTTTGGTTAAGCATTCGTATTTGTTTTTCTGGCGTTCAGTGTTTCTTTCTAGTTTATTTTCCATTTTTCTGTAGCAAATGGATTTAATCTTCTTCCAATCTACATATTTCAACCTGCTGCTCAAAACGTAAAACAAATCTAGAAGCTCCTTATCATCCTTCGCCAAATTCCGTCTAGTGTCGTGTATTCTTTCTCGTAATAGTGTTTTTTCCATGCTTGCATATATTCTATTGGCTTGAGCTGTTCTGATGGATTAATTTGTTCGTAAGAAATTCGGTAGTACCCCGTTGTCTCGACATCATGGTAGAAAAGCTAACGGCGCAAGAAGTTGAGATTTCTTCTTCGGTAGACAATCTAGTCTTATATAGTATATAGTTGTGTAGCTTACAAGCGAAGCAGTAACATGTCCGAAAAACGTCGTGGACTAATCTTTGAAGACAACGGTCTAACAGCTCGAACAAACAGTTTAACACAGCATAGAATTTGTTCGTGACCAATGAAATGCTGCAAATCATTCTCACACAGACTAATATAAAAATTGAAACAGTTCGATCAAGGTTTAAAGAACAGTTTCCAACTTATACGAGTAACATCAATATTGATGAACTAAAGGCATTCATTGGTCTCTTATACTTATCAGGAGTGATAAAATCTAACCATGAAAATGTAACTTGTCTTTTTGCAATGCGATGTTTTTCGTGCTACAATGAACATGAGCCGTTTTTTGTTTATTTCATGTTCTTTTTCTTTCGATGAGGCAACAACGACACAAAAAAGAAAATACGAAGATAAGTTAGCACCAATTAGGAACATTTTGGACATATTTATATGAAACTACCAGTCGTTATATGCCCCTGGAGAGACTACGGACGAAATGCTTGTACCGTTCCGGGGCAGATGTTCGTTTAAAATGCATATGTCTAATAAAGCAGCTAAATATGTATTGAAAATTATATGTTCATGTGTTTTACGTACATGTTATATGTGCAATGCTTTTGTTTAGACCGGCAAGGAAAGCAGAGCCTGAGTTGATGTGTAAGTCCTTACTAGCGAAGTTTTGACTCTTGTTACCCCTTTAAAATTTAGAGGAATTAGAATTTAAATTCGAAACCGCGATATAAGAATACAGGAGAGATGTAGAAGAAAAAATTAAGCAAAACGAAAAGAAATTGAAAAAATTAAGATGCAAAGAAAATTCGGAGAAAGAAAAGAAATAATCAATCATAGTGTGTAGCTGAGGTGAAAATCCAATTTGGCGGAGATGTATGAAAAACACAAGCGGTTCCGTTTATCAAAAATTTTAAGAAAAGATTTCAATACGTCTAAGTTTTTGAAGCATGTATAGAGATAATAAGAAACCATTTAAAAGAGGAAGTTAGTCTGTGGTTTGACAGTAAAGAAGATGAATTTATGAGCTGAGAGAACTTTGAAATATTTTTGGGGAAAAATCCAGCAATTGAAAATTAACAAAGAGCTCCAGAATGGCAGATATAAGAAGAAAATGAAATCTCGGAAAAAACATACGCTCTACAAATTTATAATAACGCTAAACATCTCTAATATGTACAATTATTCGTCGGAACAACTGGCTGAGCTGATTGCGAGACATTTTGAAGATACTTTGGAACACCATATTACGTTTCAAAATTACAAAGACATTAATAGTTTATGTCAATTTTTAGAAGTCCGATAGTCATGCCAGTTTTTGCTTACTATCCGCTCCGTGCGTGACTGACGCGACACCTACCGCCTTCATCTAACTATTTTGGACCTACCAATTTTCAGGTTAAACATATGACATATGTTTAACATTGTTAAATACAGGCGATATTGACAATTATTAATAATTAACTTTTTAATCATATTTTTTCAGTTTATGTACAAAATAAATGAAGTATTAAAAACTGGGTTTCTCAAAATTCATCATAATATATCTTTTTAACCCCAAACGGAAAAGAAAGGGAAAAATCTAGTACTGGCAAATCAAGTTTTTCACGTGAAAGAGCATATAATTAAAAACAGTAATAGTAAAAGGTATGATATAAAAGCTAAAGTCATCAGGCACTCTGCAGTAAGCTTGAAGCCTTCTAAAATATCATTTAAGGTAAATTATTTAAATATTTCCTATTTCAATTGCATAAAAATGAGGTTATGTGATATTTACTTTTTCATATTAATAGCACGGATCCATCTTTTTCTTTTCTCTAATTTATATGTAATCTTTGGGAACCTATAAAAACTACACTTACTATTTTTGCTATTATTGGCACAATTAAATAAGCAACATGTATTTGCACACATTTTTGATAAAATTTATGCGTAAAAAGATTCCATGATTCCAATTTTGTCATATTTCGCCGCTATGCACGCTGGCATCGTTTCAAGGTACCCCTACCATGGTCACGCACGGAGCGAATAATACGAGAATTTAATATTAATAATTTAAACATGTTGCATTAAAAAAAATATAATTTGTTTAATAAATTTGAAATAAAGATTAATTGTATATTATTATAAATAATAGTTTATTTATAAAATGTTTTTTATTAAGTAAAACAATAACTTGACAGAATAGAACAAAAAAATCAAGTATTTATAATTTTTTTTTAAATTACACTGGTCAACAAAAATCAACTTTTTTTCTTGACATGGATAGAACATGGTATTTATTATGTGCAATATCATCAGAAAGCTGAAAATAAACCTAAATTCTTTCCATCGCCCAACCTTTATTTGCTGCGAAGGATTGTTCATGTTAGGAAAATATATCAATTTTAGTATGTTCTTTGCAAGTACGCTTGCCATCTTGCCATATTCTGCCATCTATAAATCTATAAATCGGACTAGGACTTTATTTACCTTGGTAACGATTTTCCATGTCTACAACATCTTGGTGAAACCGTTTTCCATGTTCATCACTTAAGCACCTAAATTTTCTGAAAAGAAATTCGGATGAGCATCCAGAAGGTAAATTTTAAGACACGTGTTACATCTTATTTCTCTGTAGGCAGTAGGTAATTTAGTAACAAGATCTTTGTAATTGTTAGCTTTGACATTGCGAAGAAAATTTGACACAATTATTTTAAAAGTTCTCTCTTAAATCATCATATTCAGCCTGTGAAATTAGAAGGTGAGAGGAACTTTGTGGTCCTTGAAATAGCAGTTGATTCATTAGTGGTTATTTGTAGACAGTTCTACAAATGATGAAAGGATTGCAGGTGTAAGCACATATTCATGAATGTTAGCGAAATAAATCTTCTACTCACAATCCGTAATAGGTTTTTATTGAAATTGAAAAATGATTGAGCTACCGGTTTTGCAGTCTACAAACTTATAGGGTAGCAGCACCATTTTTGGCCATCTTAAGGAATTTCTTGGCCTTAATAAATCATTAAAAATCAAAAATTAGAGCTGCGGACTTGTAATTGAGCAAACGTATGACGTTAACTTTGTTTGATTTAATAGCCACTTACGTTTGAAGTTAAATTATAAGGACATTTTGTTAGGTATTTTTAATTTAGAAAGCATATAAAAACTAACTTTGTACCATTTGTGACCACTTTGCTCCTAATGTGGTTTATTCAGAAACCATTTGTGGCCATTTGTTTAATTCTACATAGATAAGGATGATAGTTTCTAGTATTTTTAGTTACCTAACACATTTTTTTACTAAAGGTAGAAAAATTATATTTAATTACTAGAAATGTTAATAAAATTACATGAAAAGGATAGTAGTTTTAATAAAAAAAATTGTTATTACAACAGTTTTAATCAACACGAATTACTAAAATTTATAATATTTATTGATCTCTTCAACAAAAAAGTAACCCCTTGAATTTTTTTTTAAAGGTGGTTGAATTTCTTCCATTACCTCATCCTTTTCATACCAAATTTCATCCTTTTTTTGTGGCCACTTCCAATCATTCCCATAGTTTTCCATTGTGCTGATTAAAACCTTGCCATTTTTTTCGTCAGTAATTATTCCTGGGAAAAACTTACTTTCGTACTGTACAATTACGTATGTAGATACTTTGTCCGCAGTACATATGTCAAGAGGGTTCTCTTCAACTACATTCTGTATATTTTTGGCCTCCTCACAGACAGGTTCCTCCCCTGATTCTTGTGTGAGATTGGTCTTTTCTAACCCGTTTCCAATTACTTGTTTTACATCTTCAGGGGCCTTTACATTACTCACGGAAACTGTTTTGTTTATTAGTTCGGTTTTTTTTTTTAGTCTCTTTAGATTTTATCTTAATTCCATTTTTCCTAGAAGTTTTTTTTAGATTCTCTTCTTTACAGGCTCTTTTCGCCTCTTTGTCTTGCTTCTTTTTTTCTTTTTTTTTCCATTTCAAGTTCTTTTTCTTTTTCTTTAGCCACCGCAAGTTCCAACCATGTATTACATGTTAGCACAGAAGGTAAGATTTCACGCTTTTTGGTTTTCTTGGGAATGTTTTCGTCACTGGGATAAATTAGAATGTTACTTAATAGGTCTACAGGCCTTTTTTTCGGAGTATAGACAATGGTAGTACCAACAGATGAAGTCATTAAGTCAACATTTGAAGGTATAAGCGAGTCCGTCAATTTATTAATAACACTGCTATTTTCCAATAGATCCATCGATTCATTGTCCATAACCACATCAGAATTGTTTGCTAACTCTTTATCTATTAACATTTCTGTAGCATTGTCTATGAAACTGCTTTCTTTAAAGGAAGGATTATTATACTCTGGAAAGTCAAATTCTACAATATTAGAGACTGTTGGAGTTGATGTTAGTACATTATTATCTTCCACTTCAATTACAATGGAATTGTCTACCATATAATGGTTAGGAATTTCCTCAGCCGACAATTTGCTGACACTCTCAATAGGGTCATGTAGTAAATCTTCTTCGTTTTTAAACTGTACCCATATATTGTACAATGATTCATCAAAAGCATCGTATTTGGACTGTTTGAATTGTTTTAAAACGTCGGGATCAATTTTAGACTCCAAATATTTTAAATGTGTCAGACAAGTTTTCGTTTTGCTAGAGACTACTATGGGTTCTTTCTTTAATGTGATTTTAGAATAATCTACGTTATTAGCAGAAAACGGAAAAAGTCCACATGTGTTAAACCCATTTTGTAGAGATTTAGTAAAATCAGTTTCATCCATAATTTTTTGAAGGAGTTGTGGAATGTCATGTTTTTTGACATCTCTGCCGTTGTGAAATCTGTACATTTTTACTTCAGTTTTCCACTTACTTTTTAACGGAAAAAAGAAACTGACATCCAACGGCTGAAGGATGTGTGTCGTATTTGGATGTAAACACACAACTATAATTTTATTCTCAATGCACAATCGACTTAAAGGCAAAATTAAATGCGAGAAATGTCCGTCCAAAAAAACTATAATCGGCAACGCAATATTACTTTCGTGAATAAAAGGAATAAACACATTTGAAAAGTATTCGTAAAAACACTTTGATGTCATCCAATCTTTGGGTGATTTTCCAACTCCCCAGTCTCTTAGAATATTTTTGCAGATCTTCTCAGGAAGCCGATCAGATTTAAAAAGTGTAAGGGGTGGTGCCATTTTCCCTAAAGTATTTGCTGTTATTAAAGTGGTTATATTTTCTTTGTCCGAGGAGGATGAAGTATTGTAAACTGGAAGACCTTTCTCCGCTAAAATTAAACCGCCTTTTGGACATAAATAGAAAGACGTCTCATCCATATTCCAGATTCTTGCCGGATCATCCAAAACATGCTTATCATCTCCAAGTAAATCCAAAGTTTCTTTGAACCAGTTTCGGATTTTTTCTTCAGTAATTAATGATCTGGCTCTATTTATGTATTCAGACTGCTTTAATGAGAGTTCTGGAAATCTACGCATAAATAGATGAAACCACTTCCTCCCAGGAGTATTTGCTTTAAAAGGGGTTTTTAGTTAACTGTCTTCTACCAATTTTTTTATTGAAAAATAAAGGCCTTCTCGACAAATAGGAAAACCCATTTTAGCTGTAGTTTTGATCCAGTGTACCAGCCGATCTTCTATGATCTTCCCTAAAACTGGACTTCTTCCGACTTTGCCTGATGTTTCTGGAGCTCTTCCACTTAACTTATTGCGTATTGTGGAACGGGGTACTTCATACAAATGACATGCTGTACTTACTTTCATTCCACCTCGAATAGCTTCCAATGCATTCTTTACTTGCTGAGGTTCGTATTGAAAAAATGTTCGTTTTGGTCGTTGTCGTACATTATTATTTTTTTTCTTGATTTCAATTTTCTTTTTACTCCGTGCCATTATCTGTAATAATAACAAACATTTATAAATAAATTATTAGTTATATTTTTATGTACATGATGTTTTACCGGTAACGGTATGGTTTCTTATTTGTTTTAAATAAATGTCAATGTATAGTAAATGCATACTCCAGGGTTCTCCATAAAAAAATTATATTTTTGTTTTACAACCCCATTTTGGAATACCTTGATTATTACAAAATATTCTTAAATCATTTTGTTAACGAACGGTCCGTTGCGAGTAAAACACCCTGTAGAGTATAACTGGCTACTATGGGAACACGCGTGTTTTTAAAGTAGTCAGTAAATTATGTCATATGACCAAAATTGGATTTAACTGTTCCATTAGTAGCCACTATTAAACAGTTGCTGTGGCCACAAATAGGTCAGAAGTGTTCTAATAGTAGCCAGCAAATGGCCATTAATGGTGTGAATACAAAAATAAGTGTTCCATTTGTGGCCACCCAATTTAATAATGTATCGAGATAAAATAAGGAGTTTAAAAACAGATGAAATCGTAAAGAAATCATACCCAAAACTTAAAATCATACGTTGATCACAAAATTTTAATATTTGGCTTAAATACAGCTTAAATAAACTTACCTGTTTTCTTACGTATATCGTTAACAGAAGGTCTAATACACAGTGTCACCTACTTCAAGAATAAGTAGAAACTAACCTGTAAATCAGAATAAGTCGCAAATTGTAGAGCCATCGTGTTAGAACGAATATAGCCGAAAGTCTTCCGATTTCCGTAAAGGCGGTAAACTCGGACCTTATTATATTAGATTATTGGTTTAGGTGGCCACTAACGGTGAAGTGGCCAAAAATGGTGCTGCTACCCTACAGCATCTTCAGGTTCTCAAGAAACTAAAGATATTAGTTGTTACCAAATGTAGCATCTAAAACTCGACGCATCGATACAACTTACTGATTTTATTAGTTTCTTGAGGGCCTGAAGATGCTGTAAAATATTGTAGCCGGTAACTCAATCATTTTTCAATTTCAATAAATACCTTTTACGGATTGTGAGTAGAATTTCAATAAGATACATTTTAAGTTCTTCTTTGTCCACACTTAACGTCTTTGGTGGTTTTGGAATAAAAAGATTTCTGCTATGTTCGACGGCAAGGAATAGCTGATGGTAAATATGGATAATGCACAATATACTTGGACTTCGGTCCTATGCTCTGAATCTTCGTGAAACAAAAGTAACAATCTATATTTAAACAAAGTACATGGATTATCTATTACTACTTTTATTAAAAAATTGCATATTTACAATGTACTTTACAAGTTTATACAAATTAAAAAAAGAATTATCAAAATCCATCAACAAGTTCCAGAGATATGTGTTTGATGAATCAATTTAATTTTTTGAGTGCACCGATTTTATAATTCCCCCACTAGCCCCGAGCCAATTTCGTTAGGACTTTAACACATAAACTATAGACCTTGAATTTCAAAATGGCGCTTGTTAGGTTGCTTAATTGTTATAAATAAGGTAGCTAGCTTTTACCTTAATTGATATAGGGGAAATTCTGCTTTTGAAAATTCATGTAAAAATACCAACTTTCCAAATTTTAAAGTCGATTTAGTCTAGTCAATATTAACAAAGTTATTCAAATTACTTATAAGCCAAAAAAGACTCTACTTAATAAGATATTTTTGCAATGGTAAAAATCACTTTTATTTTATTATATGTTATTGATTTTTTTAAATATATTGAAAATATGTCTTCTTGTCTCAACATCTTCGTAAAAATTTGATGGAATTTTGACAATGTGCCAGTTTCTTGTAAAGAATTTCCAATCTCCGAAAATTTTGAATAACGCTGGGCCCATAACAGTTTCTTAAAATTTTTCTTAAGCTATTTTCTTGTAGTATGTAAAAGTAATTACTATTTAAATGGGAATGAACCACAATTAAAGGAAATTGATATGTCTTCTTCTTTTATGTCGTTCCGCAGACTCGCTGTATCCTTATTCTTTTCTGAGTAATACCGTTGATTGAATATTATTCAATCAACGGTAATACCCTTGCAAAAAAAGCTATGTGTGATAAACAATTGGAATAAAATTAAAACTAATTCACGAATCGTCTGAAAGTTTTTGTACATAATAAAGACTACTTGACTCAACTTTTTATGAAATATCGAAGTTCTAAGTTCATTTTTGTAAAAGGTATAGCAAATGTTTGATTCTCGAAATTTTAGCTTTATTTTGCAATTTCCGAAGTAAAAGATGATCATACCAAAATTCACAAACTGCCATTTCAAACATTTTCTCATCAACTAAAAGATTAATACTCTAAAGAATATATTTAATTACCCTTTTTTTACCTGTAGCGATTTAAACAAAAAAACTACCATTTTTGTCCCACATTTTTATTAACTATTATATGCCTCAAAAATGTATGGGTCATTTTTGTATTTATAATGTATTAGGTATATAGTACCGATAAACCCCATTTGCAACCTAACCGGGTCAGTTTTCCTTCAAAACACTTATTGCCCTGGACTATATGTGGCAACTACCGTTCTTACAGTTAAAATACTTTATTTCATTTTTTAAATAACTTATATATATATATATATATATATATATATATATATATATATATATATATATATATATATATATATATAGAAAAGAAATTTAATCTTTGCAGATTAGTTAAATAGTAAACTCTTAAATATTGGGGAAATCTGCAAGAAATACTCTAATGTGTATCAATTGTTTCGCCGAACGTTTTCGCCAAAGAGAATTAATTTGGCTTCTTCAGGGCTGAAAGAGAATAAATTATAATTAGCTACCATATATTATCTATTAAAACATTATTGATCTTACCGTAACTTAGAATTGTAGAGTTAGAATATTAAAAAACTTTGCTAGTAACATAGTGGTGTTTTTTGTTACTATGTGCAAAAAAAGTTTTTTATAAGAATTGAAATGTATGGTAGCTTCGAACTTGACACGTCAAGGCTTACCCAAGGTTAATCGAAAAACCCAATGCAACTACATTTAAAAGGAGGTAATTCTTTGAAATGTCGGCAATAACTAAATTTTTGATTTTTAGATAGTTAAAAGTGAGGTTCTGTTTAAGCCAGAACGCAAGCGCTGACAACTTCATTATAGTTGGTATGAATCTTTATGTCGTTAAGGTTCATTGGTAAAAAACAAATGAATTTAAATCCCAGTAAAGGGAAATATTATTTTGATTTTCTTTATTTAATTATATTATATTGTTCATGTATTATTGAATCTTATTGAGACGTATCTAAGAAAAGCAAGGGAATGTTATATATTTTTTGTTAATGAAAATTAATTATAAAGGTATGTTAGTTGTTAATGGATATATCAGTCAAGTCAGATACCAAGAACAATACTATATCACAGATTACTAACTTGACTGATATATCCATTAACAACTAACATACCTTTATAATTAATTTTCATTAACAAAAAATATATAACATTCCCTTGCTTTTCTTAGATACGTCTCAATAAGATTCAATAATACATGAACAATATAATATAATTAAATAAAGAAAATCAAAATAATATTTCCCTTTACTGGGATTTAAATTCATTCGTTTTTTACCAATGAACCTTAACGACATAAAGATTCATACCAACTATAATGAAGTTGTCAGCGCTTGCGTTCTGGCTTAAACAGAACCTCACTTTTAACTATCTAAAAATCAAAAATTTAGTTATTGCCGACATTTCAAAGAATTACCTCCTTTTAAATGTAGTTGCATTGGGTTTTTCGATTAACCTTGGGTAAGCCTTGACGTGTCAAGTTCGAAGCTACCATACATTTCAATTCTTATAAAAAACTTTTTTTGCACATAGTAACAAAAAACACCACTATGTTACTAGCAAAGTTTTTTAATATTCTAACTCTACAATTCTAAGTTACGGTAAGATCAATAATGTTTTAATAGATAATATATGGTAGCTAATTATAATTTATTCTCTTTCAGCCCTGAAGAAGCCAAATTAATTCTCTTTGGCGAAAACGTTCGGCGAAACAATTGATACACATTAGAGTATTTCTTGCAGATTTCCCCAATATTTAAGAGTTTACTATATATATATATATATATATATATATATATATATATATATATATATATATATATATATATATATATATATATATATATATATATATATGTATATATATATATATATATATATATATATAAATCTTACCATCATTGCTGCATCATTTTATTATAGGTATGTTTGTGCGTCCACTCGAAAAATTGAAATATATCTAAATTTTAGACTGTTGTTGACTATCCCGCAACCATGGCTACTTCAGTGTCAACTCAGTTTTCTATATACTTTAAGAATAAAGAAGATGATTTTTACTTTCACTACGATAGCAATTTTGCATCCACATATTTTGCCATCGTTGGAACGTCCCAATATACCATATTACAGCAAGCCGACATTTCTGTGTCCGCAACGGGTATTTTTGTTCATACTAAAGCTGTTTCTGCATCCGCAACGTTGCCATTATCAAATACCTCGGTTCAGTTTATCATTCATTTTGATGTCATCCTAAATACTATCTGTACTCTGTTAGAAAATATGTCTGCGTAGAAAATGCCATCTTATATTCTCAAGGTTGTCTGCTAGATAATGAGTAGCATCATTTTATAAATGAAGCCATAACGACAAAACGAAAAGAAATTGTAAATCAGGAAAAACTGATATAGTGTTATTAATGAAAATTATTGACTCACAGGAATATCACTAATATAAAATGATAATTAAAGATATTAAAGTAAGAATTAAAGAAAAAGAAAAAGTCAAAAAGTTAATCAAAATATGCCGCAAATACTAAGGCACTATACAGAATGTTCATAATTTTCTAAGCACATTTCAGTATTACATGATATACGAATATTTTAATAATAATGTCAAAACTAATAACTTTATTATAGAAATTCCAAAATACTCATATTTCTCAAAAAAGATATAATGTAAATTATGTTGCATCGGAAAACCTTTTTAATAAAAGTTATTAACAATTATCAGTGTTTTTGAACACTTTTGATACTTTACTGGTATTTCAAACACTTTTGAAATACCAGTAAAGTATCAAAAATAAAAAGTGAGAGAATAGAAACGTTCGTGTTTACCGAGAAAAGTTGCGGACAAAAGTTATGAGCTACATTCAGAACTGAATTGTTTATAAATAACATTTTTTTTTAATATTAATTAGTTTTGAAGTAATCGTACTGTTTCAAAAACATATTTTTTAACTATTTGTAACTTTAAAAAATATCTTAAATATAATGTATCAGGCATAATTAATGTTATAACTTTTATTATATATAAATATTTATTACATTTGAAATTTTTTAGATATTAAAAAATCGTATAATACGAAAAAACACTTAATTTCCTTTTTTTGGATGATAGAAAATGGTGCTTATAACGGTATCGACATCAACAAATTCCATTTTTTGTAACAAAATTCGAAAAAGCGTATTATTTATATACCCAGACTAATATTAAATATAAATCACACAAGATAATTTTTGAGAAAAATGCAGTTGAAAGTTTTTTCGTTTTAAGGATTACTTCAAAGTAGGTGAATATCTCAAAAAATATTATAAGTAACAAACAGTTGTAACTGTGTTGATTATTTTTTTTTTAACAATTTTTGATAAGACCAAAAATTTAAAAAACTAAACTAAACTAAAGACTACATATTATTAATAAAAGAGTAAGCTCTGAAACTAAAGATGGTTAACAATTTTTGTTCAAAAACTTTTTTCAATAAACGTGAAAATTTTCTCTTTTCTCATCCCCTCTTAGATTAAAAAGAGTATTATCTCCAAAGAGATACAAAGTTGACTATAGGAATGAAGTGAAACATTTAAAATAACACAAATCAATAATCATTTTCGTTTTAATAAAGAACTTGAGTAGAAATTTAAAACTATAGTAAACTAATACAAAATACTACATTCTATTGAATAAAATACACTGAACTCAAAAAATTACTTCGAATGTGCTATAAGCACAGAAGTAAGAATAAACCATCAACTAGCGGCAGGCATTAATGTATCTCGTGATTGTCAGCCCAGTGTCAAATTGCATCACAAATTAACTCAATCGGTAAATATTTCGTATAAAAACCTTAATTTGGAGCCATGTTTTATTGCCAAAAATATTTGTATTGCTGGATTTAAG
Organism: Diabrotica undecimpunctata; assembly: GCF_040954645.1. Taxonomy (NCBI): domain Eukaryota; kingdom Metazoa; phylum Arthropoda; class Insecta; order Coleoptera; family Chrysomelidae; genus Diabrotica; species Diabrotica undecimpunctata. The sequence continues at coordinate 165,454,862 of NC_092804.1, forward strand.
TTCTTCACACTCTCCTTTTTTCGGTGGTGTCTTGTTTCTTATGTGATCTGTAAAGAATTTTTTTGAAATTTCTTTTTGGTCTAAAGTACATGGCACCAGAGTATGACTTTTTTTGTTGATAGTAGGGACATTTTCAGGTTCGACAAACTAACTCACTACCATCTAATTCTGCATCATTTGCTTATACTACATCACATGTATCATAAGTCATCAGGCAATCTATACACCTGTTTATGTACGTCATTAATGTGACCCATAAAAGTTGTTAGTTGTTCGATATCATTCGGCTACATGTTGAAGATTTGGCTGGCTAAATATTTGCATAATCTCGTTGATGTAATGGCACCAGGATTTTTTACTCCACTCATTTTGACATGTTTTTCCTTAACTTTATAACCGGTCGTCGGATTATTTGTACCGATTTTCGGGAACAAATATATATTTGAATCCTCAACAAAGTTTTTTCTTCAATTTGTCAAAACACCTGTGTGTTCTTGTAGGTCAATGCTGAAGAGCACCGGAATACCCCTTCCTTTGTCACGAATTACAACTCTTTTGAATTTAGTTAGCAATATTTTTTCAGTAGGTGTTATGGCTTCTCAAAACTCTTCATGTTTGATGAGTACTTGTTTCAGAATAAACGTGAATTGGCATGCGCTCCGTTTCGCCAACTCTTTCACGATTCAATAAAATCAAACGGCAGAAAATTATTTCCATTAATTTTATGTATTATATAATTAACTTGTAGTTTATTTTACTATTTTTATTATTCTTTAAATGTTGAATAGATTCATCTGCTTTCTTCAATAAATAATTTTTGAAAATTTTTAGATCAGTTGCTACAAATCAATAAATCTTTCTTTGCCACTAAAGAAACTTTCCGTAACTGAGGATCTACTCGTAAATATTTAACAAATATGCACAAAAATACATCGGAATACCTACACTAGCGTAGTGCGTAGTAGACACTTTTCTTTTTATTTTGTGTGGCTGTGCTATTATTACTGCATCAGTACTAATCCTGAGTTTACACCAATCTAACATTTTGTTCTTCAGATATGTCCCTTTAGTGATTTCATGATTTGGTATGGACCATTCATCTTTTAGCAGATTGAAAATTCTCTGACTTCTTGACAGGTTCAGTTTTTAGCCTATAGATTAATTGATACTGTATAAAGCAAACTCAATAAAACAATCTTTGTGTTAAATTCAGTAACGTAAGTACATCAATTTAAACTTGTGCATTCGTGTTTAAATTAAATATAAATAATTGTATAAAAATACACATTTTGGAAGTATTTAATTTTGTTCCGAAGGGATTGTTTAACTATCGTATCTTTTTCAATTTTCTACTCATAAAATAAAGGCTAACTTCTAACACCTATCTATTAAAATGTTAAAAAATCTGATGTTGACCCGTCACGCACCTGACATCGTTTCAAGGTGGGTGGGTTATGCGACTTTCGTTATCAGGTTTATCATGCACAAAAATATATTTTATCTAGTTTTTGAAAAACGTCTAAAAGTCTGTCCCTGTATTTAAATTTATCACTAATTAACCACCCCGAATCTGAATTTGTTCTTTTACAATATCGAACGGCTTTTCAAATAAAAGTTGTTCGCAAGACCAGCTTTGCATATATCGGAAATATACATTCTTAAAAAATCACAAAAAACAAAAGTACAAGAGTAAAGTACCACAGCTTCTAGATGAAGGTTGCTGTAAACATTTTCAAAGGATGCGATTTTAGTAAAAAGCTTAAATATGAAATGTCATCAAAGTAATATTGTAAAAATAATATACATATTTACAACTTAAACTCTATTACCTACATGTTACTGCAAAACATCTATATATTTAATGGTATTTCAGACGGTTAGCAATGTTGCCAAATTGAAATGACGCAGAATAATCGAGAGAATGAAAATAATATACACCAATGAAGTATACTCCATTGTTTCATACGCCTCCTGCAGGAGATACCATGAACTAATATATACACAAAAATTTCATGCTAACACCATTGTTGCGTCACTTAAAATCCTTAATAAATTTGTTGCTATAACTCAGAACTATATGCAAATTCGCCACATCCCTTGTTTGGATTACGAGTGTCCCCTGATGTCAGTTAGGAGAAATTGGTAACGACCATTTTTGAAATATAAGCGATTGTAATCCTGCGTCCGTATATTGACGCAACAATGCGGTGGATGCAGCATTACATGCAAAAACATAAATGTAAGGACGCATCAATGTCTGTAGGATCTATATATATATATATATATATATATATATATATATATATATATATATATATATATATATATATATTTATACAGTTTTTGCAAAATTTAATTCTTTTTACAGCTGTCCGTGCCATGCAAACATTTTTGATTACTTTTTGCAACCAATTTCGATATCCTGGCCTAATCTAAATCTAATAGGAGCGTTGTAGCTCGCAGTCAAACATTAGTCTATTTCTGTGTCACTGGAATGAAAAAACTGAACACTGATAATAATCACATTACCGACAGATGATGAATTATTAAAGAGACCCTACTGACCTTTTGCCATTATTTGATCTACATACACCAAACAATTGGAGTGTTATTTTGGCATTTTCCGCTAAAAAATCATCAGTAGCGGAGAAGCAGTTTAATAAATTATACAGGTGATTAGTTTGACAAATAACACAATGCTACTACATCATTTACATAGTACAAACTTGTCAAAAACACACTTTTAATAGTTACCTCTATAAAGGTGATTGATGAACAGAAATTGAGAAAGCTAAGTATACAATTGATTAAGTCTAAACTTATAAAATAAAGAAATTTAATGTGATGAACCACACTTTATTCGTACATCTTGATCTATTTAACCCTTTTGATCACCCTTTACAGATACGTCTACAACAACTTCTAAAAAATTAGTTTGTATATTTAGAAACAATACATCAGTTCTAAAGCGGCCCACAAACTGCATTATTGCTTGACAGTTTTGTTCGACGAACAAGTCTGTTCTAACAAAAATGACGCAAAACGGAAGTGTGTGGCTTGGAAACTGTCGTTTTTGTTGACGTGCAAAAATGATGGAATAATCAGTTTTAGCTTGATTATGTCTGTCGAACTTGTTCGATAAGCACCTCAATTAGAGCAAATCTAAAGTGTGTGGGTACAAAAGTTTTAAAAACCGACTATTTATCCATAAGAGACATATTCATTTATTTTTTTTATTTTATTTTCAATTTATTTTTTAAAATATCTATTTCAAATTCAAAGTGTACATTTCTCAACGAATTGTTTCAATATGACGGATCTTCGCCAGATAAATAGAACATTTTTTTTAGAATTTATAGAATTCTATCGTAGTTTTCCGTGTGTGTGGAAGATTAAAAGTCGCGAGTACAGTGAAGAAAGACGCAGCGTATGAAAGTCTACTGGTAAAGTTAAGAGAAGTGGATGCTGATGCAAAAAAGGATCAGTAAAGAAAAATATTGATTCATTAAGAGCAGACTACAGGAGGGAGTTCTGTAAATCTGTGGTATGATGATGATCTGTCATTTTTGAAGGACATCAAAACCACACGTTCTAGTGTATCAAATTTAGAGAATGACAATGATTCTTATTATGGCAATGTCAATAATATTTAGTATACCTCTTCCTATAGTTAATAAGGTGTTTTCAAACTCAGGGCTTTTATTTTTTTTACTTTATTTTATTCAAAATTGTAAGCGGATAAATACACTTCTCCAAGAAATTAACGCACCATCTTAAAAATGGGTCATTTTTGATGGCTCGAATTTCCTAAACCTGTTGTCCGATTTAAGTGAATTTTTTAATATGTTACAGCCTTGTTCTTTAAGAATATGGCTGTAATAATATTGGTGCTAAACAGGTAAATTTTCATTGTATACCGGGTGTCCCAATCAAACTGTAATTTTTTTTTCAAAATTCGCGTGAGCCTGTGGAATTTTCTAGCGTTTATAAAATACTGAAATTAAAACCCAACTATAGCCTCACGTTTTTTTAACATTCTGTTTTTTTATTCATTTGCTTAAGTTTGATAATAAAAAAGTTAAGTACTTTAACAACTATCCTTATTTTTTGTCAATACAGCATGTTTTTAAATAAGTATGGCAGACTTTAAGGGGTAATTCTGTATGAAAAAAACAATGACATTTTGCTTTATAAACATATGTCTGCAAATGCTTCGTTTCCGAGATAATGGTGTTGAAATTGTTTTTTCAAACATACGATTTATGTATTAATTTGTTAAAATAATTTAGACAACAAATGTTTTCCTTACCTTTAAATATTTTTTCTTTAATACAACATAAATTGCGTTACAGGTCTCTGGTATAATCTGGCACAAAGCTTGAGGTGAAATAATTACTGAAAATTTGAAATCTTCCATATATCTTCCATATAATCTTCCAACATCTGCCTGTAGCGAGGAATCGTAAAGTCGCTCATGAGGTGTAATAGCTCTTCTTAATTGTGTGTTTTGTTTGACGATCAGGGAGTTACTCATTTTAAAAGGGTGAAATTTGTTTCGTAAACCATTCTCAAATAATTAAACCAATCACAACGTTCCAATTTTAATTCCCTTAACAAGTTTACATGAGAATACTGGTTTCTCATCAAGAGCCATTTTTCGCCCATTTTGTTCGTTTACGTTGTTTGTTTGATTTTGCACACAAATAAATTCATTTTATATACGAGAAAACTACTAAACAAAACTCAAGCAAAACTGAAACACATTAAAGAATTTTTCTGGCACTACCGAGGTAACCTTCCAGAAGTAAATTGCATGACAGAGCCGTCAATACTAGAAAGCGAGGTGAAAGCAGCTTTAAAATAGTCTAAGAATGGTTAGGCCACAGGTCCGAACGAAATACCCGTTGAACTTATTAAGGTGATGAGTGAAGTGAGCACGAAGGAGTTAATTGAACTATTTAACGCCATATACGATTTAGGTAATATCCCAGAGGAATGGCTATTGTCAACATTTGTAACACTACCAAAAAAAACAAATTGCGAAAACGTGTGAAGATTTCCGAACTATCAGCCTTATGAGTCATACACTTAAGATTTTTCTTAAAATCAAACATGCCAGAATTTACAAGAAATGTGAGAATTTATACTGGAACTAGCGTGCTTAAGTCAAGGTCGAAGACCAGCTAACCGACCAAGTGAAGATCATGCGAGGAGTAAGGTAAGGCTGTGTACTCTCGCCGGCTTTTTTCAATATATACTCAGAACAAATTTTTACTGAAGTCCTCACAAACCTAGAGATAAGAATCCGAGTGAACGGTGAATACATCAATAATATCCGCTACGCCGATGACACTGTGTTACTAGCAACCAGCCTAAATGACCTACAAGCCTTACTAGATCGAGTGGGAACTGTGACCGTAACATATGGACCAGACCTTATTATTAAGAAAACTAAATTCATGGTTGTTAGCCGTACAAATTTAGCACCCGGGGCACTAATGGCAGAAAGCGAAGAGAACCAGAGAGTCGACAGATTCACTTACCTCGGAACTACTCTTAACTCACAAGCACGACTACGCTAAAAAGATTAGATCCAGAATTGAAAGGGCACGGTCTACATTTATTAAGTTGAGATCCTTGCTATACTGCAGTGATCTCCATTTGGAGACAAAGGTGCGGAGAGTGAGGAACTACATTTTTCCAGTGTTACTATATGGAGTTGAAGCCTGGACACTGAAGCAAGCCACAGAAAAGCGGATTGAAGCCTTCGAGATGTGGATCTAGAGGAGGATACTAAAAATATCGTGTGTGAACCGTGTAACCAACGTTGAGGTACAACAACGCATGACAAAAGAAAAAGAAGTACTTAATTTAGTGAAACTCTTCAACACTCTAGTGAAATTCTTCAACTCGTTATGTAGGATAAAGTATTTGGCAGGAGAGGACCGGGACACCGTCGTATCTCGTGGTTGAAAAAATTCCAACAATGGTTTGGGATGACCTTCGCGGAGCAGTCAACAAAACCATAATAGCATTGATGATCGCCAACATCCGGACCGGATACGGCACTGAAGAAGAAGAAGAATTACATAAACACGAATGAAGCAAACTGTTTTAATTATATTCTAAGAAAAATTTAACTTTTGAACAAAGAAATGTTTCAGTAGACAACAATTTAAAAATTAAGGAAAAAAACGTAAGTAAATGTAACAAAAGAACGCTCAATTAAAGAAAACTTAAATCATATATCCGGACAAACGGATTTCAATAATAAATGTTTCCTTCACGTGCTAGAATTATTGCCTGAATTTTCCTTGGCATGCTTAAAATCAAATGAGAAATGCTCTGTTGAGGAATAAGTTCCCATTCCTCTAAATGGGCTTCTTGTAACTGATTTTAGGTTAAATGGAGACGAACACGGCTTCGTATCCTTCGCCCAAGCATATCCCAAACATGTTCGATTGGGTTTGCGTCTGAACTTAATCCATTACAGGAATGTTTGCTTCATTTAAAAACTGTTAAGTGATTCTCGCACTGTAAGGCTTGGCATTATCATGTATCAGAACAAAGTCAAATCCAACAAAACCAGCATAAGGCACAACAAAATCTTGGAAAATTTCATCAATGTATCTGGCAGCTGTTTTGGAGTTTCTCGGAACGATGTACAATTCTGTACGTGCCTCTAGAGAAATTCCAGCCCACACCATAATTGAGCTCATTTGATAGCTTACTCTAGGACTGAAGGTTCATTTTGCAAGATGCTCACGTGGTCTTCGCCATACTCTCTCACGGCCACCTAAAGACCGCAAGGTAAACCTGGACTCGTCGGTAAATAAAACGTGCCCCCAATTATTTACAGTAAAATAGCATGGTTTCTGGCAAACTGAATCAGATCTGCAACTGCCTTAATTTGCTTCTCCAAGCCTTTGTCTAATTGTTTGTTCACTAACGTTGGTATTCTGGACGTACCCAAGTTGATTTTGAAACTGTACAGCCGTGGCACGACGATCTCGTAAACTTGTAAGAGGATCAAGCGATCATCACGGGCATTAGTTTTTCGTTGGGGACCGGTTCCAATTTGTCTAGTGTAAGCTCTGTCAAGAAACGTGTAAAAATATGGTGCACAATACTATTGGATATTTGATGCTTTTGAGCAACATATCGCTCACTTCTTCCGTCTTGAAGCAACGCAACAATAGCAGTCGCTGTTTCGGGCTTTACAACCATAATTCTTGAGATTAAATTAACCCAATTTAACTTCAAATCGTGTTTGACACTTGATTTGACTTGACAGTTTACTCACATCAACAAGAACAAAAGAATAACAATAGAATACCAACAGCTACCTTTGCACTTTTAAAAATGATAAGAATAGTGGATTCTTTATTTTTGATTATTTATGCATTGTTTTTCTGATAAGTTATATTAGAAACTACTTAAAACATTTTGTTTCGTTTGTGTTTACATTATTATAATAAAAGTTTAAACAAAATTAAAATTTTAAGTTTTTCGTTTCAGTGAGTGCATATATACATATAAATCTTTTATATACTTTATTTTGCCATATTGATATAATAATAAAGGGAATTTCATCAAAATAAATCGTAAGGTAGACAAAATTTCTAGAAATTTCACATGAACGGTAACTAAAATCATTTGCCGGATCTGGTATATCGCTGTACTATTTGTAAAAGAATATATTGTTCAAAATATTTTGTCAATATCCGCCTATGCCGTTCAACGTCAAAAAATTTCGTTACACTTTTCAACAAGGATCACCGTGCCGAATGCGCTTCACATTGACAGCGGCCGACAGCGCTGAATCGAATCGTGTTTGCTAAACGAAACTAACCGATATCACATCCATCACATACGGCCACGTGCTACAGATCCGTAATGGAATACATTTGGGGGATAAATATTTTCTATCCCCCTTTGCGTGGGAATGTCAGATTTTACATAAATCTTCGGTAATCCTGAGGGATACGATAATTATGCTAAAACTGTGGGATAAACTACGAAATCGTATTCATTATCATGTGGGGATGAATTTAGAGGGCTTAAAATTCAAATTGGACGTAGAGATTTTTTGAATGGGGGAGAAATCTAGTGTTAGTTTTGTGAACGAACAAATGAGAATTGTCACATTTTACAAAAGAAAGATCAGTGTCGTGCTTGCATATACCACAAAAATGAATAGGAAACTTTTTAATAGGACGGTTAATTAGGAATTTCATTGTAAGATGACATTCATTCATGACATTGTAAGATTTGTGAAAAGTCAAAGACTGTCATGGCTGGGACATGTGCAGAGACAAAACGATGCAAAAAAAACAAAGAAAATGTTACAATGGAAGCCCATAGGAAGGCGAAAAAAAAGGAAGGCCTAGAACGAGATGGTTGGATGACGTGGAAGACGACCTGAAAACAATGAACATAAGACAATGGAGAAGAAGGGCACAAGAGAGATCTGAATGGAAGGACATAGCCAGACAGGCAAAGACCCATCCAGGGTTATGATGCCAAACGAAGAAGAAGAATTAGGAATTTCAAGTTGACAATACTAACGTATAAGCATCAAATCTTAATATTTAACTCGAAGTTTAAAAGGCCTATTTACAACAAAACCTTCGTTGAATGTGGAACATCAAGACAATGGTAATCAACATATTATTTTACTAGAGTTTTGGCTACAAATCATGAATATTTCGCCAAAATATTGTACTTTTGGTCAAAATTCAAATTTAGTAATGTACCTAAGTATTGAAACTAATTTCAATTTATCAAATGCGAAAATCAAAACTGTATTTTTTGCTGTATCAAATCATAAAATCTCTCTCTCACACGTAACATCTTGTAAACTTTTCACGCATTTTACAAGATGTTACGTGTGGTCTGTACTTTTGTATGGATGTGAAACTTGGACTTTAAACGCCGATATCATGAATAAAATCGAGGCGTTTGAGATGTGGTTGTATCGAAGGATACTAAAAATTCCATGGACTAGCAGAACTAGAAACGAAGAAGTTCTTCGAAGAATGGGACATCTTTAATGGGACATTTTTAAGACTGTTACATGTTTAATATTTCCTTTGTTTATTTTCCTTATGTGGTCGATGAAACTAGAAATAGAATAGACAATAAATTGGTTTTGAAGTTATTTTATAAAAACTTACTTAGTTATAGTTTTATAAAGGGCTTGATTTTTCTTCTGGTAGTATCTTCATGTTATCTTTCAAATTCGTCTTCTTTAGGTTATTGTTTTCTTATCAAATGTTTTCTTTATCAAAACTGTCACATGTTAGGTTAATGACAGGGTATGCTTACCTTGCGTGATATGACATTTAGCCTCTTCCGAAAAAATATTTGACATCAACTACTAAAGGTCAATTTATTAGTTCATGGAACTAAAAGTTGTACTTTGAATTGTTGGTCGTAATAGGTTGGAGACAGGATATCTTGTCATCAGTTCGGTTAAAAGTTGGATTTGTGTTTTTTTTTGGTTTTTTTTTTGAGAAAAAAGTTGAGATTTTTGGGTTCACGTGTGCCAAGGGTACTGAATACACAGGAAATTTCTGGATTTAAAATTCAATTTTACCTCAACAGGATCAGGAATCAATTCTATTTGTCAAATAGGCGCTTACGGCGGATTAAATTCTTGATCGAGAATTATTTTACATTAAGGTCATCTTACATCGACGGTAAGTCCTATCTAAGACCTATTATTCCATCAATCACAACTTAAACACTTTCTAAGACTATTCTTTTACTTTCAGACCTTATACTTTTATTTTATATTCTTCTTCTCCTTAAATTCTTCTATTTGGTGTTTACTTTTTATTGGCTATCATCCAAGCTGTTCGTCGTTTGGATATACAACTTCAAGAAGCTGATTGTAGGTTTATTGAATATAAAGAAGACCAAGCTATAGACCCTAAAAAGGAAAGTGAACAATAAACTTTGTGAGAGTTAACCATTTTACCTTCCCTGCAACCATCTTGTCTACCTTACCATATTTGGGATAATACTAGTCACATATTCAAATAGTTTATCTATGGTTACATACAACTGATGTATTTATAATAACCTTCTCTTCCACCAGACGTTTAGATAATTGAAACTCTTAATATCTGAAATAAAGTAATCTTAGATTACAATTAGTAGTTTAAAGTATTATTAGATTAAGTTAGATTACAAGTAAAGTTAGATATTTAGTTACTAATTAGGGGTATAGTTAACAAGGTTTATTTAATTTAGTTAAGTTAGTGTTAGAAACTTAGTACTATAAAATACAGACGATGTGATATAATATTAATTTAGAAACTGACCGTTGACAAAGTAGTGTGCACCTAAAGTATATTATATATACGCTGGGGGTATTCAAATCACTGTAGTCATAATCATATTCTCTGCTCTAAGCATTAAATCATACCAACCATTTGATACTGATAATGTTATTATTTGATTTCTTACAATTAACCTCACTTTTGAATAAAAAGATAAACTATAAACATAAAGTGTAGTTCTTGACAGGTGACAACAACACCTCCGCTGGGTTATGGCTATTGGTCTGATACGCGGCATTATTCGATAATTTGGGCCATAACATTTTACCCACCCCACTCTCTGGGTATATATTGGATTTAAACCAAATCTTAAAGAGCTGGTCCGACTATTTACCACCTTTAATTTTAAAATAGAATTTTTTTGTAACAAGACCACAAAGTAAATGTAGATAATTTAAAAATGTCAATGTAATATTACATAAAAGATTTTAAGCTGTATTAAATAATAAAAGAGTAATCAAATAAAAACTTTTAGAAGTGACGTAGATTTCTAGAATAAATTTCGTTTTATACAGCTAGGAACTTATACAATTGATTGGAAACAGTAAATCTAAAAACCGCCATCAAAAAGTTTGATCGGGGACTCCCGAGCTTCGGAAAATACCGTTCCAATATCCAAATTCAAAACTCCTGAGTAAATTAAGCTCCAAAGAGACAATCACTGTGCTTTTCTCTAAACTGGGTTAGCTTATTTCCATAAGAGAGAAATTGGAAATAGCAATTTTCCTTTATATGCAGCGCGGTGTGGAAAAATTTGCACGTTCTTTGATGTAAATGCCACGGTAGTTGCAGATGACGATGAGAAAGTATAAAGTCATAGTAGAGGAGAAACTTTGTTATTAAGATTAAATTTATGCATTGGCTTTTAGCAACATAATCAAAGTTAGGAAAGTAAAAATCTGCACTCGAATGGATTCTTATTTGGGACTAAGCACTCGAAAGTACATATTTAGAATCTTCTTTGGCCAAATTTTTAGCTCTCGAGATGACCCAGAGATCACCTATCGCAAAAAATCTGTTTTTCGAAAAAAAAAATTACTTGAACGATCCTTTGCTTTCGAAAATCTGAAAAAATTCATAAACCTACATTTTGATGCTCAAAAACACTCAGATTTTTTGGATAAAAATTAAGTTTAGAAAAAATTTTAATTTTTTAAAAAATAATTTAAGTAATTTTTCGTAAACTTCTAAATAACGATTGTTCGTGTATTTTTTTTTCCATACTTTTAAATGGCAGGGTAAATTTCGACGGTGTCACGACAGAAAGGCATAAGCCCCATTGACAGTTTTTTTCAGGAGACACAAAAAACGTTTAATATCGCTTAATATTTCTTTTTTTACATTTTTTTGGCATTTTATTATTATCGAACTGAGGCATTCTGACTTACCATATGTTATTTATAAAACAATTATTATAAACATGAGATATTTAACATTTTGGTGCTTACGCCTTTAATATTAGGTTCTGTGGTGTTTAAGCCTTTTTGAAAGGCGGTTACCATATTTCGAAAAAAGTATTTTGATCAAAAAATGTCGCTTAGGAACTTGTACGCCTTTTAATTTTACGGAATTATAACAAAAATGGAGAATAAATCTTTTCATATTAAAGCATAACAATTAAGTAAAAATAATACAAATTAAACAATACACAAGTTTCTTATAGTTATATTGGTGTAAAAAAATACAAAAATAAAAGTTAATATAATTATCACGTTATATTAAGTAAAAAACAACAAAAACTATTAAAACGTACCATTTTTTCTACATTGATAACTAAGTAAGTTGTATTATAAAACTAATAGAAATAAAATGCAAATCAAAATTTGATAACAGAAATTAACATTTATCAATAACAAAACAAACTAATAGAAACGAAGAACCGATATAACAGAAAATTGAACCAGTTGATGAGCTAGAACGTAGTGAGCTAGAACTAATGCTGTCAATTTCAGTCTCATTTTTAAAAAATACTGTCAAGGATGATGAATCTGATTCGGAGTTTAAAGAATCATTTTGTTGTATAAAATCATTACAACCTATCTTATCATCAACTAATGAACTAAATACTATTGCAGCATTATTACTACTATCATCAGTATCATCACTATCTGAGTAAAGTACAAGCTTTTTATCACAGGTTAATAATTCAGTCTCTTTTTCGGCAGTTTCATCAATATTCGAAAATAAACGGCTGTCAATATTCAAATTTAGACTTGACGAAAACTGAAATCCACAATGGCATCATCATCTAAAACAGAACTAGGTATTTGGAGTTCTTGTTCATGGTCTTTTAGTACAGGCTCTAAAAGAATATCATGCTTTAGCGCTTCATTGAGGACCTCATTTTCAGTGGAAAATGAACCATGGTTTTTATTATTTCCGCTGGATTCCTGCACATTGCTTTTCTGATCTTCCCAAATGGATTGCAATGCAAGATTCATTATTTTATGCCCCCGAGAAACCATTCTAAAAACCATTAAAAAAAAGAAGTAAGCGCCATTCAAATGTTAGTTTTTTAAAATAATATTACTACCAAAATATAACTTTAAAATTAAAAAAAAAAGAAAACTATACAACAAAGTCAATATATATTTTATTTGGGTTCAAACCTTATTTAAGTCGGTTAAGTAGTAACTTTTCTATGGCAAATCTAAGTCATAGTGTATTTTAAATGGCCAAATGGCGGTTAGATAAACGAAAAAAATTTTTCTGAAAAAGCCTAACCGACAGTCGGTAAAATTGTACATTCTTATGGTATATTATGATTTCTCAAGATAAATAATCTAACTAAACACTTAACAAAACATTAAATATTAATAATATTTCAAATTATTATTTACCTTATTGATATAACCACATTTTCAGACCCAAGACGTAAGCACCACCTTCCACTACGGATCTTGTCGCTTACTGATTTCGGTGTCTCATCTTTTAAGAAACTCGTTTGGCGGTTCGAAAATTCAAAGCTTGTTTTAGTAGAGTTGGAATTTTTTACAGCTGCGTCATTTTAATAGTCGATAGGACGTAAAATGTATTTTATTTTGATACCAAAACATAAATTTATAAATTTTGGCGCTTATGCCTTTTTGTCGTGACGCCATCGATTTGTCACTTTTTCTCCGGAACATCTTTAAAATTCGAAATAAAAAACATTTTTTTGGTGTTATTCCCTATATTTATCATTACACAACTTTAAATGTATGTAAATGAAGAACGATTTTTCATCTATTTTTAGAACAATGGTCTTTTTCAGACTGAGACATATTCTTAATTCAAAAAAACTGCATTTTTCGGTGATTTTTATTTATTTCAAGCACATAATCTCATGTAAATGTGACAAATACCAATTTTTGTTTACCCCTCTTTATTTGAGTGGTCAAACTATACAGATATAGATCAGGTCAAAATATTAAAATGAGTGAGACAGGGTTATATAATTTCACCACTGATATTCAGTTTGTACTCGGAGCACATTTTTAAAGAGGCTCTAAAAGATATTGATGAAATCGTCTCAATAAATGGAGTCAAGCTCAATAGCTTCCGGTATGCAGATACAATAGTGTTTTCTAACACCTTAGAAATGCTGCAAAACTTAATGAACAAAATAACAGAAACAAGTAGAATATATGGACTGGATACAAACACCAGTAAAACCGAGCTAATGATCATCAGCAAGCAAAACATAACTGAAGCAATATACATCAGCAGACATAGGAAGCGATCATAAATTGGTATTGTGTAAAATCCAAATAAAAACACATACAGGGTGAGTCATGAGGAACTTTACATACTTCTACCATATGCAGAGTCCCTCAGGGAGCATATCATGTGGCCACTAAAAAATGTCAACTCCTCTTCTTTATTAATTAACAGGGTGATTTGTGTAATTGACCATTTATTTCATTTTACTGTAGTGTTTATACGGCTCATTTGATTTTTTTAATTTTTGCATGATACAGTACACTACTATCAAGCATTCTACTGGTATTAGCTAAACTAAAAAATTCCAGGACTGGGTTTGGAAAAATTAATTTAGGGATTCGTATTAAATATTACACCCTGTATATATTTTTTTTTTAAATGCAATAAGTGATTTTCAAACTACATAAATAGCCAATAAAAACGACATATGCGACAATGTTGTCGCACTTTTATTAAATTTTTAGTGAACGATCAAATCTTACCAAAAATAGAACAACCATAATGAAGTATCAAATTATAAGGTATTAATTTAAACAAATGTTATAAGTTTCAAACATTTTAATTGAAATGATAAACTGAGTCACTGCACAACAAAAAACAGTAACTACTAACAATAACGAAGAACAATTTAAAAAAAAAACTAAAAATATGTACATAGTTATGATAAACCCATAAATTAGAACTGGAAAAGATACAATAATGGTAACAAAATAAAAATAATTCAAAATAGATTTTCGAAATGGAACCCTGCAGCCTGTACACATTTTTGTTGCCGAATTGTTAATTGACGTATTGAATTACGGATACTCTGGGGATCGTTTCTAATAGTATTACAACAATGTATAATTCTATCAATTAATTGTTGTCGGTTATTAATATTCACTGCGTAAACTAGTTGCTTCAATCGTCCCCAAATATGGTAATCAACGGGATTGAAATCAGGGGATCTTGAAGGCCACGAAATAGGACCTGCACGTCATATCCACCTGTTGCCATAAACATTATTGAGATGTTGTCTCACTGCCAGTAAAAAGTGTGGGGGTGCCCCATCATGCTGAAAATACATCCCTCGGATAGCAACGTTCGCGTTAGCAAGCAAATTCGGCAAAATATTTTGTACAAAGTTCAAATAGACCTGCCCTGTTAAAGGACCATCAAAAAAGTAAGGACCTACTAATTGGTTATTTATGACACCAATCCACACGTTAACCGAAAACCTTAACTGAGAACGACGTTCTCGAATAGCATGGGGATTTTCTTCTGCCCACACATGTGAATTTCGTGAATTATTTATCCCGTCTCTGGTAAATTGGGCTTCATCTGTAAATAGTGTCCTGTATAGCGTTGGTCGATTATTGTTAATCCATCTACAAAATTCCAACCTATCGATCTCATCTCCAGCATGTAGTCGCTGAACCATTTGAATGTGATGTGGGTATAGATTATTTTTTTGTAAGACTCTACTTACTTTTGATTGAGTAACATTGAGTTCTCGACTTACTTGTCTAGTGCTTATTGTAGGGTTCATAGTAACGGTGTCCATAATGTCATCTTCCTGCGCTTCATCTACATGTCGCTCTGTTGTTCCACTAGGAAAAGTGCCATTTTCTCGCAAATAATTAAAAACTGACCCAAATGTTGAATGACTGGGAGTTCGACGATTAAGAAATCTCCTGCGATATTCTCTACTAGCAGCCCTACCATTCCCATTACAAAATCCATAAACAAATATTATGTCTGCATATTCTGTGGTCGAAAACTGATGTGGCGTTTTGAACGAAAGTAACAAAAGCTCTACCAAAACTAACACAATGTACTTAACGTAGATATGACAGAAGAAATATGTATTCTTGTACACATAAATAACAATTGATAATGACAATGGGTATAAAATATCAAGAAACGTCAAACGGTCAACGCCAACCTTCATTTTAAACTTTTTTAGATTTATTTTTATTTAGTACACTTGATGCAATGTATTATTATTTGACATAAAATTTTAATCATTTACAATCAACAAAAACTAACACATACAAGAGGTTTGACTTTTTAATCAATTTAATTTATTATTTATCGAAAATAATGCCCCAATACGATCTATGAGTAAAAATTTAAAATTGAAAAACAATTGATTCTATCGTAGAGATAATACAAAGTGACAGTAAAGATGTTAATTTTCTACGTATTACATTATGTTGTACGAACTCATTTTAATTAAAATGTTTGAAATTTATAACATTTGTTTAAATTAATACCTTATAATTTGATACTTCATTATGGTTGTTCTATTTTTGGTAAGATTTGATCGTTCAATAAATATTTAATAAAAGTGCGACAACATTGTCGCATATGTCGTTTTCATTGGCTATTTATGTAGTTTGAAAATCACTTATTGCATTTTAAAAAAAAATTATACATGGTGTAATATTTAATACGAATCACTAAATTAATTTTTCCAGTCCTGGAATTTTTTAGTTTAGCTAATACCAGTCGAATGCTTGATAGTAGTGTACTGTATCATGCAAAAATTAAAAAAATCAAATAAGCCGTATAAACACTACAGTAAAATGAAATAAATGGTCAATTACACAAATCACCCTGTTAATTAATAAAGAAGTGGAGTTGACATTTTTTAGTGGCCACATGATATGCTCCCTGAGGGACTCTACATATGGTAGAAGTATGTAAAGTTCCTCATGGCTCACCCTGTATAAAAAGTGTGCCAACCATCCCCTATCTCCCCTACTACAATGAAATTGTACACTCTATCCTTAATTTATTTATTTTTATACTGTTTTTATATAGCTACTAATAACAACCCGGAGTTGTTTTTTAATTTTTTTTATTTATGTCAAATCTGGTTCGTATTTTACCATAAGTTATTTAAGTTGATTTTTACCGCAGGATAAGTTATTGATATATACAAATAAAAACGGCTAAAACAAATTGGTTTTGAATAACCATACTGCCACGTAACTGCCACAATAAAATTTGGAGCGCACAAATAAATTGATAAATTAATAAAACTAACATTCTGGATTCTATTAGCATGGAAAAGAAATTAAAATTTGATTGTTTGGGATCAAAAATGAATTATCCAACACAAATATTTATTTTTCAAATTTCCATTTAAAATAATAGAGATTATTTGTTTGATTGCTAACTTTTAAATTATTTCAGTATCAATTCATGTCACTTTATTGATTTGTATTTTTTAGTTTCTCTATCAACTTCAAATTTATTTTTGAATCCAATATTTAATGTACGGAGTATAAAAAATATAGCTTTAATAAAGTTATTTTGAAGGGTACAGGGAAAAAAGGAGAAATGTCACTTTTGTTAAATTTTCAAGAAAACATTTTTAAAGTTCTAAGACTAATATTAACCTGTAACTGGTGATGAGGGGCCATACGAGCCCCAGCCGATTTTTAAAGTGACATATGTCTTAGCTTATTTAGCGCTACTACTTGACCGCCTCAGTACCTTTCCGTCAGTGTGTTGTGTGATATCGAGCGGGATAGTCGTGAGCAAATAGGTAAATGTTTACAAATTATATGGAAATAACTGCGCTGTGGGGACACTGTGACCCCACCTCACCGGTTACGTTTTTTTTTATTTTCAGTTGAAAATGGACCTGTCACGATATAATAAAATGGATTCCGATGATCTTAGGTTTGAACAATGGGCTCAAAGTATTCTAGACGCGTATGAGAGTGATTTCAGCGCTAACGATGGCTCAGACAATGATCCCGACTATTTCAGCGAACACGAAACCGATTCAAAAATTGAATAATAGCCCGAAACCCATGAACCTCTATTCGGTGTTGAAGATAATATCCCGCAAAATGCAGCACCTGTGGAGGTTAATTCGGACTCGGATATACATGAGCAACAACAACCTCCAGGCCCTTCGAGAACGTATTATGCCAAAAATCGATACAAGTGGAGTGTAGAATCTCCACCTTCAAATGTAAGAACAAGAAGTTTCAACATTATCTCTCATCTTCCTGGGGTTATTGGGCCAGCTTAATATCTTTGGAAATTATGTCTCCAGAAATGTGCTTGGGAATGTATAATAACAAACGATATTTTAGAAGAGATTGTTCTTAGAACAAATGAAAAACTTGCCAGGATTGGAACGAAATGTACCGATAGTAATCGAACGGATCTAAAAGATTTACACATTATTTAACTGAGAGCGTTTATCGGTTTGTTATTTTACTCAGCCATATTTAAATCCAATACGGAAGACTTGAGTGCGATATTCGCCACCGACGGTACTGGTAGAGAAATTTTTAGATGCACCATGTCAGTAAAACGATTCTTAGTGCTTTTGACAGCGCTTAGGTTTGATAACGAAACTACGAGGGAAGAACGAAAAAAACCGAAAAACTTGCCCTTATTTTTTGTAACGATCTTTTGTACTTCGGATAACAATAAATTGTTGACGAAAAGTTTACTTTCACATACTTTCTTCCATACATCGTAACACACTAGGTTTGGAAAATAGACTAATCCAAGAACCACTAATTGGTTGACTATTATCATGTATTTTCAAATGTTAGTTGCATAAATCTATATTTATACAGTTTACTTGCAAACACTCTTCCTTTCCAAGCAAACACAATAACTTTCTAAAAAAAATTATTATATTTTACCTAATAAAGCAATTATCTGTCACAAAAAAGTACCATTTATTAATATAAGTTTTCAATTCTCTTTTTAATATTAAACATTAAACTCACGAAACCGGAGAAAAAAGTTAAAACCACCAAAATTAACATCAAAAACCTAAAAGACGACAACTGCCAACAGCAACTAAACGCAGAGATAAATAAATTAACTGAAGGAAGCGTGGAATGGTCAGATAAGACAAAAGCCATACTAAAAGCGGGAAAAGAGGTTCTAGGCGAAGAAGAGAAAACCACTAAAAAAGACTGGATGACACCGGAAATAGTTGAACTAATAACTGAAAAAAGAAAATACAAAAATAAAGATGAAAATAAATATAAAACCATCAAGAATAAAATAAAATATGAAATCAGAAAAGCTAAGGAGGAATGGATGAACAAAAAATGCCAGGAATTGGAAGAACTCCGCAACAAACATGACACCTCAAACTTACATAAAAAAAATGAAAGAACTTACAGGCAACACCAGACAAAGAAGAACACTCATAACAAGAGATAATAATGGAGAAATACTTACTGAAGAGAGCAAAATAAAGGAAGTATGGGAACAATATATAATCCATCTGTTCCATGACGAGAGAGAAAATGAACAAGATATAGGTGAAGAAAAATAATACCTACAAATTTTACCCTCAGAAGTAAAGAATGCCCTACAGAATGCAAAACAAGGAAAAGCACCGGGTCCTGATCAAATTCCAGTTGAACTGTTAAAAGCCTTAGATGACGGTAATATAAAGAGACTCGCCCGAATTCTCAACCACATATATGTAGAGGGCAACATCCCGGAAAAATGGCTAAAATCGATATTTTTACCTCTACCAAAAAACAACAATCCCAAATCATGTAATGACTATAGATTGATAAGCCTAATGTGCCACCCTTTAAAGATTCTTTTGAAAATTGTTCAAAACCGAATTTATAAGGAATGTGAGGAGCAGATAGATGAAACTCAGTTTGGCTTCAGAGGAGGCATGGGTACAAGAGAGGCATTATTTGCGTTGACGGTACTCTTGCAGAAATGTCGAAAATATAACAAGAGTGCATATGTATTCTTCATAGACTTTAGGAAGGCCTTTAACCGAGTGCAGCATATGAAGTTAATAGATGAATTAAAAAACATCAATTTAGAAAAAAAAGACATTGAGTTTATTAAGGCTATATACTGGAACGCCCAGTATATACTCCGACGCTTTTCAACGTGTACTCACAGGTCATATTCAGAAAAGCCTTATGGGAAAGAAAAGAGGGAATAAGAATTGGTGAGGAAATCATAAAAACCATGAGATTTGCAGATGACACGGAATTATGGCTGAGAGTATAGAAGAACTACAAACTTTACTAGATGCAATAAATAGTGAATGCATTCAAATGGGACTTGACATCAACACAGATAAGACCAAATTTATGATAGTATCAAGGAGTCCAATAAATAATGAACAACTAACTCTTGGTGGACAGCAAATAGAGAGAGTGACAAAATATAAATATCTGGGAGCTTACATCACCACAGAATTAGATCCAGACCAAGAGATCCGGGTACGAATAGAAATGGCATGGGCAGCGTTCTTAAAATTTAAGCAATTGTTCAGTGACAAAAATCTGAATACTGCGCTGAGTCTGAGGTTTGTTGAATGTTACGTCTGGTCGCAACTATTGTACGGGGTAGAAACATGGACACTAAAAGCGCAAATAGTTAAGAAGATTGAAGCCTTTGAACTTTGGATACACCGGAGAATGTTGAGAATTCCATGGACTGCCAGGGTCACCAATGAGGAAGTGCTGAGAAGGATGGGTTGAAACAAAAAATTGTTGAGAACGATAAAAGTACGCAAGACTACATACCTTGGACACATACTGAGAAATAATAAATATAGTCTTCTGCAGGTCATCATGCAGGGTAGAGCCGATGGCAAAAAGGGAATAGGTAGAAAGAGGAAGTCATGACTGCGAAATATTCGAGACTGGACAAACATGACTGTAGACGAATTATTCCACGTTGCAAAAGACAGAGAAGCTTTTAAAAATGTGGTCGCTAACCTCCGTTAATGGGGACGGAATAGGAAGAAGAAGAATTCTCTTTTTAATATTTTCAATTACTCTCCCCCGTTTTTCATGGTATACCTAAATAATTTTACGGATCCATAGTTTGTGCATTGTAGAACATTGCATCTGGAATTTATTAAACTTTCATAGTTGTATTAAACATACTTGTTAGTTAAATTCTTTCTGTCTATTTTTATATTTTTTTATATCGCTTTTTAAAAGTAGTCGTATGTATAGCATTTACCAGTCTGATACTCCACAAATCTTTGATGTCTCGTCTCGCACTAACGCGAAGAGGAGCAATTTCTAGAAGTTTTCTTATTTCCCTCACGTTCATCGTTTGGCGTTCCGATTGCAGAAAATATATTTTAAAGTGGTGGTAAATTTACCTTCAAAAATACTGCTTTGTATTTCATCGCAACAAACTCACGTTGTAATGCTTTTGTTGCGGCTAGGAAAGAGGCCGTAGCCTTGGAAAGAATGAACATTTTCTGACAGTGAAAGGGCCATATTAGTGTAAACATGACGTGAATGTAAATGGTATTTTTCCTTTTTGCTAGTCGCCGAGGGATTTTCTTTTTGGTTGGAGTTTAATTTTTGTCTGTATTGTTGTCTGCGCGACTCTGTTAAATGTTCTGGCAAATTGAATGCTTTTTATGCTAAACAAGGATGCCTTTTAAGGTAATTTGTATAACAATTAAATCTGTTATAGTTTATAGATATGTATACGGGACGTATTTTGTATTGTATAAATACAGAGCTGACCAAATAAAAGTTATATTAAATTCGTACATAATTGCGTGGTCAACTAACACCGCCTCTTGGCCATATGTCGGGAACGAATTATAATACAGGCTCAGGATAAAAAAATTACAACAAAAGTAATCTCGAAAAATTTCTAGAGGAGATACAGTTATATTTAAAAAGATTTAGGAGATTGAGTATCAAAATTTAAAAAAGCAAAAATGTTACAAAATTTGCCTTAGTTTTAATCTATCTTTTTAAATGGGGGAGGGTTCTTCTTCTAAGCCAGCCTTTCCGTTCTAAACATTGGCGATCATTCTGGCTATAATGACTTTGTTGTTTGCTATACGAAATACCTGTTTTGAGGTCTTTCTATACCATGCTCTCAGGTTAGCAAGTTAGGATATTCTTCTTCATCTTGTGGCACTTTTTCCTTAAATTTTACCACACAAAATGCATTAGAGTAACTCATGTCTGCCTTGTCCTTATATGTCCCAAGTACTACAGCTTACGGCCTTTCACGATGTTGACGCGGTTGTGTTCATCCTCCGTCTCTTCTTAAAGTGCCATCTCCCTACGGAGGTTAGCAATCATAATGACTATTTTTATTTTTGAGCTTGCTGCTCTAAACAAATCAATCGATCTGCATTGATACCAATCACGTAAATTATTCAACCATGAGTTCTGCTTTTGGCCAACAGATCTTCTTCCTTGTATCTTTCCCTGTATGATGAGTCTCAAAATTTCATATTTTGGTCCCCTCATCACGTGGCCTAGGGATTCCAGTTTTCTGGTTTGTATAGTGGTGATTAGTTCTGTTTCTTTACCAACCCTCTCCAGTACTTCTTTATTTGTAATTCTATCAGTCCATGATATTTTTAAGACTATACGGTATAACCAGAGTTCGAAAGCCTCGATTCTTTTTAAATCGCATTTTTTTAATATCCAAGTCTCAGCTCAGCTAATATTGAAAATATATAACAGCGAATGGTACGTAGTCTGATCTCCAAATTTAGATTTTTGCACGTTAGGAGTGGCTTCATTCGTATAAATGCTGATCTGGCAATCTCTATTCGCCTGTTTATTTATGCATTATGATCAATGGTTTCATGGATCAAAGTTTTCAAGTACTGATATTTTTCTACTTGTTCTATCACGTTACCATTCATTGTGAATAGGTGATGTGTATTTTGAGGTCTTTTTGTAATTAGCATGTACTTCCTTTTTGTAGCGTTTGTAGTAATTCTCATCTCAGCAATGTTCATACTTAAGCTTTCGATAAGATGTTATAGATCTTCTATACTCGTTGCTATGATCATAATGTCGTCTGCATATCGTAAGTTGATTAATTTTCGGTTAACGGTAACTCCTGCTTTGGGAGGCTTCTAATCTGTTCGAAACATCTTTCTTTGATGTCCAAGACTCCAACCCATAAAATAATACGGAGAACACGTAGCATCTCAGAAGTCTTATCTTTAAAGAAATTGAAATGTCCCTGCTACAGAGTACTTTTTCAATTTGTTGAAAGAATTTATTGCCTGTCCTATTCCTGCCTTAATCTCTTCTCTGTACTCATTATTTTCGTTAATTATTGTACCCAGATATTTATATTTTTCAACTTTTTTAATTTGTTCTCCATGTATTGTTATGTTTTCTTGGCGCTGTTTGGGCTTTTGTAATTACCATAAATTGTGTCTATTTTTGTGTTTGGGGACAGTCCGTTTTCTTCACTGACTTCTACTACTCTGTTAACCATTTGTTGTAAATCCTCAAGACATTCCGCTAATAAAATAGTGTCGTCGGCAAACCGTATACTATTGATTGGTCGGCCATTTACTTTTATTCCCATAGTTAGTTCTTCTAGTGCTTTCTGGATTATTTCCTCTGAATACAAATTAAACAAAGTAGGAGACAGGACACAGCCCTGCCTGACGCCCTTTTCAATCTGTATTTCATTTGAAAAGACATTATTCTCTTTTACGACAGCGATCTGATTATAATAGATAGCGCTAATGATCCTGATGTCTCTCATATCTAAGTTTTTCTTTTCAAGTAATTCAAGTAATTCGATAAGACGGTTATGTCTGATATTATCGAAGGTTTTGTTGTAATCCAAGAAATACATATATACTGGCTGATTAACATCCATGCACCTTTGCAAAAGTACATTTACAGCGAACAGGGCTTCCCTCGTTCCCAGTGCATTTCTAAATCCAAATTGTGTGTCACTTATATCCTGCTCAAGTTTGTTGTGTATTCTCAAAATATTTTGAGCGTATAACTCATTAAACTTATTATCCAGTGGTCTTGGCATTATTTTGCATTTGTTTTTTTTTGGTAATGTTCTTCTGTTATGTCTGGGCCTTTGTCGAACTTTACCTGCTCTAGTACTATCTCAGTCTGTTCGTCTTTAAATAGCTCTTGAATATATTGTTTGATTTTTCCTTAATATTGGCTGTTATTTCCCTAATTTTTTTATGAAGATTCAAGTTATCATGTTTCTTTACCAACTGTTCAATCTCTTCGCATCTGTTACTATACCATCTTTCCTTTGCATTTTTAATCTTTCTCCTTATTTTTGCGTGTATAATATTATACATGTTTTTGTCCTTGGTTTTATAGGATCTCCTTGCTTCCATGAGATCCAGATTCTTATCGGTCATCCATTCATTTTTGTTCTTGATCAGCTTAGGTGTTAGTGTTGTCTCACATGTGCGTATAAGAGCATCTTTTAACATATGCCATTTCCTGTTCGAATCTTCAGTAGGATTAATTTCTATTTTGGTGAGCTCTTCTTTAATTTTTAGTGTGACTTCTTTTTTTGTTGACGGATCTCTCAAACGAGATACTTGTATTCTGTACAATAGTTTTAGCAACAAGCTTTTTTAGATTAATTCTAAACCTTCCTATAAGTGGGTTTAATTTTACTGATTTTATGGAATTTTGGTATTGTTTGCAGATGAGAAGGTAGTGAATTTGGTTTCTGGTGACGTTATGTTAGTTATCTGCTGAAGATTTTCATGTATAGAGTCTCTTGGGCTGCAGATCATAATAAGTATTCGCGACAATAAAATCGGTCTCCTGACAGAATTGAGCGAATCTGACTCCTCTCTCGTTACGGGTGCCCAATCCAAATTTTCCAATAAAATCACCTTGACTTCCTCTACCGATTTTTGCATTTAGATCTCCCATGACTATTGTAACGTCTCTAGACTTGGTTACTTCTAAAGCTTCTTGTAATTCATTATGAAACTGTTCGAGCTCTTCATCCGACTTTTCTACTGTGGGAGCATATACTTGAAATATATTGACTCTAGATTGAGCTGTTTTTAGTGTTACCATCATAACTCTATCCGAGATGGATAAGAAGCCAGTTACAAATTTCTGGGTAGTTTTGTCAACTAATATCGTTACTCCTTTCAAGTGATTTGCGTTCATTGTCATTACCAAAGTAGTATATCTTTGTTTGGCCTACTAATATGTCACCTGAATTGGATCATCTGGTCTCACTTAGTCCTAATATTTTTATGTCAAGTCTTTCTATTTCCTGAATGACATTATGGACTTTACCTGCTTGGTATATTGACTTAACATTCCACGTGCCTATCTTCATACACTTTCTGTTGATTTTCGTCTCCTTTTTGGAACGATTTCGTTTGATATCGACCTGAGAAGCCCTGTGGTCTATGATTTGCCTCCCCTGCCGAATCTTGGCTTCCGATATCCATGATCAGAGTTACTTTTTTGTACAGCAATGACAATTGTACTAGGGATATCTGTGTAGAATCTTTAATGTAGTGGTTAATCCTTGCCTTCTACATACATGTTTTGTATTACATACCGCAAAAAAATAAATAATATTTATTATTAAAAAAAAACACCTAAGGTTTTCGAGACCCCACTGTGCAGTATACGTTAGATGAACGAACTGTGCTGTTCTAGGGTTAAATAATAACATGGATTGTTTTAGTTTCGTATGTATCTTTATTTTTCTTCAAATCGGTACGATATTGCTCCCATTTGGTTTTGTTGGTATATAATCTGATGTGATTTTTCCTACTAGAATAAACTCCATTAACTGTTTTTCAAACAAAAGTTTTATTTAGATCTTCTCATCAATAAATTAATCACAAAATTGCTACATTACCACTGAAAATAATCCTGGTGCATAAATAAAAAACTGTATTTTAACGTACGATATTGCAATATTGATCAAAACATAAAATGATTTGATATGCACGTCTATTTTTATCAATTCACCTGCAATTCTAGATCCATTTTTAAACAGTTTCGCATTCAACCCGGGTATTTTATAATGAAAAACGGTACAATTGAACGAAATGTAAGGCTAAACAGTGGGTAGCGGTGAATTTTCATTTGTTGGATCCAGTTGCGATGCATATACATTTCTCGTTGATGCTATTGTTTTGTAGTCCAGTTTGTTTTTCTGTGGTAGTATTTATTTTCACATTATGTAACTGCAACATCAGGGAGGAATCTGATTTTTAGCAACGCGCACAGAAACTAAAACAAAGGGTCTGATTACATTATTTATACATTAATGTTTTCTCTATGTAATGTTTGCTTTAAATTTATATTTTTGATGTGAGCTTTAGATTATTAACTCTATTTTTTTGGATTTTTATTCTTTCCTGTCACTCAGGGTATTGCCATATATCACGAAAATAATACTATAAAAATAGTGAAAGTTTTGGCAATACTACGCAGTAAAATTGTAATTAATTTTGTTGAATAAATACAGATCAAGGTGGAATCTATTACACCAATTTTTGACTCATTTGGATTATCGTTAGAATCTCGACAAAATCTTTCAGCTTGCAACAAAGAAAGTACTTGATTAGTTCGGTAGTTTTTGCATATTCTATGGTCTCCTTGGTTTAGGTTTGTCACTATAATTCCCTTTCCCCATTCTTCGGGCATTATTTCTTTGCTCCATATATTCTGTATTAGTTCATAAATCTGTCTATATAGTGCCCCCCGCATTTTATCTGCACATATTCCGTCTACTCCCGCTGTTTTCCCGTTTTTAAGTTTGCATATTTTCTCTTTCCCTTCCGTATAGGTAAATTCTTCTTCATCATCTTGTTCTGTGTTTCGAATTACTGTAGCTTTCTATTTTTGATGCTTTTTATAATCTCAATAGTCATCCCGAGACGTTCTTATATTGTGGAGTTTCGAATCTTCTCCACCAAAAAAACTTTTAAAATTCGTCTACCGCACTATATTTTAAAAGCCTCAAGGCGATTATATCACTTTTATTACAGTCCAGGACTCGACACCATTGATTATAATTGCAAACTTCAATATAAGACAAATAAATAATCTAATTTTTATAATAAACTTTTATATGAATAGTATCCAAAAATGTTTTTGAAAAATCAAGAACCTTTATTTCGTCCCATAATTTACCAATCTTAAAATCCACCAAATTGCTCTTAAATAATAATTCTGTTAATTATCACTCTTGTACTACAATCCTGTTGATGCTTCTTTACAATTTAGCCTAATTTCTCCGGTATAATTTTAGCAGCCTTTAAAATTAGTACTAATAAACTTTTCAAAGACATAAACGATAATTCTGCTGACGTTTATAGAACCATTACTTTTGGTTGTAAATACCGCTTTGTGAGATTTAAAATCAGAGTGTAAAGTAAAGAAACAATAAACCATTCATAAAGAGTCGCTGGGGCAGTAAAATATGATCACTGCCGCCTCCGAGTGTACGATTTCGGGAGCGGGACCGTCAGAGTCTCATTAAATCCGTCGCAAATCATCATTCCTCCAACTGTTACTGACTGAAATTGTACATTTCCACTATTTCCGATTCAGTAGGACCGGATCTAGCCCAGATCGGACGTTGGTCGTTCAAAATACATTGTTTTAGATTTTATTTAAAAATTGTTTTAACGCCCTCAATAGCATTTTTCATAATAAAATGCTATTGCTGTTTTGCGCGCATGAGGTCTGAATGGTCGACTGCATTTGTGATTATACATGGTCTTAAATATTTATACTTAGTTTATTATGGACGTAAATAAAAAGTATCTATCTACATAAAAGGCTAGGATGACAAATCGCACTATTTGTCTAGTAAGGTAACTACGCCATATAGGAAAGAAATCTGAACTACCAACATCTACCAAAATTAAATATAGTAAATAAGTAAAAGCTGTAAAAATGTTGTTGAGACAGAAAAAATACTCATTTCGGCATTGGAGCGTCTGATACGTTAAATGAAAGGGAAGGATATAAAGAATATATTAGGATAGAAAAAACAAACAAGGCGACTACAAAAAGGGCACTACACAGTATCTTCAATATTAATGAACGCATAGTAACATACGAGATATCATAGGGCACTAGGAATACAAATATTTACTATAAGACAAATTTTGATTTATTGAATTAAAAAAGGGCTCTGGCTAAGTACAAAATAAACAACAGAGCGAATCCTAACATGCGACATAGCAAATGAAAGGTAAGGATATAACAAATATATTCAGATGGAAAAAAAAACAAAAAGACTACTTAAAGGGCACTACACAGTATCTTTAATATTAATAAACGTATAGCAGCATACGAGATATCATAGGTCACTATGAATAAAAATACATTTACTATTAGACAAATTTTGATTTTTTGACTTAAAGAAGACTTAAAGAAGAAGAAGGCTAAGTACAAAGTAAACAACTGTTTGAATCATAACATGCGACATAGCAAATGAAAGGGGATGATATAACGAATATATTCAGATAGAAGAAATAAACAAGGCGACTACTAAAAGGGCACTACACAGTATCTTCAATATAAATGAACGTATAGCGACATACAAGATATGATAGGGTACTATGGATAAAAATAGATAAACAAATTTTGATTTCCGGATAAACATCTGATTAAATCCTAAAATGCGAGATAGTAAATGAAACGGGAGGATATACTATGACAAGTCGGAAGTGCAAACTAATCATACTGGATTGGATTGGGATATAAAAACCATATTACTGAAACCAGCTCAAAAGTTTGACACAACACAGGTCAGAGGCTAAAAAACAATGGATAATAGAAGAAATACTAATAAAGATGAAAGAAAGAAGGAAATAAAAAGAAAAAGATGTACAAAAGTATAAAGAGATACAACTAATAATTAAGGAAAAATCAAAACAGCTAAGGAAATGTATTTGATGAAACACTAAAAAGATATCTTCTTCTTCCTATGCCGTCCCCATTAACGGAGGTTGGCGACCACATTTTTAAAAGCTTCTCTGTCTTTTGCAACGTGGAATAATTCGTCTACAGTCATGTTTGTCCAGTCTCGAATATTTCGCAGCCATGACTTCCTCTTTCTACCTATTCCCTTTTTGCCATCGACTCTACCCAGCATGATGACCTGCAGAAGACTATATTTATTATTTCTTAGTATGTGTCCAAGGTATGCAGTCTTGCGTACTTTTATCGTTCTCAACAATTTTTTGTTTCGACCCATCCTTCTCAGCACTTCCTCATTGGTGACCCTGGCAGTCCATGGAATTCTCAACATTCTGCGGTATATCCAAAGTTCAAAGGCTTCAATCTTTTTAACTATTTGCGCTTTTAGTGTCCATGTTTCTACCCAGTACAATAGTTGCGACCAGACTTAACATTCAACAAACCTCAGTCTCACCGCAGTATTCAGATTTTTGTCACAGAACAATTGTTTAAATTTTAAGAACGCTGCCCTTGCCATTTCTATTCGTACCCGGATCTCTTGGTCTGGATCTAATTCTGTGTTGATGTAAGCTCCCAGATATTTATATTTTGTCACTCTCTCTATTTGCTGTCCACCAAGAATTAGTTGTTCATTATTTATTGGACTCCTTGATACTATCATAAATTTGGTCTTATCTGTGTTGATGTCAAGTCCCATTTAAATGCATTCACTATTTATTGCATCTAGTAAAGTTTGTAGTTCTTCTATATTCTCAGCCATAATTACCGTGTCATCTGCAAATCTCATAGTGTTTATGATTTCTCCACCAATTCTTATTCCCTCTTTTTTTCCCATAAGGCTTTTCTGAATATGACCTGTGAGTACACGTTGAAAAGCGTCGGAGACAAGACGCATCCTTGCCTAACCCCTCTCGCAATCGGTATATTATTTGTTTGTATATCGTTTACCTTTACTACTGCTTTCTGGTTCCAGTCTATAGCCTTAATAAACTGAAAAGATATAGAAGAACTAAAAACAAAATATAATATGAGATATTATATTTTATTATAATAATAATAATATAATAATAATATAATATGAGATAAATAATAATAATATAATATGAGATAATAGCAACAGAGATGGAATGCCTGCGAAGATGCTGCAGAGTAACAAGAATGGATAGGAGAAGTAATGACGAAATAAAGCAAAGAACATCAATAGAAACAGACATACTAACATATATAGAACAAAAAAGACTAAAGTGGTATGGACATGTAAGAAGAGCTAGCGACAGCAGATGGATAAAAAGAATAACCGAATGGAGCCCCATAGGAAGGAGGAAAAGAGGACGACCCCGAAAATCCTGGAGGAACGAAGTAGACGACGCCATGAGTAAGAGAGGACTAAACGATGGAGAATGGAACAACAGAGAGAGATGGAAACGGTTGAGCGAGGGAAGGCAGTGAATACTGTAGAATCCCTAAATATATATATAATATGAGATATGTTCACAAAAAATAAGAGAAATGACCCAATTGGGTCAAAAAAGTCAACAAGGACAAATAAGAGACAAGAAAGGAGTACTTCTAATAGAATTTACCATGTATTTAAGAATGTATATATATATATATATATATATATATATATATATATATATATATATATATAAGGGTCTTGAACTCCTACGTGAAGCATAGAGCTTTAGTGAAAACGCGCCATCGGGTTCTATTTTAGGCCTATTGAGGCCTTCACCTCATTCCAAGACTTTCCTTGATCTCTTATCTCGTCCATTAGGGATCTTCTCCAAGTTTGTACTGGACGGCCTCTTTTTCTTCTTCCTTGAGGATTCCACAGACAGTTTAAACAGTTTACAGCAAGTAATAATCAAAGTAAATGAAGTAAGTGAAATATTTGGACTACAAGTAAACATACCAAAAACTAAATTTATAGTCATCAGCAAAAATAAAATTAGAGACGTACAACTGCTTATCAAGAATACACCAGTGGACCTAGTAAAACACCTATCTTGGGACAATAGTAAACGAACAATGGGATTACTCACAAGAAGTAAAATGTAGAATAGAGAAGGCTAACAATATGGCCAAACTCTTTAAAAGCCACAGCCTTAATCTGAAGATAAAAGTAAGGCTCCTACAATGTTATATCTTCTCGATATTATACTACGGAGTTGAATACTGGACACTCACTGAAGCGATGGAGAAAAAACTTGAAGCCTTCGAGGTGTGGCTATAAAGAAGAATCCTAAGGATATCATGGACGGACAAGATAACCAACGAGACTGTACTATGAAGAATGAAAAAAAAAGCGATGAAGAAAGTGATGTATACGATTAAAAGAAGAAAGTTAGAATATCTCGAACACATAATGAGAAACGGCACTAAATACAGATTACTGAAAATAATCCTTTAAGCCAAAGTATTCGGAAAGCGAGGAATTGGGAGAAGAAGAATATCATGGTTAAAAAACCTGAGAAAATGGTTCTTCACAACAACAACTAATCTATTTAAAGCATCAGTTAATAAATTAATTATAGCCAGAATGATCGCCAATATTTGAAACGAATAGGTACCAAAAGAAGAAGAATAGCAAAGTATGCCGTGTTGATTAGGATGATTCTTTTGCTAAGCTTTGCATCGTCAATGTTATCCTTTGTGATGTTGAACTTTCTGAACCTTTCTGAAACTTTCTGAATCTGTGAGTATTTACCCTAAGGCTCTTGTTTATTTTTCTTGTTTTTATTTTTTTGTTCTGTATGTTCTGTGTTTAATGCATCACGCCTACTTTTATCGCTTGTTCCTTCACTTCTTTCTTAATATTTTGCCACATGATAACTTTATTCCGAGATATTAAAATTTTATTACTATCATGTGATTCTCAAACAAATTTTGTACCTGGTTCGTTCTCCTAAGACTTATATTTTTTAGTTTTTTTTTGTCAATGCTTTTACGTTAAATTATTATTGAACTGAACTCTAAATACATCATGTGGATGGCAC
Source organism: Diabrotica undecimpunctata (assembly GCF_040954645.1). Lineage (NCBI taxonomy): Eukaryota > Metazoa > Arthropoda > Insecta > Coleoptera > Chrysomelidae > Diabrotica > Diabrotica undecimpunctata. Next base: position 165,486,617 of record NC_092804.1, read on the forward strand.
ATTACCTGTATTTACTTGATTTAGATTTTGCTTGGAACAGTGTGTCTAAATTTCTCGCGTTAAAATTGACATATCTATCAAATCAAATCATATCAAATCTTTTATAAAAGCTGTAATCTGGGAACCACATGTGTGAGAAAATCATAAATTTTCCCCTGAATCGTATATTTTAACCTCATCAGTAAACTCGCAAGAGCTTTTGATTTTTTATTACTTAGAGAAAACTGCGAACTGAGAGTCCGAATGTTTGCACGCATTTTTTTGACTTAGAATCTTTACCCCTTGCGTAGGGGTGGGGAAAAGATGCGTCTATCGATAATAAAATAGTACCGCCACAAAGATCAGAATCTTTCCCTCGGTGTGTCGTTAAGCATATTTCTGCCAGGAATAATAACATTTCCTGAAACGATAATTACAACAAAAGGTAAGTGGTCTTCTTTTTATGCTTATAATTGTGTTGAGTTGTGTCAATTAATTGTTCTTATATTTACACCTATATACGTTTTGATTTTACAGCTTTAATTAAATAATCAACTCTATTTCCTACATAAACAGATTTCGTATAATTTTTGAAGTTATACTTCTATACGCACGGTCGGCGTTGGAAATTTGCACGGGAGTGAATCTGTGAAACCATTACATATGTAAGATAATGAGTAAGAGAGAGACATAAGATATATTTTCTCTCTCTTCCTCTCTCGAGAATAAAAATGTTCCTTTTGTATATATATTTAATATTATAAATATATTATATTATATATAATATATTATGTATAAAATATATATTAATATTATTATTTATGTGATATGTTTTGTATTATTTATTAAATGTTCATAATTATTATTTTAGGCTTTTGTGTTTCAAAATAATCACTGTATGACAGACAACTGTCAATTTTGAAATCCGTTAGTATCATGTCTAATTGGAAAATCTTTTACGTGTTTGGTTCATACGCTGGTGTGCGTGAGTTCGAATCCCAATATGAATTTTCTTTTTTATTTTTGAAATATTTAAAAACCTCACGTTAATGTTATTAAATATATGTAATATACGCAAAAATGCTAAATTTTAAAATAAAATGAAAATTTACAACATAATCCGAGTTGTTGGTTTTTTATTTTTATCTTCGTAAAGTAAGTTATGTATATTGGCAGTTTTAAATACTTATGAATATTGCATTTTAATTTGTAGTGTATTATTATATTGAATTATGTTGCAGTGTATTGTATTGTAATTTTTATATTAATAACAAAATAAACAATGAATGTTACTGCAGAGTATGTGTAAAAAATTTTTTTTGCATTCAACTCCTTTTATACATATATGAAAATAAAACTATATATTTTCATTAAAATATTGATACAATCCTTCATTTACTATACTCCTATTACAGGTCAAATGTTTATATACAGCAAACGATGCACCATATACCTATATACCTACGGCGAACGCGTGTATAGAAGTATAACTTCTACCGGCAGTCCCACTGGACTGCCACACCCGTTTTTTTTTATTACTGGTTTTATTATCTATTTCAATATTAGATGAATTATTAGACTTCCATTCCATTTTCATTTGTATGTTTTCTATCAATTTCAGTAAATCTAACGGTAGTTGTCTGTGGTATAGTGGATGTAATGAGTAATTATATTTGTCTTGCTCGCTGTTCTAATCTGGACTAAAGTCTTTTCATCGTCTAGTGGTTATATATCGCTATTCTGTTAAATTGTTACTTTCTGGAAAGATGGCGGTCTATTTGTATATCCCTTCAACTATATTCAACTACATTGTTTCTAAAACTAACTTGTGATAACTGTGTAGAAGAAAAAATAGTACGGAAACATAGTTTCCATAGTAGACAGAATAAACATATAGTGGGTAGAAAATGTACTAAAATTTTCACAGAACGATAAAAAAGGAACAATAATTTTTTATTTACACAGATCTTATTAATAATAGGTTTGTAATTAAATAAAAAAAAATGATCAGTTCGGTTCTGGTGGAAAAAGGTACTCGAAAAGCATTAGAGGCTCTAACGACTTTTATTGCTCATTTGTTTTTCGCGTTTGCCATTCCGTCTCTCTTTTAAGTCGACCCAAAACACTCTCAGCCAAGAAATTCCTCGAGATAACTCACAACTCCCGCTTCATTTTTCTGAAGTGCTTAGCCCGATCATAAATACCATAACTAGTTTAGTCAGCGGCGTAGGAAAGCCTTGATCGGCATTTTGTTTGTATATCTTGCAAAAAGTTAAAAATATAAAAATACTCGCATGAAAAACGGACGTACCATTATATATATATATATATATATATATATATATATATATATATATATATATATATATATATATATATATATATATATATAGTTTCAGTAGTTTTCCGGGTTTGACTCCGCGTTAAATATTTTTGGTTTTTAGAAAAACCATTGTTTTGACGACGTTTCGACAAAGTCACACTTGCCATTGTCAAGTCAGATTCTCTTGACAATGGCAAGTGTGACCTTGCCGAAACGTCGTCAAAACAATGGTTTTTCTAAAAACCAAAAATATTTAACGCGGAGTCAAACCCGGAAAACTACTGAAACCACATATAGCTCCCGCGGAAATTTCAAATTCAATATATATATATATATATATATATATATATATATATATATATATATATATATATATATATATAATAAAGTTATATATATATATATATATAAGATCTAAACTCAAACTATATATATATATATATATATATATATATATATATATATATATATATATATATATATAAACTATATATATATATATATATATATATATATATATATATATATATATATATAGTTTGAGTTTAGATCTTGAACCTTAATATATATTTTTTTAGTTAATTTTCTTGGGCTTAGGTTCATAAAAAAAATTTTGATTTGATACTAAGACATTTTCATATATTTTTTCGACGTTTCGGCAGGAAATCCATGCCTTTTTCAAGAAGTCATGTTGACTAAAAAAACATTTTATGACAGACATAATACGGTTTAAAAGTTAAACTTTTGACTTACCAAGCATGTAAAAATTCGGTACTAACAAGTAGACGTCACAATTAAAATAATATTAAAAACATAGGACACACCCACTAAGTCACATGTAAATGTATTTTAAATCTAATGTGTTGTTTATTGATGTTAGTTTATCGTTTAAACAATCAGTTATTTTAACATCATAGGCGTTCTGAGATTCTTTAGAGAGAAAGAAGTGCTAGAACATCAAGGCTGGAAAGGAAGACCAACGAATCTATAAGAAATAACATGAATGCTACAGAAACGGTTATTGACAGAATAGAAAGAAGAGGTTTAGAATGGTTTGGACACCTTGTAACGTGCTGAGTTCCTCTGCACCGTCCAAGTGGGCCGAATAAATACTTCGGCTGGGTACAAGTAATTATAAAGTATAATTACTTCGGATTATCCTTCGACTTTGGTGTATTTCCATTAAGCGCTGGTTCTTTTGTTTTTTATGGATTTAAATAAACTATTCTTACTCAGTAGAAATGTATTTCAATTATAAATAGTATACCTTTTAACTTGGTTGATAGACAATACAATAATTACTATTTATTTGCTCGTTGCTTGTATAAGAAATATTATCACTTACATTTGTTATTGTTAACACGTGATCGGATGATTCACCATGCGGCAGTTGAACTTAAGACCGATGTGTCTTCTCGGATAGTTAAACGTAAAAGAGAGAGAGTTCTATGCAATCTTTCGTATCGTCAAATTTTGGTCTGTACCAAAGCCAGTTTGGATCAAATCCGAACACACCTATTGAGAATGCCTGGCGAACGTTGGCCCCAACAGCTTCACAGATGGAAGCCCCCTGGAAGATGAAAAAGAGGTAGACTTCGACGCTCATGGAATGAAGGATGGAATCGAGAGTTTTGGAGGAGGAGCATGCCTTGGAGCGGGAGGATTGACGGAGGAGAACAGGAATACGGCGACAGCCGTCTCCAAAATGTATTGTATTTACAAATTGGATCCTCTAATATATATACATATATATATATATATATATATATATATATATATATATATATATATATATATATATATATATATATATATATATATATATATATATATATATATAGTAAACTCTTAAATATTGGGGAAATCTGCAAGAAAGACTCTAATGTGTATCAATTGTTTCGCCGAACGTTTTCGCCAAAGAGAATTAATTTGGCTTCTTCAGGGCTGAAAGAGAATAAATTATAATTAGCTACCATATATTATATATATATATATATATATATATATATATATATATATATATATATATATATATATATATATATATTTATATATATATATATACAACAACAACTTTAAGAAAGCTTAACAATACTAGCTTAATATCTGGGAACAAATTAAATCAAGAATGTGATAAGCATGGAAACTATTTATCATAACGGTATTTTGTAACAGGAACATCACAATGGGCTTAAAACTCTCCATTTTATTGTACCGAATGAAAACTATATATATATATATATATATATATATATATACATATATATATATATATATATATATATATATATATATATATATATATATATATATATATATAGTTTTCATTCGGTACAATAAAATGGAGAGTTTTAAGCCCATTGTGATGTTCCTGTTACAAAATACCGTTATGATAAATAGTTTCCATGCTTATCACATTCTTGATTTAATTTGTTCCCAGATATTAAGCTAGTATTGTTAAGCTTTCTTAAAGTTGTTGTTTCATTCTCCTTTTCTTCTTCTTTATAAGCAATTATTCTTGTTTATTGGTGGATTAATATTTCTATGCAAGGTTGTTACTCCATTTTATGCTTGATCGTAGATACTTCTTCTAGCGATTGGTGATTATATCTTGCTATTTTGGCCACATGGATCGCCCCCATTCTGCTTATTATTTTTCTTGTTTATTCTTAACTGGTTTGACAAATGAAGCAGACGTAGACCACCAACACGTTAAAGCAACCATATAAAAATGTGAAAGGACACTGGATTAGAACAGCTTAAGGGAAAGTCCAGTGGAGCAGTTTATTGCAGGCCTATGTCTGGCAGTGGACTCAATATCAGCCTCAAAAATGATTTCTTGTTATTAATAGTGTGTTGTTTCTGTCAGTTTTATTTTTTATGCTGCCCTATCTTATTTATCTAAGCCTCAGCATAGGACTAAAATAGAATTAATATAATGCTCATATATTACAAAAACTTTTGCCTTTTTTGTAGCTTTTTGTCCAATCATACTCCTTGCCTACTAAATTGACTTATTAGTCTCATCCATTCATCCGTTTTTGTTACTCTTTTTTCCCAACCATCAATTCCTTCTTTTCTGAGATCTTCCTGTACGCTGTCAAACCATTTTTTCGGGTCTTTCGTTCTTCTTGACGTTTCTCTTTTATAACAACCTTCATATACGTAAAATAGACCAATCTCTTGAAATTATATTTCCTTGGTTCAGTAGATGTGAAACTCTTCATTTTGCTTTGCATTTTCGGGTTTCATGTACTTTATCTTTTCCTTCTTTATTCCTTAATCAAAATATTTTTTTTTTTTTTTTAGCCCTTTTTTCTATCCGAATTGTCGAATAAAGGCCTCTCCCATTTCTCGCCATTCATCCCTGTTGTGTGCTAGGCGTTTCCACATTGGTCCTGCGACTCTTTTGATATCGTCACTCCAGCGCATTTGAGGTCGTCCTCTTGGTCTCTTCGCATCGTACGGTCGCCAGTTTCCGACTTCTTTGTTCCATCTACCATCTTCGAGACGTTCGTTGTGTCCAGCCCATTTCCATTTTAATTTAGCTGCTTGTTTCGCGGCGTCCTTTATTTTTGTTTTGTTCCGGATTGCTTCGTTTGTTTGCCGATCTATTAGTGAGATACCAAGCATCTGTCGTTCCATGGCTCGCTGAGTTTTTCGAATCTTGTCCATGTTCTTTTTTGTGAATGTCCAGGTTTGAGCTCCGTAAGTGAGAACGGGAAGGATACAAGAATCGAACACTTTGGTTCGAAGGTTTTGGGGTATCTTTTTGTCTTTCAGTACGTATGAGAGTTTTCCAAATGCGGCCCATCCCATTCTTACTCGTCTGCTTATTTCGGTAGTTTGGTTTTCTTTGTTTGCCTTGATATTCTGACCCAGATATATGTATTCTTCTACATGTTCCACTTTTGTTCCTTGGATGGTTATCGTCGGTTGATCATCTTTATTCGACATTAGCTTAGTTTTACTCAGATTCATTTTCAGTCCTTTTTTTATGGATTCCGTATGAAGCTCATTGATCATCGTCTTTAGTTCTTTCCAGTTGTCGGCTATTAGTACTACGTCATCTGCATATCTTAGATGGTTTAAATACTTTCCGTTTATCGACAGTCCCTTCGTTTCCCAATTTAGTGATTTAAAGATATCTTCAAGTGCGGCAGTAAATAGTTTTGGAGATATGGTGTCTCCCTGTCTTACTCCTCGGTTGATTTCTATTGGCCTCGTTTTCATTCCGTTATCCATCCTGACTACCATTTCAGCGTGTTGGTATATATTATGTATTAATATCCTATATCTAGAATCTATTCTGCTGTTGACCAGTGCTTCCTCAATAGCCCATAATTCTATGCTGTCAAAAGCTTTCTCGTAGTCTATAAATGCTAAACAGATTGGTAAATTGTATTCGTTAACTTTTTCTATTAGGACCTTTAGTGTGTGAAGATGGTCACATGTACTACACCCTTTTCTAAATCCGGCTTGCTCTACTGGTTGATATACATCGAACTTTGTTGTCAATCTATTTGTAATTATTTTTGTGAATGTTTTATAAAGTTGTGATAGTAGTGATATTGGACGATAATTTTTCAGATCTGTATTGTCCCCTTTTTTGTGTATTAATATTGTGTTAGCAGTATTCCATTCCCTTGGTATGTTTCCTTCAAATAGGCATTTATTAAAAAGTATTTTTAGGTACCTGATGACTTCTTCTCCTCCTTCTTTCAACATTTCTGCCAGAATTCCATCACTACCCGGTGCTTTATTTCTTTTCAATTCTTTAATTGCATTTTCTATTTCTACTTCGCTTATTTCGGGCATTACTTCAGAATTTACGTTTGTTATTTGTCTTTTCAGATTTTGCTTTGAAGAGTCGGGGGGGTCGTTTCTTGAGCGGTATAACTCAGTATAGAAGTTTTCAACTATGTTTGATATCTGAGCTTTGCTTGTTTCTAGTTGGCCTTGTTGATTTTTCATAGTTATAATATTTTTCTTTCCTAATTTCGGTTTGGTATATTTCAGACTTTGATTTTTCTCTATCACTCTTTCTACATGTTCTTGTTGATGTTTTTTAATATCGTCTTTTATCTGTTTTCGTATGGCTCGATTAAGTTCTTTGTATTCTGTGGTATTTCTTTTATTTAGTGACAGGAGCTCTTTTCGTTGTTTCAGCATATTCTTCGATTCTGCACTTATTTTGGATTTTTTGTTGTTATGGCGGGTTGCTACTTCTGAGCTAGCATTCAATAGTTCTTTTGTTATAACTGAGTTAATTTTATTAACGCTGAGTTGTTCTAGATTCAGTGCTTGGGCGGTTTTTAATTTAATAATATCAAAATATTTTGCAATTTCTAATTATTGTTCTCAATTCTAAATAAAAACATCATGGATAACCAATTTTTTTGTCTAAGACCTCTCTTTACTTAAAACTCAGCCAATGAGAATCCTTTTTTCATATTACATGATTTCGTGTGCTATTTAAGTCACTGTTAATAACCTAACCAGTATGCCCAAGTACTTCATACACTTTATTTGTATGCAGTACTTAGAAATATTCATACCAGTATTTCTAAATTTTAAATCCCCATTTTCCCAGATCCCTTATACCAAAGATGCAAATAATCTGCGACACTGCTGTAATTTTTATTTTTATCGCCATTTTCCAAATTAGCCATACTTGATGGTAGTTTACGCAGAAATCAAATTGCTTCTAAAAGCCCGAAGACCTGATCCAAAAGGATTCTAAAAGTTTTTTTTACTTTTTTTGAATTTTAGATTTTTCGCTCGTAGGGCTCTGAAATCTGGTTATGGAGATTTTTAGAGAATATTGGAAAAAGGATCTAATTATCGGTCTAGACATTAGAAAAAAACTCAGTAAATGTTTTAAGGGCTGTTAAAATATTGAAAAAAAGTAACGAGAGCCGAATAGTTAAAAATTACTTAAAATTCGTTTAATGGAAGATGCTTAATTAATCAAGTATGAACTAATTTGCAAGTTTAATCAAATAAATGAGTTGGAACACTGTAAAATTCAAACAAAATTTAAGTTGGCAGGTCTGTTTTCAATATATATATATATATATATATATATATATATATATATATATATATTATAGAGCTAGTCTCTTAAATGTTCAGATAGTTCCAAATAGAAAACTTACTAAAAAACCTAGCAAAATTAAACAACCGATGAATCATGTCCAAAAAATTTTCTGTGTAGAAAGAAATTGGTTATTTAAATGCAAAATCTACCAATACTAACACTTTTTATACCCACGTACTTTTACAAGAACAAGTAAACAATATCTTATCAGAATTTCGTAGAGTACTTCAGAATAATGGACTTAATATTCATTACATGTTTTTTGTTCGGCATAGAGACCCGCCCGATGCTCATAAATATTTCCTCGATAAAAGTTAATGGTTATGGGCACCTTCAAAATCATATTTTAAGTTACGTTATTTTTATCAGGCACTAGAAAACCAGGTAATTACGATAAAGGTAACAAGATTTGTGAAATTAACCATATACAGGGTCCTCAGAGATTTTAGTTACACATTTTCAAATAAAAACAAATTTTGTGTTTAGACTAAACTTAGAATGAGTTGTGTTGGATGACTAGAATAGACATACATAAAACAAAAATATTACTTTCTCTATTACACAAAAAAGTTTTTTTAATTTTGATAAAGACCAATCCGCTATACAAAAATGTTAATTATGTCAGCTTAGATATATAATATAAATTTACTCCTTAATGCATTGAAGGTATATACAAAAAAATAAGTACATAAATAATAATTGGGGTCGGAAGAATGCAAATGAGAGCAAAGGATAAATAAATTTAAGTCAAAGTAGAGTCTCATCAGGTGTGCTATGCAGGCAATCACGAAAACGATCATCATAGCAATATAGGCACTATTGTTAGCGAAAAGGTAAAGACTCGACCAAAGTTTCTGCTCCAGTGTCGATGATTATTTCTGAAAGGACACTATATATATAGCAGATTCCACTTTAGTAGTAGATCCTCCTTTAAATTAGTAAATTTACTAATGTTTCTATTTTGAGAACGATTTCCAAAGTATAAATTGAAACGTCAATAAACATACTTTAACCTTTAATTGTGGCTTATTCCCATTTAAATAGTAATTACAGATTCCTTGGTTTTAACATTTTTTATACCGGAGCAGTTCACTCATAGTTGACGCAAATAAAATATCTCTTGTATCGGTATATAGGGCAGAGGAAGATTTTGCATAAAACTGAACGTGAGAACAACTGCGTCCTCTCGATTTTCACAAATATCTCTCACAAATTTATCTTGTTGTGAAATTTCTTGGACCTTCTTTCATGAACCGCTAGTTCAGCTTCTGCGGTACCTTTGGCATGTGCTCCTGTGCCCCCATTGTAACCAATTCTTTGCACTTAATACAGGTATCAACTTAAGGTCTACCAAAATGCAAAGAAAACTGTTCTTTAAAATATTTTGCGTAGTATTTATACTTAACATCCACATTTGGATGTTTTTCTTTAAAAAGACTATGCATGGTTTTGGCATCTAGGCGTGCATCAAGGTATTCCATTTTTTTACTTGCATAGTGTGTCTGTTTTCTGAGAAATTACAACATATGATCATAAATGACCTTATGAACTTCAGGGGATTTGGTATTCTATTTCGGGTGTTGTCCTCGCCTAATACGGGAGGTCAAAGACTTAAGAAGCAAGCTGCAAATTCTTCTAACACGACCTTCTGATATCCCATATATCGAAGTAAAAGCCTTTTTACAGACCTTTTCGTACTTTTTTCGATTTGGAACATGATAGGTGAATTGAAATTATTTTAACACTGCTCCTTCTTTTCGGGTATGGAGTCTCTGAACAGGTACCTTTTCGATATTTTGCTACAAGAATATTGAAATCTTTCTCATTTTTAATGGAAAAGTTGTTTGGTGTGTCAACACAAAAAGCCAATTCTTCTTCAGAACATTTTTGGAAACATTTTGCTCTGCATCTAAAAAGAAAAGAGATTTTTAAGAAATGGTAAAATTTCTAGCACACTAGAACATAAAATAAGTTAGTATCTAATAAATTTCTCTATAGTGATATATTCTTTTTGATGTGCATATCCGTTACGAATGTTGGCGATCATCATGGCAATCTTTATCTTATTTGCAGCAGCGCGGAAAAGCTGCACAGAAGTTTTATTGAACCAGATTCTGAGTTCATCATAATATTTCCGAAGAACTGTAACTTTCGAGATTTGATGGTGGTCAGTACCTCTCGGTTCTTATTCATTCTTCTGAGGACCTCCTTATTTGTGACTCGGTCAGTCCACGGGATCTTAAGCATTCTTCCATATAGCCACATCTCAAATACATCCAGTTTTCTGCACATATCTTCGTTCAAGGTTCACGATTCAACACCATAAAAAAGGACAGAGAAGACGTAGCATCGCAGCATTCTTACTTTTATTTCAAGAGAGAGGTTGAAGAAGGCCCCCATCCGATTGAAGGTGGATCTAGCTTTATCTAGTGTTATATGTTTATGGTATTAGTCTATGGTAACCTCTTGTTAATATTACAAAAAACGGCGATTTTTATCCTTGCAACAATTGTTCATTGAACTGACATTAAGTTTATATTTTTAAAATTGCAAACCAAGAACCTTAACGACAATATTACATTACTGTAGTTTATTTATTTATTACGGAAAAAATATGGTTTTATGAATGAAATATTAAACTATGTTATGAAAACTATAAAAATTTGCATATTGCTGACACAAACGGTAATGAACAAACCTCTGTAAACCTACATAACAGCATTATTTATTACTTACTTGCATTTAGGTCCTGTAGCTCTAGCCGGTACTATATTTCCTTTATAGTTAGTGTGTTGTAAACCTTTAACTTTGGCATTACGTATAACATTCCTTCTGTATTTATCTGGATTGGGTTTTCTCTTTTTTAAGGGTAAATGTTCATGTACACTATCGTCAGATGAAGTAGGCATATTATTTTTTTGTTTAAAAATAACAAAAACCCAATAAACTTAAATTAATCTTTGTCAAGTACTTAACCTCACAACACAACACATTAATGAAAACTGAAATAAAAACATGGTAACATAAACGACTCAACAATCATACGATCTCGGCTACCAACCAAATTCTTAGAAATTATGTTTACAAATTTACAGACATTCAATTTTAGTATTTCGACAGATTATGTACGGACTGGTGTCCTTTTTGCACACAACGTGAGTTTATCTTAGAGGAGTCCATTCCGCACAAAAAGTTAGTTTCTGAAAATTGTGGACTTATGCACTTTTTGAAATGACCGATTCAGTTAAATGATGTAAAACTGCGTGATTATTTTGTACAATTTCGTTATGAATATTAGCATTTTCACTTTAGGCATTATCTAATGAAGCATAGACATTTTGTAATTCCTTTAAATCATCGTTACCAGATTCACACCACAGATTTTGATGTTTGCCCCTATTAGTCGAAAATAAGATATAAAGCTGACAGAAAACTTTCTTTTTTACTTCACTTCCCATAAGTCATGTACCAATTATCCGAAAAAAATATATTACTTCCCTACCCCCCGCGCTAATATTTATAAGCCAGGATATTTTAGGCAAAGGACGCCCATATTTTTAATATCAATTTGTTCTTCATACGGAATAGACAAAAACTCATTTTGAAAAAAAAATTACAATATCAGATTTATCAGTACCTACAGTTTCTCCTATAGCTTGCATTTTTTAGAATAATTTACCTGAATTTGTTAACACTTTAATTTTAAAATGGAAACAACTTCAAATATATTAAAAAACCCTTTAACTATTTACGGCAGCGATAACTTATCACAGTATTATTTAAAACAATCAAAACAAAACGAATCGATCGATACAATACCAGGAGATCCAGCCAGTGCACTATCACCTCACTATTTAAGTACTTAACCCGAAATAACATTTCATCCCGTGCCTGCAAGGCACGTAAAACTTTACATCCAATTCAAATGAAGCATCGGCAGATTCAAATTTGCCGTACCTACCATTTAAATGCGTACGAAGAGAAATGTATGTTTGGTTGCTTCTCCTTCTTCTTATGGTGCCTATCCGTTACGGATGTTGGACACTAACATGGCTATTCTGACTTTGTTAACTGCTGCCCTGAAAAGTCCGGTAGTGGTTAAGTTAAACCATTTTCACAGGTTACGCAGCTAGGATATTTTTCTTCGTCCTGGACCTCTTTTTTCATGTACTTTACCTTGAAGTATGGTCCGAAGTAGGTTGTATCGTTGTTCATTGCGCATTATATCTTCCAGGTATTCTAGTTTGCGACGTTTTATGGTTATGACTAGTTCGCGCTCTTTACCCATTCTATGTAGTACGTCTTCGTTGGTAACTCTGTATATCCAAGAAATCCTCAACATGCGTCTATAGCACCACATCTCAAATGCTTCGAGTCTCTTCAGTGATGCTTCAGTTAAGGTCCATGACTCCACGCCATATAAAAGAACGGAGAATACGTAGCATTTTAGTAAACGAACTTTTATTTCCAATTTTACATCGTGGCTGTTAAAGATTTTTTTCATTTTGACGAAAGCTGGTCTTGCCTTCTCGATATTTATCTTAATTTCCGTCGATTGGTCCCACTGTTCATTTAAGTTTGCACCCAGATAACAAAAGTTGGTGATTTGTGTTATAGGTTGTTGTTTAACTAGTAATTGACCAGGTGGTATCCTATTTTTGCTTATAACCATGGATTTGGTTTTTTTGATGTTAAAATCAAGCCCAAACCTGCTACTTACTTCTGCCACTCTGAAGACAAGTGTCTGCAGACCTTTAAGACTGTCTACAAAAATGACTGTATCATCAGCGTATCTTATGTTGTTCAATCGTTCTCCGTTTATAAATATTCCCTCGTCTATGTCCGTTAGCGCTAGGTTCATAATGTGCTCTGAATATGTATTGAACAATAATGGGGACAATATACATCCCTGTCGCACACCTCTTTTTATCTTTATGTCGTCTGTTAACTGATCCCCAACTCTAACAGCTGCAGTTTGTTCGTAATAGATATTGTTTATTATACGGCGATCTCTGCTGTCTAGACCAATTGAATTTAATATTTTCATCAGTTCTTCATGTTTTATTCTATCAAACGCTTTCTGGTAATCAACAAAACAGACATATATATCACAATTCACGTCTCTACATCTTTGAAAGAGAACTTGTATTGCGAAAAGTGCCTCTCGAGTACACAATGCATCCCTGAAGCCGAATTGTGTGTTTGTCATGTGTTCTTCACACTTTTTATATATTCTTTTATTTATAATTTTTAAAAAAGTGTTCAGGAGATGGTTTGGTTGTTTATCGACTAATATTCCGTCGATTTTTACATGTAAATGTCAAGCTTGGCATCGGCTTGTCGAGTCACAGTCAAATGCATGACTTGGATCTAGGATCATTAATTTGAACAGTGTCTTGATGCTCAGGGATCACTTAAGGCTCGGATTGGTCGAATTCTTTCAAAAACCGTGAATAAAATTTAGTCTATATTACCTCCCAGATATTTTTTTTATTTCACAGAAACAAATGATATCAAGTTATTACCTGCAATAATTAATTATTGAAATACTAATCATATTAAATATTAAAAATGTATCCCCGTATTCCACCACTGGAAGACAAGTACTTTATGTGCATACATATGGGGTTTACCCAATATACACGATAAACCCCATAAAATATGGCATATACTATACTATTTGATATTAAAAATAATTGTTTCAAACAACATTTCTTTTTTGGAAAAAACTTAGTACTCGTACTATAATATTTAACTTTAATTTTCCTGTGTAACAGTAATCAGCCAACTTTGCATAATATTGCACTAAAACAGATATAAAAGTTTTATGAACAGTATTAAAATTTTAATGGCCTGATATTGGTTTCATTAAAGAAAACGAAAATTAAATGATAATATTTAAACTGAGATCTTTCATTTCTGCTTTTAAACATTCTAAATGGATTTTACGAAATATTAGAGGCTCTTTTATCTTAACGACAAGTTTGAAAGTAATCAAATTATCTCGAAAGCTTTAACGAAACTGTAGAATTAATTAGAGAAATCGGAGACGACAATATTATTGAAATTATGAAGTAATTTAAAAAGGAAACAAAAATACTCGAGCTTAATAAACAGTCAAGCTGAGTTTGTGTACTCTAGTTGCATATTTACTGCTCCCGTAATTTGAGTTTTATTTCTGACTTAATTAATCTTATTAATTATCTTATTAACGAATAATAAAGGTCATGCAGTATCCCTAGAAGACGAAGTAATGGAGGAATGGGAAAACTACATTAAAGCATTATTTAAGGATGATCGAGGATCACTACCTAACTTAAGTGCAAATACAGGACCATCAATCTTAAAAGCTGAAGTGGAAAAAGCCATACACCAAGCCAAAAACAACAAAGCCAGTGGACCAGATCAAATATATAGCGAATGGCTAAAATTACTCTCAAATGGCAATATAAAAGAACTCACTGTATTTTTCAATCAAATATATGATACCAGTGAAATTCCATCGGACTGGTTAAAATCGATCTTTATTCCTCTACCTAAGAAACCAAACGTTAAGAAATGTAGTGATTGTAGACTCTAGTGATTAGTTTAATGAGCCATGCCGTTAAAATACTGTTGCATATTCTTCCAAACCGAATTAACAACAAGTGCGAAGAAATAATTGTTCAAGAGCAGTTCGGGTTCCGGAGATGCCTTGGAACTAGAGAAGCACTATTTTCTATGCAAACACTCCTTCAACGATGTTGGGAGGTAAGAAAACCCGTATATATGTGCTTCATTGATTTTGAAAAGGTATTTGATCGCGTTCAGCATACCAGACTAATTACCGCCTTGCAGAGCATTAAACTAGATGAGAGAGACATCAAACTTATTGCCAAACTTTACTGGAACCAAACAGCCATTATTAATACCAACAACAGAGAATCAAAGCCAATCAGTATTGAACGAGGCGTAAGACAGGGCTGTGTACTGTCTCCCACCCCTTTTTAACGTGTATTCTGAGAATCTATTTAGGGAAGCTTTAAAAGATCAAAAAGGAATTATCATAGGAGGAAAAATAATTAACAATATACGGTACGCCGACGATACTGTGATTCTAGCTGAAAACATCGACGATCTGCAGGAGCTAATCAATAGAGTTTACATGGAATGCACAAATTAGGGACTGTCGATAAATATCGATAAAACTGAATACATGGTGACCAGTAAAGTGGATATCGGCGCAACCCAACTGATATTAAACCAACAACCGCTGCAGAGAGTTCAGAGATTCAAATACCTTGGATGTTGGATTACCCAAAATCTGGATCCATCCTTCGAAATTCGATGTAGAATTGAACAGGCAAGAAACTCATTTCAAAAATTCAAGCCTCTATTATCCAATAACTCATTAAATTTGGAAATCCGTGAAAAGTTTACAAGATGTTACGTGTGGTCTGTAGTTTTGTATGGATGTGAAACTTGGACTTTAAACGCCGATATCATGAATAAAATCAAGGCGTTTGAGATGTGGTTGTATCGAAGGATACTAAAAATTCCATGTACTAGCAGAACCAGAAACGAAGAAGTTCTTCGAAGAATGGGACATCAACAAACTCTATTAAATATTATTAAGAGGCGTAAACTAGAATATCTTGGACATATAATCAGAGGATCAAGATATGAGTTCCTTCGGCTAATTCTCAACGGTAAAATCGAAGGAAAGAAATGGATAGGACGGAAGCGTCCTACGTTGCACGTAGCGCAAGACCGAGATCAGTATAAAAATATTATAAGCATGGTAGTCGCCGACGTTCCGTAGGGATATGGCACTCCAAGAAGAAGAATCTTATTAAAAACTAAACAGGATAAGAAAATATTAAAAAATAAATTAGATTAGAGACATACATACGATCTTCTTCACTAGTGGAATAATGATTTGTTTATTTTGTCTTTACAAGGATACTAGCGGACCAACTCGACATCGAGTTTTGATGTAAGTTTTGCTGATATTTAAGAGGGGCGGAGTCTAACGATCCATCGTTTCCGTCGCCTGGTGTAAATGTTCCAAAAATCCTAAAAATAAACTGTATCGACGCCAATTTTTTTAAATTGAAAATCGATACAGTAGTTTTTTTAGGATTTTTAGGAAGATTTACATTAGAAAACGGAAACAATATGATTGTTAGACTCCGCCCCTCTTAAATAAAAAACGGAAGTAAAACCAGAAGTAACTTTTTTTGCATATTTTAGATTGTAAAATGCCACATTTAAGAAATAGAAGTCGGTTTGAGAACTCTAACTAACTAACTAACTAAATTTATATTTAAATATTATTTAAATTTAAAAAATACAGAAAAGAGTATGATGCTCCGCGCTAGTCTACACTACCGCCTACTGTTCCACTTTTTTGAGAATACGCCACAATTTTACTTTATAATAAGTTTATTTTTTATTTATTTATTTAAAATAAACCTAATTTAAAGTAAAATTGTGGCTTATTCCCAACAAAATTAATAATATATTTCTAACTAATAAATTAAAAACAAAGTAATGCTTACCTCAATATTTAATTCTTCAAGTATTAAACTCAAAACGTAGTCTAAATCTCTAAATATCAATCACAACATCTCACACACGCTGCACTTGTTGGAAACAGAATACTTTCTAACTAAACATAAAAATAAAAAAATACCAACTCATCAGATAGTGTAAAACAGACCCCATAAATTAAAATCGGAGACAGGAGGATCCCGAATTTTGAGTCTTCATTAGCGTTATTCCTTAAGTGGAAACACTTGTTGGTGCATTCCAGCATTCGAGAATTGACGCGTTGTTGCATTGTGTATAATATTGAATGAGAAATGGATTTTAATATATTTATATATATTATACCGCTAGCGGACCAACTCGACATCGAGTTTTGATGTAAGTTTTGCTGATATTTAAGAGGGTCGGAGTCTAACGATCCATCGTTTCCGTCGCCTGGTGTAAATGTTCCAAAAATCCTAAAAATAAACTTATACTAAAAATTCCTATACTTTACTATAGGAAAAATTCATTTTATGGCCACCATTTTTAAACCGGTTCAATTTTGTTAAATTTTAAACCTTAGGGGGAATCTGCTCAACAATCTGTTTAATTATTCGAAAAAATTATTCTCCTATCTATCACCGTTTAGGAAGAGTATTGCGCACAAGAAAAGGGCTTAGCCTTTTAGTATATAAGATTCTATATTCATTATTATGTTTACTGTGAATATGTACATAAAGAGACACACATACAGTTAAATCCATGGTTCTTTACCCGTGCGTCATTAATACCTAACGAGATAAAACACATACTTTTTATCTAGCATCATTGTCTTCCATGTATGAAACTAAAGACAAACCAGCTACCGCCTGTTATTAAGTAAAGACACATGTTATTTTTATGAACGCTTTAAACTTAGTACATCAAAAAGAGATATTAGCATCTTTTCTTATAAACATAATTATTAAAAAAATATTCATATTTTGTCAATTTTTAAGTTATCGCAAAAGCTATTAGCTTTTTTTTTAGTCTATCAAAAAATTTCTAAAACAATATCTACACAATTTACGAACTCTCTCTAAAATACCATAGGTGCGTAACAATCAATCATTTTTGTACTTTCAAGGCACAATCTTTTGAAAACTAAATTAATGACAAAAGTTTAGCTACTTTTTCTCCAGCCAGACGTTTATTGGATCCTTTTAAAGAACACTTTATCCCAGCATGTACAAAATTTATGAATACACCCTTTTAATGATCCCAAATCCCGGTGTAAAGGGTTTAAGGAGAGATTTTTCTTTCGTCTAGACCGACCATTATGTTTGGTCGCGCGCTTTGACGTAAACTGCTCATTACATGGACCTTCTGAATGGGTTGTGTGACCTACAGAATGCGAATGTAATGGAAAATATTTAGTTATAAATTAAATAATCTCATTGGAACAATTGTAAATTAGATAGAAATTATATATATATATATATATATATATATATATATATATATATATATATATATATATATATATATATATATATGTATAAAAGCTAATCAAAAAAATAATAGCACTAAACAGAATATCACAAGAATGGAGATCAAGCATCTTAATACCTCTCTTTAAAAAAAGGGGGTAAAATCAAAGCAGGAGAATTACATAAGAATTAATTTATTAAACACATTTAAATTAACTAAATTAACAACCAAGGTGATAACAAATAACCAGAATCAAATTATAATACTAGTAGAAGAACAACAAGGTTTTCGTTCATGGTCAAATTAGAGAAGGTTATCCACCTATTGTACGTAAGAAGGATACCTCTAGGAATAATCAAAAAGATTGAAAGTATCTCCAGAATAACACAATAAAAGTAAAAGTAAAAAAAAAACTAACTGACCCAATTAAAGCTGGCATTGGGGCAGGATAGGGGGATTCCCTTAGCCCTCTATTGTTCAACCTGATCGTTGATGAAATAATAAAAAAGAAAGAAGTAAAAAAGGATTCCAAATGGTATAAAAATAACTTTAAATAATCTGGTCTGCAGACCACCCAATACTAATTTCTCAAATGAAGATGATTAACAACTTATGCTATTATTATACCACTTTAATACTTTGACCACGTTTCTATAGATGAGGAATATTAGGTAACGTCTTACTGCACCATAATGGTGTACAGGAGCACCATCTTGTTGAAACGTTATTTCCAAGTTGCCGAATTCATCTGGATTATCCTCCAGAATTTCAAGTATTAACGGTTCAATTGAATTTTGTAAAATCTCCAGATACACTTCACCGGTTAAGTTAGAATTGAGAAAAACAGGCCCAACTATCGGGGGTAATACGCTAAGATTTTGTAGAAAAGTTTCTTTAGTCAAGAGCACCGATAATTTAGGAAAAATTAGGAAAACGGAACACCTCAGGGTCAGTTAATAGCCCAACTCTCTTTCTCGTGGCTATCAACGATATAACTGCTTCCCGTCAGTTAAGGGAAGACTATATACCGATGATTTGGTTCTATTTGCAAAGGGCAAGAATATAACAATGATTCAAAAACAGTTGCAAGAATCCATTTATAAACTAGAGATATGAAAACATAAATGAACCAACAAAAAGAATAATTGAAGAAAAAAAGCAACTATACAGAAAATGGCTGACTACAAACAACGATGAAGTTTATAAAGAATATAGAAAAAAATATAGAGAAGTGAAAAAAGGCAAAATCGGGAAGGATCAGGCAGGCTTTACGGCAGGAAGATCATGCATATACCACATATACACACTGGAACAACTGTTGGAAAAGAAAAAAGCAAAAAATAGAGATATACATTTGGCATTTGTGGACCTGAGAAAGGCGTATGACTCTGTACCAAGGTCAGAACTATGGGAGGCAATGTACAAATTAGAAATACAGACGAAACTCATAGAATCTACAAAAGCTCTATGGTAAAGAAAATACAGTGTCCATTAAAATGGGAACAAGAATCATAGGAGACTTTACCACAACAAAAGGGCTCCTGCAGGGTTGTTCCACATCTCCAACCCTATTCAAAATATACTTAGAGAAAGCCTTGACTACACGGAAAAGAAAATGCGAAGGCATGGGAGTACCGGTACGGAAGGAATATCTATAGACGTTAAGCTTTGCAGACGATCAAGTAGTGATTGCACAAGAGCAAGATGACCTCAGCTACATGATGAAGAAACTACAAGAAGAATATACCAAGGCTGGCCTAGATATTAATCTCGCGAAAACAGAGTACCTATCTACAAGTAAAGAAGACATAGTAGATCTACAGATTGATGACAACATGACAATCAAAGGAAAGGATATATTCAAATACTTGGGTTTTATAATCATGAAAAAGGCAACAACAGAGGAAGAAATTACACAAAGATAAGGACAAACAAGAACAGCAATCCGATTACTTAACTCAGTATGGTGGGATAGACACCTAAATATGAAGACAAAAACACAAATTTATAAAACATTAGTGCGAAGTATTATGATATATGGGGCTAAAAATTTAATCATAAACAAGAAAAACAGCAGTAAGATAGTAGCAACAGAGATGGAATGCCTGCGAAGATGCTGCAGAGTAACAAGAATGGATAGGAGAAGTAATGACGAAATAAAGCAAAGAACATCAATAGAAACAAAAATACTAACATATATAGAACAAAAAAGACTAAAGTAGTATGGACAGCAGATGGATAAAGAGAATAACTGGGGGGAAAATGGTGATCTTAACCGCCTTTTCCTTTCATTTTTTGGTTTTTTACTGACAAGTTGTCACCCAAATTTATCATATTCTTTAAATGTACCGCTCTATTGCACTAGAGGTTAATAATTCGCCGTGCTCTTCTGTCATATTTTGACCTCAAGGCCACTGTCTTTTCACGTTGTTGGCGTGGGTGTTATACCTGTTGCTTTCATTTACCTGCAGCACCTAATAAGCTAAAGACTGGTAACTTCATTTTACTGTTAAATATTATATTTCAATCTTAATCTATTCAATAATGTTACCTAAAGTCAAAATTAAATTTATCTAATAATATACTGTTGGCAGTGCATCTTACGATCTTTTTAGTTCTCTGCATATTAATATTAATGTTTTTTACATAATTTTTTTATATACATGTTCTTTTGCTGTGCTAAGTTTGTTAATTTGTAATCTAGTTTCAATTAATTGTTTATACAACTTGATCTCATAATGTCCATTGTCGTAAGCTTTTTCACATATTTAATATCATTGACTGCTACATGTCTTTTTGAGGTAACACACTTGTAATAACTTTTCTATGGATGTTTGGTTTTTCATTTTGTTCTTTTTAGATGAACTGATGATGCTTTCTGATTAGAAAGTGAAACGTCTTCAATAAATAGATGAAGTAGCCACCTTCTTTGTCTTTTTTCTCCACCTTTTGACCGAAAAAACCCACCACTCTTTGAGTGATCTTTAATTTATATTGGATTGACGGTCGTACTCCTTTTTTCGATATATATATATATATATATATATATATATATATATATATATATATATATATATATATATATATATATATATATATATTTATATATATATATATATATATATATTTATATATATATATATATATATATATATATATATATATCCATTGCAATCAACGTTTCGGCAGGAAACCCTTGCCTTTGTCATGTACATGTATAAGATAAACAGTTATTGTAAAATATGTATACATATGACTTACCAAAACGTAAAACGGGACACAGACATTAATGAACTGACAAATAAAAGTTGATATCTGATATCTCATGGTTTACTGTCATTAGTATATAATTTTTTTTATATGAGCATATCATTGATGTTTTCGAAAGAGGTAAAATGGAGATATGTTATGACTTTAAGAGCTTTTTATGGTGTTATATTTATTATTATTTCAATCAGATTGAAATATATTTTATTTAGGTTTTGCATATCTTTTTTGTCATTTATTGCATTGGTATTTCTTTTTATTTCTATTGATTCGTATATCTCCCTCTTCTTTTTGTTTTGTTCTGTTTTTAAAACTGATGTTTTCAAAATCAAATTTATGCTTCTTCTCAATTTCATGTTTTGTGAGCGCAGTGACGTTGTTTGTTGTCATATTTGTGAGAGCGAATTCTGGATTGAAGCAGTTAACTAGTTTGACCGATATAAACACCTTCACAGTTAATACATGGTATCTCGTAAACAACATGTGATTTTTTAAGTTTTGGAGTTTGTGTTTTTAGTTTTGTGAAATATTTATTTAAAAGGTTGTTGCCTTTGTGGGACACTTTTATATTACGTTTGGCTAAAAGATTTGTTAATTGTTCGGATAAACCTTTTATATATGGAATAGTTGTGTAATCAGTTTTGATGCTGTTGGGTTTGTTGTTAGTTGTGTTGTTATAAAATTTATTAAGTTTTGATTTGAAAATAGTTTCGATTAGGTGTTCGGGATATGCATTCTTTAGAAGGGCATATTTTGCTTTTTTTATTGCAGTTGGTCTGTATTTTGGATCTGTTAGTTGTATAGATTTATCTGCAAGACTTATAATTACGGACTTCTTATGGGAAAATGGATGATGAGAATTGTAGTTAAGATATCGTGAAGACCATGTTTCTTTTGTAAACCACATGATTTTTACTGTATTGTTTATGCGATATAAGGTGATATCAAAACTAATATATATATATATATATATATATATATATATATATAATATATATATATATATATATATATATATATAGACTGAAAAAGCGATAAACGCTTGTCATCAACGCTGATCAAATAGCATACAAAACTCAAATATTTGGGTGTGCAGCGGAAGATAGGACAAAGAAGTACTCTTTTTTTAGTAAACCAAGCTTTCGCAAATCTTTATTTGCATCATCAGGGTGCTACAATAAACAAAATTAGTACAAAATACGGAAAAAGAATTATTTTGCATCTTACACCAATTGAGGTTAGTTGTCGTGATGTTTATCAAATGAAATGAGCAACTCATTTGACCCCTACAAATGATGGCGAAAACTATCCAAAATTGTTTAAAAAAAAATGTTCTTTAACAAATACATATTTAATTAAAACACTTTAAAACACATATACATGAACACTTAAATAAAATTATGTTAAAATAACTACAGAACATGTCATAAAATAAAATTTAGGTTATAAACATTCTTATCAGAAACAAAAGAATTAGTTGTGAATTCGTTACTGCCAACTTAAAACGATAGAACGTTAGATCTTAATGATAACAATGTAAAGGTAATAGTATACCTGATAGACGCTGAACTTCTTGAAACAGAAACGGTAAAAAGACTTATTTTAGAAGAAGTAGGAGAGATATTGTATATCTCATATATAATGAAACTTATATTGTTGATGATGAATTGTCTCTATTAGTAGATTCGTGTTTATCCAAAGTTAACAATATTGAATATAAGTTGCTTAAATTATTGGTATCTGTCTTTTTGTTAATAGTTTCTTTTTCTTGAAAAATGAAAGCCATCTCGAGAAACAATCTTTTTAAATAATTGCTCTCCGTGGATAGGATTTTTACATTTGGAAAATCGAAAGAGTGCCCTGTTGTGTTGGCATGTGTGGCTAGAGAACATCTATCAGGGTGTAACCTAATGTCACTCTTGTGAAGAGTCAAGCGGCTAGAAACTTTTTGGGAGGTGTGACCTATATAAGAACCTTCACAGCCCAAACAATTAATTTTGTAGACAACATCACTTTTATCTAAGTTTGGTACTTTATCTTTCAATGACTTGTACAAAGATCTCACAACTAGAGTGCTTTTATAAGCAATTTTTACATTTGGTAGGTATTGAGAAAAAATTCTGGTCAATTTGGGAGAGACGTCCTTAATAAATGGAAGTGATACAAAAGATATATTAGGAATATTGTTAGTCAGTGAGTGGGAATCAGAGCTAACTTTCATAGCACCTCTATTTTGGGGAGGGTTTACTTGTGTGTTGAGTATAACGGAGAATGTGTTAAAGATGATTTTCTTAAGTAAGGTTTCGGGGTAAGAATTATCTAGGAAAGAAGAATCTCAACATCCTTTTACAGTTGTTCCTAGATAATTCTTACCCCGAATCCTTACTTATGAAAATCATGTTTAACACATCCTCCGTTATACCCAACACACAAGTAAACCCTCCCCAAAATACAGGTGCTATGAAAGTTAGCTCTGATTCTCATTCACTGACTAACAATATTCCTAATATATCTTTTGTATCACTTCCATTTATTAAGGACGTCTCTCCCAAATTGACCAGAATTTTTTTTCAATACCTACCAAATGTAAAAATTGCTTATAAAAGCACTCTAGTTGTGGGATCTTTGTACAAGTCATTGAAAGATAAAGTACCAAACTTAGATAAAAGTGATGTTGTCTACAAAATTAATTGTTTGGGCTGTGAAGGTTCTTATATAGGTCACACCTCCCAAAAAGTTTCTAGCCGCTTGACTCTTCACAAGAGTGACATTAGGTTACACCCTGATAGATGTTCTCTAGCCACACATGCTAACACAACAGGGCACTCTTTCGATTTTCCAAATGTAAAAATCCTATCCACGGAGAGCAATTATTTAAAAAGATTGTTTCTCGAGATGGCTTTCATTTTTCAAGAAAAAGAAACTATTAACAAAAAGACAGATACCAATAATTTAAGCTACTTATATTCATTATTGTTAACTTTGGATAAACACGAATCTACTAATACAGACAATTCATCATCAACAATATAAGTTTCATTATATATGAGATATACAATACCTCTCCTACTTCTTCTAAAATAAGTCTTTTTACCTTTTCTGTTTCAAGAAGTTCAGCATCTATCAGGTATACTATTACCTTTACATTGTTATCATTAAGATCTAACGTTCTATCGTTTTAAGTTGGCAGTAACGAATTCACAACTAATTCTTTTGTTTCTGATAAGAATGTTTATAACCTCAATTTTATTTTATGACATGTTCTGTAATTATTTTAACATAATTTTATTTAAGTGTTCATGTATATGTGTTTTAAAGTGTTTTAAATATGTATTTGTTAAAGAACATTTTTTTTTTAAACAATTTTGGATAGTTTTCGCCATCATTTGTAGGGGTCAAATGAGTTGCTTATTTCATTTGATAAACATCACGACAACTGACCTCAATTGGTGTAAAATGCAAAATAATTCTTTTTCTGTATTTTGTACTAATTTTGTTTATTGTAGCACTCTGATGATGCAAATAAAGATTTGCGAAAGCTTGGTTTACTAAAAAGAGTACTTCTTTGTCCTATCTTCCGGTGCACACCCAAATATTTGAGTTTTGTATATATATATATATATATATATATATATATATATATATATATATATATATATATATATATATATATATATAGACAGTATTTGAATGAATAGACGGTATATCCTGATATTTAGATCCTCCTCAGAAAGTGAATTATTTTATCGATTATTTAAGCCAAACTAATTTACCGCGAGGTAATAATATATTAAATACGT
Source organism: Diabrotica undecimpunctata (assembly GCF_040954645.1). NCBI lineage: Eukaryota > Metazoa > Arthropoda > Insecta > Coleoptera > Chrysomelidae > Diabrotica > Diabrotica undecimpunctata. The sequence goes on from NC_092804.1 coordinate 165,512,067, forward strand.
TCTATCCTTAACCTAGACATATACATTAATTGAAACACATTAAATTAATTAGAACTGTGGAAATTTCTTGTAATATCCCATTCCGACGTATTCCAACATCGCTGCAAATTTCCTTAAACTACTCCACTTCAGTTCGACACATACTCCGACTGTAAGACCATTAACTCTAACACAATTTTCACAACCGTCAAGGAGTATCGAGTAACTTCATCGAGAACTCCAAAGCAACTCCCGTGAAGTTAGTGACGGTTGCAGATCAGAGAGTAATGAAAACTACGGCGTTTATGCTGTACGGTTTATAATGTGGTCCACCGATGACGGGGTAAATCACAACGACTTATCGTAAGTAGTTGCTCGAAATTAGATTAAAATCTCTGCTTTCTTATCATTCCTTCTTATATAGTTCAAATATCTGTTGGTTAAATTAAATTTCAATTTTATCATTATATGTTTCGGAATCAAAATTAAAAAATCAAAAATTTTAAGAAAGATGCTTTTTTAGATGAGAAAACTATGATAACGTTTAATTAAGTAAAAATTCTTTGGTCGCAAGGTAAAAGTTCTTAATTCAGAAATCATCTTTTTAAAAATTACGAGGTTAAAATATTTATACATTTTTCATAATTTTAAAATCGGTATTAAATATAACAGTTTCGTTGCATATCGGTTTTGGTTTCCAAACACCTTCAACTCTATATCAGTGCAAATTATATAGCTTTGGAAAGCAACCCAAGGTTTACTAAACCAACGAAAATACTCCACTGGAATCTGTTGCTACAGCTGAAAATATGGAGATAATTTCACAGACTTCACTAGCGATTACGAAAGAAATACATTGTCCCTTCGCCAAACGAACCATAGAGGAAACATTATCCACATCTCCTTGTTCTTCTTCTTCAAGTGCCCTGTCCGTTGCGAACGTTGGTTATCAGCGTGGTAATTCAGATCTTGTTTGCGGCGCTTCTGAATAGTTCGACCGATGTGAGCCCGAACCACTTCCGCAGATTTTGGAGCCACGAGTGTCTTCTCCTGCCTGGCCCTCGCTTACTGTCTTTTTTCCCCTGGACAATCAATTGCAGTAGACGGTATCTGTCTCAATATGTGGCCTAGATATTCAAGCTTTCTTTGTTTGATTGTGCTCACGATTTCTTTCTCCGTTCCGATTGTTTGGAGTACCTCTATGTTGGTGACATGTTCGGTCCAGGATATACGAAGAATGCGTCGGTACACCCACATTTCGAATGCTTCTAGTTTTCTCGTGAGTGTCTCTGTCAACGTCCAGGCCTCCATACCATATAGTAAGATCGGAAAATGTAGCATTTAACTAGACGTAGTTTTAGGGGAAGAGACAAATCCTTGCTTATGAGGAGCTTTTTCATATTGTTAAATGCTGCTCTAGCTCGTTCTATTCTCGCCTTAATTTCTGTGGCCTGTTCCCATTTTACATTTACTTTAATGATAAGGTACACATAAGATTCTATATGGTCAACTAGTATGTTACTTATCCGTAATTGTCGAGCAGGTTGTTGCTTTTTGCTTATCAACAACCACTTTGTCTTCTTGAAGTTGAGGCTCAGGCCGTATTCCTCACTAACTGAATAAACTCTTTTCACTACCTATTGTAATTCGTCTATGGTACTGGCAAGGATCACCGTATCGTCGGCATATCTTATATTGTTCGTTAACTGCCCTCATTTGCATTTTCCATACATTTGTTAAATATTTCCTCGGTATAAATATTGAATAGTAGTGGGGATAAGATACACCCCTGACGGACACCTCTTTTGATCTGCACCCTTCCAGTGAGTTTGTTGCCAATTTTTGCACTTGCTGTTTGACCCCAGTATAGGGTTGCCACAATTCAAATGTCCTAATACCTGTTTTTCGCAGAATGTCCATCAATTGTTCATGATTGGCATTGTCAAATGCTTTCCTAAAATCCACAAAGCACAAATACACGTCCTTATCAACGTCTCTACACCGATGTATAAGTACCTGGAGAGCGAAAACTGCTTCTCTAGTTCCAAGTGCTTTCCGAAAACCAAACTGCGATCTATCGATATTTGACTCACATTTATCATATATTCTTCTATGAATGATCTTACTGAACGCTTTAGTGACATGATTGATCAAGCTTATAAGCCGGTAGTCATCACAGATCTGGGCATTTGGTTTCTTCGGGATTGTAATAAATGTTGAGTGTAGCCAGTTCTCCGGAATTTTACCGCTATTATATATGTGGTTAAAAAGTACAACTAGATTATCAAGGAACTGTTTGTCTGATTTACATAGGATCTTTACTATTTCGCAAGGTACATTGTCCGGACCTGTTGACTTATTATTTTTTAGTACTGCAATGGCATCTTCTATCTCCGATATAAGGATTGAAGAACCTGTTTCTTCTTCTCCATATAGGTGATCATTAGTCCTGTCAGATCCACATCTCCACCTGTCGAAATTACTGTTGATAATCAAACATTTCTTTTTCCTGCTCAGCCTCATGAAACCAAAACTCAAAAACGTAACAAACCTAAACGCTTATTACCTACCCCCGAATCGCTCGAATCGTTTATAAGTAAACAATCAACTCCATCCGTTTTAAGCTATGACCAATGAATCATGCTTATTGAAGATATTCAAGGCAGATAGTTCCCTATCGAATTTGTTAAGGAACGCACATCTGATTTTCTTAGTCTCATACATTGCTTACTATCTCGTATCAATATATTCAAAACAAAGCTACAAAACATCGTTTTACAAGGCTTAAAACCAAACTGCTACCTTTTATCGAGTAAGACCCTACTTACAGCTAACTCTAGTTTTAGAAAGTGCTGAACTATTCATCGGCAAAACAAAACAAGTAACCAAGAAGATACCAGTACCATGTTGGTCTACAGAGTGCAAAAAGCTATAAGAAATAGTAAATCTGCCTTAAATGTTTCAGAATATTTTCACCTCAGCAAAAAGTAAGAAACAAATACGGAAATACACATATTATGTAGTGACATATGTTACAAATGTTTTTAGTTTGTTTTTATTATTTGGTCTATAATTTACCTCTTATTTTAAATAATTTAAAGTAAAAGGAAAGACTGTCAAGATTTGATTTCACGTATAGTGCGTCTGTGTATCCGCTTATACGTATTTCACCCTAAAAGGGATCTTCGGAGCGGATATTCACAAACGCTCTGAACATGAAAATAATATTTTCTGTCGTAGTATCTATTTTACAAACATTTTAAAATATGTTTTGCCTTACCATTCTTAGAAGGCACATATCAGATGAAATCGTAGGCTTCCACGGCCAGAGTCAGAATTATAGTTTATTCGTCTTCCGGGTTTGGACCGTGTTATTTGTGAGTGACCCAAAAGTGGGTTCATCTCGACGTTTCGCTACAATTGTATGTAGCTTCTTCAGGAGAACAAAAAAGAAAAAGAAAACAAAAGACAGGAAGATGGGTAGTTAGCAACGGTAACTCAGTTACTCAACGCAACCAGAGGCGAATACTAACTACCAAGATGGGCATTTGGTCACAGTAACTCAACTACTTAACGCAGCCAGAGGTCAAAACCAAATGCCAGGACAGGGATTCACGTCCAACAGCTCAGAACACTAACGCGTCGACTCTCGCGTCGACGCGTTCACTCCCCGCCTCTCGACGCGTTAGTGTTCTGAGCTGTTGGACGTGAATCCCTGTCCTGGCATTTGGTTTTCACCTCTGGCTGCGTTAAGTAGTTGAGTTACTGTGACCAAATGCCCATCTTGGTAGTTAGTATTCGCCTCTGGTTGCGTTGAGTTACTGAGTTACCGTTGCTAACTACCCATCATCGTGTCTTTTGTTTTCTTTTTCTTTTTTGTTCTCCTGAAGAAGCTACATACAATTGTAGCGAAACGTCGAGATGAACCCACTTTTGGGTCACTCACAAATGACACGGTCCAAACCCGGAAGACGAATAAACTATAAACCACATATCAGATGTCAGATATGTATAATTGTATAACTGCTACAGATTGTATTAATCAATTTTACGATAAATTGTATGACTGCATTGATCAAGCCATCCCAAAAAAAATTATTAAAAATAGACAAAAACAGAAATATCCAGCTTATTTTAGTATAGACCTTATTAAAAAAATCAGACAGAAAAACAAATTAAGCAAACATATAAAAATAAGGAAAGCTAGTGCCATCGATAACAATAAATTCAAGAGTCTTAGAAATACTATTAAAAAGCAAATCAAAAATGAATTTATGCAGCATCAAAATAATATTGAAGATAACATTTTGCATGACCCAAATAGTTTTTGGACATTCATAAGAAGTAGGAGACAAAACAGCGGTTTTCCTCACGAGATGTCTTTAAATGATCATACATATACAGGCCCTCAGGATATTGCCATGGCTTTCTCTCATCATTTTAGCTCAATTTATCAGTTATCATCCACACATCAGGGTAGTTCACAGGGATCTTTCAACTTTTCAGCTATTAATGAAGAAGATGTGAAGGTTAGTATAACAAAATTAAAGCCAAAAAAGGCCACAGGTAGTGATAATATCCCTGCCTATATCTTTAAAGGATGTTCTGATATATTTCAAAAGCCATTATCACATCTATTTAATCTATCTCTTAAAACTAACACCTTTCCAGACAAACTCAAAGAGGCTACCATTACTCCAGTTTTTAAATCAGGTAATAGAAACAATATAGAAGACTATCGTCCTATAAGTATCCTTAATTCCCTGGCTAAAATATTTGAATCTATTCTCTACATGAATATACTGAAAAATTTTGAAAATGAATTTGCTCCAGAACAACATGGTTTCTTGCTAGTAATCTGTGCATTCTGTCTAATTTTGCTAGTGAGGCAATAAATAATAAACTCCAATTAGATTTAATAATGACTGACTGCTCAAAGGCCTTTGATATGGTTGACCATGGCATTCTTTTATCGAGATTGAATTAGTTTGGTTTTTCGCATGATGCTTGTACATTTATAAAATCGTATGTGGATTCAAGGTTTCAACGAGACAAAATTGGTAGGTGTTTATCAGATAAATTTCAGGCTACATCTGGTGTCCCCCAAGGGAGCAACTTAGGGCCTTTGGTTTTCTTAATTTTTGTCAACTCACTACCACAATCTCTTAAATTTTCTTCTAGTTTGATCTATGCTGATGATTTTAAGCTTTTTAAGACTATACATACTTCAAATGATTGTCAGTTACTACAACAGGACCTGACCTCAGTTGTGGAATGGTTTAGGGACAACAATATGATCTTAAATATTAAGAAGTGTGGAGTCATATCTTTTACTTGCAAAATCGACTACATTCAAAATAATTAGAGAATTGACAATTGTGTAGTATCTAGGAAAACCAAATGTAAAGATCTGGGAATATACTTACAGGCTAACATGAAATTTAATGTACACTATATAAATATTGTTAATAAGGCGTACAAAATATTGGGATTTGTAATAAGAAATTCCAAACACTTTAGTATAAATACAACCATTAGACTATATAACGCTTTAGTCAGACCAAACTTGGAATATGCATCAGTGGTATGGACTCCTGAAGCCAAAGTTCATTAATCATATAGAGAAGGTACAAAAAAGATTTCTAAGGTATTTACACCTTAAGAAATACAATGTGTATACTCACCTTACGCCATCAAAAGAGTTGCTTCAAATATTTGGCTTGCAGTCATTAGAACAAAGAAGAAACATGCATTGTGTTGTGTTTATTCATAATATCATTAACAATGTTAAATATAAGACATGCGGTTTGATCAACTTTATTAGGTTTGATGTGCCAAAGGTCAACCTAAGGCTAAACAGTAATGACCTATTTTCTTGTAGTCCATATAATTCTTGTGCATTAATAAACTATATGCAATATCAGTGTAATGAGTTAATAAAGATCTGTGATATAGACCTCTTTACCTGTAGTGTAAGGGATATTAAAAAATGATATGAATAGATAAGTAATGGACTGAATTTTAAAATTTTATTAACTTGTGTCTTTTTTTAATGTGTTTTACTTTCTGTGTTTTTATTTTGTACTTGTGTGTATATTGTATTATATTGTATTTTTTGTGTGTATATTTTTATACCAAGTAATGAGCACTCTTACATGTAATTACTACCTAGGTGGTGTTTGTAAGTTTTAATAAATAAATAAATAAATAAATATCGAAGCAGAAATCTGAATTTGGTTTCGAAAATCAATTTACGGATTTTATTATCAGATGTCGCTATTGCTTCCAGATCGAAGCCATTTTATAGTTGCTTCTATTATGATAGAAAATATTATTTTCACGTTCAGAGTGTTTGTGAATAGCCGCTCCGAAGATCCCTTTTAGGGTGAAATACGTATAAGCGGATACACAGACGCACTTTACGTGAAATCAAATCTTAACTATTTTTCGTTTTATTCCGATATACTCTTTATGAGTACAAGAAACCAATTCGCTAAGGATTTGTGCTTAGTTGAAGAGATATGTTGTGGAATGCAATTTTAGATTCCCCAAGTCTCTAATAACATCTTTATCAACGTCTGTCTTGCTTGCAATTCTTAGAAGGCACAGACTAAAGCAGAAATCTGAATTTGGTTTCGAAAATCAGTTTACGGATTAATTTAAAATAGTTTAATAAAAAAATTTACTTTAAAATTAATGTTTATCATGCAGACATTTTATATAAAAAATATTTTTTCTCAAAATATTGTTAATTAAAACTGGCCTTATACGCTAAACCTAAAAGCCCTGTATGCATAAGTCGGCATTACCTACCGAAATTTTCCACATCAGCACACCAAATCCATTGAAAGCAAAGAGGAGAAAGCAACCAAAACCCTCATCAAAACATTCTGATTCCCATCCACCACAAGACGTTTTCCCAAAACTCACTCACTCTTTCTAACCCTGCGATATCTTACTAAATCACCCTTATATAACCCCTATAAACTCCATTAACCCAATTTAATAACTCAGTGGTCAAGTTTAAACCCTGAGGCGTTCTGCAGAGCACGAACTATCAAGTATTTAGGAGACTTAAGGCGGATGCTAGAGATCCCGTCCTCAGTAGCGTCCAGAAGTAATTAATACCGAGGCAATTAGATCATATACAAGGTGTTTCAGGAGTAAAAATATTTTATAATCCATTACCTAAAAAATATTGACATATGAATTCCTACAATCATTGTATATAAGAAATATCTATTAAACATCTAGACATTAAAATTTGTTATTTTTATTTTTTTTTTTTTATTGTAACAGAAACATTTTTTTCTGAATAGACATATTTTAATATCATTTCATTTTTTATACCAAAAAGAAAAATAAAACTAATTATTTTGGGGAAATTAAGTATTATTTTTTCATCATCACCATATAACGGGGGTCCTACGGCGATTGCCGCTTCCCGCATTTCAGCCTCCATCTTTTCCTATCTCTCCAATCTCCCTCTTCTAAGCCTCTAGATTGCATTGTTTTTGTAATTTCTCTTCTCCAGGAATTTGGTCTTCCCCTTTTCCTTCTTTCTGGCGGAACATACATTAGGGCTTTCTTTGGCCATCGCTCCTCCTCCATTCTCATCACGTGACCATACCATTGTAATTGCCTTCCTTGTATTCTATCTGAAAGAGTATCTCTAATTCCTGTACGGTTTCGTATTTTCTCATTCCTGATTCTTTCCATTCTCGATACTCGACATGACCTTCTAAGATAATCCATTTCCACAACGTCTACTTTATCTCGTTCATTCTTTGTCATCGTCCAACAATCGGCACCATATGTGGTAATTGGTTCTACAATTGCTCTGTATACGCGAAGTTTGGTATGCATCTTTATTTTATTAGACCACAGTAATGAATTCAGTATTCGTATGCATTTTTTCCCTTGGGTTATTCGGTTTTGTACATCTATCTTAACTCTGCCATCTGCTGATATAATGCTTCCTAGATATTTATACTGGTTGCAGCCTTTTATGACTGCGTTTTCAAGCCTCAAGTATTATTTTTTATTATACAAATATTTTTCTAAATCGATTTTCACATTATTGTCTAGGTTTATGATGTCATTAATTATCAAACTATATATGATGTCATATGCATTTCGTCTAAATAGGTATAAATACGTAAAATTCATAAATGGTTTCGAATGTATTCAATCCGATTTTAGTTATACCGTTTTTAGAAAAATTATCATTTGGTTTTTGTTTTTAGAATGGATCCTGGGCAGTTTTATGGCTCATCTAAATACGTTAACTGTATTCCTGGTGATGGAGAACTATACTATAATTCCACTATTTGGAAGAGTGATTTCATCGTTTGAAGGCAGAGAAGTGGGAAAATCCAGTGGCGTACACTCACTTTTATTTCAACGTTAATTATATTATATTTTTTGTTCGAAATAGGCCACAATATAAATTTATTTACAGGTTTTTACTGACGTTTCGATCTCTATATCCAAAGACCATTTTATTATTATATATTTGTATAATATTATTTATATATTCTTTTATTATTTATTTTCTTTGTTTTTTCTAACTTTAAAAACGGTCTCTGGAATAGAGATCGAAACGGCAGTAAATTAACCATCTAAATAGATATATTGTAGCTAATTTTCAAAATTTTCCCTAAAAATACAGAATTCCACAAGCAAAAAGCTATAAAAAATTTTTGTCTGTAATTTGTATATTTGCAAACGGTCTCTTTATAGAGATCGAAACGTCAGCAAATTAAACATTTGAATATATTTTGTGGCTTATTCCCTACATTCCCCTAAAAAAACAGAATGCCATAAGCAAAGAGCTATAATTGATGGATTCGACCGTCACTTGATGGAAATTCATTTTATGTAACAATAAAACACTGAAAACTTCGTTTTCAAAACTTCCACAAAATTTATTATAAAATCTTATCACTACAGCTGTTTTGGCAGAGTGCCTTTCTCAAGTGATCTATTTGTGGTATGCATTTACACTTTATAGTCTTTAACGAAACCACTTTATAGTATTTATCCAACTTGAGACAAACAGTTTTCCCCTCCTCAACCTATTTGGTTAAAGACTATAATGTGTAAATGCATATCAAAAATAGATCACTTGAGAAAAGTACTCTGCCGAAACAGCTGTAGTGATAAGATTCGAAAACAAAGTTTTCAGTGTTTTATTGTTACAAAAAGCTATAAAAAAAAAATAATAAATTTGCAGAAAGCCTATTGATGTTACCTGGCTGTCGCGGACGTTACGCTAAAACGTCTATTGACGTGACCTGACCAGGTTCTAATTTTGTTAAGATTCTCTTAAACCAGCGCTTAAATTCTCGGAAGTCATTTCTTCATGATAATCTCCTGTTTTTCTTGACTCATATTGAAGCAAACCATCATCAAGGAACCCTGTCTCACTTCCTATATGAATAATAATTAAACGTCGTTCCTTTCCTGATGAAGTTTTAATCCTGCAAAGCAGCTTCTATAGATGCTTCACATTTACCTTTGACATTTAAATCTTGCCAATCTTTTCCAACTGTATTACCTTTGTTAATCCAGGTTTCATCCAAATAATATGTTTTCCGTTCAATGCTGCGAAGTGTGCGTATTTCTTTAAAATATTTTCTTCTCCACACAATAATTTCTATTTTTTTGTCGAATAAAACACTTTTTCTTTTACATATCGAAAGTTTATTTCGCGCATAGTTCTGATTAATACTCTACGAGATATCTTGGGTAAAAAAGAAATTGTTTTCTAGCCCTTGAGAAATTTTTTTAAGTGTTAGAATTTTACTCCGAAAATAAAATGTCTTGTCTCGTCATCCAAAACAATGTTTTTTCTACCTCTAGTTTTACGTTTTACTTGCTTTTTATTTTCCGATGTATTTTTAGGCACATGATAAATACAGCTAATGGATACTTTTGTTAAACTGCTACAAATATCGACCGCTTGGCTAATATTTGATGCCATTTTTCTGCATCATGCAATTCAATTCCTTCATATCGTATCACTAGCTTCTCTTCTGACGTTAACATTTTGCTGTCTTCTCTTGGAACAACTCGGTTGTTCGTCCATTATATTTTAATAATCACAGAATATAATTAAAAATTTACTATAAAACGACAAACTCCAATAATACTAGGATTATCACCACAAACTTCAACCGCAAAAAATATAATCACAAAAGGTAACAGAAGCACCGCCTATGTAAATGAACGTTTCTTGCTTCGGAAGGTGCGATGGTATTACCGCTACGATGCCTTACAAATTCCCAAGTTAAGCTAAGTTTTTGAAACGGAATGGGAATGAAATGTAATATATCAATTTTTATTTTATAAACTTAAATATGTAACAAAACTGAACATGTAAATAAAATTTATTTCATTACAATTTTGTGCTCAATTTTTACTATTGAAAAAACTCATTTTTTTGGAATTTTTATGTCGGTAATAATCGCTGCGTCCAAGAATTTAGCTTTGTGTGACCATAACTGCTACTTGTCAACAAGAATCGGCTACACTGTACGGCATCTTGCGGTTACGTCTGCTATAGAGAGGCACAAATAAATGTACTAATTATACATTCTATGATTTCTGATGAGAAAACGCAAATTAAACGGGTAGTTTTCAGGGGCCGCTGAGTACATTTAAATTTAAGGACATTCGGCGTTTAAACAATGAAATCACTCTTCCAAATAGTGGAATTTTACTATGAGTGAAGACAATTTAGGTTCAGATTCATATAATGAGTATATTCCTTTTAATGGGGAACTAAGTGAAGACGAATCAGGGTCAGATTACGATAATAAGTATATTCCTCGATGTCGTCAGTTCAAGTCTGATGATAGTGATAGCAATAAACAAAGGAATTTGTATAAAAATATACCTATTTGTTCTAGTATAAATTGAATTGTCAACCTCAAAAAGGTACCTTAAAAAATTTTATGGGAATCAGGCCATTTGAAGCATTTTAATAAAAGTGATAATGCATTTAAAGGCGTTGTAGAGCTACCAGAATGTATTCTTCGATTAGAACCTCCTGGAGATTTTTTCTTGTTTTTATTTTCCAGAGAATTAATATCCATGATTGTTGAACAATCAAACATAAAAGCTCTACAGGATAACATAAACAAAACTGCCAATATTACCGAAAACAAAATGGAGCAATTCATAAGAACACCAAGAACATAATATTTATGTCCTTGGTGAAATAACCATCATCGAGACTTTACTGGAATGCAACTGTAGGTCAACCACAAGTATTTTAATCTATGACCTGCAATAGATGAGAGATTATAAAGAAACACCTTTATTTTAGTGATAATAGTAAATCCATGCCTGTTAGTAATCCAGGCCATGATAAACTGTTCAAAATTCGACCTCTATAAGGCAAGATTAAACAACGCCTTTAAATGGCTTCCAAGGAGGAACATCTAGCTGTTGACGAACAAATTATCCGTACGAAATACCAGCACCACCTTAAACAATATAATCCGGCAAAACCTCATAAGTGGGTATACAAAACTCAAGTAATTAGTGATGTATTAGGATTTAGTTATGACTTTGATATTTTTGCTGATGAACAAAGAAAGCAATACTTTTTCAAATGAAGCGCCTGATTTAGGAGTCAGTGGAAATGACAGTCACAAGACTGGCAGAGAGTGCCGAAGAACGTTAATCATAAAATATTTTTCGATAACTGGTTGAGAAGTACAAAATTATCTAAAAAAAATGGATTTTTGCATTTAGGTAGGGTTCAATTAAACCGTTCTCCAAATTCAGGAATCCCATCCGAGAAAAAACTAAAGAAAATAGAACGTGGTTTCATTGTAGAAAAAGTTGCCCTGGTTGAAGACGTAAACATAAGTCTAATAACTTGGTTCGATAATAAGGCAGTAAATATGTTATCAACTTACGTTGGTAGTGAATCTAGAACTACAAAACGTAGGTAATTCCGAAAAGAATAAACGTACAAAGAGATTCCATGCCCTCGAGCTGTTGAAGTTTATAATCAGCTGATGGGAGGAGTGGAATTATTAACTGGGGCTTTCCAGAATCCATCTAAGATCAAGAAAATAAACAAAATGAACTTGAACATGAACATTAAAAAATGAACAAAATTGCTATATGCCATTAGTTGACTTCAAACAAGCCGTTTCTGAACATTTATGTAAATCTGGGAATACAACTACCAAGAAAGAGAGGTTGTCCAATAGGACAAAATGGGACTACAACTTCTAGTCATCAAGGAACTCCAACGTCTAGTTGTCAAAAAACTCCACCTGTGTTAAACAATGAAACAACCCCAACACCAACAAAAAGAACAAGAAAAACTCCTGCAAGACATCAAGAGATACCGTTAAATTGGTATGGACAACATTGGACACATGCCAGAATGGCAAAAGTATTGCCAACAGTGTCAAATGTGTACAGAAAAAAACACCAAAGTCTAAAGTATTTTTATGTTAAAATAAAAAAAGAAATTGTCTATCTTCTTCTTCTTCTTCCTGTAGTGCCTATATCCTTTCGGATGTTGGCGACCAAAGTTCTCTTTCACAATTTCATAACTAATGTATTTATATATCCATCATGAGGGGAAAAACAAAGATCCGTGTGTGTCAAAGGGCGATGGAGCGTGCTATGTTGGGCGTTTCACTACGAGACAAGATCCCAAATCGCCAGCTACGACAAAGAACAGGAGTGGCTGATGCAGTAGAGAGAGTAGCAACACTAAAATGGAACTGGGCAGGTCACGTGGCTCGAATGACAGATAATAGATGGACAAAGCGGATACTGGAATGGAGACCAAGAGATGATGCCTACCGAAGCAGAGGTCGTCTACCAACACGTTGGACTGACGATCTAAAACGTTGTCATAGGAATTGGATGCAAGAGGCACAAGATCGAAATAGATGGAAGATTATGAAGGAGATCTATGTCCAGCAGTGGATAAGCGAAGATTAAATGATGTATTTATATATGTCAAAATTTTATGAAAATATGTTCGTATAATGCATGAGAAACCACATATGGATTTTCAAAAAATCTTCCAGTTTGTAATTGTTGCATATGAAATCATATATGGATTACAAAAAGCTTCTATATATAGAACTAAACAGTTATTTTAAATGTACTAATGCCGTTTATATGCCTTAATAAAAATCACAATAGGTACATAAAAATATTTTTTATTTCACGTTTGCAATAATTCATGCAGTAGAGCGTTAAGAAACAAAAATTTTTTAATTTTTTAATGTAAAATCACGAAATTGTTAAATATTTTCAATTTTATACATCCTTTTGTGGGATAGTATACACGACCAGTTTAATTTTCGGGGCATCTGTCATCTCTCGCCACCTGTCGAGCATTTGAGTTCTTTTCTGCGCCGGTTCTTCTACGAACAGCTTGTTAGAATGCCATAATGGCGACTGGAAATGAATATTTACAACATGCCGTGAATCACCAATTTACCAGTAAGCACTTTTAGTGCTTTGAATAATCAGTAAATATAATTAGTGTTACCAATTGTGGCAATAATGCGAAAAGACCCTACAGTTGTAGAGCTACAACTAACACAGTTACGAACGATTGCTCTACCTGAGGAAAGGAAAGCCAAAACGTTTTAAAAAACAAAAATGGATATTTATTAATGCGAAAATACTATAACATATATAAGCAAAAATCATTCGCAAAACTCACAACTTGAAATTCATCTATTTTCTTTTCTACTGAGTTGCGACTTTTGCCAGTACAACGAGATAAAAAATATGATAATTAGGTTGCTGTAATAATTTGCTTTTTTCGGTAAGATCTGTTGTCACTTAGACAGTTGTTATATACAGATTGTCAAACAAATCTTGTAAAAATTATTAATCGAATATTTAAACTATTTGCAATAGTAACGAAAGCTCTATAAAAGAAAAGTAGTATTATAAATAATACATACAATAATTATATAACGCATATATGAGCATGTATTAAAACCTTTTATAAATTAAAACATATTGCGTATCGATTATCGTCAGAAGGTCCCTGTATGCAACCTTTAAAAGCTCTAGAGTAATTTAGGTATCGTGTTTTAGAAGCGGTTCAAGTCATCAAGATGTGTCAAACATTACCTAACAGACTCTGTGATCGCTATCGATTCAAAGTAGAGGATAGTTTCAGTTTGTTCGGCATAAGTCCTGGATTTGGGAGTACTAATTGACAAGTTATGAAGCGATCTGGGTAAGGAAGAAGGGTTTACAAAGTAGTTAGTGTAGGGGTTAAGTTTGGGTTTGTTAAGGTGATAAATTGATTTTTATATTTTGAGCTAATAATTTAGTTTCCAAATATGTTAAACTGTTTGTAATTAATTATCAACCGGTTCTATTATTAAAAGTATTTTTATATTGACCTTTTTCCAAACATGTACAGGCTTTTGTGTTTCGTGCATGCATGTACGCTTTATTAGCTATATGTAAGTAGTCTAGTTATATATCCAGAATATGTGTGAATCCTTTAACAAGATCAAAGAAAAAAATCTAATAGAAAATAAAAAGAAAAGAAAAAGTTGGATGAATGGCAATATACTGCAACTTATCAAAGAAACGATAAAATCAAAGAACAATAAAAGAATGTACAAAAATATTCAGAGACAAATAAGAACCGAAATACGAAAGGCCAACAAAAATTGGTTAAAAACAGAATGCGAAGAGATAGAGTTGTCAGAACAAGAACACGATACATTTAATATGCATAAAAAGGTAAAACAAGCAGCTGGTCTTCAAAAATCCAACACAGCTAGCAAACTGCAAGATTAACAGGGGGACATTGTCACAGATAAAAATCAAGAAATATGCATAAGGACCAAATACATACAAGAAATCTTTGATAATAATAGGTCCAAACAACCTCCGTCCTACATTAGATGAAGTGGAAAAAGCAATATCACAACGAAAAGATGGCAAAGCTCCTGGACCTGACAATGTATATGCTGAACTTATAAAGCTATTTAACCTAAGTACCTGCCGTAGAGTAACCGCTAGTACTGAACTCTCTCATATTTCAGTGGCGCACCCGGGGGGGTTTGGCGCTTAAACCCCCCAGGGCACTATTCCGACACAGATACTCACAAATTTTAAGAACTCAAAATGAAGGTAACATAAAAAAAATTCAGGAAAATTCTAGGTACGCCACTGTCATATTTGTGTCTTTACATATTAAAATATGTTAAGCACTTCTTTGAAGTTATGGAAGGTGTCAATGTCCATACGGAAGTAATTGCAGTAATCCGCTGAATCGCTTAGAGAAATTTCGTTTTGAGTACGTACACTGGGGTACATACCACTACGTACAGAAGAGTACGTACTATTACGTCTTAAGTATGTACCATGAGAAAGAAGAGCTAAAGCATTTTATGTTAATTTATGTATTTATGTTAACCTAACCTAATTTAGTTGGTTAGGAATTTTCCACTTCAAGTACAGTTTTGATGTGATAATTCATTCCAAGACAGTTTCATTTAGATTTTTTTTACTTATTTTTGGTGTTGGTGCTTATAGTGTGGTTTCCTGTTATCTTATTCAGTCAACAAACTAATTATAGCTGGCTTGGAACACGAAATAAACATGCATTTTGCAAATTTAGCATTGTTGCAGTTATAGTGGGTAAGATGTTTTGATTTTTAAGACTTAATTTAATTTATTGGGCTTAAAATAAACTATTTAAGGGTACTAGAAGGACCTAGAGGGTTTTAAAACAGATTTTTTTAAATTATTGTAAAAAACAACCCACTTCTAAATTTCTAAATATTTAGAGCAGTTGCAAAAATGAATTGATTTTCGGAGACACACAAGGCAGACATACATTTAGCAGTATTATTTATTTATATGGGTGTATTTCCATGGGTTAATTAATGCTTCAGTTGATGATGGTTGTGATAAGATATTCTTTATCAAAAGTATCCAGTTTTATAATTTGATATTCTTCCTTTATAGAAGCGTCAATAAAAAGTCAAAAATGTAGTGATAAGAAGGTGGCGGAGCAAGAAATTGGACGATGGTTGAGAAGAGCCGGGGATCGCTTAAAAACTTTCAAGGAAAAGGAATCAGAATAAAAATTGAATTTATTTTTTTAAAAAATAATAAAGATATATTCACCTATATTTACTTTTATTTAAATAAATCATCATGTATAATAATATAATCATCATCAAGTGTGTATATTATGTACATAGTATGTACAGTACATACTATATACACTTACCACACTTCAGTATGTACTAGGTATGTACCATCAATTGGAAAATGTACGTCTTATGTACGTATTAAGTACGTATTTCGTACAGCAAAGTACGTACATTTTACATACTTTATGTCCCATCAGTACGTACTTAGTTTGTCTTATGTACGTACTTGTGCTTACTGGGTCCTGATCCAGTCTTTACCGCATCCTTTACGATTAATGGATCATTTGGTTGCAAAAAACAACAAGAGGTCAATGCACGACTTTTCTTTAGTCATAATGGATGAAGGCAGTAAGATGTGTTTATTGTGTAATCGTTTTTTATTGGCTTTCAGATTGATAATACTACTGACGCGTACATTATTATTTGCAATTGGCAATACTATTGATCGTGTGCGGACCGCTTAAGTACTTTTCTTCATATACTACAACGGTTCTTTAAGTATATCGATACGTTTCTATAAAATTTATTTTATTAAAATTACTTTCTAAAACAGACATTGGATATTTCCGAAGTATATTTAATGGTTGAAAAAAATAGTATGAGTAGAAAGTTAATTTTGCACTTGAAATCAATATTTTGATACAAACCAAAACCAACAATTCATTTAATTTTATTATTTATTGCTGCTGCTAAATAATTTTACGGTACTCATCTAATTTCTTTGAAATAACTTCAAAGCGTCCCATTCATTTTTGCTTCAAATGTTTTGTAAACAATCAGTAAATTTGAAAAAAAAAAATTAAAAACACTATCTTTATTCATACATTAAAGAAAGTAAACTTACAAGTACCATTAGAAAAACTTTTATTATTTTCTTTAATGTTCAATAATGGCAACTAAAAACTTGTTTTAAAGCGCCATCTAACGACGAGTATACAAACTATAATCACTAAAAAGATTTTGTGTGTTTTTCTACAGCACTCTTCCCTTTAGTCTAAAAGTGATATTGGCTTAAAAGTTTTATTTTTATATTTTTATTTATATAAAATTAGTATTGTTGATTACCACAAATATACTCTAATCGATACAACATTTGTTAATTATTTTATAATATTGTTGATCGGATTATTTTTCATTTAGTATGGCAGCTACAGTTTAATGCTGTATTAATTTTTAATTCGATGTGTGTCTAAAACAGACACATCAGTTTTAAAAGTTATTAAGGGATGGCGCCACTGATGTACATCATTCTTTTATAAATCATTAGAATTTCTTGTACATTTTTGGAATAAAATTGATATTTATTTACTTTACTTTCCCGAAATGTTAAGTTAATTATAATATTAACTGAAAAAGAAATGTTCTAAACTAATAAATAGTGTTGCCCTCTCTTAGAATATTCCAAAACTTATTTCGCCAATAATTAAATTGGTAATAATAGGCTTCTAGTTACATCATGAACGGAATTTATTTTAATAATTACGAATCTCTACAGAGGGCAGTACAGGTATTAATTTTTATTTCATATTATGGTTTTCTCCAGATAGGTTGTTGGATATTAGGAATTGGTCTGTAGTCTGCGAGATTTGAGAGTTTATTAATGTAAGAAGTGTTTAGGATGACGGTGGCATTGCCTTTATCGGGGAGAAGAATGACTAGATTTGGATTTGACTGAAGTTCTTTCAGGGCTTTTTTCTCGGATTTTCTAATATTAGGAGTAGGAGGCTTTGAGTTTCTAAGAACTCTAGCGATGTCTTGTCTGGTTATTTCAGCATCTTCTGAATGTAAACTGGAGATTCCTTGGTTAAGGTAACAACAGTCAATTTATTTTAATAATTACGAATCTCTACAGAGGGCAGTACAGGTATTAATTTTTATTTCATATTATGGTTTTCTCCAGATAGGTTGTTGGATATTAGGAATTGGTCTGTAGTCTGCGAGATTTGAAAGTTTATTAATGTAAGAAGTGTTTAGGATGACGGTGGCATTGCCTTTATCGGGGAGAAGAATGACTAGATTTGGATTTGACTGAAGTTCTTTCAGGGCTTTTTTCTCGGATTTTCTAATATTAGGAGTAGGAGGCTTTGAGTTTCTAAGAACTCTAGCGATGTCTTGTCTGGTTATTTCAGCATCTTCTGAATGTAAACTGGAGATTCCTTGGTTAAGGTAACAACAGTCAAGATTTCTAGATAGGAGGAGATGTCTGGTTACTCTAGATCATTCAAATGCATTTTAAAAGCGGAAATAAGTCATCCATACGACTATTTTAAAATTGTTCATAAGTTTCAATGCTAATAAAAGTTTTAAAAACTTAGGTTTTGCAGTATAATTTGTGATTCTCTTGGATATATTATGTAAATTAATTCAATATCGGCCGCTAAAAAGGAGAAAACGAACTAAAAACAATTAATCATTTAGATTTGGACAAAAGTAGCCATAAAGCATAGATACCTCTGAGATGTTTAAACCATGATCCGTCCAAAATAAGTACCAAACAAATTAGAAACGGGGAAGAAGAGTGTCCACTCAACATCTCTTCTTTCTCATATCTTTACGATTTATAAAACGTTAGTTCAATACAGCCCATCAGCTGAATTAGAGCCACTTGACATTTCTAAACAAACCGGTTTGATTAGGGGAAAAGTAACACCTCACAAATATTAAACCTAACCCTTTATATTGAAAATGGTTACAAAAATACAAAAATCATAAGTGTTGTTTTTATAGACATACAAATATCTCGACCATTAGACACATTTTTGAGAACCATGTTCTTAAGATGCATGAAATGCATCTTCTTTATTTATAACAGGGTACAAAAACGGCCTCCAGCAAGGCAGATAGATACCAAGAACTTTGTCTACGTTGATGACAGAGCCATGGACGTCCAGGCTAACACGTTTGAAGAGGTTGAAGTAAGTATTACAACATTATACTCGTTACGGGGTGTCCAAAATCAACCTCTGTTGATAAAATCTACCACTTAGGCTGAATCGCTCTACTGAAAGTTCGACGGGAGGCTGCCGCTTACAAAGAGAGAATAATGTCCACGAACCCTGAAAACTGAAAGTCTGAGAACTCTAAGCCCAGGAAACCATCTAAATCAGGAAGATAATTAGCATCAAAAGATGCTAATTAAAACAGGTAACTTAAAGCCGTTAGATATTTTATGTACGTTTGGATTATATTATATTGTCGAATATTATTGTATACTATTTTAAAACGCAATTTCTAAGATACGGAGAATGTTGTACAGGTACGTATCTTATGCTTTGGGTTCTTTCTCGTCTTCTATGTATATGTCTTTTCAGCTAATCTACGAATTATCTGTATTTTTGTCATTTTCAATAGTTTTTTAGTTTGTGACGTTTTCTTTTCTAGTTTGTGTGCATTATAGACGATGATAGTTCTTATAGCTGTCATTTTCTGACATCGCCAAAACCTTAATATCTGAATTGGTTTACTGACTAAAATTGTTAATAAAAAATTAAAATTACTGGTATAAGAGATATATATTTTTATCTATTATGTTTTTATAAATGTATTAATAAATAAATTTACCTTCCCAAGATGTGAAGACAATTGCAATATTTTATATAAAAAGAGATGTGTGATACCATATAAATTAATCAAATTATCTATTGATTATCTTACAAGTGGCGCCATCTGTTAAATAATAGTGGAATATGTTAAAGGCTCATAGTGCTTTCTGTAAACAAGACTATTTTACACTCTTCTAATCTATTTTACACTCTTCTAATATAAACATTATAAAACTAGCACTAGGGTTCGATTTTCATTCCCTTCTTGTGATTATATTTTCATTATTATTAGAATCGTTGATTGAAATATTGGATATTATATTTCTATAATATGCAATAATATTTCAATCAACCTTAGAATTAAATCTTCGTTGGAATCTATTACAGAAATCTATTCAAGTAAATATATTCTCGTATAGATGGAAGTAAAGGCATCATATAATAATAATAAATGCATGAATACTGCATGGAAAATGTGTCGGCAAAATTAAAATACAAATAATCTTTCAGGAGTTCAAATGACTATAAGAACTAATATTTTATTATTGATTATGTTTTCATTCAATTATTTTTAAAATATCAGAAATAAATATGTTATCTATTGTCTTTCTATAATTCAGACATTTAATAAATATATTGTATAAATATGTATATTATGGTAAATATATTTTAGTACAATAGTGGATTGTGGTAGGTATATATATCAACATTTAAATAAATAGTAGATATAATCGTTGATTGAAATATTATAGGGGAAATATTTCAATCAACGGTATAATTGAAATCTATATAAAATTCTGATAAAAAAAACGTTAAAAAATAACATGAAATTCACATTTATCCTAATATAAACAATACTCTTAAAATTATTGGTATAAGTTATAAATTATATTTAAATGTTAATTACTTATAAATATTTATATTATATATAAAGATATTCAACTATATAACTCTGAAGAAATACCAACAGAATGGCTGAAATCTGAGTTTAGTGCACTTTCAAAAAAACCAGGCGCCAAAAAATGCGAAGATTACCGTACTATATGCCTCATGAGTCATCTCCTAAAATTGTTACTAAAGATAATTCATAACAGAATTTACAAGCTGTGTGAAAGTCAAAGTTCTCCCAACCAGTTCGGGTTCACAAATGCTGTTGGTGATAGAGAGGCTTTGTTCTCAGTACAAGTCTTATTCCAGAGATGCAGAGACGTCAACTGCGACGTATACGCATGTCTGGTTGATTACGAGAAAGCGTTTGATCGAGTACAGTACGCCAAGATGATGCAAATACTAAAAGAAGCAGGAGTTAACAACCAGGATCTGAAAATAATTAGAGACCTTTACTAGAATCAGACAGCAAATCTCAGAGTTGTATGTGAACATACTGACTATGTGAAAATCGTGCGTGAAGTGAGGCAAGGCTGTATTTTGTCCCCTTTAATCTTTAATCTGTACTCTGAAAGAATATTTATCGAAGCTTTGCACGAAACTGAAAAAGGTATTCTACTAAATGGTTACCGGCTAAACAACATCAGATATACAGATGACACCATAGTATTTGCGGACAACTTAGAAGACCCACAAGTTCGTATGAACAAAATCACGTATTACAGTCAACAATATGGACTCAATATAAACGTTAAGAAGACAATGCTTATGATAATTAGCAATAAAAGGATAACAGCAGGTCAACTCTATGTCAATTAATCCCTTGTGGAAAGAGTGACGCACTACAACTACCTCGGCAATATAATAAATGAAGAATGGACCAACAACCAGGAGATTAGAGCATTCATCGAAAAAGCTAGACCCACCTTCAATCGGATGGGGGCCTTCTTCAAGTGACACAACCTCTCTCTTGATACAAAAGTAAGAATGCTGCGACGCTATGTCTTCCCTGTCCTTTTTTATGGTGTTGAATCATGGACCTTGAACGAAGATATGTGCAGAAAACTGGAAGCATTTGAGATGTGGCTATATCGGAGAATACTTAAGATCTCGTGGACTGACCGAGTCACAAATGAGGAGGTCCTCAGAAGAATGAATAAGAACCGAGAGGTACTGACCACCATAAAATCTCGAAAGTTACAATTATTTGGACATATTATGCGAAATTAATCCATATATGCTCTCCTTCAAGTCATCATGCAAGGAAAAATATTTGGAAAACGAGGTCCACGAAGAAGAAGTACATCTTGGTTTAAGAACCTCAGAATCTGGTTCAATACAACATATGTGCAACTTACCCGCGCTACTGCAGATAAGATAAAGATTGCCATGATGATCGCCAACATTCCTAACGGATAGACATATCAAGAAGAAGAACTTATAATAAATATCAAAATTTCAAAACTTATTTAGGGAGTGTAACACTGGTGTTAGGTTTGGGATATTATAAAAAATATTAGAATTTGAGTCATATTTAAGAAATAAATTTAATTAGTAATAAAGTTACTTTCCCTAAATGTGAAGCAAATTGGAATATTATAAAAAATGTATCCAATTTAATTAATGGTGGCGCCATCTCTTAGAAAATAAAAATATGTAAAGAACATTTCATTTATATATATCAAGGCACTTGTACTTTACTAAAGTAAAGGTGGCTGTGATAATATCCATAATATATAAAATTATAAAATAGGACTTGTTTTCGATTTTAGTTTATTGTTTATGATAATATTTTCGCATCTGATTATTACAATAACATCTCCAATATAATATTTACCTATTACAGAAATCTGTTTAAGTAATTATATCCCTGTATAGATGGCAGTGAAGACATGAGATATAATATATTTTTATTGTGATAATATACATAGTTCATTTCACACAGCTACCTTTACTTAATTAAAGTAAAGGTGTCTACCTTTAGTAACGTTTAATATTTCCGTAATATAAAAATATAAAAGAGGACTTGGTTTGTATTTTAGTTCCTTGTTTGTGACAATATTTTCGCATCTGATTATTACAATAAAATCTTCAATAGAATACTTACCTATTACAGAAATCTATTTCAGTAATTGTATCCCTGTATAGATGGCAGTGAAGCCATGAGATGTAATATATTTATGCATTTGTGGACAAAAAACAAAATACTTCAAGGAAACAAAAATAGTTCTGGAGTTAAAAAAACTATAAAAACTAAATTTTGTTATTGATTTGACGTTTTGATTGAATTATTACTGAAAATAATTATTTTATTGTCTTAAATCCAAATATTGTTTTATATAATTAGGTACTTTGCTTTTTTCTGCAAACCCATTTTTTTCCAAATGCTTTAATATACCTAAGAAGAAGTAAATATCTATGGCAATAAATAAATTTAAAATTCACTTTCATTCCACAAGTAATTTAGACACTGGTGATCGTTTAACTTGTAAATATAGATTTTAAAATGAGGTTTTTCAACCGATTATATTGTACAAACCTTTTAAATGTGTTTTGGGTAACATCTATGGTGAATAAATAAAATTATTCTACTACTGCAACTTCCGTAGTATTTTGTCTCACTTCTAATATTTTGTTTGTGTATGTATGTCAGTATTCTTTTTAAGAAATATTCTCTACCTTCTAAGAACAGCAAAGATTAAGTACCTAAACTCAGGGCTGCCGCTACCATGTGTGCCAAGTGTGCATCGCACACGGGCGGCCAACAATAGGGGCGGCCAAAAGCAGTCCACTGATGATAATACTTTTTTAAAACGGAAATAAATTCAAATAATTAAATAGTAATGATTCAGATAATTCTGTGAACTCTAATATTGCAAACAATAATAATTATTCAGTACGTGATAATACTCAAATGCGTTTCATTTATCATGTTAACTTCTTTTTTTTTCATCCTAATATAAAAAAAATGTCAGAAAATATTATTTATTGTATGAACTGCCGCCTTTTTACAGTCATAAAGCAGTTTCGGGAATACTTTTTAATTCAAAGCGTCTTTCGGCTTTCGGAATTCATTTATTTGGGATTTCACACGTAGATACTTTACAAAAATTTAGGCAAGTGGTTGTAAAGTTTCTGTTATAATATTGTTCCTATGGTTATGTTTATAGATGGGTTATTATGTCTTATGTTCAGTCTTAGTTAAGAATTCGATGAATTTAGACACGCTTTTGATAAACGATTTTGTTTGTAAAATATAGTAGTGTGCCCGTTTCTTTTGCACAGTAGGTACTGTATTTCGAAGTAACGTCGAGATCAGAGCAATTTTATTCGTATACGCGTTACAGCTACATATTATCTGGAGAAACATTATTTGGACAACTTATTTGAGGTGTTTTTGAAAATATAGAAGACTCGGATATAAATTTAGGACCTTCAACTTCAAGCGAAGTCCAAACCATAGAAAAAAGTACCAAACAGTTAAATATTCCTGCGGATAGAGACCAAGGGTTTGATGACCATAATAGCGATAGTGCGAGTGCTGATACTGAAACGCCTGAACCTGAAACCACCAACCAAGACAGAACAATTAATGTTCCAGTTAATCCGGATTGCAATGTAGGAAGCTCCAGCATATACTTCGTTTCAGATGATTCCGGAAAATGGCCTGCAAATATGAATCCAAGTGAAGTTCAATTTGTTGTTGAAAATTTTCCTCAGCAAATTACAAAAATTAACTTCCCCAGAGATACAAATAATAGGAAATTTTCAGAAACTTATTATTATCGCACATTACCTAATCAAGACCAAATTCATCGCCCGTGGTTACTTATTATCACTAAATAGTGTTTGTTTTTGCACCTTGTAAACTGTTTTGTTGTGATGAAAGCAGCCGACAATTACTTAGTGGAATTAATGGGGTAAGTGACTGGCAACATGTATCTATTATTTTTAAAAAACATGAATCCGATGCAGCTAATATAAAATATTCTCAAAAACTGTTTGAACTATCTACAGCATTAAAAAACGGATTAACAGTTGACTCTGCTCATCAAAAATTTTATGAAATGGAGAAAAAACATTGAAGCGCTGTTGTTGAAAGATTTATTATCAATTGTAAAATTTTTATCTAAACAATGTTTAGCTTTTAGAGGATCATCCAATAAGTTATTTGAACCAAATAATGGAAATTATTTGCAGTTAGTTGAAATTATTTCTAAGTTTGACGCTGTATTATCAGAGCATCTTCGTCGTGTGGAATCCAAGAGTACAAATATACCACATTATTTAGTACGTACAGACATAAACAGCTCAGAGTATGACATTAGTGCAACCGATTTATATGAAGAAATTAAAGCTATTCAACCATTTTTTTCTGCAGAAAAAAGTCCTAGTGATGTTCTTGAATATATTTACGAAAATAATCTTGTATCAGCATTTCCCAACTTAACTATAATAGTACGTATATTCCTAACTCTACCTGTTACTGTAGCTACGGGTGAGCGGTCGTTTTCAAAACTTAAGATTATTAAAAACTACTCGTATTTGCGATCCTCAATGAAGCAAGATAGACTTTCTGCTTAAGCAATGTTATCTATAGAACATGAAGTGTGTGCGACATTGGACATTAAAGATATTGTCAAAAAGTTTTCCGAGACGAAAACCCGAAAAGTGCGTTTTTAGTTTTTTTATGTGTTTATGTTTCTATTCACGGTTTATTTTAATTAAATGGACGTTTAAATTAGGATATTAGGATATACATATTCTCTACGTTGGCTCATGATTATTAAATTAGGATAAAGGACGTTTAAATTAGGATAGTAGGATGGGATATTAGGATATATACATAAGGATATACATTAGGATAATATATGGACGTTGGATCATGGAGATTAGTCTAAATGTTCAAGTAAGTATTTATCTATTTAAAAATTATTATTGTTATATTATGCATCTTTTCCACATTTCTTTAAATAATAGTATGTATGTCTAAACTGTTGGAAGGAGGGCGGCAAAAATTAAGTTGCACACGGGCGGCCAATACCTTAGCGGCGGCCCTGCCTAAACTTATCCTTTTTGGGTCAATGAATAGAGAAATATATGTCATATAATGTGTTCATAAATGTACAAATGGAAAGATGAAAGCATTATTTTTCCTCGCAATAATTTTTATATAAATCGTAAACCTCGGTTTTACTATACGAAGATTGCTCCAAGTATCATTTTTTAGAGTCCGACCTGTAATAAGGTGACCGTAATTTGGGGATTAACTACTCTGCTGTAAGTTAATTTATAAGTTTAATTAACGTAATTTTTTACCAAAAATGAGTCATAAGAAATTATATTCTATAATAAAAGAGTGTTAAACTTCGCATGTGATATCATCGGGTGCATTTAGTAGCTCGATTGTGCTGCTGTCCTCCTAAACCCAGATAAAAGAGAAAGGTTTATACCAGCAGGATAACTCACTGATACACGTAAAAATCCAACTTGCTAAACATCGTCTCGGACGCAAAGACGGATCTAATAATAAACAGAAAACTGAACAAAAGCAAAGACAATGGTCAACAAATATGAAACATGGAATATACAGGGAGTAACACGAAATAATCATTGTATCGGAAATAGAAAAATTTTAAATGGATCTGGTAGCCCTTGCCGAAACAACCAAACTCTTTTAATTCTTGGGTTTGTCGATGTGTATTCGTCTTTTACTTTCTTTTGAGATATTTTTGTGCCATACTAATATAGAACAGAATACAAATATGCCTTATTGTCACTGAAAATTGTACAGTTTTATGGACAAAGCTTACAAAAGGCAGAAAAAAAAAACAACAACAATTTAAAATTTACTGAAATTACAGAAATCGTCAATATCACAAAATAAAAGATAATAAAATACACAATCCATTGCAAAATTTAAATAATTTACAAATGGTATAAGAAAACCTTACGAACTAAAAGTTTAAGTTGCTACATGTGATACCCAAATATATATAGAAATACTTGTATATAAAGGTGCTGTAATTTCGTATTTATTCGTTAAGAAAATCTTCTAGTGAATAATATGGTCTTTCAGATAGATAAACTTTTGTCATTTTACGGAACTGTAGGAAAGTGGAAGCCAAAAGGGACATTTTGTACATCTTCTTCTTCTTCAAGTGCCCTGTCCGTTGCGAACGTTGGCTATTAACATGGCAATTCTGATCTTATTTAGTTCCGTAAAATGAAAGGAAAGAAGTTGCAGATTTAAATTGCAAAGGGAGATGGTTGTATAATTTTTTGCCGAATATAATATAGATTTCTTTATTAACCCAGTGGACGGGATCGGTAAATACACATCAAAGGTTAAATTTCTGGTAGAGTAGTCATGATTAGGTCTTGCTGGAAAAACATGTAGGTGTTTACGAATTAAGCAAACAGTTTCTAAAATATATAAAGAGGGACGAGTTAAAATCCCGTGATTTTTGAAGCAGCTTCTGCAATATGTTATTCTACTAAGGTCAAAAAGATACTGTATTGCTATTTTCTGTTATTTAAAAATAACATCAGATTGAGCAGCTGTACTAGAACCCCATAAAGGAAGACCATATCAAAGACGAGACTCGAACAAAGAAAAATATAGACTGAAGCTAGTTTTTTACTTAATAATTCGATATGAATGGACAATACAGAATCCACAATACTAATCTCGCTGTTATCAAGAAGCAAGGGTGGAAGAGCTCCTTTATAGGGTAATGCTACTGTCTTATCCACGTTAAAACAAAGTAGGACTTAATTAGAGTGGACCAATTTTTTATTCTAACTAGATGAGTAGAAGTTACAGTTGCATGAAGAGTTGAAATATTAAAATTCCTGGAGGTGATACTGGTATCATCAGAAAAAGGAAGATTTTTTCATTGATTTTTAAGTTATTGATGTCATTTATGAAGATAAGGAAATGTAAGGGACCCAATACTGAACCTTGTGATACTCCACATACAATGCTTTTATGACTAGAGTCAGTATCATTTCCTCTAACTAGTTGTTTTTTATTCCTCAAGTAAGATTGAAACCACTTCAAAGAAATACCTCGAATTCCGTAGAAATTTAGTTGTTTTATCAAAATTATGTGATTTACGCAATCAAATGCTTTGGCATAGTCACAGAAAAGAGTGGCAGTTCAAAGATTATTGTTTAGTGCTTGATAGACTTGATGTAGTACAGAAAACATAGTACCACTGGTACATTTATTAGATAAAAAGCCATACTGACTTTGTGATAAAATGCTGTTTTCAATGAGAAACGACATAAGTCGGGCTTTTATAAGTCTCTCAATAATTTTGGATAGGACCGGTAGTAAGGCAATAGGTTTGTAGTTGCTGACATTTGATTTTTCACCACCCTCACAAAGAGGAATAATAATAATGGCTGTTTTTAGGCACTCTGGAAATATAACTTTTTCAAGGGAATTATTAATTAGTGAGACATTTTTTGGGAGATTTAAAAAAAAAAGAAATAATTAGCAGCGATATACCTGGTCCTTCACAGAGGTATATTATTTTGATTTATTGTTGCAACGTCCATGAGTGGTCAGTCCTTAGTAATTTTTATAGCTACATATACATATTTTCAGTGCTTCATATGTATCTAGAAACCTTACTTTTTAAACTGTTAAATGGAAAACGAAACCAACAGCTTACTACTATTTACACAAAGTGGGATATAGAATACATCATTAAAGTCTTCAAAAAACCAAACTATGCCTAAAATATTAAAAAGATAATAATAAAATCACTATGTTTTATGATCCCAAAACCTCCTGTTCCAGCACAGATTCATGTCAGAAAGAAAAAACCTGCTAACAAGGATTTTAGAAAAAAACATTAACCACTGTCATCTACATACAAGGATTTCCATAAAATTGAAGAAAAGAAAACAAAACAAAAGAAAAAACCAAAAACGATTCAGAGATGCCAACAAGAAAGGATTTGAAGATAACAACAATACCAAACACGTTCATACGTTCCAAGCTAGATTATGGAGCAATTGCCAATTCCACTGCTAATCAATCTCTTCTTAAATCATTAGACATTATTTAAAATAAAAGTCTTAGATTAATCACAGAGGCTTTTACAGCTTCTCCGGTACCCAGCATTTATGCTCTTTTGGGGAAACCACTACTACATCACCGTCGCATGTTCCTCTCCCGATCACATGCAGCCTCAGTCGCTTGTAAAATTTTAATACCAATATATCAAAATACTCTTACAAATTATGTAAACAAATTTCAAGATATTTACTGTAACTAAAAAACCATATTATGAATGAATTAAATCCATACTTCAAAACTTAAACACTAATTTTTTGGATGTTTTCTTCTCGGACATTGAATACCCTGAGCCTTGGTTGATCGATTTACCAATCTGTGATACGTCTGGCCTATTTCGATAAATCCAGTACAAACAATTCCCTGATTCGGTTTAAGTTCAAAGCCCCCTTTAGTATCGCGACCACTATCAAATCTACACAGATGCATCTAAGTCCGAAGACGGAGTGGGGGCATCAATTGTTTCCTTAGAAAACAATCTTCTTTTCCGTCTACTCCCAGTATGTAGCACATATTCAGCTGATTACGGCTGTCGCCGCTTCTCCGCCCCCAATTTCCATCTTTTTCTGTCATATGCAGTTGCATCTTCTGAGTCTCTTGCCGCCATTGCTTCATCAATATCTTTGCGCCAACTTCTCCGTGGTCGTCCTCTATTTCTTTTTTCAGGAGGGATCCATTCCAGTACTGTTCTAGGCCATCTGTACTATGGCATTCTTTTAACATGTCCGAACCAGATTAATTGTTTTCTTTCTATGTCATCATTGATATTTCGCTCCATTTTCATTTCGTTTCTTATTTGTTTGTTTCTTCCTCCTTCCAGTTTCGATCTATTGCAGCTTCGTCTCAAATAATTCATTTCTGTTGTCATAAGTTTGTTTCTATTAGCTTTGGTGACGTCCCATACTTCCGAATCGTAAAGTGTAATACTTTGGACTATACTACCGTGAATGTGTTTTTTGGTTTTTCGTCGAATTGTTTTTTGCCAGAGAAGAGAGTTTAAGCCACGTGTCGCTTGTTTATTCTTTCCCTGATTTCATCTGCACTATTTCCCTTCTTGTTGAAAATGACCCCCAAATATTTGCAGGATTGCACGCCTTTGATTTTGTCGTCTTCCAAGACTAGGTCACATATTTCATCTGTTCCCACTGAGAGATATTCACGTTTTGTCATATTCATGTTTAGACCTGCCACCTCATATTCTTCTTGCAGTTTTCTTACCATATAGCTAAGATCGTAGCTGTCTTCGGCAATTACTACCTGGTCATCCTCAAAGAAAAGTGTATATAGCGTGTTTTCTTCCACCGTTATTCCCATGTTTCTACATTTTTTTACCCATTTTACTAAGAATCTGTCCAAATAGATTTTAAATAAGGTGGGTGACAGACAGCAGCCTTGTCTTAGTCTCTTTGTTATTAATCCCTTATTTAACGAGCATACCTTCACAAAAGCCCTGATCATAACAGATTCCCTTAGCTTTCTAAACTCATTAAAATATATTTTTCCGAAACATCCCTTTGAAAAGCTACTTAAATATTAGCTGTCCCATGCTCATCAACATGGAAGAAGAGTTCAATTTTTGTGGTTATCAAGATCAAGAATATTGTTTCCCAGTGGATTCTATCGACTCTTAACAAGCGTGAACAAATTGTACTTGTGCGTTTACGTCTAGGACATACCAAGTTAATACAATCTTACCTGTTCACAAAGAATAACATACCCATATGTGATCATTTATCCGTTTTATTAACAGTTGAACTCTTTTTAATAAATTGTGGTAAATATGATCAAGAAAGACATCGTTACAATATCTCGTCAAGAGTGTTCCTATGATTATACAATTAGATATCTAAGATCTATAAACATTTTCTATAATCTGTACTTATTCAATTTTGTTATTTTTATTTTGTTCAGTCGCTAATAACTTTTTGGTGGATGCAACTGTTTTTCTAATAAAAAGAATACCATACGTAAAAGACTTAATAGAAACATTAAAAAGGATAGGAAATAACTACATAACAATAACATTCAAAACAACCAACACACTGAATCTATTGTTTCCAAAACCAAATTCAACGACATACAGGAGAGAACAAAGGGAGAAACTTCACGACTACTAAGTGTTAGGATAAATGAACTTAAATCATACATTAAAAACAGACTTTACAGATCCCAGAATGCAAACATGCCTGTGATAATAAGCACAAAGTTCAATGGAACAGTACATCAATAGCCATGAAAAAAACCAACAGCAAAAAGAGAAAAATCAATGAAGCAGCCCTCATCTTATGTGGTTTAATTCCATATAAAGTAATATTTTACAAATTGAAAGAAGTGCAGTTAATTATTTTATGATTAAAACAATTACTATCCACAGTTTCGCATAATTTTAATAGTCTTCTTTAACGTAGTCTTTAAATTCAAAATCAATTTTATTTATTTATGATAAGGTAAATACAGATTGACGAACACGAACGTCTAATCAGTTGGAAGATTGTTTGGAATTATAATTCTACAGTAATAACTGAAACCGCGATCTAAAATCAATTATTATTTTGGAGATTTTGTTTTCGTGAGCTCTTAGCATATTAAAATTGACGTAATAATAATTACTCTAACGATTTTATAATACATTTATTATGAGTACACTAGTAGTAATGCAGTTGAAATGTTAGTTGTAATTAATAAAATGTGCATTTGGGTGAAATTTTCGTTGTAGAATTGCGATTAAGTACAAATAAGTCATTACAGGTTATTAACGACTACAATCAATAAAAGTCTATTAAAGTAGATAGCTAAATTTCTATTATACTGAGAAATTCTGTAGGTATAATAAATTGCTTTCGACGTAAGTTGTAAATAAGTTTACAAAAATATACGATGATATAATTTTTTTTTCAACATCGCTTTCTAAATTGTCAGAATATTATTGACAATGGTCACATTTATCGCTTCTGTATCATGTAAATATAAACCAGATCTTTATGGCCTTCACACATGATTTTAAAGGTGCCCAAATAATTTCAGTCGGGTACAAATCTAGATGATTGTAGATACTATTTTAATGGGAATAAGCCACAACTGAAGGTTAAAATAAGTTTATTGACGTTTCAATTTCCACTATTTTATACTACTATTAAAAAGAAAGTAAAAAAATGATTTCTAGATTATTTATTGGTTAAAAAAATATATAAATTCCAAATTTTGCAACACAAAGTAAACTTAAAAATATTTCTATGACTAAAAAATTAAAATCAAAAATTCAAATTATTTTCGTGATTTTCATTGAAACATGTTAGGCAGAATGGTTTCTCGCAAATCCTACACTCCGTAGATACTTGTTTTGCTTCTTTTAGGGCTCTTTTATGATCGTGTTCTAGGCTTATTTTTTTATAACATCCATTACACCGTCTGCGTTGAATTTTGAAATTTTCTTTGCGTGCAATGTTTGTTAGTTCATGAACTTTTCCAATGGGCTTTTGTATTTTCTGCTTAGTATTGATTCCAAGTAAAGATTCTGACAAATAATTAGTAAATAGAGCTAGTGGCATTGGTTTGTTACTATAAAAATTTTTATGTAAGACTCAACTATTAACAACTGTAATACTAATACATTCAAAAAGGACTTTCCTATACCATTTGACACTTTTACGAGCAGGACTGTAGTAAGAAATCATTTGATCTGAGAAGTCTATAACACCTTTAATCCTATTATAGTCTAAAACTAAAGTAGGTTTTCTAATTATTTTACCTCTGCAATTACTTCTCTCAGTTTCCTTCATATCAGATCCATGGAACGTTGGAACCATACAAATTGTTTTCTTATCTTGATGCTTCAATACTGGAATTCCGTTAGTATTAATTGCAACTATAGGTCGTCCTTTGTTTAGTTTCTCTGTTTTGACGTCATTTGGGATACCACTTTGATTAATTCTCATTGTTCCACAGTATTCTGTATTTCTATTTTTTTAAAAAGTGGCTAATGAATGCTGTTGTACCAGTTGTCTGCTACAAGAGTGCGACCTTCGTCAAGTAATGGTTCAGATAAAGAAACAACAACAGATCCGGGGTGGTCTAATTCAAGTAATATTGTAGATGTACCCTGTGCGTAGTATATGGAGAATTTCCATATATATCCTGACATCTCACATAACTTCAATAATTTGCTTCCATAGTTATATAGTTATATCTATTCCAAACTAGACTGTCTCGTTGCCAATAATCCTCTATGTTCTGGTATTAGATAAGTCTAGTTACAAGCAGAACACCTAAAAAATTTTTCATCTCGCATGATGTTACATCGACCCATTTTTTCAGTTTAGAAGACCTTCTTAGTGTATGTGTTGCCATGTATTGCAGCGCATAAAGATTTGTTTCAGTAACCATCAAATTGAGGATTTCGTCATCAAAAAATTGTTGGAATATATCAATAGGATTTACTCCATTTCCATTTACATCTGGAATTCTCTTTTGTAAACCGGAATTTCCAGTAAAATTCACTCTCACTCACTCCTGAAAGTTTGAACTCCATTGAGGAATAGGTTGTGTTGGTGAAGATGATAAACGTAACTGGATGTCTTCTTCGGAAGATGAACTTGTTAATGAAGAATCATTTAAACATTCAGAAGAAAACATACTCGTCACTTGAATCACTAAAATTTTCTGGATTATGACTTTCTTTTCTCTCTTCACTCTCTTCACTACCCTTGTAGTTTCTTTTGGTACTAATATGGCCATAAAAGTGTGCCGGATTTATTTTTATTAGCTAAAAATAGAATAAATTATTAAACTAATAATAAAACAAATAGATAATAATTTTAAGTCATGTGAATCACATATGATACTCACATCGTATGAGAAAGAAACAATTAGAAAATTGCTTTGCATATCACATGTAATGCACGTGGTTTTTGTGC
Source organism: Diabrotica undecimpunctata (assembly GCF_040954645.1). Lineage (NCBI taxonomy): Eukaryota > Metazoa > Arthropoda > Insecta > Coleoptera > Chrysomelidae > Diabrotica > Diabrotica undecimpunctata. The sequence goes on from NC_092804.1 coordinate 165,545,662, forward strand.
TTAATAAACTTATTTTAACCTTCAGTTGTGGCTTATTCCCATTAAAATAGTATCTACTTTAAAATGCCACAAGAAAATAGCTTCAGAACTGGATGGTTGTGGTAAAAATCTGACTATTTTAGCTTCTTGCTGTTGTAGTTAAAGTAACGAAAATGTTAAAAACGAAAATGGAGAACTAATGTTAAATTTCTGCATGAAAAACAAACTTGGAATAAACAACAAATTTTTGACTAGAAAGACCAACAAAAATATGCATTCAATGATACACGTGGAAAAAAATCTATGATGAATTATGTTGTTACCATAACAGGGATATACAACCATCAAAAATAATCGACGTAATTGTGCCCCAACTCCGCAGGTGTAGGTAAAAGTATAGTAATATGTAAAATAAGAATCATAATGAAATACATTAATCCCAAGAAAGCGGCACAAGCACACACAGAAAAAGAATATCAGAGAAGATTACTGGGAATGAAATATTAGACAACGATAACATTAAGGAAAGCTGGGAAAACTTAAAAATAACATAATTAACGCAGCAAAAGAAGCACTTGGATGAAGGAAATTAACGAACACTAATATATCAAAAAAGAAAATCCCGTAGTATAGAAAGGAAGTTAAGACAAAATGTGAAGAAAAAAAGAAAGCCTTTTTTACAATACAGAATACAACAAACCCAATAGACATTCAACCACTTTAAACGAATCCAAAATAAACGAATATTTTAGTCAGACAAATAAAAAGGAAATACTAGGGAGCTTGTTAAAACAGATAAAACACGAAGAGAAATGTAAAGAATCATTAGAGGATAAAGAAAGTAGATGAAGAACTAATAAAAACGAGAAACATTCAGAAGTTAACATTGTTATACTACTTTTGGTCCCAATTTGTATCGAACACCAAAAGTGACAACAAACGAAGTAATAATAATTTAGGAGGGAGGGGTACAGGAAGCATTATTGAAATTAAAAAATACAAAATTACTAGAGGGGACAGAATACCGAAAGAACTTCTAAAGTATGGAGGATCAAATCTGATTAAACAACTATTAAAACTAATAAAAAAAAAATAGAACAAAACAGAGTACCACAAGAATGAAGACCAAGCATCCTAACACCTCTCTTTAAAAAGGGAGACGAATCGGACCCGAAGAACTACAGAAGTTCTAATTTATTAAATACAAGACCAAAATTAACAACCAAAATGATAATAGACAAATTAAATATAATTATAGCACTAGCAGAAGAACAACAAGATTGACACAATTCAAGCAACCTCAACGCTCAACTGGACTTTAGTGGATTTCTTGACCCTAAATAATAGTGAGTAGAAGTAATAATTCAAACATAACTGACTTTACAATACTAATGACTGCTTACTTGTATAGGAAACGTATCACAGGGTGAGTTTTTAGTGTGACATTGGTTAGTAATTTATTACTTTTTCATATTCAGTGTATTCATTTCATAGCGATTTCAAAACAAAAATGGTCATAACTCATATACTATGCATAGGAGCGTATAACCCTATATTGTAAGAATAATGATTATGATAGAAATCTAAATATGAAAAAATATCCAGAGTGTTACATTTAAAATTTCCTTTGATTTACCACCTAGTTATTAATCACCCTGTAGAATTTGGCATATTTTCAAGGAGAATATCGTTGCCTACAATTTTTCTAAATACCTTTTTGACCATTTTTATTTTTATATCTGATTTCTAGTCTTTGCTCCATGAGTCTCAGTATTTCTTCTGTCAGCCACCCTTGTTTCTTCTTGTTTTTACTGCACTTAATTTTGTTTCCTAAACTGTCTTTAATATATCTTTTCCGTCGACCATCCATTTATGATTAATTTTAACACCCTCAAAATCATTGATTAATGACCCCCTATTAATGAATGATTTTCTATTAATGAACGATTTTATTATAGGCAACACAACATACATTGATTGTATAATAATTTAACCACATTTAACGCTCTGTGATTGCCAGTGACCTGTGGTGTAGGCAACCAAACATATAGGTATCTACATATTTATATTCCCACTAAAAAATTATTTAAAATGACATAGCCGCTGTAAGTACTGTCTGTCATTGTATGTCATTATTTATCGTTAAGTAAATAAAAATTTAAACTAAGATATTTTTATTTCTGAAAAGTTCGGTCGACGGAAAAGTTTTGTAATGAACTCGTGAATTAAAATGGCGATTAACAATCTCGAACATTAACGCACTCGCTTCGCTCGCGCGTTAATATATCTCAATTGTTAATCGCTCTTATTAATACACTTGTTGGTTAAATAACTATTAATTCTCGTCCAGTTTTCCTGAGTACTTTCATCTTTGCTTGATGACTTTTTTTTGTGTTATAGTACACTGGTTATTTCTTGTTTTACGGTATCACTTGACATCGCCTCTCTATCAATAGTAACTGTTTGCTTATTAATCCTTGATTAATAACTCTTTTCAATCTCAGTCATATTTTTATTACCAGAATAGTGTCATAAATATGTTGCTAAATTTGCACTTGGATATGTTTTGACTGCTAATACTGAATTTCATCTTAATTTTATCAGCTAATACTGAAATCATTACACAGATAATAATAATATTTTAAATATAAATATAATCGGGTTTACTATAATAAAATTCTAAAATTTATTTTGAAAAAAATCTTAATACATATATAAATATTATTTTAACCTTAAAAAAAATAAAACATAAAATTTATTTGAAAACTTTAAATTTGTAACGATAAACATTATTGTTTTTTTATTTAAATGTATATTTTAATTTAATATTGCATAAAGATTTAATAACTATGATTTTGTGTGAAACTATTGATATTGTTCTGAAGCTATTTTCTTGTGGCAAGTAAATACTATTTTAATGGGAATAAGCCACAATTTAAGTTTAACATAAGTTTATTGACGTTTCAATTTCTACTTCGGAAATTGTTCTCAAAATACAAACGTTATTTGCAAATTAAATATAAATTTGTAAACAAAATGTTTGTATTTTGAGAACGATTTCCGAAGTAAAAATTGAAACGTCAATAAACTTATTTTTAACTTTAATTGTGGCTTATTACTATTAAAATAGTAATTACTTGAAAATATTAAAAAAAATTCATATAAACATAGATTCGAAATCCGAAATTGCTTTCTCTCTGAGATACAGGGCGTTAATAGTTTTAATAAATTTTTTTTTTTAATAAATTTTAGATTTTGTAAATTTATTTGTGTCAAGTTGTAGTAAATTGAAATAATTTGATAAAAAATTTCTTCTTCTTAAAGTGCCTATCCTTCCGGATGTTGGCGATCATCACGGCTATCTTTACTTTATTTATTGCAGCGCGGAACAGTTCAGTGGTAGTCGTGTTATACCACTTTCGTAAATTTTGAAGCCAGGAAATGCGTCTTCTTCCCGGTCCTCTCTTACCATTTACTTTCCCTTGGAGAATCAGCTGGAGAAGGCCGTAACGTTCTTGATTTCTCATTACATGTCCTAGATATTCCAACTTTTTAGTTTTGACGGCCATGAGAATTTCACATTCTTTCCCCATTCTACGCAGGACCTCCACATTAGTAACTCTGTCAACCCAGGATATACGTAAGATGCGCCTATAACACCACATTTCGAAAGCTTCGAGCCGATTCATAGATGCAACAGTCAGTGTCCATGCTTCCATTCCGTAGAGCAGAACTGTGAATATGTAGCAGTTCAATAGGCGGCATTTTGTTTTTAATGATATGTCTCGACTGTTGAAAATGGTTCTCATTCTAACGAATGCTGCTTTTGCTTTTATTATTCGCTGTTTAATTTCTGTTGAGTGGTCCCATTGGCTATTTAAATTGGTGCCTAGATATGTATATTGCTCGACTCTTTCGATATTCTGTTGGTTGATTGTAAGATGAGCGTTTAGTATTGGTTTTTTACTAATTGTCATAAATTTGGTTTTCTTTATGTTAAGAGCTAGTCCGTATCTGTTGCTGACTTCTGTTATGCGATTTGTTAATATCTGTAAGTCATTCAGATTATCGGCAAAAACTATAGTGTCATCTGCATATCTAATGTTATTCAACCATTCACCGTTTATTAGTATTCCTTTCTCACAACCGTCTAAAGCTTCCTTAAATACCCATTCAGAATAAATGTTGAACAACAATGGAGACAAAATACAGCCCTGTCGTACTCCACGTTCTATTACAATTTTATCAGTTAACTGGTCTTCTATTTTGATTTTGGCCGTTTGATTGTAGTAAATGTTTCTGATAATTCTAAGATCTTTGTTGTCAATTCCAATTTCTTGCATTAGAGTAATTAATTTGTCATGTTTTACTCTGTCAAATGCCTTCTGGTAATCTATAAATCATACGTATATGTCACAATTCACATCCCTGCATCTCTGAAATAGCACCTGTACAGCAAAAAGGGCCTCCCGTGTTCCCAGAGCATCACGAAATCCGAATTGTGTTCTTGTTAGTTGTTCCTCACATTTTGTATATATTCTTTTGTGAATGACCTTTAGAAATGTTTTAAGTAAATGGCTTATAATTCTATAGTCTTCGCACTTTCTCGAATTGGGTTTTTTTGGAAGATTTATAAAAGTTGACACTAACCACTCTTGGGGAACCACGCCCGTATCATATATACTGTTAAATATATTTGTCAACCATTTTATGCCATCATAGTCCATAAGTTTTAAGAATTCTGAGTGAAAATTATCAGGGTCTACTGCTTTACCATCTTTGGTGCTTTTGATGGCATATTTTACTTCTTCGACTGTAAATGGTGGTCCAGATTCGCAAATTCGATAAAAAATTTACGTTGGGTTTTTTTTGAGGCGAGAAATTCAAATTTTGAAAATAAATTTTGACGTAATTACTATTTTAAAATATTTTCATGGGACTAAGTCATAATTGAAGTTTAAAATAATTTTATTGGCGTTTCAATTTTCATTTCGGAAATCGTTCTCAAAATACAAACATTAATAAATTAAACAAATTTTAATTTTTGTTACTTGGTGAACAATTCTTCTAATAATTTAATTTTATATGACTTATTTATATTGACAAATCAAACATATATTATACATTTTAAAGTAGACGACTTAAAAATGATAGGTATTGCCAATATTGCTGAGTTGCGTTCCTGGGACGACTTTACTGTAAGATAGTTCATTCGATTACATGAAATCAACTTTAACTTGAGAATATTCGTCAGAAAAATCATAACATGTGATTCGCCTTTAACTCTTTTAGACCTGGTGTACATTACAATGTATGTATTGTGTTACTTTGAAAATTATTAGTCATGGCGGCGTCAACTAGTCGTAAAAAATCGTTTTATTTATAGCAGTTTTTACAAACTAATAAAATATATATATCAAACGTTTTATATAATGTCAGAATCAAAGTATTGGCATACAAAATATATATTTTCTTTTATATTTTGTTATAAAATAAGCTTTCATTTTTATTGTATGTAATGTGCATCGGGCTTTAGTTCTAATATTATTTCAGGTTTTAATCCAGAAGATACACGGGATCGTGAAGTGTTATTGGCGCTATTAGATGATGACCAATTAGAACTGGATTGTGAAAATATGTCTCAGTTTTTAGAGAATCATTCAGATATTGAATATAATTCTAGTGATGAAGCAATAGAAACAAAGACAAATAATAAAAATGTTCCGGATGTCGCAGGAAATCAGATTGAAGCGGTAAGAATTGTCAATATTTTTTTTTGTGTATTAAATATACATATAACTATATTTTTTTAGGAAATAATAAATGATTTTTCTCAAAATGGAAAAAATAAAAAATCCAAAAAACAAAAAATTGAAGTGACAGAAAAGAAAGTATGTACCCAGAAAAATAAAACCATGTAAGACTTGTAGTATACAACACAATACATCAAATGTAGAGAAGTCTCCTGTAGATCACTGTTTACAGTACTTTTCACTATTATTTTTTGAAGAAGTTGCTGAAATGACCAATACATACGCTTTACAAAGTGGCAAAACATTTAGACCAACCGATAAAAATGAAATTACCACTTTTGTTGGGCTCCACATTATTATTGGTTGTATGGGCTTTCCTCAAATTAGAATGTATTGGGATAGTATGTATAATATTGGTTTCTTTTTAAGCAATATGAGTAGCCATAGATTATTCTTATTACGAAAAAATATCCATATAGTAAACAATTTAGAAAAACCAGCCAATTCAAATGATAAATGATTTAAAGTTACACCGTTTTTTGATGCACTCCGCAACAGATGTCTTGATCTGGAAAAAGATAAATATGTTACTGTTGAGGAATAGATAGTACCATTTACTGGAAGACTAAATTTCAAACAATACGTGAAGAATAAGCCATGCCCATGGGGAAATAAAGTTTTTGTTATGTGTGGAGCCTATGGAATGCTTTACGATTTCCTAATTTATCAAGCCTCGACGACTGAAATACCAACAGATTTTATGAACAAATTTTGTTTGAATCCTTCCGTAGTGTTTCACCTTACTAAAGATGTAGCCGAAAATGTTTTTGTCTATTTTGATATTTATTTTTCAAGTTATTTACTTTTTGAAGAATTCAGAAGAAACAGTGAGACACATATATTCAATAGGTACTGTGCGACTAGATAGATTTCAGAGACCACCGTTTACACCAGATAAAATTTCACTAAACAAAACAGAGGATATAATGACGAAGTGGTTAATGCAAAACGATCAGTAGTGTTGGTAAAATGGCAAGACAATAAATCAGTCGTGGTTGCATGCTTTTAACCTTGCTTTGTGAATGTTTGGCTAGAATATAAGGCCTTTATGCTAACATAGAAGGCTAACCCTAAAGATATCCTTGATCTACTGCATTTCAAGATGAAAATTGGTGAAGCTTTAGTTGTTATGGGTAAACCTGTAAACAAAAGAGGTCCTGGTCGTCCACGTGGATCGACAGTCTACAATTCTTGATACGCCAAAAAGAAAAAAAAAACAGAAATACGACCAGCAAAAGAGATTCGGAGAGATTTAGTAGACCACTGCCCCGAGTATGGCGATAAAAAGAAGCTACTAGATGTAAAAATTCGAACTGTAATGCAGAAACACATGTTTTTTGTATTGTGTTGTATTTTGTGAACATATTATCGAATATTTAATTTAAATCCAATATTATTTTGGTAAAATTTGACATAAATAGTTTATTTACAAATGTGCCATTAAATGTGCCAAATAATGAATTCTATAAACAAAATGTTGATCTAGAAATGGGCTCTAGTTTATCTCCATTACCAGACGATATATTTATGGAAGATTTTAAAACAAATATTATTTCTAAACAAAATTTAAAACCCACAGTATGGTGGAGAAATGTAGATGATGTATTCTCAATATAGCCTCATATAGATCATAGTTGTTGGATACATTACTGAATGATATAAACGATAAAGAAGAGACAATAACATTTACCATGGAAAAGGAGTATAATAACACACTATAATATTATACCTTTATACCTTTCCTGGATGTTTTATTCTCTAAGAACGATACTGGATATGAGATTCAGGTGTATAGAAAACCAACACACACCAACAGATATTTAAATTACAAAGCAAATCACAATATCAGTATTAAAAAAGGAATCATTAAATCCTTATACGATAGAGCCAAAATTATTTGTTCTAACAAAAATTTGTTATTAGAGGAGAAACATTTGTTTACATCTGTTTTATTAAAAACTTCCTTTATCGTTTATAAATAAGGAATTTTTAACAATACACAAGGAATAATACGAGGAAAATATCAATACCATACATAAATGAATTATTAAAAAAACTTAAAAATATAGGAAATAAATTCAACATTTCAACAACTTTCAACAAAATATATTAAAAATAGAGAATTTGATAGATCTCCAATACGTAAACACGCATGGGAAAACGAACATAGGGTTCAGTGAAAGGATTTAAGTATAGTTCTGAAAGAAACAGATAGTAAAAAATCAAAGAAGCGGCCCTAATTATGCTAAATGAGACCAATTGTGTCGAAAATTCTTCGGCAGAATATAGTAGGATCTAGTTGCCCATATTAAAAGAGGAAGTTATTAAAAGGAAAATACCAGTATTAGTAAGTCAGTAACATATCGTGGATACATCATTTATATTTTTTTAAATAACAAACATATAAAATCAGAATTTGGTGTTTATTGAGATTAAACTAAATCTAACACCAAATACTTACCATGTCGGGATATTATTATGAGGTTTTTTCCTCATGATTTACTATGGAATCACTAACATCAAAATTTTACTGTCATCATGGCATTTGGTTGTCTTTTTAAAGACAAATCACATGCTATGATTTTTCTGACGGATATTATTCTTAAGTTAAAGTTAATTTCATGTAATCGAATGAACTATCTTACAGTAAAGTCATCCCAGGAACGCAACTCAGCAATATTGGCAATATTTTATGTCTGAATTGACAATCTAAATGAATAAAATAAGATTAAATTATTAGAAGAATTTTGTACCAAGTAACAAAACACATTGTTTAATTTATTAATGTTTGCATTTTGAGAACGATTTACGAAGTGAAAATTGAAACTTATTTTAACCTTCAATTGTGGATTATTCCCATTTAAATAGTTATTAAAAATAAGATGTAATTTTTTATGTAATCAAACTCTGTATATTTTAAGTTAAATTTAAGATGAATTATTCAGTCCTGGATAAAGACCATTGTAATATTCTGCCATATTTTCTTATGTGCTATTATGCATTTCCAAATTGAGTATAATAAAAATTTGAATATTTTTGTTTACTAAAAAAATATTAAAATAAATCACTGCTAAAATGAACTAGTTTATATAATACATTTTTACTACTTTACCTTTTATATAATACAATCCTTTGTTTGTATTAATTAATAACATAAATATATGGTTAAAACATATTCGTCACACGAGAGCATTTGTTTTAAATAAATCCATTTTGTTGATAGTAACTCATTATCAACAAAATAAACACTAATTAATCAACAATACAAATATTACATCGGAACTTGCATTGGAAGTGCATAATTTTGTCCAATCGCAGAAACAAATACAAATATTATTTCTTATTTTTTTAAATATACAGTACCAAGTGCCAATTAAAAATAATTATAAGGTGGGGACTGGTTGCCAATTTGCACATTGTAAAATTTTGTACATACACGTGACACCGTCCATTCAGAGAGCGCTTTATAGCGTAGAGGGGATGGTGGGAGGAGCCCAGATTTCCTACACTCCGATCGTACGCAACAGTTCCCAAAACATCTGAACTTCAGTTCCGTTGAGAGCGTCAAAGAGTGAAGTTGTGTAAGCTTACTCTCGAATAGCCACACGCGCGGTGGTAAATGTATCTGTGATGATTTAACAATTCGAATGGGACAATTTCGTAGTTAGAAAAATTAAAAACGTTACGATGATTTGGTTAATATTTAGTGGTTTGTTAGTGACAGTTTTCGCAAAAAGTTTAACGAATGTGGATTCCCCACCGAGAGGTTGTGAATGGCAGATGCAACTTATTGATGTCAATGTAAGTGGAGAAGAACCAGTGCTTTATTGTCAAATTAGGACCATAAATAGTGTTGAATTTTTGGTTAGGAACTTAACTCAATCTGAATCAGATCGCGTGACAGTATTAATGTTAGAGTGTAACGATGTTTTGTTTTTCGAGAGTTCTTTGGAAACCGCACGACAGGGCAATTTTTTATCCTCGCTGAAACAACTTAGAGATCTTAGAGTAGAAAATTGCAAAATTAGAAATATACCTGCTGGAGCCTTCTCACAACTCAGACATTTAAAAAAACTTTCTTTGAGATCGCACAATTCAGAATGGTCTGCTATGAACTTAGAATTGCATCCTGATAGCTTTCGAGGATTGGCAGATGTAAGAAGTTTAGATTTAGCTGATAATAATATTTGGAGCACTCCAGAAGAATTATTTTGTCCATTATTTAACTTAAAACACCTTAATCTTACTAAAAACAAACTTCAAAACGCTTCAGCTTTAGGATTTTCCGATTGGGGCAACGGACCTTTAGCTCCGGGAAAAGCATGTGTTAGTGGATTAGAAATTTTGGATTTATCTCACAACGACATTATATCCTTGTCAGACAATGGCTTTTCGGCTTTGCGATCTTTGGAAGAACTTCATTTGGAAAATAACGCAATCTCTACTCTGGGCGACCGAGCTTTTGTGGGCCTAACGGCACTAAACTCCTTGAATTTGTCAAGTAACTGCCTTGTTGCTTTACCACCAGAACTATTTCAAAGCTCGAGAGAGTTGAGACATCTTTATTTACATAACAACTCGCTAAGTGTCCTAGCTCCAGGCCTTTTAGAAGGACTCGACCAACTTCAGGTCCTTGATTTATCAGATAACGAACTTACAAGTCATTGGGTGAAAAGAGACACTTTTGCAGGCCTAGTAAGATTAGTTGTGTTGAATTTAGCCAGTAACCAATTAACCAAGATTGATACAACTTTGTTTAGAGATTTATATACGTTGCAAATTTTAAATTTAGAACACAATAACATAAATTCCATTCAAGACGGTGCTTTTACAGAGTTGAAGAATTTACATGGTCTCATACTGAGCCACAATCGTTTAGTTCGTATTGAAAACTACCATTTTTCCGGAATGTACGCTTTAAACCAACTCTTGTTAGATTCGAATGAAATAGAGCACATTCATCCGAAAGCTTTCGAGAACGTGACGAATTTACAGGACTTGGGTTTGAACGGAAATATTCTCGGTACAGTGCCGCCCGGTATAGGACAGTTACGCTTCTTAAGAACGCTCGATTTAGGTAAGAACCATATCAAATCGGTGACTAATGCCTCTTTTGAAGGACTGGAGATGCTATATGGCCTGAGATTAGTCGACAACCACATCGTGAACATTTCTAGAGATGCATTTTCTACACTGCCATCGTTACAGGTATTGAATTTAGCTTCAAATAAAATAAAATACGTTGAACAGAGTGCTTTTTCAAGTAATCCAACACTTAAAGCCATTCGTTTAGATTCCAACGAACTCACGGACATAAGTGGTGTATTTACAAATTTAAAAACTCTCGTTTGGTTGAATGTTTCATCGAATAAACTACTCTGGTTCGATTTCAGCCATTTACCTGTCAGTTTGGAGTGGCTCGACATGCACGACAACCAAGTGCCCGAGCTAGCGAATTATTACGACGTAAGAAACAACTTAAAAATCAAAATGTTGGATGCCAGTTACAACTTAATAACAGAAGTTAAAGGAAATTCAGTACCTGACAGCGTAGAGACTCTCTTTTTAAACAACAATAAGATTACAAAAGTACATGCAAACACGTTCAATGACAAAAAAGCTTTGGAAAAAGTGGTTTTGTACGGAAACGAAATAAAATTTCTCGATTTGGCAGCGCTAAGTCTCAGTCCTGTTACTAACGAGAAAGATTTGCCGCAGTTTTATATCGGAGACAATCCTTTTTATTGCGATTGTAAGATGGAATGGCTTCTAAGAATCAATCATCTCAGTAATTTAAGACAGTACCCTCAAGTATTGGATTTGGATTCTGTGACTTGTGAGCTCGCCCACTCCAGGGGCGCGCCTCCTCAACCGCTACTAACTTTAAAACCGTCGAACTTTTTGTGTCCATACGATGCGCATTGTTTCCCGGTATGTCATTGTTGTGATTTTGACGCTTGTGATTGTGAAATGACTTGTCCTGATAGGTGTACCTGCTATCATGACCATACGTGGACTTCGAATGTTGTAGATTGCAGCAACGCGGGGTATAACAACGTTCCCGAAAAAATTCCGATGGACGCTACTGAGATTTACCTGGACGGTAACGACCTAGGCGAGCTAGGTAGTCACGTTTTCATCGGTAAGAAAAAACTCGAAGTTTTGTTTTTAAATAACAGTAACGTGAAAGCTTTACACAATAGGACTTTTAACGGGGCGAATTCTTTAAAAATACTTCATATGGAAAATAATAAATTGGAAGAATTGCGTGGTTTCGAATTCGATCAATTAGAAAATATCAACGAACTTTACTTAGACCACAACGAGATCAGTTACGTCAATAATAATACATTTAAAAACATGCATAATCTCGAAGTGCTCAAATTAGACGAGAATAAAATCGTTGATTTCGTCCCATGGAAGTTGCCGGATTCTGAAGCGAGCGTATCCAATCCACGTGTTACCCTCGACGGCAACAAGTGGTCCTGCGATTGCAATACTCTCAACCGACTCGTAGCCTGGATTCGGGAGACAGGTGGCAATCCCGCGAAAATGTTCTGTGCCGATATGGACAACTCCGAAACGGTCGCGGATGTGATTCACCGCTGCGAGGACATGGATAATGCTATCGCGACATCGGTTATTCAGCGCGAGGTGATAAAAAGTCACCAACTCTTCGGCGGCGGCAGCTACGTACCCCTTCTGGCCGCTACCCTCGTGGCCGTCATCGTAGTGTGTTTGCTGGTCGCTATTATGTTTGTTTTTCGGCAAGAAGTAAGACTTTGGGCCCATTCCAAGTACGGCGTTCGGATTTTTCAAGATGTAAATGCGGGATTGGATGGTGGAGACGACAGAGATAGGCTTTACGACTGCTACATGGTGTACAGCCACAAAGACGAAGATCTTGCTTCGAGAGTGATTGCCCCTGAGCTGGAACAATTAGGACACACGTTGTGTTTGCATTACAGGTAAGAGAATTTTATAAAATATTATTTTGTTCAAATAAAGATATAAACCATTGCAATTATTCAATTAGAGATTCTTATGTAATCTTATATCTTAGATAATTTTTCAATTAGTACAAAAATTTATCACACTTTTTATAAGTTTTTTATAATATTAAAAAATTACTTTCTTTTTTTTCCCTGAACTAATTTAAAATATTTTATATCGTTAGCAAAACTATTTATTTTTTAAAATAACAAAATAATTGAATATTTGTATGTGATATTGTTTAAATAAAATATAAAATGACAATTTTTATATTTTATAAATGTTTGTGTTTTTTATTAATTTTAATCTATATATGTATTTATTTTCATATCTTAGTAAACATATTTATATTTTAAGACAAACAATTGTTTCAGAATCATTCAACTCAAAAAGTCGTATTATATGTAGTCCAGAAAATAACTTGTAGAAATTGTAAAAAACCTCTGAATTTTTTTTATATGCATCGTTTTGCTTAAAATTTTGACAGTAGTTAAACAATATCTCAAAGATCAAAATGTATGTTATGGCAATGTGTGCTTTTCCTCTGGGGGTGGTTACCACCCTAACTCGTGAGTTGAAAAAGTTTATAAAAAAAAAACATGATAGTTGCTTTAATAGTCAATTTTACAACAAAAATTTTCTTAAGAGTTTTTGTCGAAAAGTCAATATTTTTGGAATTTGTGGCTGAATGTGATAAACTATACGTCAAAAAAGCATGTTTTTAAACGATTTTTAGTAACTTCCTTAATATTAGGTGTATGGTAATAATAAAAAATGAGTATCTTTTTTTATAATCTTCATTTTATATCCAAACAGTTTTCCCGATATAATCTAAATTTTTGGAGTTATTTGCGAAAAACAATTAGAAAACATGCTTTTTTGACCTGTAATTTTTTAATTTTCAGTCACGAATAACCCCAAAAATATTTGCTTCTCTAAAAACTCTAAATTAATAGATAATGTAAGATTTAAACTATAAGAATATTTTTGTCTTAAAATTCTGCATTCCATCGACTACCATTGTTTTTTTGATCAACTTTTTCCACCCCTGAGTTGGGGTGGTAACCACCCCCAAGAGGAAAAGCAGATATTAGCATGGGGTAGGTTTTAATCTTTGAGCCCTTTTTTACATATTGTCAAAATTTCAAGCAAATCCTTGTATATAGAAAACATTCTGAGCCGAAAACCTTCATATTCTGGACTAGTAAGCGTTTTTTTAACATTGAATAATTTATTATTTCATATATTAATAATAATCTTATATTTTAAGGTCAACAAATTGTTTTAGTATCATTCAATTTAATAATCGTATCTTTACTTTAAATGTGTGAATTTTTGCAGCTTTTATTTTAGGTACTATTAATTTTTCAAATTATTATCACATTTAAAAAATTTAGTATTATTCAAAAACTTTCTTTTGTCTTAATGGTATACGACTATTAACGGGACGCATATTAAAATAAACTAAAATATAATCTAATTATGCTCATTATAAACAATATCAATTACTAAGTTCTTTTTTATCAGTTTGTTTTGTTATTAGTTTTTATTTGGATTTTTTTTTGCGAACTTATCTTTTTTTCTTCTTCTAATGGCGCTACAACCCTTTGTGAGTCTTGGCATGCTTAACAATGTTCTTCCATTCTACCCTGTCGGATACTTTCCTTCGCCACTGCCTGATGTTCATGGTTTTAAGATCCCTCTCTATGTCGTCTATCCATCTTTTACGGGGCCTTCCTCTTGTTCTGTTTCCTTGTGGATTCCATCTCTAGACTACATTTACAGCTCGATTATCTGGCATTCTTTCTAGATGACCAAGCCAGTTTAGTCTTTGTGACTTTACAAATCTAACAATATCTGCGCTTTGCATTAGCTCATCCAGCTCGTGGTTCATTTTAATTCTCCACGAACCATCGCTGCATTGGGTTGGTCCAAATATCTCTTCCTTAGTACTCGTGTATAAGTTCTTGCGAAATTCCTCTCGTGTATGCCTCTTGTGTTTTGGTTGACATGTATTTCAGGTAGGCTTCTTTCCTTTCTTTGCTTTTTTCCTTCACTTCTGTACCAAACCATGAAACCTTTCCTTCACCAAAAACTTTCTTGGTCGAGGCTAAGATAATAGACTTAATTTTTGCCCAGCTTTCTTCGAATCCATCACTTTCTGTGATATTTGGATTTATTTTTGAAAATAAATTTGGATTTATTTATTGAATAAAATTTTTTTTACGTACCAACTCATATGACTCTGCACCTGATATTTTGTTTTATATTACAGTATACTGATCTCTTCTTTTTTTAGTCAGTGTATTTGAATTATCATGGTGATATTCTAATGTTTGCATTTTTTTTTTATAAATTTGTATTTTATTTCCCAGTTGTGTTATTGTATATTTTTAAATATCGTTGTTTTTTTACTATTGATAAAATAAAGAGTAGCAAAATACGGATACAAAATGGATTAACTGATACAGTAGATGGGAAAAAAGAAAAAAGATGGGCAACAGTCAATACCCGTGGAACAATTATTAATAAAAATGTGCAAATACTAATGTTTGCAGATGATGCTGACATAATTGCAAGGCCAAGAAGAGAAATTTAATCAAATAGAACAAGCATTTAAGAGAAAAGAGGATTTTTTTAGATTTTGCTTAAATGAATTTAAGCAAAAGAGGCATTTAATCAAATAAAACAAGCTGCACAGAATAAGGGCCTTAAAATCAATCAGGCTCAAATAATATTATATCCATGCAAGTAAAAACGCAGAAATAAGGCAGCTACAAAATCTAACAATAGCAGAATACACCATTAAGGGCATAAACATTTTTACATACGTAGGATCTTTAGTTAGGTCTGATAACAACGTTGAAGAGGCGAATATTCGTTGGCCAATAAATATTACCAACGCTTAAGTAGGGAACTAGGATTAGATAACGTCGCAAGAAAAACAAAATGCCAAATATAGAAAACCGTTGACATATAAGACCGTCGAAACTTGACTTGGAAAATCTCTAAAACTGTCTAAAATAATCATATACAAAGGAAGAAAAGAAAATTGAATTTGGCGAAGGTGATATAAATTTGTACAATACAAAATATACCAGGATCCGGATTTCGTAACAATAATTAAAATAGGTTGCGTTGGATGGGACATGTGGAAAGGATTGAACAAGGCGAAATACCAAACAAAATAAGCAAACAAGTGCCAGTAGGAAAAAGCACAAGAAGAAGCTGAGATACATATAACAAACAGAAAATGACATAATATCCTTAAAAATAAAAAAATTGGAGAAAAATAGAGATCAGAATAGGAAAGAATCCTGAAACAAGGCAAGACCCAAAAACGGATGTCATGCCAGTGATAATGATGATTTTTTTCTCTTTTTACTCTTTTCATTTGTTTCCATAGAGTAGGTAGTACCTTAACGTTTACTTTACTTACCTTTTCTTTTTTGTTGACAAATATTTGTAACAAAAACCTGTCATGTATTACTCTTTTCCTATAGTTTTTAGGAGAGTATGATTTCAAGGGTAAAAATGTATCACTGAATAGAATCAAGTTGATAATGTAACATAACAATCAAAATTTAGGAGTCATTAGGAGGATTAAGAAGAAAACAAACACGACAACATTGATATTGAAAAAAAAAACAGAAAAAACTCAGCAAACTATAAAGGAATATTAAAAATTACTGCTGAAACCCGAAAAACGATGATCCTTATATGTTAAGAATAATGATTTTGGAAGAACAAATTGATAATAGTACCCAAATCGCAGCTCTACCTTCATTTATGTCATCGATTTAATAACAGCGTTCGGCAAAATAAGACTAATGGAAGATTAACTAGAATAAAGACTGATGGAAGAATAATTGAAGAATTACTAATAGACAACAAGATAAGGAGACAGATTAAGCTTACTTCTGTTTATCGTAATATTGAACAAAATCAGACAGGGAGTAAAATACAAAATTGGAGACAGAAGAATAAAAGCATATGCTACGCAGACGATAGTGTCATTACAATATTCAACGAAGACGGTCTACAGAGACTATTTATACACATGGAATCAGATTTCTAAAGAATATAATATGATTATATCGTCAGATTTAACCGAATGCTTAACCGCATACAAGATATCGATAAATTACTATGTTGTTTTTCTTCTTCTTATAATGGTCAACCCTTTATCGGCCTTGACCTGTTTAACAACGTTCTTCCATTTTTCCTGTCAGATACTTTCCTTCACCACTGCCTGATCATGGTTTTAAGATATTCCTCTACATCGTCTATCCACCTTCTAAGGGGCCTTCCTCTTGTCCTATTTCCTTGGGGTTTCACTTCTGGATTATTTTACACCTCGAGTACCTGGCATTCTATTTAAGTGACAAGCCAGTTTAGTGTTTGTGACTTTACAAATCTAACAATATCTGCGCTCTGCATTAGTTCATCCATCTCGTGATTCATTTTAATTCTCCACGAATCATCGCTGCATTGGGTTGGTCCAAATATCTTACTCAATATTTTGTACTCAAATATTCTCAATAGATTTTCATTAAGTAGTTTACGTGAAATAAAAATAAAACAGAAATTCCCAGGTCAGAAAACAACTTCGAGATAAAATTGAATAGCATTAAGCAAATAGCAGTAAGCAATGTGTACAACTAAAAAACAATAAACAAAATTTTATAAAGAAAACTACAAAAGGAACACTATTAGTATTTCCAGAGAAAAATCAAGTATATAAGGGCAAAAGATCAACAAAAGCTATCTAAACACATAAAAAAGAAATAAATAATACCAGCTTTTAGAACAAACAATAACAAGCAAATATATTAAGAACAACAAGATCCAAAAAGCACTTACACAGTGTTAAATACAAACACCACTGTATACTGCCCAAATGTGGCGACTGCCAAAAATTTACTTAGGTCAAACTGGTAAAAATTTTAACAAACGTATAGCAGAACACAAACGGGCTTTGAATAATGGAAAAACTTCACCGTCTGGACAATAATGATTCTTTTAGTGACAAATTTCAAATTCTTCACATTTAAAATAAAGGCTTTAAGATATATTTATTAGAATCTACGGAAATTAACAAATTAAAAAATATAGATATAATTCTGAATGACCAATTTAAGAAAAACGGTTTTCCACTCCTCAACTTATTCAGTTGAAGTATAAACTTTACTATAAAGTGTAAACGCTTACGAAAACTGGATCACTTCAGAAAGACACTCTGCCAAAACAGATGTAGTGATAATAAATTCTAATAAATTTTGTTGTCAATATTAAAAACAAAAGGTATATAAATAAATTTAAAATCAATACTACTAATTTCACCATCAACTGATTATTGTACCCATATAACTATTCTTTCGTGTTCGTTATTGGTGCATTCTAAAATCCCATCTAGTCTAATAATACAAAATCAATTACTTGTTTTCTCGAGCATACACTTTGAGAAATTCCAATACGAAACGTGAACGATTCTCCACATAAGAGTATTATAATTTTCCCGCAGATCATATCTGCCATTGGAGAACATGACATCCTTACGTATTGTTCTTATGTATAATAGTCGTGTTCTTAAAAAGGAGATAAGACCTTTATATTTAAGGATGCTATACAACTATTATCTCCATCTCGTACACTCTCGTTGCGGTAATAGGACATTTTTGACAGTATCTCTGTTGGTATGAATGGCGAACTTGTGCGGTTTCTGCATACAATTGCACAGGTTTGCAAAAAACAATGCTGTACGTTTGAGAGACCCATTGTTATTTACCTTATTTGAAAATTGTTAGGCTAAAACGGCATAGAAAGCAATAAATCTGTTAATATGTACCTAAATTATTTCAAATATACCAATAATCGTTTGATTTTAGAATATGTTTACTATTGCTGAATAAATTTCTTGAAATTAAATATAACAAGTTTTCTAAATAGTATCTTAATCTGACCACAATACCACCGGTATACAGAATAATATCAATGATTGCATATTTATACATATAACTAAATAATTAAACACAGAAAACAACGTTTTGTTTCAATAAGTTCTTCCTCTATACACTGACCCATTGTGTTATTCGCAATTGCTTATATTGTCTGATATATCTAAAAATATATCTCCCTATATCGTGGCAAATTATTCACTAAAACTCATCAAAATATGTCAAGCTGTACGAATAATTCCAATTTTTCGAACTTACTCTAGAGATGGGATATAACTACAGTTTTATTCCTTTTTAAACAAGACTGTTGCCTTTTTTGCATTTGAATTCACATTTAAACAGTAAAAAAAATTACATTAAAAAACTATAATTACTTTCTATACCCCTTTCCTCTCAGAGATTCTATTGTTTCTGCTTTCCTAGTCTTCTTTTGATTGATAGTTTTCATTTGTAGTTCGGATTTCCACCAGTCTTCTTCAGTATTTCTTGTATTTATAACAGTTATTACTCCAATAAATTTTTCCGTTTCTGGTAATCTGATGAAGTCTTTCTGTTGTTTCTTATAAGTTTTCTTGTAATATGTAATGTTTTCTTGTAAAATTCTTGTAATAAACTGTCAAAATGCTTTGTTTCTTCTCTTAAAATATTAAGTTAGTTAGTTAAGCTCAGACTATAATGTCAATGCATTTTATTGTCTTTCCTCTGTAGTTATAAAACACACATTTTAAAATGTTTCTAATGCTTTTTACCACTTTTTTCTGGCTGTTGTTGCTCTTCTTCTGATTCTAATCTTCATTTTTTGCAAACTTGTTTCAACAACGTTTTTCGTGGCAGTCATCTCATCATTCTTTCTTTCGCCTTATCCAAGAAGTCTTTGAATACATACAATTGTTTTTGACAATAAAATAACAAAAACAATTACCTATCATAAGAAAAAACCTTACACAGGAATGTGATCTATCACCAACCGAATTCCGATATGACTCTGAATTCTGAATCCTTATAATTATGATAAGAAAAACCTTATATAGGTTACATATTCTACCTTATAGCTTATATGTTATAGAAAAGTATTGACTCCACTTCCTCTTGTTCATATTTTCATTAAAAATCTGCATTAAAATTAGAATTATTTCTCCTTCATGCTTAATTCAGCAGGAATGACATTGGCTTTCGCACTTTCATTGTCCTTCACACTATTTGCGACTATTGTGTATGTCTTACATGTCCGTAGTGTCCACTGTTTCCAGTCGTACTTCTCCTGTACTTCTGTTTTCTTGGATATTGTTGACTTTTTTATTTCTTGATTCATAGTTTGATCTTTTTGTACACATACCTTTAATTTTTTAATGCTCCAAAACTTTTAAACTCAAAAAATTTAAAAAAATGTCAACTGCACTAGATCAGAATAAAAATCTATGCAAAATAAAATCAAAAGACCCACTTTCTGGCTTCCACTGCGATTTTAGCAATGCTCTTTATCTGTATATATGTATATTTTTCTATTTTTCCGAAAAAATACCAAACATGCCACGCTAAAAACATTCCCAATTGTTATTCCTAGTTTGCATGCTGCATAATCCGTACGGAAATATTGGTGAAATTATCTGAGTTGGGCCATTTTTTAGGGGTTGTTGAATACATTATGAGGGTATAATACAGCATGCAAACTCCCAGGATTAATACTCAGTCTACATTTTTAAACCCTACGCTTTAAATATGAGTCACGATCGTTTACCTCAGCTGTCACCACCAGCGCGCGTAAGGAATCGTTAGGGGGTGTTGCTAAATTAGGCATTAACAGATAAAAATTAATTAAAAGTCCAACCAACAAGAGCTAACTAAGAAAATGCAGATATACCTAGAAATCTATTTCCATAATTGAATCTTTCATTTAGAAAACATAGGCAGAAGAATTTGACAAAAGAGACTAACACATACTTGGAATGTGAAGACCATAAAGAATGTCAAGGAGGAGGAAGAAGATGTCATGGAACTCTCTGGAAGAAAAAACAAGAACATATCGTAACCATCCATGACTAACATGAAGTAATGGAATAAAGAAAGAATTTAGTTCAATCTGTTTAGTATTATTTTAAATCATGTTTCTTTTAAACTATTAAAATGAAAGTATTCATGAAAATAACCCTGTATAAAACACCAATTTAGACCCAATTGGTCACGAAATAAGCATGCTCTTTCTTAGCTAAAAATCAAAATTTTATATTATAATAGATCAGATTTTTATTATTGGATTGGTATCATTATAATGATTCTTTCTTGAATTCTTCTGACAAGTACTGAAAAATAATATGACTTAAATAATTATTTATTTAATAATCAATGAGATACCTAAATAGAATTTGTTTTTAAACCATTTTATCATTGTTGGTTTCTGGTGACGCAGGTATCGCTTTCCCTATTAGCCGTTTATCTAAAGAATGCAAAGTATTTAAGAACTGATGAATAACAATTGTTTTATATATTGTATTGTTAGACTTTATATATCTGTACAGGAACTCTCTATTACAGCCTTATTGATAAATAGTAATAAGGTGTACACAGGTTAAATTACTGAGTTTTAAATTCTTGTCACAATTTCTTTGATAATGTGATTATTCATAGCATAGTTATTTATTTATAAAATGTTTGTAGTAGACAATCGTTATTAATTAACTATATTTTATTCCAGAGACCTCCATTTGATGGGTGGCGCGTCATACCTGGCAGACGCCATGGTGGGTGCAGCTGACGCTTCCAGAAGAGTAGTCTTCGTAGTATCTCCTCTGCTTATCTGCAACGAATGGTCCCGACCAGAATTTAGAGCCGCTTTACAAACAGCTCTCAGAACGACTTATCGCCAAAAACTTATCTGCATCCTCAGCGGCGATCCCCTCGAACCCATGGATCCTGAACTGAGAGCTCTTCTAAGAGCTTGCACTGTGACCAGATGGGGAGAGCGCCGTTTCTGGGAGAAATTAAGATATGCAATGCCTGATGTTATTAACAACTCTACCGCCAGGAGGAACAAGAAACCTCCAGAGATCAGGTGTAAACCTCCCACTCGCTACACTCCAGCTCCTACGGCCCATGACTCTTGGTGCAAGTACCAACCGATGCCGGGAGTCCATGCTGTTGCTTTAACCCCAACTCCAACCCAAAGTACTTACGTGTCCGGCGAGTCTGCACGGAGTACCGAAGATGAAGCGGGTTCTAGTTCTAGTAGTCAACACTATGGTTCCGAGCAGCTGAACCATAGCTACGTGTCAATTGATGGGCGACCTCCTCAGTACAGTCAGTACCCGCCCTGCAGGAACGAAGTACCACACCATGTCTATTCAACTATTCCGGACGCTCCGTCCCAGACCAGGACGTACTTTGTTTAAATTGAGAGATAGATAATATTTCAATTATTGGGTTTGTCAGATTGGGATTGGAAAGCTCGTTAAATTATAACATAAAACTTGATTTTTTCATATCTATGTTAGCTTTTACAACCTTCACTTTTTTTATTTAGAATTTAAAAGTCAGTTATTCTTGTAGATGACTTTAAGGATGGATAATTTTTGACTATTCGAGGTAACAGGGAACTGATATAGTCGATCAAACAGCAAACATAATTACAGATTTTGTTTACTCATTATTTTTTGGATTCTTCTTCTTCTTCAGCCTTAAGTAATCCAACTTTGGACATAAGCCTCCCCTAAATCAATCCAGTGTCTTCTATTTTACGCCACTTGCTTCCAGTTGTGTCCTCCGATCTTTTTAATGTCATCAGCCCATCTCATTTGTGGTCTTTCTCTGCTTCTCTTTCCTAACCATGTCCTCCACTGTTGTATTTCATGGTTCCATCTCTTATCCTTCAGTCGGGCATTGTGTCCTGCGAAGCTGCATTTTAATTTGGCAGCATGTTCTCCTGCGTCTTTTACTTTGGTTTTGCTTCTAATCCATTTGTTTGTTTTTTTGTGTCTATAAGTCTCACTCCGACCATTGATCTTTCCATCGCTCTTTGTGCTTACTATTTTATCCATATTGGACTTGGTGAGTGTCCACGTCTGTGAACCATACGTGAGTATAGAGAGGATACACTGATCGTAAATTCTGGTTTTCAAATACTGTTCTATTTTAGTACTTTTCAAGATCCAACTCAGTTTTCCAAATCCTGCCCACGCATTTTGGATAGCCTTTGTAATTTCCAGTTGTTGAGTTGACTATACATTTTTGTTCTACTAAGTTAACCCTAGATTTCAAAGGTATCATCTAGCTTCCTTAATTTTTCTACACTGATAAAAGGTATTTATGTTTGTGTATATTTCGGAAAAGCTCATTATCCATTTCATAGCTTCTTTTAGTACATTTCTGGCGTTAGAAAATAATTACTCTACTACTAAAAACAATATTTTCGGTAGTTTTTTTATCATTTTCGCAGAATATGCATATTCTTGTACTTTACCCATTTAACAGAAGTAATATCTGAGTGGCAATCTTCAGTTTTCTGAAGGTTTAAGACCATTTTTGTGTAGAGAGCTGACATTTGCTTGAAAATAAACTTTTTGCTCTATTTTGGCCTGGATAAAAGTAGTGCCAGTTACTTATTTAGCAAGGGTAGCAACAATCTTGTTCAGTTTTATCTTGTGGACTTTACTTCAGCTATCTTTAGTACAAACATTTATTATTAACGCAAATGATTCCGCTTAAAATATTCTTCTTCTTCCTCTTTATAAGCAATTCTGCTTGTTTATTGGCGAATTAATACCTCTATGAAAGTTGGTCACTCCATTTTTTGAGCGGTCGTCCGATATTTCTGCCGCCAATTGGTGACTTATCTCTTGCTAGTTTGAAGACAAGGGTCTCCTCCATTCTGCTTATATGGTTATTCCATTCTATTATTCTATTTTGTGTCCATTCATTTATACACTGTACGTTACCTTTTCTTCTAATGTCTTCACTTCTCTTTCGACCTCTTAGCGTATTTCCTGTAATTCTTCTCAGTACTCTCATCTCTGTCATTTCCAGTAGCCTTGCGTTGTGACTGTGTCTTGTCTTGTTTCTTAGGCATATTTATGTCATTATTGGTCTTACACTGGCTTGATTTCATCTCAGTGTTAATGTGCTTAAAATATTCTAGGAGTATATCTAATAGTTATTAATAGTCTAGTGTCTTAATATCGTCTATCTCTACTTTTCCATGCCGTTTTAAGGGATCAGTATGATAAGAGAGTGCATCTCTTGTGATTTTAGCGATTTCGTTTTGTATTCGTATAATCGTTCATTATAATATTTAAGGTAAGAGGTCAAAATATTCTTTTGAAATCATAATATCTGTAGTATGTCGTAATGTGTTTTCCACTGAAGTATTGGTTTGATAACCGTTTTATTATGTGATCATTCTAAGTTTCATTTTATCAGAAACACGTCCAAGGGGTCCTTGTTGGTTTAGGGGTAATTTTTCGTCTATTAGTTAATAAAATATCGCTTTATAATAATTGGTTTCTTAACAATAGAAACTTCCTGTAGTTATTTGGTTTAATCGCGTTGCTGTAATTTAATGAGAGGATTAAATATAAAGGATCTTTAGGAACTTTGATCTACAGTATACTATAGTAATTTATATTCTTTAATTATCCTTGTATTCCTTGAATAGTAGCGTCACTTAAATAACGAATATAGAAAATAGTAAATACGAGAATAACCAGTACCAGTACGTACTTTTTTTAACGATTGCTCTAGTAACGGAACAGTTACTTTTACCACATCGTTCCAATAAACTCGAATAATTTAATTTAAAATATTTACAGTTTTGTTATGTTTAACGACCTTTTCAAGTTTTCTGATCTACTGTGACCCGAATTTTATAAGGCTGTTTTAAACTTCATCTATATTGCGTGAATTTCTGATTCTATATATTCTATATATAGCATTTTCTGATAATATTAGGAATGAAATTACTATGTAATATAGTAAATTATTGTGTATATTTTGTAAATATTTTGACAAAGGTTATATTTATTTGTAATGTACATTTTTAATAGTACTAAATTGTTGAGACAAGGTAAACAGTATCAAAAAAAATTTTAAAATGCGAAGAAATGTTTTTAAATATTTTTGTTGTTCATGGTGCACAATATCTGAAAAATTACATACAATTATACCTTTCTAATAGGAAAGATTAAAAAAGGGACATGCTTCAACCGTGATAAATTTTTAGTTAAATAATTAGTTGTTTGATTAATACTTTCTTATATAGTAATATAGTAATAATAATATGTACTTAAAAATTTCATCAGTTCGTGTCCTATTGAAGATAGGTAATCGTCATCATTAAAAGTAACCTTCCTGGTCTGGTTCGGCAGTAATTTTTATTCATTCATGTCAATTTGTCGTCAATTCGTAGCTGCAGTTCCGCAATAAATTTATCTATGTTCAATGTTTTAAAAATTACTAGGCGAGAGGTAAGCCAACTATCACCATGCTACTCAAAAAGAAATGAGCGATCTAGTCCAAGCTACCAAGCCGATCTTTGCTAAATATAGATGTTTTAATTTTACCAAATTATTTTGGTCCATTGTTATTCACGAATCTTTGATTTGAAATATATTGTTATCACGTAAGACCTAGGAACGCTTATTGTCAGCTATATTGGTCAGTACGACTGTTGACGTTAAATTCATCAACAAATTCGTTCTATTTTTAAAAACCAATATTCTTTATATACAAGGTGAGTTTTTAGTATGACATCGGTCGATAATTCCATTGTGGTATAAGATATCCAAAAAATGTATTTAGATAAAATGTAGGCAATGATTTTCTCCATACTTGGAAAATATATGGAACTCTACAGGGTCATTAATAATTAATAATTCATATTTATATTCCTCTCATTCCCTTCTATTGGGCTTTGCATTACTATAGAGAGTATTTAACAAATTATGACCATTTTTATATTGAAATTCCTATGAAATCAACACTATATATATAAAGAAGTAAGGCATAAACACTTATTTATTTTATATAATAAGGTAAACAATATATTGTAGTTTATAGATTAAGTTTAATTGAAATCATTGACAACAATTTGTAGACAGGTGAACTACAAAATAAAATTACGTTTTTTAAAATAGGTCACCCTATATTTATTACACCACACACTAAAAACTCACCCTGTGTCTGTAGTGTCTATGTGTCTAATTTTTTTATTCCATCTTCTAATTTTATATGTACTTCTCTATC
This sequence comes from Diabrotica undecimpunctata, assembly GCF_040954645.1. NCBI lineage: Eukaryota > Metazoa > Arthropoda > Insecta > Coleoptera > Chrysomelidae > Diabrotica > Diabrotica undecimpunctata. The sequence continues at coordinate 165,571,634 of NC_092804.1, forward strand.
TGTGTTTCCGATTATTACAATATTGTTTGCGCAATCTATTTAATTCAAGTTTTGGACCTCCATGTTTAACTCAATATTTTCATCACCACTCTGTATATCTTGTAGATTATTTTCCTTGCCGGGAATCCGGTCTGCATTCTTTAAACGCATCGGGTATCCTGTTATGCTTCACTGTGTCGAACGTTATTTTTAATTGTGTTGTTTTTGTAAAATTTTGTCAAGCTCTTTAAGCAGACTATAATATCGTGAACGGATTTCTATCAATATATTCTATACCTAAGGTGAAAACCGGTAATTATATGAAAAAGTGACATAATTTTACTGAAAAAGCAGCGAAAATCGTTTAAAATGAGTTTAAAAATCGTTCAAAAAATCGACTTTTGTTCTTAGATACCTGTATCAAAGAGTGTCACGAAAAAGCTTTTTATTTGCTAGTTTCATTGGTGTAGTAGACGTCTTACCCTCGGATTACACATTCCTACTTTTCACAAAGTTCCGTATTACAAGGGTAGTTCATTACAGTCTTATACAATCCCAAAAGTTCTTTCATTGGTTATTGCCTTGCAAAACATTTTCATTCTTAACGCGAGTCAGTTGCATTATCTTTACTTCCAATGATGGAATCCAATCGTACGAAAATCAAGTTGTGTGAAATTATGTAGTCGATTTCTCCAACACCTGGTAATAAAATAAGTTGGCAAGTGTATGGCGATAACCAGTATTTTTTATAGTAGCGAGTTCATAAAATGTGGACTGTTATTGCTATAAACTTGGTATATTAAAGGTTTGTAAATAAAAGTTTCACCTTTGGTTGACGTCCTCATAATAATTTATAGTGTTTTTTAGCGGGTCTGTTTTGGGTTATTTACAAAACATTGACAGTTTTATGCTCTTTAAAATAGTACATAAATTTATCGTAAAAATACTGCACACTATAATGAAAGATTTTTTAGTTCTAGCAAATGTTTTCAGTGGTCGACTGAGTAGCTTAGTACTAGTTGTCAGTAGTTTAGTGAGTAATCGGTTCGAGCCATCTTCTTCTTCTTTAAGTACCGTGCCCACGATTTAGGAGTGGGTAGCTTCCATGACGATTTGCCGATGTCGTTCTGGATCTTGCACGGCATGTAATAATTCATCTGCTAATAAGCCAATCCATTGACGAAGGTTTCGAAGCAATGAGTATTTCGTCCTACCAATTCCTCTTTTTCCGTCGATCTTTCCGTTGAGTATCAACTGCATTAGCCTGTATCTACTTCCTCTCATTATATGCCACAGATATTCGAGTTTTCTCTTTTTTATCATCTTTATTAATTCGCCTTAACCATGAACTACTCTGTTCAAGACTTCTCTGTTTGAAATGTGTTGAACCCATAATATTCTGAGCATTCTACGATATAACCACATCTCGAAGGCTTCTAATTTGTTCATCATGTTAACCTTCATAATCAAGGTTTCACATCCATACAGTTACACAGGATACACATAACATTTTAGGAGCCATACTTAAGTTAGATTTGAAGTTGATTTAACCATAACAAACAAACCATTTAAGTGTCATGGTATACTTTTTTCTGCATTAAAATATAAAAAAATCATCATAATTGTCTATATGTTTACTTTGTATTGTAAATTTACCTACATTCTTGCTATATTTTGATGACGTTTTAGATTTTGCTTAGACAGGTATCTGTTACTTTGCGTAGTCATTCTCTGTTTATGCACCTCTATTTTGTTTATAACTAAAGTGCCCCAAGTTTCCAGGTTGAATTTTTTGTAGACCAAAATTTTTAGAGGTACAAATTCAATATTAGGATCAACTTCCTCTTAAGGAGCCCTCTTCTTTCAAAAATTAAAGATCTTAATGATTATTTGTACATATGTATTTATTTACTGTTACTTTAAAACGTTTGTTACGCGAGCAGTTAAATCACCCTGAAATTGTGAAACTATGCCATTGGTCTTTCTCCAAGTTTTCATAAAATATTCTTCTTCTTCTGGTTCCTATCCGTTTCGGATGTTGGAAATCATATTGGCAATCATGACCTTGCTCGCTGCGGCTCGAAACAGCTCCGTTGAGGTTTTCTTAAACCATGTTCTTAAATTCCGCAGCCATGATATTCTCCTTCTACCGGGCCCCCGCTTACCTTTGACTTTACCTTGCAATATAGACTGCAGCAGGGAGTAACGGTGCTGATTTCTCATAACGTGTCCCAGATATTGCAATTTTATGAGTTTGATCGTAAACACAATCTCTGGTTCCTTCTTCATTTTTTCTAGAACTTCCTTGTTCGTGATCCTTGCTGTCCATGATATTCTCAGCATTCTTCTATAAAGCCACATCTCAAATGCTTCAAGTTTTTTAATAGTGGTGTCTGTAAGCGTCCATGCCTCCGCCCCGTACAACAACACAGAGAAAACATAGCATCTCAAATGTCTCATTTTTGTATCCAGGGATATGTTGTGACTTTTGAAGATGGCGCTCATTTTGTTAAAGACCGTTCTTGCCTTTCCTATGCGGCACTTTATTTCCTGTACATTGCTCCACTGTTCGTTTATAATAGTTCCCAGGTAGCAATACTGTTTTACTCGCTCTATCTGCGTCCCATTAATGTATAGATGAGCCCCATTTATATTCTCCTTGCTGACAATCATTTGTTTGGTTTTGTGGGTATTAATGTTTAGTCCGTACTGTTGACTGTACTCGTTTATTCTGTCCATTAGCCTCTGAAGTCCCTCTAAACTATCTGCTATCACCATGGTGTCGTCGGCATATCTAACATTGTTTACTCTTTCACCATTTAGAAGGATGCCTTCGTCTATTCCGTAAAGAGCCTCGTTAAAAAATTTTTCTGAGTACATATTAAATATCAACGGCGATAGAATACATCCCTGTCTAACTCCGCGTAGTATTTTTATGTGATCTGTTTCTTCTCCGTTAATTTTCATGTATGCGGTCTGATTCCAGTATAGTTCTGAAATTATTCTGAGGTCTTTGTCATCCAGGTCTGCTTCTTTTAAAATGTTTATCATCTTTTGATGTTGAACTCTGTCAAATGCCTTTTCATAGTCGATCAAGCACGCGTATACGTCGCAGTTAACGTCCCTGCATCTTTGAATCAGTACCTGTACTCCGAAAAGTGCCTCTCTAGTACCCACTGCGTTAATGAAGCCGAACTGTCTGTCTGATATTTGTTCCTCGCACTTCTTATAAATTCTTCCATGGATGACTCTAAGAAACAGTTTCAACATGTGGCTCATTAGGCTGATTGTTCGATATTCTTCGCACTTTTTAGCCCCCTGTTTTTTAGGTATCGCTATGAATTCTGATTCTAGCCATTTATCAGGGATGATTCCTGTATTGTATATTTTATTGAAGACAGCCGTGATCCAATTTATTCCTTCATCCTCCAAGAGTTTTAAAAATTTAGCTTCGATATTATCAGGCCCTACAGCTTTTCTGCTTTTCATCCGTTTTATTGCTTCTTCTACCTCGGATTTAAGTATGTCCGGGCCCGTCATCCTCTCTGAAAATGGATGCCTATAATCCGTTCTTTGATCTTGAAAAAGTGTCTCCAAATATATTCTCCATTTGTCCTTCATCTCTTGGGTGTCAATGATTAATTTTCCATTGGTGTCTATGAGTTTCATTTGTGTTCTCTTTTTAAAAGTACTTGTTATTTCTTTTACCTTTTTGTGTACATTAAAATTGTCATGCTTGGCTTGTAGTCTTTCTATTTCTTTACATTTCTCTACAGCTTCTTTTTCTTTAGCTTCTCTTATTTTTCTTCTGATGTAAGCCTGCATTTTTTTGTATTCATCTTTATTTCCTTTAATTAACCTTCTGCGTTCCATTAAGTGAAGGATTAAAAGGATAAAATATTACTCTGCATGATAACATACAGCATCTTTTATTTGGACTCTGTTTATCCAGCCAAGGTATTTGTAGTTTTCATAGCACTTCTGGTGTAGAAGTAGAATTAACAGTTTCCTCAGAATCAACGCTTGAAGCGACCGGCGAAATAAAATTTGCAGTTTTTATATAAAATTAGTATCAACTTGACGGTAAAAATTCGATATCTTTTGATCAGAGTGTCCTATCGACTAAAATCAAAATGAATTTTAAAGGTTTATAGACCAGCTTTCGTATGCAATTGCATTTTGTCGCAAATGAAGTCGATTTCTATAAAGTTGTTCAATAAATAAACGTTTCGCGGAATAAAATTCCGCGAAAGTCCACAACGACCATTGACCGGTCGCTGTGGACTTTCCATTGTTAGAGCCTTATATTCAAAACCTATAACATGAAATTTCGATTTTGAGTTTCGGTAATAAATATGAAGTATTCGAAATATGCCTAAAGAACGCTGAATTTAAACTTTCACATTATTAACAATCGCACTTCACGGAAAATGCTGTCACGAAGACAGTATATTTCAAATACCTGCAATTTTTGCATTTTACAAAATTCAAAACTTTCATACGAAAGTATGTAATCTCTACCTTTAAAACGCATTTTGAATTTTGCGTCTGTCGTTTCAAGCAATGTGTCTAAGAGAATGATTCATTCTTCACAAAAAGTGCTAATTAACATTTATATTTCAAATTATCGCAGCTACATTTCTTATTTTCCTCTACTACGTACAGATTCTTGGCAAATTGGCGTTTTTTGTTACCTCCTCACGCCCCACTATAAGAGGATTTTAGTAGGAAGCCCGAGAGAAGAGATCGAAACTTTTTGCATCTTTTTTGGGGTCCCAAAATTGATATTCTCAGCAAAATTCAACTTGTTCGTATGATTTTTAAAGATTCAGAGGAATTTTCGTCAAAAATTATTTTTTTTATTACGTGCAAATTTATTTCTTGTTCTAAGTTCTATTACGAAGACAACATGCTCATTTATTGCAAGATCTTTGCATTCGTCTACACACTTGACCTTTTGGTTGGCCGTTAGCTATTGTTTGGTTTCTTGTTGAAGGTAAAATTAGGTTTTATCCAGCTTCATGTTAAAAAAATAGTGTATGCATGCTCTATAAACTTTATTCTCTATAAAACGTTAATATTCGTCGCCATTATCGATTTTAAATATTGTTTCATTCCTATTCGAAAAGCCAACGAGTCAACACCTCGGCTTCTTCAAATAGTATTTCTTATAAAAAAAACTTGTCAGTTAATGTGTTTTGTTATCAAGTAATTATTGAAAGTGAAAAGTTTTTTGTGAAACAACTTGGTATGTAAACTTTATAATTGATACAAACACAATAAATAGGCCAGGCATTGCGCCTGATTTTCATTAAATATTTTGGCATCCAGAATATTTAAAAATGCTTCTTCAACCCACCGCTCCAAGCTACGCAGCTGTTACCACATCAAAAACAACAAAACCTACACCAGCGACCACATCATATCCTAGCAGAAAGCAAGCAATAGTATTAAATGCTCTTCCGGATACAGCTCTCTTCGATTACATTAAGGCGATCGGTGAAATCGTAACACCAAAGCGTATTACCCACGCTTCCCGCATATCTAACCAACGCATTTGCATCTTTCTTGCTTCTATTTCTGACGTCGATATTCTTCTTAAAAACAATCCCACCGTTTCCGTTAAAAATGAAATTGTCCACATCCGCAGACTCATTTCCCCAACTAAAAGATTGTTAATATCTAATGTATGTCCATCGATTCCAAATCAACTTATCGAGCAGGCATTAAAAAACGAACTTGGTCTGCAACTAGCCTCACCTGTATCTCAGATTCGTACAGGCTCACCCGATGAAGATTATTCCCATATATTAAGTTTTCGACGGTCTATCTACGTAATACCAGATAAAGACAATTTCGAAATACAAACCTCCGTATTAATACATTTTGAAGACACTTCCTTCCGAATCTTCGTTACATCAGACAAACTAGAATGTTTCCTTTGCCAAAAAGCCGGACATACGGCTGAAACCTGCCAAAACCCACCGGATACCACTACCCACCCCCGTTTCGCCCAAGTACCTAATGAATCCACCAACAATAGCCCCACCGCACCTTCCGGCACCTCTCACACTTCTGACCCAAATTCTGCCTCCGACAATTTATCCAACATCACACCTCTACCTTTAGATCAACCTCAACCTACACCTCCTACTATCGCCCTCCTGAAAAGAGCCCATTCAACTGACTCAAGCCTCGATTCTCCCCCTGTAATTGCCATTTCAGATCCTACTACTCACACTCCAATAGATCCACATTCCCTCGATGACACCTCCTTCCGGGCCCCCAAATCAGCCCCTAAAAAAAAATCGAAAACCAAAGATACAAAACCATCAGCCACTATCAGCCCGTCTGCCCGCTTAATCATAGAAAATCTTATAGCAGCAAACCCATCATCCTTTTCAATTAACTCGCTACAACTAATTGCTTTCTTGGAAAATTCTTTCGACTGCCATGACCCCTTAGCTGAAGCATACCAATTTACTACGAACATTAACGCCCTTCTTGATGACCTTAAACAAATATACCATAATATCTCTGACAGATCACTTAAAAATCGTATAACTCGCCTACAAAAAAAAATTAAGGCTACGATGAATCTAAATGATGTTATTGACACTGTTAGTCTTGCATCTGTTAGCTCTAATGACAGTGACCCATCCTTAGACAAAACCGACCTGCCTTAATTTATACCTTTTATATTCACTATAATTCAATGGAATTGCGACGGATATTATCCGCGCTTAGAACGTCTGCAGCTACTGATATCTCTCCACCACCCCACCTTCATTTGCTTACAGGAAACTAACTTCACGTCAACTAATCTCCATACACTCAAAGATTTTGAAGGGTATCATTACATCAGATCTGTCTGCTCCAGAGCTAGTGGAGGTGCATCTATATTTGCTTCTAAAGACCATTACTCCACTCTTCTTCCTCTGACTACCAATCTCGAAGCCGTCGCCATCACTACTTACTGCCCTAAAAAACTTACAATATGCTCTATATACATCCCTCCTGACTACATTCTAAAGGAAGAAGAACTTCTTGATTTAGTATACCAACTCCCCCAACCCTATATAATTGTAGGAGACTTCAACGCCCACAACACTATGTGGGGCTCCTCGCGTACATTCGGACGTGGTAAAGTTGTTGAAACTATTCTTGATTGCACTAGTTCATGTATCCTTAATACGGGATCACACACCCACTTTAACATTGCTTCAGGTGCTTTTTCTGCCATCGATCTAAGCATATGTGATCCCAAATCGGCCCCCAAATTATCCTGGCAAACAGCGGACGACCTTCACGACAGCAACCATTTCCCTATAATTATACGTGACAACACCTATGACCAAGTTTCAGTGAGAAGTTATTGGCGCTTCAACAAGGCTAATTGGCCAGAGTTCTCCAAAAAATCGGAATCCCTAATATGTAAATTACCTAACTCTAATAATATCGATGATTCCATAAAACTATTCTCAGATGCCATAATTAAAGCAGCATTAACTCATATTGGCAAAACTACAATTAGCTCCCGACATAAAGTTGTTCCTTGGTGGAACTCTCAATGTGAACTCGCAATTCGACAATCAAAGATTGCGCTCAATCAATACCGCAAACATAAAAGTCCTGAAAATCTAATTAAGTATAAAAAGCTGAAAGCCAAAGCCAAATACGTTGTCAAACAGAGCAAGAAAACATCCTGGCATAACTATGTATCGTCTTTGAATGATAACACAAATCCCTCCCAAATGTGGAAAAAAATCCGACAAGTTCAGGGACAAAAAACCAACACCAAAATTACCCATTTAATCTCTAACAGCACTTCTTCTAGCAACAGCCAAATTATTTGCAATACCCTGGCTAATACATTTGAGGAACAATTTCACAACAAACTCAAACCCCTAATTTCATCCTCTACACAAGAACCGCTCTCCTACAACCTCACTTCACAGCACTTACAAGATATCGACAACATTAATTCTCCTTTCTCACTTTCTGAACTTACATCTGCTTTATCCTCATGCAAAAATACTTCTGCCGGCCCTGATGATATCCCTTATATTTTTCTTAAAAACCTACCCAACCGCTGCCTCACTTTCCTGTTAGACATATATAACTCTATCTGGTCTTCTCAAATATTTCCTACTCAATGGAACACATCCGTAATTATACCTGTCCTAAAACATGGCCAAACACCAATCTTTCCTCAGTCCTATAGACCGATTTCTCTCACTTGCACCATGTGCAAATTAATGGAAAAGATGATAAACAGACGTCTTTTATGGTTTATTGACAAACACCAAATTTTACCTAAAGAACAATCCGGTTTTCGCCGACATCGTTCCACAAGCGATAACCTCGTCCTCCTTCATACCCACATCGCCGGAGCTATTAATAACAGTCAAGAAGTGATTGCCTGCATTTTTGATATTGAAGCTGCCTTCGATAAAATACCTAGACAGGTTATTCTCGATAAACTATTATTATATGGCCTTAATGGTAATATTTTTAAATTCATCAAGCACTTTCTTAGCTCTAGATCTTTCAGAGTCTCTGTAAATGGTTGTATATCATCACCACACATCCAACAAGACGGAGTCCCTCAGGGCTCTGTATTAAGCCCCACATTGTTTATTTTATCAATTAACCATATATGCCACAGTCTTCCCTCCCCAGTCAAATTTACTTCATATGCTGATGACCTTGTAATTTATTGCCATGGTGTTGCGACCACTACTACTTGCAAACTTCTCCAAACATCTGTGGACTTATTACAAAATAGATTGACTGCCATCGGCCTGTCCCTCTCATCTACAAAATCACAACTCATTAAATTTACCAGAAAAACACTCTCCACTGCCCCTAAAATCTTAGTGAATAACCACCCTCTCCCAGTCGTTGATCACCGCAAAATTCTAGGACTAATATTCGACTCCCGACTTTCTTGGAAACTACATATTCAGGAAACTAGAGCAGAGTGCCTAAAACGTTTAAATATTATTAAAACACTTTCCCACTACCAATGGGGCGCTAACGAATGTACACTATTAAAAGTATATAGGTCTCTCATTCGCTCTAAACTCGATTACGGCAGCTTTATATATATGTCAGCATCCAAAACATCTCTACAAACCCTTAATTCTGTGCATAATACTGCTATCCGCCTCTGTTTAGGAGCTTTTCGTAGCAGTCCAGCTGAGAGCCTCTACCGCGAAGCCAACGAACCTCCTCTTTGGCTTAGGCGCCAATATCTCCTCCTTTCTTACGCTGCCTCTACTTCAGCTAACCTTTCTAATCCAGTACACACACTGCTGACATTACCCAACTATACTAGTACTCACCCTCCTGCTCCACGCATACACACTATCGCCCTCTTACTTCCAACTTTAATACCACATATAAATTTATCCCTAACTAACCCTCTCCCGATCCCGCAGAACTCTCCTTGGACCAAAACTTTACCGAAATTTAATGTGTCACTTACAAAGTTTAGTAAGGCAGAAACCAACCAGGATTTGATTAGGAAATCCTTACTAGAAATTCTTAATTTTAAGAAATTCGATCGGGTACTCTACACTGACGCATCAAAGAGCGAAACGGGGGTTGGTTGTGCGGTTACCACTACGGAAACAGTCGTTAGTTCATGTCAAATACCTGCCACATGCAGCGTTCACACTGGTGAACTGTATGCTATTTACCAAGCCTTCAAACTCTGTACAGCACCCAATCAACATATTGCCATCTGTACAGACTCCCTTGCCTCTATCCAGTCCATCAATAATCTATTTACTAATCACCCTCTTGTTGAAAAAATCCATGATATTTACCAAAATCTTATCATCCACGACATCCATATCACTATCATATGGATTCCCTCCCACATCGGGATTATGGGTAACGACAACGCCGATCGCTTTGCCAAAGAAGCTGCTGTATCCAATTGTACACCACGTAATATACAAATTGCCAGTGACCTAAAAACTAGTATAAAGAAACTCGTACGAAATTACTGGCAGAATCATTGGAACCAATCCACTACATTTTTACACCAAATAGATCAGACGATTGAGCGGTTTGTTATCCCTGGTATAACTAGAAATGAGATGGTTGTTGCTAGAAGATTGCGTATTGGTCACACCAGATGTACACATGGTCACCTAATGAATTCTGCACCTAAGCCAATCTGTCACTATTGCCAATCTCCACTAAGCGTTCTACACATCCTTGTGGACTGCCCTCACTACAATAAACGACGCCAAGAACTGGGCATGGAAGGCGACATCAAAGATATATTATCGAGCCAGAGCCAAGTCATCACAGCTATCCAGTTCCTGAAGCTAGAAAACTTATTAAATAGTATATAACCATAGTATATAATATGTAATTGTACCTTTATAATTGTATCCACGGTGCCTCGTGCTAATGGCCGAAGCTGTCACAAGCACGTTAAATTAAATAAAAAAAAAAAAAAAAATATTGTTAAACAGCAGATTTAAATAATTGTTCCACGATAAATCCAGTTTACGTTTCCTGTCATGGTGTTCGCCATTAATTTTACCACAATTTATTATCCGCAAAAACCAAGATCTTGCAGTTTTACTACCTTCAGGCTGACTTTTCTTTTTTTTCTCTGTTGCGTTTAATTTTTTTTATTTTCAACATAAAATTGAAAATCGATTTTTATGTAATTTGTTTTTATCACATGTGATTACCTTTTCTTTATAAAATTAAAGTTTATGTGTCTTTGAGTGTACCTATCACTTACTGACAATTTGTTTACTCATCTGTAAAACTGTAAATCGCTCTTAACTAAACGTTTAGTTGGCTTATTAATTACAAATATATCGTTTGATTGTTGAAGATACAATTAAAATATTGAAGTATGCATAATTTTTATTTAAACATAATTTTTTGATATTTTTTGCCTTGTCTCTAATTTACTGAACGCTTAATAGTCATTATTTTTAAGTACTTTGTATATACTTTTAATCTTACTGATATTTAAGTAAAGACTGTTGACGATGTGAAATATTCCTTAATTTATGATAATAAATCGAATTTTTTCATAAACTTTCTTTTATTCCTTACATCCTGTTAGGTCTTAAAACACATAGTAGCAGAAATTTATATCTTGCAGTGGACAACGATATTGGATTATGATAATGATGATGATAATATTTTACCAATATCTGAGACACACAAAAACAACTTAGAAAGTAAGTGAGGAGAACTAACTCAGACCTCCAACTTAAGATAGAGAAACAGAAATAAAGAGATATCTAACAAAATGAAAAATAATGAAAGCCCATGGAAAAGACGATGCGTGTGTGAAAATGTCAAAAAACGATAGTATAGCTATAATAAATATGACATGCGAAAACTAGCTAGAATGATTTGAACTTGATTCGTTACATTAATTATTTATAAAAAAAGGGACGAAGTAGACACAGAAAACTCGTACCGTCATCTATAAGTTACTTACGAAAATTCTTGGCACTTCTTCTGTGCCTTTTCTAAGGTGTCCACCAACATTCTGTTCTTCTCTTCTTCTACTTCTTGGAGATCTTTAGATCTGTTTAATTCTGAAGCTGCCTCTGGTTAATTTCCTGGGAGGTAGATTGCCAACTATCCTTCCATCTTTTAGGTGGTCTTCTGGGAGGTCTTGAACTGGGCGGGTTGTTTTCTAGGGCAATTTTTGGGAGTCTATTCTCATCCATTCGTCTTACATGACTGTACCACATTCTTTTACGCTGCCTTCCCCATCTTACAATATCTTGAATTTTGCACTGCTCTCCAACGTTTGTATTTCTCACCCTGTCTCTTCTTGTTTTGCCCACTATTGTTCTTAAGGTTTTTATCTCGGCAACCCTTAGCATCTGTTTCGTTTTGTTGGGATCTTCGCGCACTTCTATACCATATGTCATGATCGGTCGTATGCAAGTCTTATAGATTCTAATTTTACTATCTGTGCGCATATACGGATTTGACCAGACTATCTTCCGCAGACATCCCGACAATGCGGATGCTTTGTTGATCTGACTCCTTAGGTCCTTTACTGGGTTGTGTCTGCTTGATATATCTATGCCCAGATATCTGAATTGCATCACCTGTTCTATGGGGGTTTTTCTCAACCACTAACTTACATTAGAGCGGATCTTTTGCTGTTGTCATACATTTAGTTTTGTTGGTAGAAATGGTCATATTTAGTTGGCGGCTTATTTGAAACAACTGAAAGAGTTGTCTCTGAAGATCATCTTCTGATTCGGCAATAATTGCTGCATCATCTGCGTAATACACTATACCAATTCTTTTGTTGCCCATTCTGTATCCGAGATTGAGAGATGTTACTTTGTTTATAATTTTATAATGAGTAGGTTAAACAAGAAGGGGCTTAAACTGTCGTCTTGTCTAATTCCTCCCGGTGTTAGAATATTTTCAGTGAATTGGTCTCCTGCTCTAACTGGTTACATTGTTGTTATTTAGGTTATGGACTATCTTTGTTATGTTGGTCGGCATTTTATTTTCTATTAATATATTTAGAATGTCTCCCAGGCGAACCCTGTCAAACGCCTTCGTCAGATCAATGAAGCAAATATACGCTGGCATGCCGAACTCTATAGCTTTTTCTTTTATTTGTTTTATTATAAATACTGCATCTGTTACGGACCGCCCTCTTGTAAAACCTTTTTGTTCTTCAGCATTAGTGATTTGCCTTTCCAATTTGTCCTTAAGAATACTTGTGAAAAGTTTCATCGTTGTATTTAAGAGGGTTATTACTCTGTAGTTTTGTGGGCAAGTTTTTTGTCTTTTTTTGAATATGGGGATTGTGATGCTCTTATGCCATTCCTCTGGTGTTTCTGTATCGTTTAAGATTTTGTTAAATAGTTATGACAGTTTACTTGCAAGTTTAGGGCCTCCATATTTTAAGAGTTCATTGGATGTACCATCTGTACCAGGTGATTTTCTGTTTTTAAGCTTCCTGATCTTTGCTTCTACCTCTTCGTCATTGATTGTAGCACTTATATCTGCTTCGTATTCGTTTATATTCAGCGTTTCTTCAGCATCATATAGCTCCTTAAAATGCTGTTGCCATGTCTCTATAGGTACTCCCTTGGTCTGCACGAACTCGTTAACTGGTTTTTTTCTGTTCCGAAGCATTTTCCATACTTTCTCTTGGGCACCATATAGGTCGTAGTCCATGCCGTTGGTGAATTTAGCCCAATATTCTCTTTTGATTGATTTTATTCTTGCGTTTACTTCGTTTCTTATTTGGACATATTCTGCGACAGAATTAACAGAAATAACATTTTGTTAAGCTGTTTAATATTAGTTTTATCTTCTTCTTTGCTTGTTTACCTTCAAGACTATTTTTGCTCTTACCATTCTATGGTCACTTCCGGTTGAAAATTGATTTAATAGATATGACGATAATAGTGATCGCCAAGTCCACTTTCTTTGGGGCCTTTTTTAAAATGGATGTTTATAACATATTCGACAAAATAAGGTATAACAAATTGATGTCGTTAATAAAAGAAGTTCGAAAATTAAAGTTGAATTCAAGTGACTTAAAAGCGAATAGAATATCTAAACCGCTTCATTCATTTCACTTGATCGCTTGAATTGAACGGCTTCTCAGTTGAAACATGATGAACTTTTTGCATTCAAGTGAATTAAAAATGTGTGAAAAATGACGGCAGTCAGATGGTCGGAGGAGAAATCATGCAAGTTAATTAATATTTATGAGAAGTACGAATGTCTATGGAATACGAAAAGTAAGGAATATATAAATAGAAATACTAAAGGGGATGTAATTAGGAATGTAATAGAAGATTCGCACCACCTACATGGCAGATCGTCGTAGAGTGGAAAAGACTGCAAAGTCTGGCGCTTCAGTCGATGATTTATACTAACCCACCTGTTCTTGGTGTAAAGATGCGGACCGATTTTTAAGACGACATGTGGTATCCTTTCGGCCAGTGTTTGAAAATATTGTAAGTAAAATGCTCAATTTATACTCTATCTTACTAGATTGGTAATAGTTGTTGGCTCGCTTTATAGACCCCGGTTGCGAGGATTTGTGCGATTATGTCTAGTACCTCTATTAAATATGTCTATGTCCAATATTTCAATCGTTTATTAATTTTATTTAATTGCCATGAGACTGCTTCATTTGTACAGAAATAGTCAACATATTTCTCACGAACATCCGAGGCTTTCTCGGGAATAATTATTACTACCTTGTTGATGTAGTGCATGTAGTACTGACGGTTGATTTCTCCTTAGAAAGAATCTTCTTAAGAACCTTAAGTGATATAGAATGTCTCTAAATCCTCTGAATCGACCAACCCGGACGTAATGTAAGTAGCTGCAGAAGATTTGCGTAATCAGTTGTGTAAAGCTGTGGCTGCTTTTATTATTGAAGTAACCTTTCCCGAGCAAAGTGCTATCGGTCTTTCAAAAATTCTGGATGTCGATATCAAAATTCCGAAAGCATTTTCAACAATTCTACATGCTCTGCTCAACAAATAATTGAATATTCTTTCTCGTAATGTCAAGTTTCGTTTTTGGGGGGAAAGCATCGTCTGCTACAATTACCATTCCTGGTTGCATATTTAGCAACCAGTTGCGAATTTTCTAAATTCTCATATAGGGTATTTTCTTGAAATATTCCCCCATTGGATGCTCTTCCTTGTGCGCCAAAGTCTATGTAAAATGTATGTATGTAAAACAGTAATTCGCGTTTACCAATGCTAATAACTGGATACTGTATGTACCTTTATAATTATAATAATCAGAACCTGCATGTGGAGGATTTTTAATAACAGTGTGTTTACCATCCAAAGCATTTAGAGTTCTTAATAAACAAGTCAAATCATTGGAGGCACCATGTCTCCTTCAACAGAAGGAATGGCCACTGAAGATATTGCCTCGCCGTAAGACGTAGCAAATGCAGGAGGAAACGAGTCGGTAGGTATTACAGATAAATCATCAGTTTCTCCATCAATATTATTAAATACAACAGTATCTGAACATGTAATACCAAGTATATCTCGTTCTATCCTTAAAAAAACGAGTTGATTGTGATGACAAAACATCGTCTGCAAACAAATTGCAAAAAAAATGTGAAACTGCTAAGGAAGATTTGAAATAAGATAAGTTTGAAATTTATGGTCACTACGTTGCTAGCCAGTTGTGCAGTCTAAGCATTATCAGAGTAATGAAGGTCCAAACCCAAATTACTACTTTGCTTTCAAATGCAATTTAACAAATATGAAATTGTAAACTTCGGTACTCTGTATAGATATTCTAAAAATTTTTAGAGAAATCTCTTATTGCCAGATACCGCAAAACTATTTCCAGCTTTATCCGGGATGGTAGAGTATCACGCATAGCCGTATCCTGTTAACTGATTTTGTGTGTAGTTTTTTCCGGTAAATATTCGAATTGCTGCTGATTTGGACGTAAGAAATTTTAGTAATCCCTTGAATTTTTTAGTTTAAGCTCACGGAGAAGGTTATTTTTAGGCACCTTGCATCCCTCTTAGAGTAATCCACTCTCTAACCCTTCTTCTTCTTCTTCCTTCCTCTACAGCCTGTTTCTTCTTCAATATTAGCCTCCTAAATTGTTTAAATTATCGCACCATCTTTTTTGGGTCTTCTAATACTTCTTCGTCCATTTGGTGACTTATGTCGTGCTATTCGTACTAACCTATCTTCTGCCATTCTACTAAAGTGTTCTTTCCACTCCTGTTTCCGTTTTGTCACCCATCCATTTATGTATTCTATATTGCATGCTCTTCTCTTATGTTTTTGCTTCTCTCTCTATCCAACAGGATTATCCCTGATATTCGTCGGAGTATTTTCATCTCTGTTGTTTCTGGTAGTCGTCTCGTCTTAGATGTGTCACGTCTTGTCTCCGCCGTGTATGTTAATGTAGGTCTAATTATAGATTCTTGTGTTTGGGTCTTATCTTAGGTGTTTGTTCTTCCGGATTGTGTCATTAAGAGATCCCGCCGCTTTACTTGCTTTTAAGCTGCGCTGCCAGACTTCTTCTTCAACATCTCCGTAACTAGTTCTATTCCCAAATATCTAAACCTTGCTTCCTGCTTTATTATTTTTCCATCAATTTCGATTTTACATCGTAGTGGGTATTTAGCTGTTGTTATACATTTGGTTTTTTCTGCTGATATTATCATATTCGATTTCTTGGTCGTTGTATTGAGAAGATGTGTGATAATCTTTAAAGCTCGTCTTCTGTCTCGGCGATAAACTCTCTAACCCATATTCTCATTTTCTGTTGCTTCTTTCTTTTCATACTTCCTGCTAATTCCTTAGTTATACTTAAAACTGCTTGCAAAATAGCTTTCTTTACCGCAAGTTTCGCCATTTTAAATCAATTGGCATGCATTCATTTGAATTTTATGTGTAAACGAAAAATTGAGTCACTTAAATTCAACTGACTTGATCAACTCACTGGATTAATCTAACTACACATACAAGAGATTTGTTGTTTTAATTTATTACATTTAAACATTTATAGGTAAACAACCGTATCAAATAAAAAAAAAATTTAAACAGATTCTTATATTACTTAGAAGCTTTCAGAAAACCGAAATGATTTGCACAATGCAAACTATATCAAGGGTACGGACATACATAAAATTATTGAAATTGTAAATACTAATTGTGAATAGACACAGGGGAAATGCAATATTTAAATGTCTTTTACCTTTTGTTAACTATTAGAGATAAATGGTTCTCGGATAATAAAACAACTTTTTCTTTTTCCATACTTTTTGTATAAGTATAATGTCCTTATATATATACATCGGTTTAGAACGTCTTTCGACATTGTCCGATACCTAAACACCATTTCTTCCTATCTTCGCAGTCGTTTGTTGTTAAATTTCTTTCGCTCATGGACTTGTTTACGCCGTGTTGTCATTCTAATCTGGGCCTTCCTCTTTTCCGGCGACCTATCGGTTGCCATTCTACTACTTTTTTGGGGAGTCTTGTTGCTGGCATCCGTTGAACATGCCCATACGACCTTAATTGTTTCTTCTCTATATCTTGAGTTATATTTCCTTCTATTCCCATACGTTGTTTTATTACATCATTTCTGATTCGATCTCGTCTGGAAATACCTAAAGATCTTTTCATTGCATCCATCTCTACTGCTTCTATTCGCTTTTTGTTCTTTTCATTAATTCTCCATGTTTCAGCGCCATAAAGAAGAGTAGTTTTAATCATGGTCTCATATATTTTAAATTTTCTTCCTTTCGTTATCTCTTTACTCCACAGTATACCATTGAGACATCCTAAAACTTTCTTTGTTTGAGTGATTCGTTTTTCTATTTCCCGTGTATCAGTTCCTGTATTGTCAAAGGCAACACCCAAGTAGTCATAGCTCTGACAGCAGGAAATATGTTGTCCGTTTTTGAGGTCTATGTTATCTGACTCGTTTCCAATACAAAGATATTTGGTTTTTGTTGTATTGACATTCATTCCTCAGTCGTTATATTCTTCTATCAGTTTTCTAAGCATGTACTGCATGTCTTCCCTGTCAGTCGCTAGCACTACCTAGTCATCAACAAACTGGAGTGTATATATACATTCATTGCTAAGCTCTATACCCATCCTATGCACCTTTCTTTTCCATCTTTCCAATGCCGCTGCAACATATATCTTGAATAAGGTTAGTGAGATACAGCATCCCTGTCGCAAGCCTTTTGTAACCAGGAATTCTTCCGTTAGATAGTTTCCTGTTTTTATCTGTACCTTTGAGTCTCTATATAGTTCTTGTACAGCATTTATCAATGTGTGGTTGATATTAGATCTTTTCAACGTTGTCCACAGTTTTGTTAAGGGGATGTTGTCATATGCTTTTTGCAGGTCTACAAAAGTAATATGAGTTTCTAGATTCTTAGCCGATCTTTTTTCTATTATTTGTTTAAGACAAAATACGTTATCGGTGCACGATCTTTCTGCACGGAACCCGCTTTGTTCTTCCTCATCATTGTTCATTTATTCTTCCTCGATCATATTTCTCAAAATTCGTCCATACAGTCTGCTCAGGGTGCTGGTTACCGATATGCCTCTATAATTATTACAATTCCTTTTGTCCCCCTTTTTGTGTTTTGAGGACATGTATGCCGTTCTCCATTGTTCTGGTACTGGGTGTCCATTTAGACACTGATTGATCACATAAGTTAATTTTTCAAATAGTTTATGAGTTCCATTCTTAAGCATTTCAGCATAGATTTCCTCAGGTCCAGCGGATTTACCATTCTTTAGGGTCATTACAGCCTTCCTTACTGTTTCGATGTCTACCCTCGCTTCCTCTCCTTGTATATGTACTGACTGTGTTGGGGAGTTCGCTAGGTATTCTTGTCTTGTCTCTGTCAGCAAGCTTTTATAGTGATCTTTCCATTGTCTTGGTTTTATGGTGTGTATGTGTGCTTTGTCTTTTCCTGTATTTTTTTACTGATTGTATAAAATTCCATACCTCTGTACATTGCTTCCCTCCGATGTATGTATTGATTTCTTGACATTTTTGATCCCATGTTTTATTCTTTTCTTGTTTTATCATTTTTCGTCCTTTATCATTTAATGTCCTTATAAAATTGTATTAATTATTTTGCACGCTACTGCTTCGATTTTAGGAAAAATATAAAAAGTAACTAAAATGATAATCTTATTTTACCTGGGTCTGTGCTAAACATCGAAATTATTAACCATTCATCGTTCAATAATTTTTATATTAAATTGGGACCACTGTACACAATGGAAAACCTCATTTAGCCATTATTTTTAATTTTACGGCAATATAAGGTCATTATGACGGTAAAGCTGGTAGCAGGTGAGTTTATTTCCGGTGAATTAAGTTTTTCTATTAGTCATTCACGTAATTTTAGGGGTATTAAAAATTGTTACGCTGTTTATTGTTGTTGGCAACGGCACATAATAGCTTATGTGACTATAATACAAAATTTTTTTGCAAAAGTAATGCATTTTTGTAAAAATTGAATTGAATTATTTACTCCGAAGCCAAAAGTTTTTAATATACAGGCTGTCCTTAAGACCTCTGAACAAAAGGAAACTACAAATTGAGCTTACTTTACTCTTTTAGAATATGTTAATATTAATGTTGGCTACACATTTCTAAATTTGACTTTATGTATATGTCATTTCATCCGAAAAGCTCCTAAGGGATAAATTACTTTCAATAATGTCAGTATTATGTAAAATAATAATCATCATGAGATACTTCACACCCAAGAAAGCAGCGCCAACACAAACCAAAATCAGAATCAAAGGACCAAATACAGAATCCACGAAATACTTATACAGAACAAGAGGAAAGTAACAAACACTAATATATCAAAAAAAAAAAGAAAGAATACCCTACGGTATAATACAGAACACAACAGACATATAACCACTATAAACGTATTAGAAATGAAACGAATACTTTGGTTAGACAAATAAAAAGGCAACATTGGCAGAGCTTCTCAAAACAGATGGAACACGACTTCTATGGAACACAAAAAGAAATATGGAGAATGATAAGAGGACAAAGAGAAGAGATAAACGAACTAATAAAAACGAAACAGATTCAGAAGAAAACATGAACAGACTATTTTCGATTTTTATTTTCTAAAGGTGACAATAATGAACCAATAACACCAGAGATGACAACAAACGCAGAAATAAATATTGAGGAGAAAGTGGCAAAGAAAGCATTAAGGAAATTACAAAACAGAAAATCACCAGGAGAAGACAGAATATCGAACGAACTCCTAAAGTACGGAGGACCAGATCTGACCAAAAAACAATTAAAACTAATCCAAAAAATTAGAGAAATAAACAGAATTCCTTAAGAATGCAGATCAAGCAACCTAATACCTCTCTTCAAAAAAGGGATCCGGAAAAAGGGATAAATCGTACCCAGAAAAAATACAGAGGAATTAATTTATTAAACACAATACTACAATTAATAACCGAAGTGATAAAAGAAATAAACTGAATGAAATTATAACACTTGCAGAATAACAACAAGGTTTTAAGGTCGGTCATGCACCGACTATATATTTATAATGAGGTAGTGCGGGAGAAAATTGGATACATCGGCCATATTCTGAGAGGAAAAAAATACGCAATCCCTCAAGTAATCATACAGGGAAAGATTGAAGGCAAGAGAGGAGTAGGTCACAAACAAATGTCGTGGCTACGGAACATAAAGAACTGGACAGTGGACACACTAGAAGTGCGAGAGAAATCATTAGAATACAACAAACCCGCATATCTATGTTTCGTGGACCTTAAGTAGGCATTCGTCAGGGTCAAATTAAAAGACGTTATCCACTTATTGTACGCAAGAGAGATACCTTTAGAAATAATAAAAACGATTGAAAATATCTATCAAAACAAAACAATAAGAGTAAAAGTAGACGAAGAACTAACTGATCCTATTGAAGTTGGAGATTCTCTGAGTCCTCTATTGTGCAACCAGATTACGGATGAAATAATAAAAAGAATAAAAACTAAAAAAGGATAGCAAATGGGATAAAAACAACTTAAAACAATCTGTTATGCAGACGACGCAATACTACTCTTTTAAAGTGAAGATGATAATTATGTTATTTTCCTCAAAAAAGACAAAATGCGTGGTTATAACAGCAAATTTACTAAGATGTAAATTGCAGCTATAAGGTCAGATAATAGAACAAGTGATGGAGTTTAATATATAACTACGTATAATATTATTTATCTACGGAAAAAACATACAATAAAACATACTGGATATACTTGGACAAGATATTCAAAGAGATTGTATTGCAGGGCGAGATTCTCCTGGCTCCCGTCTTAATCTAGAATGCAATCTCATCCCATTTCATTAACTTTGCATCCACGTCTATGAATAGGAGATTTTATACTTGGTTCATTTAGTTTTCTATTGAGCTGAAAGTTATAAGAGTCAGGTTTTTGAGTGTCAGCTTGCAAATAGGGAATATCTTAGTGTGATCTAGTATTATTAAACTTTTTATACATTATATCCTTTTTTGCAATTACAAAATATTATTTTCAGAAGTTCTTCGGGTGCAGGATTGTTTTGTAGTCTGATATGTTGCAAAGAGAGAAGATGCTGGTGTGACTAGGATACATTATTTTATACATTGTAACGATATGCATCGCCTCGGTACTGTCAGCACTTCGTACACCCGCATCCCCATTACAAATTTCTCCTCCATCGATGTGCGCTAGAGGAGATGGAAGCAAAGAGAGTTCCGTATGAGTATTGATCTGACAACAACTCCACTGGCCCATAGGGTATTGACTGAGGGCCAACCGCTTCTGCTAGAGTATTTATCTAGTGGGAGTTTCATACCCGGTTTTGGAGTATTGATCTAAGACGTACCTATTCTCTCCTGTGTCCAAGTACTGATTGGTGACCGTCCGTTCCTCGCCGGACCAAGTGTTGATTGGCCCGTTCCATCTCTATTTTTTTGACTCGTTCTCTACAGTCTGTGTGTATTAAATCACCGAAATTGCTATTTAGATTGTACCTATATCATTAATTGTATTTTATTTTTCGCACATATCAAACACTGGATCATAACGCCATCGATGCCGTCGTCGCCAGGTTGACGTTTTAATTTTTATTATATATATTACCTAGGATCTAATTTTATTTTGTTATTTATTTTTTTCGAATATATTTTTATTTAATTTAAACATGTGTTTTATTGAGTCTGCTGCCTAAAAGAGCTACCTCACAACACCGTAAAGCCTCGGCAGCAAAAGCCCTTCCAACTGAACTCAATGCTCTCTTTAAGTTGTATTTTAAAGTAGTAAGTTACATGAAAAACAGTGCTACACTTTGTGGAGATTTAGGAAGTGATCAAAAGACACTGCTATTTCATACAGAAGTACGATGACTCTCAAAAGAAAACATGTTGGCAAGATTTTATATATTCCTATACAATTTATTATTAAGGGGGGCATAAGAAGCTTTCATTTCAACAAAAGGGGCGTGGTACAAAAAAGTTTGGGAACTCCTGATCTAGAAAATCTGTTAAAAACTATTCATGAAAAACTGTTAAAAAACGCGAATATTTTTAATGAAAATTCGCTGTTTTCAACCATAACTAGCTCAAGCAGTATTGACTTTCTGAAAAAACACTATAAAACAAAAATTAATTAGAATTTAACCCTCTACCGATTCCCGTGATTATTTCGACCAAAAGAATTTCTACCCACGAGTAGGGTTGCAACCACCCCTCGGGCGGAAGCACACATCGGCCTTCTATAACTTTTATTATTTGAGCACTTTCCCATTAACTCACCAGATTTCAAGTATCGTAAGAGCCACGATAAAAATAAGAAAAATCTTTTAAATAGTAATTTAATAATATTAACAATTTAGTGTGTCCCATAATCTTTATTGTATTAATAAAAAATTGGTCGGCAAATTTACAAACCTACTACACTTTGGCTTTACTTATGAGCAAAACGCACAAATTCGTTAAAGAAGTCTCTGGTTAGAACCGTGGGATTAAAATTATGAACCGTGATACCATCCTTAAAGAATCACTTCTTCAGCTACTTTGTATCATAATATACAGCGTTTTTATAAAGCGTGGGTCTCTTATTACATTTATTGTTATTAACACACCTACAGTGATGCTGCTACAACATTAAAATTTAATCAATTGTATAATTTTTATATAAAATTTGTGTAATTAACCACAAATTAGGATGAATGAATGTATTTAGTTCCATTTCGGAGAGATTGTATGGAAGAATTTTAAGAAACACATATTTATTAGTGATGAATTTAATAAAATAAATGAGATATTGATACTTGTTTTTAAGTATACAATAAAAATTTGAAACAAAAGTGTATTTTACTTATTTATTAATAATAGACGATGCTTGTCACCTACGTTATTCAAATTTTGTATTCAAAAAGTTTTGAAACACCACACAGCAGAAATAGAATATCTAAATTTAGTGTTATCAGTATTTCAACAAATCATAAATGAGGTGGAGTTCAAAAAAGGATTTGTCATAACTAGAAAAATGTTCAGAAAATAAAAAAAAAACTATTTCTTTATTTCCCGGGTTTGTCGTTATGACAATTTTTTTTCTAATGATAGAATGGCAGTTCTTAACACTAAGAATAAACATAAAAGTTAAATCTCTTCTTTTTCTTGTAGGACCATCATGGGAATCTGTATTTTGCAAACTGCTGCTCTAAAAAAACTTGTGGTTGTTGTGTTGAACCACGTATGTCTTTTTCAGTTAGGAAATCCTTCGCCTTCCTCGTCCTCGCTTTCCTTTTACTTTTCCTTTTAGAATTAATTGTAGCAGACCATATCTTTCGCTCTTCCTCATGATCTGACAGAGGTATTCGATTTTGGCGATTTTGATTGTGGTTAACAATTCTTTTCCTTTTTGCACTCTTAATAATAACGTCATGGTTAGTAACATGGTCGGTATAGGATATCTTCAGGATTAGACGATAATGCCACATTTCGAAAGCCTCAATTTTCTTGCAGGTAGCGTCTGTGAGAGTCCACGACTTAACTCCGTACAACGTTATAGAAAAGATATAAAGTAACTTGATTTTTATCGGCAGTGATATTCATGGCATTTAAATAGCTTAGTCATTTTTTGAAATGAAGATATTGCTTTCTCTATCCTACATTTGATTTCTAGGGAATGGTCCCAATTTTTATTGACATTTGTACCAAAGTAAGTGTTTGTTTTTACTCTTTCTATTGGTTGTTGTTGGAGCAGCAACCAACCAAAGTCATCATACACTTTGTTTAAGTCCGTATGTTTAACTTCTTTGTGTGATACTATTCATTCACTCCTAGAGGGCTTCATAACTTTCAGCGAATACCACCGTGTCATTCGCGTATCTGATGTTATTGATACATTTTCCGTTAATTCGAATTCCGGCTTCAACATCCTCTTCTGTTTCTTAAGAGATTTCCACAGAGTATATGTTGAACAGCAGACTTGATATTATACATCTCTCGGACCCCACGTTTGATTATGATATCATTAGATTCTACCGCCTCTGTCCGGATAGACGATGTTAGATTCCAGTCAAGATTGTCAAGAATTCTTAGATTCTTCTTCTTCTTGATGTCCCTATCCGTTACGAATGTTGGCGATCATCATGGCAATCTTTAACTTATCTGCTGCAGCGCGGTAAAGCTGCACAGATGTTCTATTGAACCAGATTCTAAGGTTCTTTAACAAAGATGTTCTTCTTCTTCCTGGATCTCGTTTCCCAAATATTTTTCCTTGCAGGATGACTTAAAGGAGAGCAGATTCTTAGATAACAGGTATTTATTCCAATATTTGTTAATATCTCCATCAGCTTGTATTTTAGTGTATTGAACGCTTTATGGTAAACAATGAAGCATGCATAAATATCACAATTTACATCTCTATATCGTTGAAATAGCACTTGTATGCCAAAAAGAGTCTCTGTCGTATCCACTGCGTTCCAAAAACCAAACTGTACGGCTGATTTTTTGTTCACATAGTCTATAGGCATATCTTTTGATGTATAATTTTTAGAAATAACTTAAAAAATGTGGCTCATTAAGCTAATAGTCCGGAAATCATTGCAGGATACAGATTTTGTTTTCGTTGGTAGAGCAATAAACGTTAACTTCAGCCATGATCTTGGTATTACTCCGTCTAAATATGTCATTGAGTATTTAATAAACCGCATCCAGGAAAAATGAGATGCAAAACTAATCCCACAACAAGCAGGCTTTAGGCTTCAAGTGCTGAACCTAACAGAATATATAGAGGAGTGATTTGAGCAGAAAGAGATAGTGGGAGTAGCCTTGATAGACCTCACAGCGGCCTATGATACGATAAACCACAGAACCTTGCTAACTAAGATCTATAACACTGTGCTTGACTATGACCTGGTAAATATCATTAGATCACTGTTGTGTAATAGACGTTTCTACGTTTTGCTAAATGGAAAGAAGAGCAGATGGAGAACCCAAAAAAATGGCCTACCTCAAAAAAGCGTTCTGGCGCCGTCCTTATTTAACATCTACACCAACGACCAACCAATGCACCCTCAGACTGAGAGTTTTGTCTACGCTGATGACCTTGGTATAGCCGTAAAGGGGAAAACACTCACACAAGTAGAGTCGACAATGGAAGAGGCTTTAAACATGATGTCAACTTACTACAACCAAAACTCATTAAAGCCAAACCCTACTAAAACCCAAGTATGTGCATTCCATCTCAACAACCAACTGGCGCATGTAAAACTGAATGTTTCTTGGGAGGGACAACGCTTGAAACATACTGATAGGCCCAAATATCTTGGAGTAGTATTAGACCGGTCACTAACGTATAAATTCCACTGTCAGAGCACAAGACCAAAGGTTTCTACGAGAAACAAACTTTTCTGGAAATCATATTAAATCCATAATAAATGTATCGTGTTTTTATTCCAACAACTCTATCTCTCTATCTCCTCTCATTGTGTTTTAACCAATTTTCTTTGGACCTTTCGTATTTCGGTTCTTATTTGTCTCTGAATATTTTTGTACATTCTTTTGTTATCCTTTGATTTTCATCTTTCTTCCATGAGTTGCAGTATATTGTCACTCATCCAACTTTTCCCCTTATCTTTATTTTCTATTAGGGTTTTTTTTGAACCTTGTTAAAGGTTTCACATAATATATTCTGGAGTGATTCTTCTGGATCATATGATTGCTTCATGTTACTTAGCTTTTTTGAAAGAATCCGTGCGATTGTCTCTTTTGTTTCTTTATCTTTTAGTCTTCTCATATCACATTTTTCGCTACTATTCTTTTTTGTAACCTTTTTAAATCTAAACCCAAATTTACCAATAACAGGAATATGATGATCTGACGATACGTCAGCATCGGGGTAACTTTTAACTGATAGGCATCCATTACGGAATCTTTTGTTTACCATTAAGTAGTCATCCACCAGAAGCTGTTGACCAGTAAATGGTGGATTGCTTATTCCGCAAATACTCGGACGTCAGAACCCCATTATCTTTATTTTATCTAGCATGATGCATTAAGATGACCAAAGTGTAGATTATCATACGACCAGGTAATGCTGACATTTTAATAAGAGAAGCTACATATATATGTGCATCAATATCTCATTAGACCCCAAAAGTAAAATATTATGTGCTCATTTTGTAAAAAATGAATTTTAAATAAACTCTTTGAGGATTAATCCCCTTTTGATTGATCATATAGGTCAAATATAGGTAGGTACATAGGTCGAATTTACAAATCAATAACTTTGATTTAAATATCAATAAGGTTAATATATTAGAAGTTAAAAGTTAAATAAAGTATGTCGTTATGATTGTTACAGTTTTCCTAATCGTGGTCAGCTGCTTTGTTTCCAGGGGCATTGGTAGAAACGATACAAAGGTATCAATCTTTCGTATGTTTGATCGTCCTTTTAATGCTCCCCAAAGATGTGCGTCAAAAGCTTAAGTCAATATCTTTCTTTTCGGCTAGAGGTATGCTGTGACTGAGTGGCAACTCATTTATATCTACTAAGGCGCATTTTTTAGCAAGCTAACCTTTAAACTAACCTTCAAAGTCAAAGTTGATTAGACCTTTGACGAAGAGTTTAGTTTTTTAATTAACAACTTCTCTTTTGATTAAAATTCTCTTGCAGTCTGAGATACCGTTCAGACACCTAAACTAGCCTTTTTCTGTTGATGAAAGGCTTTTGGTGTCAAACAGTTTCCAATCGTCCCCCAGTAGTTTTAGTGTTACAAATGTAACAATATAATTTATCACTATATTTTTCCCTATTAATGATAGTTGGCTGTTTATGCACAATTTTTCTACTCGTTCAAACACTCGGTCAGCAGGAAGAAAGCTGTGTCCTCTCACCGAAAATGTAATTATGATATCTCTTACTTTGGACTTAGTTTTCATCAAAAAGAGCATAAGTGTATGCAAAACAAAATTATTTTTATTTTGAGCACCATATAAATCACAAAAAAGTCTAATTGATGTAACATTTTCAGGTAGATCAAGGCTTTGAAGATGTTGCAGAAGAGCTGAAAAAATCTCAGTTGAACCATTTTAAGCTTCTCCAAAATGTCGGATTCTTTCTGTAATTCGGTTAATCGGTGAGTTTGGTAACGGTTGAATCTGCTGTGTCAAAGCACATAGTGACTAAACCAAAATCTTTTTTTTTTACAGCCTTATAAAATGCTGCTGCACAAATCGTGTGAACTCGTTTATTGGTGATGTACTCAATCTTATTAGCTGGATCATCTGTGGTTTTGATGAAATGTTTTATTTTGTAGCAGTAACTACACACGTCAGACGTTGGGAAGGGAAATCCAATATTAAAGATTTGAAAAAATTTTCGAAACATTGTTTTTGATAGTTTGTTGGAGATTTCATCTTGTAAATTTTAATAGATTTTTCATAGTTTTGATATGTTCAAGTCCTGATCCAAGTAGATGCGCTTTAATTTATTTATAAAATAATGTGTTTCTTTACCTCCTAGTTGTTTTATCAAATCTTTTACAAGCGACTTTTTACCAGCAGTCTTCGTTGATTTGAGCTCGCTCCCCTATTCCCATTATATATTCCCCCTTGTGGCTCTGGCTCCAAACGAGTCATAAGTGTAGTTCTTTCCCGTCCGTCAGGTGAGTTATTATAATTTTTCTATAAGCTATGTTCTACTGGGATTTAGTATAGACCAAGGATTAACAATTTCTTTACTCAGTTCTTTACGGAAGGAAAACAAGTGATGTTTCTTTCCAAATATTGGCCTGCTTTCTTTGTATTTATGTACTATTGGTCTTCTAATTTTATTTTTTTTGTCTGTCTTAGAATAAAAATAAGCACTTACCTGCTATTTGTTGTCCCTTCTAGCAGACCTATGTATGACTTATTGAGTACTTATGAATATATAAGTACGACTAAACAGGGCTAAGGGCACACACTTATGGATGACTAAGGTACAAATTTTGTTTCGTCTTTTTTTCTTCGATTCTAAGAAGCTATAAAAAAAAAGAATTTGGTAGCGTCCTTTTTGGCAAATTATTTATAATTTTTCTTTGTTTTATTTACTTCCGGTTCTGCTCTAGAAGCTATTAGCTACTAATTTTTCTTCTCTCCAATTATTTTTCTTTGTGTGGTAGTTAGACACATCCCCTGACTCTGAGCCACGTGACTTTTTTAAGTTTGTGTACCTCAATAACTGTCCATCGTTTGTTGTGTTACAGGCTTAGTCCCATGTCTATCTGCTGCTTAAGTGCAGCAGTAGTTCTTTTGAGCTATTAGATCCACCACACACTACCTAGGTGAAAATAAAAAATAAAATAAAAAACATTAAATTAGGGTCACAGTATTAATGTGTAACTTACCGATGTAGAATTATTATTAAAAATAAATCGAATCTATCTTGATAGAGAGAGAAAAAAGTGGGATTCACTAACATTATAGTGATTGTTTCGGAAACGAAATTGTTTCACTTGATCATTATATTCATATATTAATACTTTTACATTAATTTACAATACCACATCCTAACCCTTTAGTTAAAGTTTTATATCTAGGTCTAGAACTTAACATTATCTCCAGTTAAAATAATTCAGTATAATTTTCTGCAAACTCGTATCTAGAATAAAACGTCCCATTCCGCATAAATCTAATTAGAGTTCGTTCTTGACAAGAGTTCAAGTAGTTTCCTTAGCTTATGAATTAAAGTTTGCTTAGATTTGTTTCATAACATGACTATCGCATATACGCTTACAAAGTGCACAAGATGGAAATATCTGTAGGAAAACGTTTTCGGGAGTAGCATTATATTAGGACTCTGGAAATCAGTTATTCTGTATATTTAGGGTAATAAGATATGAACTACACAAACATATTTAAAAATAAAAGCGTTCGCAGGACAAAAACATTGTAGCCATTGTAATATTAAGTTATTTTGGACGATGAAATGATTATAAAAATAAAACAATTATAGAAATATATTTTATTGTCACTGAAAATTGGACAATTTTATGAACAAAGCTTATAAAAAGTTAGAAAATAACAATAACAATTAATTTTACTGAAATTATATTAATCGTCACTATCACAAAATAAAAGATAATAAAATAAACAATCCATTGCAAAATTTAAACAAATAGCAAATTGTATAATAAAACCTTGTATAAAAAACAAACTAATAAGTTAAAATTGCTGCATATAATACCCAAATATAGATAAAAATACTTTAGTTACTTGTAAATAAAGTTAAAATCCCGTGCGAACAAAGAAACATATTTATGTTATTGAAACATAAGATGCTAAATTGATTTCCTTCGAAACCGATCTTATTGCAGAGCAGGCTGAGGCTAGTTTCTTACTATCGATATGAAGGGGCCATTTCAGGTTGATGTCTATAAAGAAATTTTACAGAATCAAAGATACTGATCTATTGGGTAGCACAAGCAGCGGCGTAATTAATATTAAAGACACCGCAAAGAATTTTTCTGCTTTTATTGGTTCATCTAACAAATTTAGCTAACAATTTAGCCCAGGGGTGTAGGGTTGTGTTATAGAGGTAGCACCTTTTATCGGAACGACCACATCGAGCGTCATAGCCGGGAGATGGTTCTTGTTAACTGGTCCTCATAAGACACCTAACTCTCACTTATGGCTCCACGCGCCACACCCCGGGCAACTGCATTGGTCTGCAGGCTAAACTAAGTGAGGGTAGACAGATATGTCGAAAATTTCACCGAATGACTACCGGTATAAGTAGTCCCCCACTTGTCGGTCAACAGCTTCGGGTGGAAGAATTGACCAGTGGTAGGGCAACCCCTTGTCATAGAGGCGAGAAATTACCTCTAAAGGCAAGGAATCAAGATTGATCAACGGCATGGAGATGCGGAAAGCAACGGGAAACTACCGCATTAAAGATCTATAAGATATCCCTAGTATAGTTAACATGGCAAGCGACAAAGTAGAAATGGCCCTAAGTCCCCGGCAGCCCTTAGATGGGCATAGGGTGCGAAGAATCCCCGGGAGGATAAAGATTGCTACATGGAATGTGCGAACCATGTATGAAAGCGGCAGAGCGCACAATATCGTCAAAGAGATGGAAAGACTAGACATTAATATACTAGGAGTCAGTGAAACTCGGTGGCCTAACTCTGGGCAATGTACAATTCGAAACCACACAATCTACTACTCCGGAAATGTCACTAAGACACACAGAAATGGAGTAGGCGTAATCGTGTCCCTATCTATAAAAAGTGCAGTAAAAGCATACACTTCCTTCTCAGACAGAATGTCACTCCTTCAGCTGAAAGCATATCCACTCGATCTAAATATCATACAAGTATACGCGCCAACAGCAGACAAAGATGACGAGATTGTGGAAGAATTTTACCAACAACTGGAGACATTGATGAGAATGACCAAGAAAAGCGAAGTGACATTAATAATGGGCGACTTCAATGCAAAGGTCGGCAGAGGTAAGGTGTTAAACGTTGTGGGCGGTCACGGATTAGGTACTAGAAACGAGAGAGGGGAACGTCTCATACGCTTCTGTCAGGAACAAAAACTATTGATAACTAATACTTTTTTTAAACTGCTCCCTAGCAGACTTTACACCTGGAAGTCGCCAGCAGACTCGAAAGAAACAAATGTAAGAAACCAGATCGACTTCGAAGATAAACATTAGGAAATTAAAGTATCCCAACATTAAACAACAAGTACAGGAATCCTTAAGAAGAAACATTGGAAACTTGAGTGAACCCGCACAAGACGCAGTTGCTAAATGGGAAGAAATAAAAAGAGCTTTTGAAATAACAAACAAGACACTTCTGTTACAGGAGCGCGTAAAGAAGAAAGAATGGATGACGGATGAAATTCTTGATATGATGGAAGAAAGAAGACAACACAAATGCAAAAATCAAGTGAAGTATCAAGAAACAAGTCACAATATAAAAACAAAGATAAAGGAAGAGAAGGAACGCTGGCTGAAGGAGAAATGCGATGAAATCGAAGAGTGCGACAGAAGATATGACTACCACAACATGCACAAAAAGATCAAAGAATTAACAACTAAAAACAAAACCAATAATCCCCACCCGACACTAATAGACGCAGACGGTAACCTTATATCAGACGACTTGAAGCTCATTGACACATGGAAAGATTACGTAAAATGACTTTTTAACAATAAACGCAGAGCGACAGTGGACCAAGATGACGACATGACTGGACCCGAAATACTAAGGTCTGAAGTGGAAAAAGCCATTTCATCGCTAAAAAACGACAAAACACCAGATCCCGACAACATACAGGGCGAGATCATAAAACTCCTATGCGAAACGGATGACCACTTCCTCGATTTTCTGACAGGCCTTTTTAACACCCTTTACGCCAAAGGGGAGATATCGGAGGAATGGCTTCGATCGACCTTTGTAGCCATACCTTAAACACCAAGTGCAAAACACTGTGATCAACACCGCTTAATAAGCTTGATAAATCACATTACCAAAGTTTTCACCAAAATCATACACAATAGAATATATAACAAATGCGAAGCAAATATATCGGAGTCATAGTTCGGATTCCGAAGCGCATTGGGCACAAGAGAGGCGATCTTCAGTCTGCAAGTTTTAATTCAAAGATGCAGAGACATGCACAAGGATGTCCACTTGTGCTTCATCGACTTCTCCAAGGCGTTTGACAAGGTCAAACATGATAAACTCATGGAAATGCTCAGGAAGATGCATATTGATGGCAAGGATCTGCGCATAATAACCAGTCTCTATTGGAACCAAAGTGCTGAGATAAAGATGGGCAACTTACACAGTGGGAAGATAGATATTAAAAAGGGTGTACGACAGGGATGCGTCCTCTCGCCGCTCCTGTTCAATATATACTCTGAACAAATCTTCAGAGAAGCACTGGGAGAAGTTTCGGAGGGTATCAAAGTAAACGGAGAGGTAATCAATAATATTAGATATGCTGACGACACAGTTATTATCGCAAATGACTGCAACGAGCTTCAAAGACTCATGCAAAGCATACACACAGCAAGTCAAGAATATGGTTTAGAACTCAATACAACCAAAACTAAATGCATGCTCATCAGCAGAACACAACAACCTCCGATGCAATTGACATTAAACAACCGAAAAATAGAACAAGTGGAGACATACACATACCTTGGAACCACAGTCAACACAAAATGGGACCAGTCAACAGAAATAAGATCACGAATTGAAAAAGCGCGAAACGCGTTCAACAATATGAAAAAGTGGTTCACAAGCAAAATCTTAATGGAACTAAAATTAAGACTGGTCAAGTGTTATGTCTTCCCGGTCTTGTTCTATGGAGCAGAGGCATGGACCACAACGGAAGCCACCCTGAAGAAACTAGAATCCTTTGAGCTGTGGATATATCGCCGTATTCTTCGGATATCCTGGACAGACCACATCACTAACGTGGAAGTAATGCAGAGAATAGGCAAAAGCAAAGAAATAATCTTCACCGTAAAGAAACGGAAGCTTGAGTACTTCGGACATGTCATGAGGCATACTAAGTACCGGCTGCTACAGGTAATAGTCCAACGAAGAATCGACAGTAGGAGGGGACCGGGAAGAAGACGACACTCATGGATGCATAACCTGCGACAATGGTTCGGACTGTTCAGAGGTGCCGTAAACAAAGTCAAAATAGCCTTGTTAATAGCCAACGTCCGAAACGGATAGGACAAAGGAAGATAAAGAACAATTTTAGCAGATTCTGATAAAATATTTCCCTGAAAGAGTCAGGTTATCTATAAATTCAAAGAATGTATATATTGAGATTTTTATTATAGACCACGGAAAACTCAAAGAAGGCTTCACTTAACAGAAAGTCATATTTTTTTACCGGAGGGAAATCATTATTTGTAGAAAAAATTAGGGTGTCATTATAAGCTGAACTTGGACGGTCATAGCTAGCAATTTTAGTATATATTTCTACAAAAAAGGTTCGTTTATTTCAAGCCAGTGCTCTGTAACCGCAACTATCGGGGAAAATCGTAATGCCTTTGAAAACAAAAATAATTCGTCTGTTTTATATCTTATAGAATGAATATTAATCAGAACCATGCTAAAGTTGTTAATACTAATATAATTTGAGATTTCTAATCCCACAGAACACGTCTTATTGTTTAAAAATTTTACTTTGGAAACAGAGACAACAGAATAGAAATTTTGGTAATATTCCCTTGATTTTTGCAGGTGAAAAGTTCTTTCTGAAATGAGAAGGGACCTAAAAGCAGCAAGGTCAGCTTCCACCTCAGTTGGAGCAATTTCATAGGCATCGTTTAGAATTAGCAATAGCAAAATTTCATAGCAAATTTTTTTTCATAGAAAAAGAATTTTTCGTAAATCTTCAGTCTTAGTGGGAATTTTTTTTTGTAACATCCTGAAGCAGGTTGGTCGTGTAGAAAAGCAAGAAGTAGCTTAATAGCTTTTAAGATATCCGGTTTCCTTAATCTTGCTAGAACATACCGACTGTTTTTGTTATTGTTTAATCTAACTCTTGGTGGGGTCAAAGGATCCTGATTTATCGACGGTTCCAAAGGATCTTTCTTAATGAAATTAATACGGAAATGAAAAGGATTCTTAGATTTGCAAATTTCAATGGCCAGCTTGTCTGTGAGTATTTTTGCGTTTTTTACTTCATTTTTGTTGTTGCCTAAAATGGTAATTGGATTTTCCAAGCTTACGGGACTTCTGATGTTCTTCGGACTCAGATTTAACTCAGATAAAGACGTTGGTCCGGAATATGAAGATTCTATAGACCATTTAATGTTTACAACAGGTGGCCAAATTTCCTTATTAAATAAAGTCAATGGAGGTTTTAGATTTTATTACTATTTTTGAATGTAAGTAAACAATGTGTGCTTAAACCTTCCAAAAGAAATATATATTAGTAGCAGAAAAACAAAAGCTTGGAAAATATAATTATTTCAAAAAATTTAATTCCAAAACCAACTACGTAGTAAAGCAAAGCAAGAAATCATCCTGGCAGAATTAGGTATTACGAAAAAAAAAATCGACAAATTCAAGGTCACAAAATTAAAGATAAAGTTATTCGCTTTATTTCAAATGGCATAGAGATATTCATACACACAGGAACTAACCCTATGCCAAAGATATCAACATTTTGGACACACACACAATTAATGCCACAGGAGTCCGCGCTATGTCAAATGCATAGGCGATCCCCTATCGTCTCAATGTCCAAAACAAAAGAATATAAAAGATGTTTAATGTGTCGAAACAAGATGTTCAATGTATAGAAAACCATACTGCTAGCTACAAGGGATTTTCTAGGAGAACTCGTGCTGTACATGCGTCAATCATTCAACCAAATGCGAAAATTGTTGCAGGAAGCGATAATAGAAATACATCTACCACAGTCGAGATTTCTCATGTACCAGAAACAACAACTCCTCAACATATATAAAACAATCTAGAACTACTAGTACATAAGTTAATGGAAAGAATTGATGTTGTTTAATCTCATAATGTCTCTTATATCTAAGCTTAACCTTCAACACTAAACTAAAGATGTTGGAATGCCAATGGCTTAAGCATTCATTTCCACTAAGTTAAAGCATTTATTTACTCTCATAATCTAGATGTTATGTTTATTTCCGAAGCACACATGATTTATAATAAGAGCCATTTCTATATTCCCAAATATTTAACCTCTGCAACTCAACATCCATTCGGTAAAGCTCATGGAGGCAATTATTCTAAGAAATAACATTAAACATCATGAAGTAAATAAAATTAGTAGGTAGAGTTAAGATCCAAGCCACATCAGTGTCGGTAAAAGATTCACAAGGTGTGACATTGCCAATACCATTGCCAGTATTTTTGAACAAAATAGATAATTGCGAAAGATATATTATGTTGATCAGAAAAAAAAGGCAAAAAAAACATTATCAGAGAGTGATACACTTATAAACGGTTTGTATGTGCTTCATACAAACATTCTTTATTCCAAGAAAGAACCAATTTGTTAGACACCTCAGTAATACTTTACGATTCATTGTTATTTACTGTATTTGTAATCTCGAACGGGGGTATAAACGCCACTGCGCTGCATTCATCCTTCGATATTCAAAAGATGAAAAGGTGGCACCACACAAGTCGCCACAGCTACCTGCCTTGTATTTGACGGTTTAAATCATCAAATGTGAGAAATTTCTTGTATTAGAGTCAAATCAATAAAATTTACGACTATGGTCCGAAGCAAGGCCCTTTTGCCTTTTATCTCTTTCGATAAGACGTGATAGATATCGAGATTTGTTTTTGTTTACCGTTTTTTTTTGCGGTAAGGGGAACGGTTGTGCTATGACAGGACAATCAATAAATTTATGTTGGGGAAGTGATCGCAGGAAAAAGTTTTATTTAAGGATAAAAATGCGAGTAATATGTCAACGATTTATCTTTTTAGTTGTTTGTTTCTTGAGAAAAACGATTAGGCATTTATCAAGCAGAAATAAAATACTTTATATATTATGTTTTATAACAAATATAGGCATAAAAAAATATACGTAAAAAAATATACAAAATCCTAAAAATCTCAATGCAATTAAATGTGAAGAATCTTGAACGGTCAGCTTGATAAACCGTGTTTTGAAACTTTTCTTGTGAGTGATACATGCACGTGTCTACAAAAATCTAGACGATAGAATTAAAGAAAACCAACTGGGATTTAGAATTAGCAATACCACATAAGCTGATTAGACTCATTAAAGCCACAATGGATGAAACTCAGGCATGTGTACGAATACAAAACAACCGGACAGACTTTCAAAATCTCGCAGGGACTAAAGCAGGGAGATGGGCTGGCACCAACATTGTTTAACCTGGCACTGGAGTATGCGGTTAGGCAAATGCAAACTGGACGAGAAAACCTACTGACCAATAAAACGGTTCAACTGGCTGCCTACGCCGATGATATTAATATTATGAGTAGAACATCAACAGGAGCACAGGAAGCATACGCAGAGTTAAAAACACAAACGAAAAGGCTAGGTCTGGAAATTAACACAGAAAAAACAAAAATAATGGTACAGACGAGAAGAAATATAATCCCACAAAACATTATGCATGAAGATGACATTGAAACGGTTGGAAAGTTTACATACCTGGGAGTAGAAATATATGCCGATGGAGCAGAGGATGGAGAAATACGAAAAAGGATAACGCAGGCAAACAAAGCTTATTTTGCCCTCTCCCATATATTTCGGTCTAAAAGTGTCCACCGAAATACAAAGATGAGAATCTATAAAACTTTAATTCGGCCAATAGCATGTTATGGCAGCGAAGCATGGGTCCTGAAAGAAACATCCAAAAACAAACTCGACACATTCGAAAGAAAAGTACTGAGGAGAATACTAGGACCTGTGAGGGAAAACGGAATCTTCAGAATTCGATATAACAACGAGCTCTATCAACTGTATAAGGAAACACCCCTGTCAGACTTCATTAGAATACAAAGATTGCAATGGGCCGGACATGTGATACGAATGGGAGAGGATAGGCTACCAAAACGAGCACTGAACGCCAGAATGCAGGGAAAGAGACCAGTTGGAAAGCCAAGAAAGCGCTGGGAAGACACAGTAAGCAGCGACGCACAAGCACTTTTAGGAGTCCGTGTATGGAGAAGAGCAGCCACAGACAGACAAGGGTGGAGGCAAAAAATAAAGGAGGCCAAGGCTCATTTTGGGCTGTAGTGCCGTAGAAGAAGAAGAACTGGGATTTAGAATAGGCTTTGGCACTGGAGAGGCATTTACTATACAAACACTCATAGAACGGTGTCGAGATGCCAACTATGACGTACTCATAATTATGTCTAGTTAACATTGAGAAAGCTTTCCACAAAATACAACACGAAAAGCTGTTAAAAATATTACGAAACAGAAATAGATGATCAGGATGTGCGAATCATTACAAATTTATACCGATAACAAAAAGCCATAACACGAGTAAACCAACAAAAATCTAAAGAAATACCTAGAAGAAGAGGAGTACGACAAGGATGTGTACTATCCTCTCTACTTTTTAATAGAAGTATCTCAGAAGAAATGTTCAAAGA
Organism: Diabrotica undecimpunctata; assembly: GCF_040954645.1. Classification (NCBI taxonomy): domain Eukaryota; kingdom Metazoa; phylum Arthropoda; class Insecta; order Coleoptera; family Chrysomelidae; genus Diabrotica; species Diabrotica undecimpunctata. The sequence goes on from NC_092804.1 coordinate 165,608,802, forward strand.
GGCACTAGAAGACATCAATAAAGAATTTTAAATTAACAGAACACTAGTAAATAATCTCAGATATGTAGACGATAGTAGAGAAGGGCTGTAAATTTTAATTGACTGCACTTCTCAGTACTGCGAGTGAACACAAAACAAGAACAAAACTCATGATTGTCAGTAAGAACAAGATTAAAGACGAAACAATCTACGTTAAAGGAAAAGCTTTAGAGAAAATACCCAGATACAATTACTTGGGATGTGAGTTAAATGAACAATGGAACCGTAATCTTGAAATAAAACCACGCATTGAGATAGCCAAAGGCCATTTCAATAAGGTGAAAGCAGTATTATGCAAAGAAAACTGGGAGTAGAAATTAGAACTAGATTATTGAGATGCTACATATTCTTTGATCTTTTATATGGAGTTGAAAGCTGGAAAATTCAGACGCAAATGCGTTATCGTTATGCGTTAATAAAAAAACGTTATCGAAAAATGCGGAAAAAAGCATGGAAACAACACGTAACAAACAGGGAAATATTAAGAAAGATGATAAAAGAGAAACAAGTACTCAACATTATAAAGGAAAGAAAAATGAACTACTTTGGTCACACACTAAGAAATAAAAAAAAAAGAGAACCGAGGAGACGATGCACGTCCTGGTTGAAAAATGTAAAGCAGTGTAGTGGAAAATTGACAATAGAACCCTTCAGAACTGCTCCAGACAGAGTAAAATGACCCGTGATGATCGCCAATGTCCTTTAAGAATAAGGTAAACAAAGAAGAAGAATAAATTTATTTTTTAAATATGGATAATTATTATTACAATCGAAACTACACACATAGAACTAAAAATTACAGAAGACGACTCTAGTTTTTGTGGATCTGACGGCGACCTATAACAAAGTATGGGAAAAGGGACCGCTATATAAGCGGATTAAACTAATCTCTTATCTAAGAACATTGAAACTAATAGACAACATACTGATCGATACAATAAGATAATTCACGATAATGATATAATGTAAGAGAGGAATTTAAATATTGAACTACCCCAAAGATCGGTCATTGCTTCGATACTTTGTAGCGTTTTATTTTTCTAGCCCTTAAAATTTTTGTTGGTGCTGTACCAAAATGCTACACTATCTCGTAGACTGTTTTGTTACTTCTAAGTACGCCTTACTACATTCTCATTTGAGAGCCCGCATTCTTTGTCTCTCCCCTGGTGTTCTTCGTTTAGCAACTTTTTGAAGTACTCATAACATATATGCTTTATTTCAACATTGGTTTTAAACACTCTTCCATCCGCACTCTTAATCTGCCGCACGTGGGTCAAGTTCTTTGATGGTGTATCCCTTGCTTTAGCAATGATGTATAACCTTTTCATCCTCTCGGGCGTTTCCAAAGCTTCAGACAGCTCTGCAGATGATCTTAGTAGTAGCTACACGTTTTGCTTAATCTCTTTGCTACCTTGTATATATTATCTTATCGTATTTTAGACCTCTTTCTAGCCCATTTCTTTTCTTTAACTTTGTTACACTTCATCGTTCCACCACCAAGTTTCTTTGCCTCTAGGAGGTCCTTATCCACTATCACCGGTCGGTATTGACAAGCTACACACTCACCTTTTATCACTTTTAGCTGACAAAATCTATCTGACATTCCCTTCTTCCACTACTATCGGCAACATACTGGTCTTCAGTCTTCATAAAAAACGTTTTAATGACAGCCAAATGCCATGCCACTGTAGCGTCAATATTACTATTTCCTTCATCATTTCTTATTTTCATCCCCAAACCTCCGTGGACTCTTTCTATTCAGGCTCTTTTTCTACCAATATGTCCATTCAAATAACCTCAAATAAAACACTTTTCATCTACAGAAATTTCGAGCATCTCATAATCAAGGGCACTTCAAAATTCTTCCTTTTCCTTCTCATCCTACCTGTGGGGCGTAGGCATATATGATGTTCACGTTGGACACTTGTATTCAGTTGGACACTCATTATTATATCACTTCTTCTGGTTACCCTTTCAAGAGGTTCCTTCCACTCGTTGTTCAAAATATTACCTACTATATTTTTGCTGTGACTGTTTAACTGCTCTATATCAACTTGCATTCATCTCCAAGATCTCTCGACTTGTTACCTTTCCAACGAGTTTCCTGGATACAAAGTACACAAATTCCTCTCCCCTGCTTGAAATCGGCTCTCTTCCTTTACCTGTCAGGCTTCCGACCTTGACAGTTGCAATTATTAACCATAAAATCCGTATCATCAGTAAAGATAGGGATGACAGGGTCAAAGATAAGAGGGAGATAAATAAAATAATTTCAGTAGTTCATAAAATTATTCGCATTAAAGATATCGTCTAATATATGCCAGGAATGTCTCATCTTAAATTCTAAAATAGTGACTGCTGATATACTTATTGTCTTTCTTATTGCCGTATACTCTCTGGTTTGGATATTAAAAATGTTTCACAATTTTACTTGTATACTAGGGTCTATTTTAAATGCTTTTTTCAAATAGATATGAGTATTTAATTTTTTTTAACTGTCAAATTCTGTATAAAGATTAGTAGCAAATAAAATCAACAAACGGAATTGAAGGAGATCCACATAATTAATTGTGTGATTGACTGATGATCCTTTTAACTTTATTTTCGTCAACATTAGAATGAAAATAAACACGCTCTCACATTTTTCTTAAAAAAATAATCGCATCTGTCCGACTGTTTCCTCGGTTTGCTTTGAAACTTTAGTGATACTTTGTTTAACTTAGAAAGAATATTAAAACAGGAATTTCTTTTTGCGAAGATATAATTATGTTTTTCGACGACTCTTTAAAAAATACCTATCTCTAGCCCAATTTGTGGTTTTTAAAGGTTCAAGTATGATGCAGAAGAGTGAAACTCGCAAAAGCGTTTGTTAAAGGGTTAAGTATCATGCAGAAGAGTGAAAAGAAATTTGTATTAAAATGTCCATTTTCACCAGAAAGTTGAAGATGCCATCTGCTTTAATTTTAACTGTAATTACTAATTTTTGTCGCAAGTTTCAAACATTTAAAATGATTTAAATATTATGTTTATATCAGATTACCCAACAATTATTGGTTGTAATAAAAATCACGTTTTTAACTAAATGGTTTTCACTTATACCCTGGAAATCGCTCTCAAAAATGATTATTATAAAAAATTTTGCGAAAATGTATAACCAAAGTTATTTGTTATTATGTTATGTCATTTCAAACTTATTTATTCATTTAGTTATATACGGCATCGATTTACTTACAATTTTTACAAAGTTACATCTTAAAAACAATAAATTGTTAAACTAACAAAGACCTCAGAATAATACTAACATATAAGAATAATACAGAACTACAACAAACTTATTGTAACATACTTTTTAGTTGTTTTTAAACAAACTAATTTTCTAGTCAAAAATATTCATTTGTCTTGGTAGGCTATTAGCACTCCGGACCAATCGTGTAGTTGGTTCTTCTTCTTCTTCAGATGCAAATCCATTAATGGATGTTAGCGATCACATTTTCCATTAATTCTCTATTTCTTGCAATATGTATCAGAGATTGTATGTCGTTAATCCCTGTCCATTGGCTTATGTTTCGGAGCCAGGACATTTTCTTGCGTCCCATTCCTCTCTTGCCTTCAATTTTACCCTCGATTATAAGTTGGAGGAACTGGTATTTTTCATTTCGCATGATGTGACCTAGATACGCCGTTTTCCTTTTCTTGATGGTTTCGAAAAGTTGGCGTTCTTGGTTTATTCTTTTAAGGACATCTATTTGTGATTTTCGCTGTCCATGGTATTTTTAGGATACGGCGATAGAGCCACATTTCGAAAGCTTCTAATCTGTTTATATCCCTCGTTTTGAGTGTCCAGCCCTCTACGCCATATAGCAGCACTGACCACACGTAGCACTTAGTAAACCTTAGTCTGTTGAAGATCGAATTCTGAACGAGTCAGTACCTTCTTGAATTTTACGAAAGCTTGTCGAGCTTGCTCAATGCGACATTTTGGTTGGTTCATTGGCGACAGTTGGTTCATTGATACCATAATTATTAGTGTGGTGGAATGGCACTGAAAAGATTTCTGATTATTTGTTGCTTCTACTAGGAACTTTAAGACTAACAAGCGATAAGAGTTCAGGACAATCTATAAAAGAGTTGAAAACTTTGTGTAAGAAACATAAATCTAACAATGTCCTTGACTCAAGTGTTGGTAAGTTAGGACTATCTCCTACCCACTGATAGTCGTATTCCTCTCTCCTGCATCCACTCTTATAGGCTACTATCCTCAAAAATTTATTCTGGACTCTTTCAATCTGTTGAATGTAACAGTTGTATGATGGGGACCATACAACTGATCCAAACTCCAGAATGGGCCTAACGAGACCACAATAAAGTTTTCTAAATATAAATAAAGACAGGTCCACAGATGTGCGTTGGATAAATCCCAGCACATTCATCGCTCTGTTTGTTACTTGGTTGATGTGGCTTGAGAATGACAGTTTGATGTCTAACCAGATTCCCAAACCTGATACTTCATTTTTTGAGGCTAATGGCAAGTTATTTCTGTAGCAAACAAATGTAATTGGATTTCTTTGCCTCGAGAATGTCATTTTATGACAATTGTTTATATTGACTGACATTTTGTTTAAACTGCACCAATCATAAAACGATTTAAGATCTTCCTGTAATATAGCAGCATCATTCCAGGATTGAATTTTTCTAAACAGTTTTACATCGTCAGCAAACATAAGAACACTACAATTTTTGGTTTGATGTACTAAATCAACCAGAAACAAGCAAAACAAAACAGGGCCACAATGGGAGCCTTGTGGCACGCCCGATATAACTGTTATTTCAATTGAAGGGTCACTTCCAAAGCCTGCGTACGCAGGCCCAAGTAGTGGCCTGCGTACGGCCACTACCACCATTCTAAAATCCACTGAAGAAAGCGATCCAAAATACCCAAAGCTCTTAGTTTTTGTAAGAGGACCCCATGGTTGACCCGATCAAATGCTTTGGAAAAGTCAGTATAGATTAAGTCAACCTGAAATCCCTTTTCAAAACTGTTATATATATGATTGACATACAAAACTAGGTTAGCATCTGTTGACCTCCCTCTCATAAAGCCAAATTGTTCAGAATTGAAAATGCCTTTAAAACTCCATGTCAGTTTTTTACTAACCAAACAATTAAGCAACTTGGGCAGCTCTGACTGATTACATACAGCGCGGTAGTTTGATATATCGTTAATTGCAACCTAGTTAAAAATTGGCTTACAAAAACTTTTCTTTCAGAGACTGGGAAAGCTACCAGTACCAAGTGATCTGTTAAAAATAAACAAAATTGGTTTTGTAAGTACACCTAATAATTTTTTTCAGAAAATAGGCCGGGATTCCATCCTGCCCTGCAGATAATCGGTTTTTACAACTTGCAATAGTATCATAGACCTTAGATGCTGTAAGTATTATAAAACTCAAACAAATCGAACTGTCGAAACTAAAAAAAGGTAAAGTATCTGGTTGTTCATCTGAGTAGACTGATGGGAAATATTCTGCGAACATATTGCCAGAGTCCTTGACATTTAAACCAACCCTATAATTATAGACCATTCTGGATGGTATATTATACCCATTTCTTTTGCTTTTAATGTAAGACCAGAAGTATTTTGGATTATCGGAAATGTTATTTTGTATCTCAAATAAGCTTTATGAAAAGAACTAGCAAAATTTTCATCTCCTTGGAAATTCGCTTTACCCAAAACAAAGTTTTGGTCATTTCTCCTGGCCTTTCTTCTCTGTACCAGGGTAAATTCTTGGTCATTATCAGCAGAATGTATGTTTCCAAAGTTTATTTTGTTTTTGTTTACGATTTCTTCTTTTTGTCGATGTTTGCTTTGGCCTGAGGTTACATTTTCTTCTTTTTCTAGATGTTCGCTATAGACCAAGATCTTTTGGTCTTTTGGCAAGTGGGAATTAGAAGAAGAAGAACTTGCAACGTTGGCTCTCTCTGCTTGGCAGCTAATTTCGATCTGTCATTGTCCTCTGTCATTGAAGAACGGGAGGTTGGCGTTGCCACGTTTACCCGACTTTCTGAAGAGCTCTGATTTAGTTTCGAAATATACCCTCACTAAGTTCACATTTTACCATTTAAATTAATGCATCTGATAATTGCGGAATGGTTAGTTGCGCAATTACCAGAAGCCATAAAAGAAATGGTTAGTTCAGCATTTTCTAGGTTCCTAATCGGGCCATCAATATTAGAGAACTGACTTATGCAATCTTTGCACCATATTATAATGGTTCTGGTTTTAGCAATTGCACATCTTATTTCTTGAGAGGAAATCTTGCTACACTCCTTACATGATACTTTCTCGCAGTTATCACAAGCCCATCCAAACAACAGAGTTTTACTCTCTTTAAAATAACAGGTCTGATCACAAAATCCGCACTTTAGCTCCTCCACAATTATAAAGAAACAACGGAGCGAATAACTGGTAACGTTGTAGATTATTGGATCCTCAATAAATTCAAATATCAGGGCGAATTTTACTATTTTTACAGATATTTTATTAAAATTACTAGCACAAAACTATGTTAACAACAATTAACATTGAGTTAGTTATTAATTGTATACATGTAAAGTATACATGTCTCTAATACACATTTTAATAGGCGATCTTTACCGCGTGCTTTGCATGCGTTGCGAATGCATTATTTCCATAATGTATCTGTAATATATATGTAATATGTATGTAACTTGACATACTTATCCTTGATCTTGAAGACAGCAGCATTTAAATAGCTGAAAAAATCTGAGATGAAATCGGTGATGTTTTTATCCTAGGAATATCAATTCTGTTTGCGTGTTTTTTTGTTTTATATGTATGTGTAAACTGTATGGTAATTGTAATTATGTTACGTAACTTATGCAACGTGTTTGTGTTGTGTTGTGTTTTATGTCTTGTGCATATATGTGTTGTGTATAAGATTTTAGGTGACGTTTTTTTGACCTCCTGTTAGTCCGCTATTGTTCGTACGTTCTTGTTGTTAAATTCTTCTTTTAGCATTGGCAACCAAAGCCTGTTACATTCTGCTAATGGGTTGGCTATACATTTTTCTTCGTTAAGTAGGATGAGGACTGCTTCTTTGACAAAGTTATTTCATTTACTTACCGTTTGACTGTATCACAGATAAGTTACAACTAATACATTCCAAATAATCATAGTAAAAATACTAACAGATATTTAAAACCAAAATCAAAGACTGCTTCTTTAAGTGCCATCTCCGCGACGAAGGTTGGCAATCATCATGGCTATTCTGACCTTCGAGGCAGCTGCTCTGAACAATTGCCTTGAGCTGCAACCAAACCACTCTCTCAGTAAACACATCTTCTTCCTACGCTTCTCCTACCCTCTACTTTTCCTTGAATTATGAGTCTTAAGATGTTGTATCTTTCGCCTCTCATCACATGTCCGAGATATTGCAATTTCCTTTCTTTTATTGTATTTTTCAATTCCCTCTCTCTACCTATTCTCCTTAACACTTCTGTATTCGTGACTCTATCTACCCATGGAATCCTTAACAATCTTCTAAATGTCCACATTACAAACGCGTTAAGTCGATTTATTGTATTCCGGTTTAATGTCCATGATTCAGCTCCATAGTAGAATACACTGTGTACATAGCATTTAATTAGCCTTATTCTGAGGGCTAATGTCAGATCTTTGCTGCATAAAATCTTTTTCATTTTCACGAGACTACAAATATATTTAATTGACCCTTTCATCTTAACTAAGAAATAAAATAATTTGCTATTGTAGAGTCTAATAAGGCCGCCATCCACCAGGTGTTTGTTAGTTTTTTTCAGCGCCGCAATCGTAGTGTGTGGAGTATATTTTTCTCCAACTGAAAAGTAAATCGGAGGTGCTGCAGTTCCTCCATATTATGTTGACCATTGAGTGAGAGAGAGCCCAGATTCGTCTGGTCTAAACTCTCTGGCTTGCTTATAACACATGGCATATTTTGGTTAGTAGGTGTTGCATTCTTGTTCAAACCCTATCTGCAGTGCTCGATTTTGTTAAAGTTCTTTTCGATTAGTATTTTTCCAGTTACTGTAGGAGATTTTCTTGATTGGAGCATAGTTACGTCTCTTCCGACATTTTGTTAACGGATGTATGGCGAAGGTATGTGGCTCAGTAGAGGTAGCCAATTAGTGGGCGTGACCTTGATCCTACCTAATATAATTTGCATAGCCTAGTTAAGACATCAACACAGATAGCGTTGATTCATACTAGTGCGCAGTACTCCGTTAAGGGGTACACCAGACCGTCAATCTAAGTTTTGACACTAAGGAGCCCTATATAGTACCGTACGGCTTTTACAAAATGTTATTACGGGTTTTGGGATTTAAATTTGTCTTCCCAACATGTTCTTTAAAACCACTCACGAAACTGTCATCCTGTTGTTTAAGTAGATAGATCGATAGGTCGTTATTAATTTTCACATTTCATCCTTACAATTCCAGTAATAAAAATTTAGTTTTTAATTTTTTTAGTTATCATTATTAGCCACGTTTTTCTATACTTATTTGTTTAATTTTTTATTTCATTTATGTCCGACACTTCGAGTCATTCGAAATGAAATCATTATTTAAGAATACAACATTTGGTTTTATATCAGATTTTCCTTTGTCTTTTAGAACAGTTGACCTGTTGGTGTCCTAAAATACCGTTATAAGTAAACCCTTTATCTAAAGTGTAATCTTTAGAATCATTGGTGGGAGTCCCGCCTCTGATGAAGATCATTAATAAAAACCAATATAAAGCTGTGTGTGTGTGCTGCGTTATAAAAACCTTCCAATCCAAACAAAATCAGTTTAAGCCGATCGAGGTGAGATGAGGCAAAGGCTAAGATGCAAACATAATATATATGCTTAATGCAGGGACGGTCCTGCAAGAATATGAACAAAAATTAAAATTGTCTTGCTATAATATATTTTTCATCACACATGGGTCACATAAGTCTAATATGGTTGGAAAACCATCTATGTATATATAACGTGGAGATCCTACAACATTAAATTTCGATTTTGGTCTCTTCCTTCCTCGTCGTAGATAGAGATAGAAATAGAAAATAAAAGGCACAACTCAAAACCATTGTACCAATACCTAAAACTAGGTAAGCGAAAACGGACAGATAATATAGCTATAAAAGCAGAAAAATGGCAGAAGTACTTCGAAGAAATATATCAAGAAACGGATAGAGAAGAAGAAGGAGCAACAATAACGAACAGAAAACAAGATAAAGAAGAATAATTGACCTATAGAGAAGTAAAAGAGAAAACATGCAAACTTAAAAACGTTAAAATAGCGGGAGAAGACGGAATATGTGTAGAACTTATAAAATACGGGGGGAGGCACCATAGGGGCAGATTTATGAACTAATACAGAATATATGGAGCAAAGAAATAATGCCCGAAGAATGGAAAAAGGGAATTATAGTGATAATCCCAAAACAAGGAGACCATAGATTATGCAAGAACTACTGGACAATTAATTTACTGAATGTAACATATAAAGTAATGACTGGTATAATTAGAGACATACTTACATATATACAGAATAAATCATAGATTACCAGTACGGTTTTAGAAAACGAACAGCCACGATAGACGCTATACCTATGCTAAAACAAGTGATAAAGAAAACATATGAGTACGAGGGACAAACACATATACTTTTTTTAGACTTTAAACAGGCATTTGACAAACTAAACAGAAGAAAAATGATCCAAGACTTACAAAAGAGTACTATTCCAAATAAAATTATAAGAATGATAGACCATGCATAATTCCTAAGCAATAATAGGCACTGGAAGAGAAAGAAAAGAAATAATAAAAATAAAAAACGGAGTAAAACAAGGAGATGCGCTCTCAACGGAACTATTTATTTTATTACTAGATAAGATAATAAAAAAGCTGTCACACGCCGGAACTATAATCAAGAATGCAGTACAAATAATAGGATATGCAGACGTTATAACCATAGTAGCAATAAATAAAATGGCAGTAAAGACAACCTTTCAAGAAATAGAAAACGAAACCACACTGGGAGGACTGGAAATAAATGAAAATAAAACAAATTACATGAACGTTATCAAGAAAAAGAAGACGCAAATGACAGAACTGACAATAAATGCAGTTTCGAAGAGGTTGAAACATTTAAATATTTGGGAGTACTAGTCAACAAAAAAATTAAAGTGTGGATATCTTCTTCTTCTTCTTCTTTTTATATAGACATGACTCTGTCTGTTTTTCAATATGCCTCCAGTAAGTTGTCATTCCATCGTTTGCGTGGTCTTCTTACTGATCGTCTTCCTATTGGGGAACCGTCTCTTGCCGTCTTTACTACTCTATTTGTTGTCATTCGGCTTATATGATCGTTCCATTCTAGTCTTCTATTTCTTACTTAGTTTTTGATGTTCTCCACCTTGCATCTATGTCGTATATCTGTACTTCTAGCTCTGTCCCATAGTGTCTTACCATCAATTTTTCTAAGTGTTTTCTTCTCTGCTGTTTCTAACATCATTTTTGTTCTCTCTGTGTCAGGTGGTGTTTCTGCCGCGTATGCCACGTATGAACATACGAACATACGCAAGTGTGGACATGGAAAGAAGAATTCAAGCGGGAAATGTAGCGTTTTATAGAAATAAAAAAATGTTTAGAGATAAGAAGATAAACCAAAACACAAAAATGAAAATCTACAAAACGACCAAAAGACCAATCGAAGTATATCATGCAGAAACATTTACATTAACAGCAAAAGAAGAAGAGCAATTGAAAGTTTTTGAGAGGGAGATTATCAGAAAAATACTGGGACCAAAGAGGGAAAACAAATAGAATGCAAGACATTGGATGAATCACGAAATACAAGAATAGGGGATTAAGAGAACATAGTTAGATCAATAAAAACGCAAAGAATTAGATGGTAAGGACACATAATGAAAAGAGAGAAGAGCAATTCGTTAAGAGTTATAACGGAATGGATACCACCAGGTAAAAGAACCAGAGGCAGACCTAAACTGAAATAGAGACAACAAGTGGAAGTGGAAGAAGGTTTAATGAGTATGGAAATTAGAATTATATAGAAAGGATTATCAAAGAGAGAGAAAAATGAAGAAAAGTACTGGAAACAGCGAAGCCACTTCAGAAACTGTAAAACTAAACTCAGAATCGGCTGATAACCATTCTTTCTGTTGAACATAACCGTGTTTCGCTACGGATTAGTATATAGATCAAAAATAGGATGGATTAAGGGTCGTGAATAATATAAAAGAATTACAAACGCATAAATTATCCATTCTGCCGTTTGAAGTTAAATGTGTTTCGCTACGGATGGCAAATGGGTAAAAATATATATGAATGATATTATACAATTAAGAATGATATTGTTCTGAAGCTATTTTCTTGTGGCATTTTAAATTAATTACTATTTAAATGGGAATAAGCCACAATTAAAGGTTAAAATACGTTTATTAAGAATGATATGTTAAACGTGAATACGAAATATAAATGATAATTTATGATAAATTAATGATAAACTGAAAAATTTCTAGTATCTGCCAAGATTAAACCCAGATCATCTGGCTTTGATAAGCCTATACCTAGCCAGTGAGCTATGGCTGCTACAGCGAGGAACGATAAAAGACGTTCTTATTAATACATTAAATGCGTTTGTTAACCCATTAGTTCCTACTGTTACGATTATGTAACGGCAAAGTGGTGCCATCTAAATAGATCCTCTATCGTATATGTCGCAAATTTTCAGTTGAAAACAGGTCAGTTCTTATCAGAAGGTGGTAGTGATTACATCGTTGGAAATGTGCGACTTTATTAGAACTTTGTTTTGAATCTGTGACTGGATAAAATATGACGAAAGAAATAAAGCTTCAAATAATGGACTTTGTTGATAAAGAGTTAGTATATAAATCTTATATTGTATAATAAAGTTAATATTAGAAAACAAATAGTATAAGAAAATATAAATATATATTATTTGTGTAAAAAAGCTTTGATACTTTTTCAAATAAAAATTTTGTTCGAGCAAACGTCAGCTACTTGCCGATGCAGAAGTGAGAACTGCTGATAAAATTATACTAGGAGAAGAAATTCCTATTCAACAGTTAGAATCGACAGCGACAGAAGGTAACATTTCTTGGGCAAATAATATCAATATTACACCACTCGTTGGTATATCCAAAAGTTTCTGAATCCCGGGATTGGATTTCGGGAGATTTCACATATAACATAACGAGAAAAAATTTGCTGAGTCAGATTATTCACTGTTTGAAAACAAATCAGTTGTTGATATATTCGAAATGTTCATAGATGAAGAAATCATTTTATTCCTGGTACAGGAAACAAACCAATATGCTATTTTCAAGAACCTACCCGACCCAGGAGTCTTGCCAGAGGAAATGAAATGTTTCATTGCTATATTGATTCTTAGTAGTTATAATAATGTTCCCATCAAACGTAGGTATGTATTGGGAGGAAAGTCTCGTCACTAGAAACGAACTTTTATATAATGCTATGAGAAGCAATAGATTTGAGCAAATTTTGAGCCTTATTCACTTGAATTCTAACGCAAATATTGATAAGGGTGATAAGCTCTGGAAAATACGGCCATTTATAAATAAAGTAAAGAACAGATTCAGAAAGTATTTTGTTAAAAAAGATCTGGCTTTCGACGAAAGTATGGTCAAATACTACGGTAAACATCTTCTTCTTCTCGTGCCACTCCTAGCGGAGATTGGAAATCATCATGGCCACTGCGACTTTGTTAGCAGCGCGCCTAAAAAGTTCAATCGAACTACACTCGAACCATTCACGTAGATTACGAAGCCACGATATTTTTCTTCTTCCCACACTTCTTTTGTCCTTAATTTTGCCCTGCATGATATTTCTTAAAAGTTCGTACTTTTCACCTCTCACAATGTGTCCCAAGTATTCCATCTTTCTAGTTTTTATCTCATTTAGAATTTCGCATCTTTTGTCTAAAGTTTGGAGTACTTGCGTGTTAGTGACGCGGTCCATCCATGACCACGGTAAACATAGCTGCAAGCAATTTTTAAGAGCCAAACACATACGATTTGGTTATAAACTCTGGTGCCTAAATACAGTGATGGGCTATTTGATTGATTTCGAGATATATCAAGGAAAATCTATAACTCCTGATATTGACATAGAAAGAAACTTTAGAAAGGCGGCAGCACCACTGCTGAAAATGATAGAAGAACTACCTTATAATCTAAAATCTTTTCCATTCTTATTTTGCTTTGACAATTTATTTACTACCTTCAGTTTATTGTTTTATTTACGTTTGAAAGGATACGGAAGCACGGGGACTATTAGGGAAAATGGTTTACCTAGGAGCTGTCATTTATTAGCTAAAAGATGTTCAGAAAAAGGAAAGAGGATACTATGAAAGTACTATTAGTAAGACGAATGCTGTACTAGTAGCTAAGTGGGTCGATAATTCCGTAGTTTGCATTGCTTCAAACAGATATGGCATTAATCTCATAACAAATGTTAGACGTTATTCGCAAAAGGAAAGAAAACACATACAAGTTAGCAGACCAGGAGTACTTGTAGAGTATAACAAAAAAATGGGTGATACTGATCGAATGCATCAGAATGTTGGACAGTACAGGATTCAAATTACAAACAGAAAATGGTACTGGGCATTGTTTACATGACTTCTTGATGTTTCAGTCAATAACACGTGGTGTTTGTATGGAATATCAAACAACTCTCAGATGTCCCAAATAGAATTTCGAAGGGATATCGCGCAAGTTTATTTTCTTATGAAGACATATTCGTCATCTCCCAAAGGCACTGGCAGGACTCCATCTATATCTTCTAATGCGCAAAGAGTAGTCGATAAAATTAAATACGATAGGATGGAACACCTAGTTGATAACATTCCAAACGACAAAAGAAGACGTTGTGCCGGAAGATTTTGCAAAAGTTCAACACGCACGATGTGTAAAAAATGTAACTTAGGTTATGTAAACTCTGTATTGATTGTTTCGTTACGTATCACACAAACCAAAATGTTTAAGTTCCTTTGTCATTATTTTCAGTTTTTAAATAAATAGAACTGTTTACAGATATATTTTGTATTTTTTGCACCAATTAGCTCCTAGATTTATAAATCTGAATGCGTAAATTCATTTATTTTTATGGTTTTTAATAATACTTCTCCCAAAAGAATATTACCACCACATTAAAAACTGCGAAAAATAAATCTGGGCACTAATGAGTTAATGTTTAAGATATCAATAAAATCTGTGGATATTTTTGTTTCTTCACTAATCTGCATAAAATTTTTCCTATACTTTCATATTTTAGCTAAGTTGTGTAATTATTGTTCAATTAGTGTAAATAAGAGAGTGGAAAAATTAGTAGAAAAAAGACGAAGAATAAAAAAATTGTTAACTAAAATATTTATCCATACTAAAATATATTTGCTTGATAAAGTATCTTTCCAACATGTAATTCTATACTTTCTCCCCTTGTAGCGCCTCTGGAACGCAGAAATTGTGAAGCTCTCGCGTGGGCTTGAACTACATGACGAGGTGAATTTTTGTTAGACGTATTGAACCGCCCAATATTAGTTTTTATTCGAGAATATTGAACATAATCACAGTGAAAAAATGACGATAACATCTAAATCATGTCGAAGATGAAGAAGAAACAGGTTTAATTTGTTGGGTATATACTCAGAACTCCGATATTTTTCCTCATTATGTAACATTGTTGTTGATCGCTCGTTCCGGCATGATCGACTGACAACGTTTAATGCACATGCCTCTTTTGTGTATTCTACATCGATGAGTAAGTCAGAACAAACAAAAAAATTCAATTTAATTAACAGGAAATTTGATTTCAATGGTCGCTTCGATACAAAGGTCAACAGAAATAGTCATAATTGGTTATATTAAAAAATTAACAATCTGTATTAAAGTATTTATAGGTAAAAAAGACACAGAAAAAAGCATCAGAATCATAATTGTATAGTAAAACAAGCTAAAATTTTAAAATGTACGAAAATATGCATAAACTGTAAACCAAAAATAAAAAAGTATGTTTATTACATTGCACAAACACATATAACATACACAAATGCATACGAATAATAAATCTCAGCTTCAAGAGACATAAGATTCTCAGAGTAATAAGTTCTCATGCCAGAAGATCAAGGAGGTGTTGTTATATTCGTGACCGTACCTTCTAGAGCTTCCTCCATCCCTCCCAAATTGCATGACTTAACGCTGGAGAGACTTCATTTGTTTTATGCCCTGAAAATGAGGCATCCGGGAGCGCTTGCTGCGGCGATACCGCCTTATCTAAAGGATGGCGTTATGCGTCTTTCTCCCTGATCTTCTTGCTTGTATTATGTACCTCTAATTAAACCTCTTCGTCATATGTGTGCCCGGCCCGTCTAGAGATCCTGTAGACTGGATCATTGCTGTCTGTCCAGGAATTGTATGTTCTAGTCGATCAGCTGCCGATTTGGTAAAATAATTTTTTCTTTCAGTGCCAAGTCTGTCCGTGCGCTGTCTCGAAGCTCAGGAATCGCGGTGTTGTGGGTATCCTGGTAGTATCTTCTTTAAAGAGCCATTATTGTCAATTATGTTGCTAGTATTTTTATTTTGTTTTAAATATATTTTTCCGTCGACCATCCATTTATGATTAATTTTAACACCCCCAAAATCATTGATTAATGACCCCTATTAATGAATGATTTTCTATTAATGAACGATTTTATTATAGGCAACACAACATACATTGCTTGTATAATAATTTAACCACATTTAACGCTCTGTGATTGGCAGTGACCTGTGGTGTAGGCAACCAAACATATAGGTACCTATTTACATTCTCACTAAAAAATTATTTAAAATGACATAGCCGCTGTAAGTACTGTCTGTCATTGTATGTCATTATTTATCGTTAAGTAAATAAAAATTTAAACTAAGATATTTTTATTTCTGAAACGTTCGGTCGACGGAAAAGTTTTGTAACGAACTCGTGAATTAAAATGGCGATTAACAATCTCGAACATTAACGCACTCGCTTCGCTCGCGCGTTAATATATCTCAATTGTTAATTGCTCTTATTAATACATTTGTTGGTTAAATAACTATTAATTCATAACCAATCAAAAATTTATATGAAAAGACTGATATGTTTTTGTACACACTTATGACAAATCAAAGGTGGAAAAGGGAAGTATACTAAGCGCTTTCTGCTAGGAATTAAAATCTTTTTCACACTTCAAAAATATTTCCTTTTCCACCTTTATGCTTTTAATGAAAAATGTATATGTTTTTTCACAATATTTCAATTTTGACAAAATATGGCGCAGTCGCAATCGTGACGAATTGTTGAAAAGGTTGTTGAAATAGCGACATATATACAATTACACATCTTTGTAATACAACTGCTCTGAATATGTGCGCGTTCCAATTAAACTCACAAAGTGGGAGATGAAGTAAGTTTATACGTGTTTATATTTTTTTCTAACGTGCGAAAAATGGAATATATGCTGGAATATATAGCTGATTATTATTTTTTATTTATTTGACTCCAGCCACTTCTTATGGTTATTAGTATAACAAAATTTAAAAAGTGAAGATAAGATATAGTGCCCTTTTAGCAAAGCTGTCATGTTTGCTTTTCTCTGTTACCCTCGGTATCCAATCCCATTTCATTTGACGTATCACACGCTTCAATTGAATCAATAACAACGAAGATACGATACAGTGCTTCTTTTGCAATGCCGCTATCGTTGATTTTTCTATGAAAACCGCATTCACCATACTCTCTTCTTTCCAACAAACCCTCTTACATCACGATTCGAGGAGCCGTTTTATTCCACTACAAAAAGCTTGAAAAATGAGCAGAATGAACCTTAGATTTTCTCGAAAACTATCCGAGAATCTGATGAAAAATCGATGTTTTGTCTCTCTTACATATGGGCTCTTATGGACACTTGAGAAGCTTTTTCCACATATCTGAGAAAAATGGAAATTTTTTTGCGCTCGAAAATACATAGTATATTTACGTTTGTATCGTACAGATACGATAAAACTCACCGGAATCTAAGAGCGCTTGGATGCTTTGTACAATAACTCTTTTTCTTCGATGGAAACCGTCAAAAATTAATTTAACGAGTTTCAACGTTGTCGTACGTCAGTTTTCGATTAGCTACGCTGCGGTGCCCTGAAAATAGTTACAACACAGGATAACGTGGACAAAAATCCACGATCTCGTATCGACAGAAGGTGCTCGAGATACCTGAGACAGTAGGTATCTCCAAAAAAAAGAAAACGCATAAAATTTTAAGCATGAAAAAGCAGTCAGCGCGATGGGTGACGCGTTAGCTCACTCCGAACAACAAGCGCAACCGTGAGACCACTTCAGAGCAGTGTTTGACGCTATTTAAGCGTAATCCGTAGAAGTTTCTTCTTCCGACGAAACATGGATCCACTGGTACACACCAGAGACCAAGGACCAGTCGAACCAGTGGACGGCACCTGGCGAACGTGTTCCAAAGAAGGCGAAGACTGTTCTATCGACCGGAAAAGTGATGGCCACCATTTTCTGGGATTCACAAGGGTAATCTACATAGACTATCTAGAGAAGGGCAAAACGGTCACAGGACTCTACTACGTCAAGCTATTGGTCCGATTCCACGCCGAATTTGGCGAAGAAAAATTTCACCATGACAACGCTCATATCTCCGCCGTCACCATGGCGAAATTGTTCGAATTAGGCTACGAACTATTGCCCCATCCACCGTATTCTCCAGATTTTGCCCCGTGCCACTTTTTTTCTGTTTCTAAATTTAAAAAAGGCACTTGCCAGACAGAAATTTATGTCGAATGAGGTCATCACCGTTACGGAAGCCTAGTTTTCAGATCCCGGGAAAATGTATTTGCGTTTTTTTCAGACGGGTTAAAGAAGTTGCAGTATTGCTGGGTGAACGGTATCCAGCTATAAATGCTTATAAAGTATCCAGCTATAATGCCAGCTTATAAAATGATACTATGTTGAAAAATAAATTTCATTACATTTTTCAAAATTTTCATTTTTCTGTTATATTATAGGTAAGTACTTATCGGACCACCTTAGTATATGATTCCGACAGAATTTTATGTAGTTCCCTACAGCATCCTATTCCCAGTGTGGTCTATCTATGGTTTCGTCTTTCGTCTAGACCAGTTGTATTGTTTTATTTTACATACTTATGGTATTTCTAATTTAAATTGACATTTAATATTATCCCTAAGCCTTTAGCAATAATTTCTTGAGTTATTCCCACTTTGTTATTAATTTGAAATAATATTTACTTATTAGTCCACATTTTCTTGTCTTTAGATAGTTGAGTATTTATTTATGTAGGCCCATTAGTATTTCTATATCGCTCTAAACTTTGGTAGGATTTATGGATCTATAAATAAAATGTACGTCATCAATATTAAAGTTTTTCTTAACAAACATATTTCTTGCTCTCGTTTTGTAATTCGAAGATTAATGTTTTTTGTAGGCCAAGTAGGCTAACCATGGATTTTATTATCATTTACAAGTTTTAAGTGTTAAAATGTACCCGATTTCTAAAATTCCAGCCAATGATAAATTCTTATTTGAGACGTGAGGAAAACATTAAAAATATCTTACTTCTCATATTGCAGTCAAATTACCATGTTTTTCGAATTACTTGGAATTTCGGATTGGGTGGCCATCAATAAGAAACAGAAACCGATCAATAAATTCGTCAATCGGCGGATTAAAGCTATATTCACTAAATTTTAGAATAATATATTTTGACAAGATGTAAAATAAAATTCTACTCGGTTTTACAGAACAACTTAAGCGAATAGTTCAGAGGCGTAGTTATAAATTAGCGTACGACAAAATAGCAAATATTCAAATATAATATGTATTTCTTGCCGGGATTTAGCTTCATTTAAATTGGTATATCACAGGACATTGGCCCGGGAAATCAAATTGCTGCTCTGAATCGACAATTGGGTATCGGGCAATTGGGTATTGCTATTCAGAATAGCAGCAAGCAAAGTTAGGATAGCCATGTTGATCGCCAACATCCGGAACGGATAGGCATCGTAAGAAGAAGAAGACATCTAAATGAAAAAAAAAATAACGAACCGGAAGTTGCTGGTCATTGTTTCAGCAGCGACAACTACTGTGTATTGCTGTAGCTTTGTTTTTGTGCTTTTGACTCATACTGTACCGTATTTTCTTTCTTCTTGATATATCTTCCGGAAGTTAGAGATAATCATGGTAACTTTGACTTTATAAAGCTGCTGGTAACAGGCCGGCGGTCGTCATATTGAAGCCATCTCTTTCAGATGGCTTGAATGGAAACTCTTAGTGATTGGAAAAACTGTAACCTCACATTAACCACAATAGATAAGAAAGATTTTCCAAACTTGTTAAACACTACACTTCAACACATGGATAAAAAAACAAAAACAGCGGACGAAAAGAGCGCTATAAAACGAATTATTATTTCATCCTTTGCAGTCACGGGAATTTACCCTTTCTTCCCCGAGAAAGTTTTAAATAAGTTACCTAAGGAAGATGAAGAGATAGAGGGCTAAATCGACAAACTTTTGGTACATTATCTAAAGGAGAAAAGGTATTCAGCTGCACCATTCAGGCGAAATATTAAGCGAACCAAACCAAATGTCGAGCCAGGAAAAAGTGTTAACTCAGCAATCTGATGAAATTGAAAGCGACAGTAAAGAAGAGCCACCAAGTGATAACGAAACAGAAACTGTCTATAACAAGGATAACATAAATGAAGGATTTTTTCTGTTAGTAAAGGTATTAGGAGGAAGAAGGAAGAAGCAATACTATCAATGAAAAACACCAATGAAAAGGTCCTTTTCATTGGTGTTTTTCATTGATAGTATTGCTTCTGATAATTGATGAGCATAAACATTCTATAAAGCTATCGTTGTATATTATTTTAAGTTAATAAATAGTATTTGCAGTTATATCTCACAGCAAACCAACAAACCGTGTCAAAATAGTAACCATTATAAAATAATAGCTCTGGTTTCTTTATAACCGGTTTCAATCAAATTTCATTAATTTTATATTTTTTAAGTACCTAAATAATATTAGATCCAATTTTATAATCCGTATGTAAAACTAATTTATTATATAAACATTAATATGTTTATAAAATGATGTTCTGTAATCAATCTAATCAATTAATATTCGTAAATATACATACTACAGCTTGTTTGTGGAGGTACTATTTATCAATTTCTTCAGTACGACGCTGGTAATAACGAGGAACAAATGTAACCTCAGGCGGAATTAATAATCATGAATATAAAAATTTTTGACGGCGATATTTGTCACCTAAAACTAATTGAGTAGAAAATATTAGAGGAAATATGTTTTAATAAGCCATAAATTTATGTCAAATAACGGAAACCTTAGAAGTGGCAGACGTATATGAAGAGACAGTTGGCTATTACGTGATTGCAGCTAAATGCTTTTATCACTACCCAACTTGCATATTTGAATTTCATTAATAGAAAGATGATACCTTTTTATACATTTTATTATTAAATGAATAAAACAATCACTGATTTTTGTTGCCGTGAAAATAGTTTTTGATTCGTCCCACCTCTGTTTTTTATTCTTCGTAAGGATGCAGTGACGCTTATGCCATTTGGTTGAATATTGCGGTTTATTTATCTCTTTCTTCTTCATGTTATTTTTCTTTTAAACGCATCGCAACGGAAATACTTATTTGGACATTTTGCCCGCTACATTGTCTTTAACTATCATTCTTTCCATATGTTCTACTCTTCTACTAATGGTTCTGAAACTGTGTTTGTGTGGCATGTTTCAGTTAAATATTGTATTTACATGGGATTAAACCATAAGTAATTGATTTGTAATAAAACTAACATTTCACATTTTCTTTTGGCTTGAGATTCAAGACCTATTTAGCAATCGAATTGTTGAAGTATTTTACATTTGCTTTGACGTTTCGACGATTTGGCTGCCGTCAAATCAGCAGCCAATTTGACAGTTGACTTACTTGTCTTCGATCTTTCAAGCAAACAGGCATATTTTGAGTTTAAACAAGAGAGTTACCGCTACATTTAAGAAGAATGTATTTGTATTTTAGCCTATCTTATGCCACAGAATAATAAACAATCAGAATGCCCACTCTGCTTGTAAGATAAGTACGCGCATCTTGTTCGCGCAGACGGAATCAGCCATGTTTTAAACGAAACCAGTGATGTTCAGTGACATTTTATCTGGTATACAATAGTATACATAGGAAAATTAACCCAGTTTAATTTATTTACGGCAACCATAGACATAATATGCACTATTTTATTCATATTTTTAGTTGAAGAATAGATTAAATTATTTCAAATTTACTGAATTATCTTTCTCTAAAAATTTAAATTACAGTTCTTTCGCAGCTTGTCACAAATTTCTCAATGTCTATGTTTCCGTTTAAAATATGGCGATTGCGTGCTGACACACTACAAAGGCGGCATCTGAGAGTGGGCATTCTGATTGTTATTTATTCTGTGCCTATGTTACAAGAGTTCTCTCGAATTCAAATAATCCTGTCATATATATCACTGAAACTAATCTTTTCGCCGAACTCCTTGTAGATAAAAGTAAAAATATTCCCTTTTATGAAAGATTTCGACAGTACCTACATTCGTTATCAATTCAACTACCATCAGTCTTATTCCCAGTTAATATTAAAACATCTAATCCCTGGACAAACCTCTGTCTTACATTAATCTCAGTCTATTCGTTTTCAATAAAGATGAAACAAACCATACCAATATACTTTAGTCCTTTCTTTCAACAATATCAAATTATAAAGATTATTCCTTCTTGTATACCGATGCATTCAAAACTTCAGACAGCTTAGGAGCGGTCGTCATAGATTCTAATCAACACCACAAATTCAAATTATCAGCATTCAATACTGTTCACACGGCTGAGATGTATGCCATCCTACAAGCGTTAATAATTATAAAGAAAGAAAAACAACTATAGTAAGGCAGTAGTTATCACTGAGTCTTTAAGCTCCATTCTGACATTACAGCAGCTATATCCAAAACATTCAATATGTTCCCTTGTGTAAACTGAATTTGATATTTTACACCAAAAAAAACACCGAAATCTAAATACCTTGGGTCCTGTCGCATGTCGGTATTTGAGGAAACGAAGAAGTAGATTCCTGTGCTAGAGATGCATCAAACAACGAAAATTCAACAATAGTGAGTAAAGTGAAGTGAAGTTGAAGACAAAATTATCTATATTTCAAAATTAAAAGCATACATTTTTGTAAAATATTTAGATAAATACATTTTTTTTTGGTGCCTGAAAGGCACTAAAAAAACCAGATATGCATATTATTTATTTAAGTAATTAATAGCCTTTTGAGCATAAACCCCGTTCTGATAGACCATCGTCGAAACATCTCAACGGAGGTGGCTCAGGTGGCCGAAGATCGATTATTACATGTTGTAAATTTGTTTTTCAATGCCGTCATAGAACGGAAATTTTCTTCGATAAAGTAATTATTATTCTCTAAAAAGAATTGTGCATAAAATGGCAGCACAAGCGTTTTAAAAGAAAAAAGAAGACGAGGACTATTTTTATAAACTGTGGCTTGTCATTGGTTTATTTTTTTTGCTTTGCTAGTCTACGCAAAATTAGGTAATTATATGCAGGATGCGAAAACTACGCGCCCGCAACTAAATTATGCGCAAATATCATAATTGTTGCAGTTTCGCAACTGTTAATAAACATTTATTAAATATTAAGACTTTTCTGGTAGTTTTAATTCTCCCCGTATATCAAGATTTCATGTACAAGGGTGCATCTGGGTTAAAAACTACATGCTACGAGACGGGCAATCTGCAAAATGACACAGATGTGTATTCGAGATAAGCGATGCATCTACACAATCAGAGTCGAGTTTTATCTCTCAAACCACACACATGTGTGTGCGTTTGGGTTAAGAAGAGTACCTTTCACTTAGCATCGGTCCTTTGACCGAGGAAGTCGTTTTGATGCAGAAAAGTTACATTAGGAATTTTGTGGTTCCTGTTATTCGTCGGTGAAGACATATTTTTTGCGGTGGCCGGAGTGCCATCTTCTCATTGGGTAAGGAACAATACCATAATTTTGTTGCTGCATGGGCTAAGTACGTTTATTTGGTGCCCAATTATTACATATTGTGTCGCGATTTTGAACTTTTGAACTTTTTTCAGAACATTAAACGTTGTCAATTGGACATTTTGCTTTTGTTTTGTGTAGTATTTACTCTATTCTTATTTTTTGTAATATGTCATTCCCGATTATAATTTGAATTGAGTTTAAATATTTGTATTTGAATATATAATTTGAGTTGAGTTTGATATAATTCATATATGATATTTTTGATTGCATTTTGTGTAACTGTATTAACGAGGTTTATTCATTTTATTACGAATTAAGTATATTATAATATGTGCGTATATTTTTCACTCTTTCACGTTTAATATAAATTTTTTTATATGACATAAATATTCATATTTTTATTTCTTTTTTGTATAATATTATTTCTATCTATGGTTTGTTTATGGTTCTCTTTTTGTGTGTCGTTACGTATTGATTAATATTTAAGTTTGTACTACATATATTCTTTTTCTTTTAAGTAATATATTCTTCCTTATTTATAGTTGTATATTGGGTTATGTGTATTTATGTTTAATTTCACCTTCTTGTTTAAAATAGAGTTTTATACAGTCCACTGGTTTTCATTTCTTTTCTTTATTTGAATATACATACCCAATCCGAAAGGGGGAAACCAGCGAGTTCTAGATTGAACAGAATATCTTCTCTCCCCCTTCAGGATGACCAAAATTGTTATATTGAGGTAATCGTATGTGCAGAACGCAACAATAATTATACGTCGATTGGAACACTGCTGTAGCGCCAGTGTGTGGTCGGCATCAACGACAACACCAGTATCGGCGCCAATCTCTTTGATGTGTACCCAAAAACCAACAGCCGACGGAAAACTCCCAACGTTGGAGCTAGTCATAAAAACGTTGGCGGCAACATTGAATCCAACACAGTTTTGTTGGTACACACATTGGACGAACGCTGTTGGGCCAACGTTGGCCCCCATCTGTGGAGCCGACGTAATGGTATGAAACAATTAACTGAACAAAAATTTCCGTTAATTGTGAATGAAAAAACTGTAACCGTACCAACTCCCAGCTTCGATAAAGCCAATGGAGATGCTCGAAATGTTTTGGGTATCATACAAGATGTCATACAGTTGACTGTTTATACCAGGTAGGGATAACCCACGAAATAATAAACACACCTTTTCCGAGAATCAAATAAAAAAATGCAAAGAGAATTTTCTTAATTTAGAAGATGAGCCCGACGCGCGACGTTCTCTAAGAGAAATCAGTTCAAAATATTCTAAATTTGGGGGAGAAGCTTTCTTTTAGACTAATTTTTTAATTTTAATTTTAACAATTTTAAAACTGAAAAAATGATGTTTTATTTAACAAATTATGACATTCTAATATCTCATTGGAGTTTGACTGGTCAAACTCCGATTTAATAAAATTAAGTTTTGACGTTTGCCTGGCTTAATTAGTCCGTAGTCAAACCTAGGAGTGCCGAAGCTTCGAGGTTTGACTATATCATTTACATGAGCCGACATATTAATAAAGGTTTCTCGAAGAGTGAAGTTTTGAAAGTTTAGTGGCAGCCTATTAGCCTTGTTTATATAGTTGTAATAGAGTTTCATTTAAAGCTATCAAAATTATAATTTCTGACTGGCATTTTGTGTAAACCAATAATTTAATTGTCTTTTGCTCTATAATGTGGTTGGAAAATACTTTGGCTCGTACTAGAAAATGACCTAAACAACCACCAAAAGCTTATTTTGGTGCTCTGACATCATTTATCTATATAACTGATTGTTAATTTACATTAAATAATTAATCTATGATTGATTTTAAATTAGTCGTTATATCCATTTCGTCAAAATTTTGTGGAAGTGCCTAAAGTTTTAACCCAAGACATTTTTGTAAAAGATTTGTCTGGCCGGCTATTTGTAAATTTTTTATATGTAATGGTTTTAAATTATTAGTATTAAAAAGCCAATAAATGCTATTTGATAAAACCCAAGAAATGGATGCAATTTATCGTCAACAGCTGTATTTAACTCGCAGGAGAAGGCCCCGTAGAATGATATCTGATTAAAATAGAAAATTGCTGTTTATTATCTCTTAAAATGTAAGCTCGTAAAGTTGGTAACAGCAGTCGAATGGCTATATAATAGTTATAGGCGAAGAACAAGAAAACGTAACTATTCTTTTGTAAGCAACTTATGCTATAAATTAGATGACAAGCTATTTGGGAATGAAATACGATCATCCTATTAAAAGGAAATTTTCGTGAATTAGTACTTTAGAATATATTCTGGTTTATAGATGGGAAGCTACCTAGTGGGATGTAATAAATTCATTTGATTTGGATATAAAATTTTTATCGTAACAACTATGTGAGTGATTTGTAGAGAATTTTAATATTGACAGGTTAATGGGTTACTTTTCTACGATCGTCTACCCACGTGGTTTTCTTCGAATTCTGTTATATATTTACTTCATTTATCCAGCGATAGATAGTTTATGATTTACCTACCATCAACTAATTGAACTTGAATAGTTACTTTCAGAGTGTAGAAAGTGTTAACAAGTTATATCCAGTGTAGTTAAAATGAAACTCGTGTATCTCGGCAGTAATATTAATGAGAGCTGGGATCTAACCGCAGAAATTAAAAGCCGAATAGAACAAGCCCGAGCTGCCTTTGTAGTGAGAAACGTACTTTGCAGTCACGATCTTAGCATTGACCTTAGAGTTCGAATGACATCTTACTACATCTTTCCTGTCCTGCTGTATGGAGTGGAAGCGTGGACTCTAACTGAGGCTATTCTTAGACGCTTGACAGCCTTTGAGATGTGGGTATACAGACGACTACTGAAAATAAGCTGGGTCGGCAGAGTTAGAAATGAGGAAGTCCTTAGACGGCTGAACCAAACAACACAACTGGTCAATATAATAAAGAAAGGCAAGCTGGAATACTTAGGTCACATTATGAGATACCCTGAAAAATATGATCTTTTACATCTGATCATTCAGGGAAAGATCCAAGGTAATCGTGGTCCTGGTAGAAGAAGAACATTATGGCTAAAAAATCTAAGGCAATGGTATGGAAAATCAACTACATCGTTATTTAGAGCTGCTGTCAATAAAGTCACGATAGCGAATATGGTAGCCAACATGATATCCAACGATCGATAACGGTCATGGAACTAGAAGAAAAATAAGTTAAAATGTCGAAAGAAGTGGATGTCTGTGTGGATTAAGGCATATCCAGAATTGGTCATAGATACGGGAAAAGTATTTTGCTTAGTGTGCAGTAATTTCTTAATATTCCATTACAACTAACTAGTAAATCTAAATATTTTAAAACATATTAATCAGAAAACTATAAAATACACTTACATTTTCCATTGTGAAGTTATTTTGTTTTTAACACATTTAAATGATTTAAATTCCCCCCGATCTAAAAATTATTTAGTTAACATACTGAAGAATTTTGTTTACATATACAATGCGAAAAAAAACTCCAAATGGTTCCGCATTATAAAACTGCTTTACACACGGGCAAAAAAAATTGAATCGGGACTCGGGTGCCAATTTGGGACGGGCAGTTCATTTAGACAACAAACTCAGTAAAACACTGGTTTATATTAAATAAAAATATATTCGAAATAAATAAATAACAAAATAAAATTAGATCCTATGTAATATATACAATAAAAATTAAAATGTCAATCCTGGCTACGACGTCATCGACGGGGATATGACCCGCTGTTTAATATCTGCAAAAAATAAAATACAATTAGGGCCGATTGTTCGAACGCTAATCAAAACTTGATTATAATCAAATATTTAATTGCAATCAAATACGTCACAGCAGCTGTCAAAATTATTATTATTGATTTGTAAATAAAAACATGAAATTAGGATCAGAAATAGTTTAATTATGGTTTATTTTAAATTAAAACGCAAAATAATAAAATTGAATAAAATAAATCAGTCAACATAACCTCAGAATGTGACGTATTTGATTTTAATTAAATATTTGATTACAATCAAGTTTTGATTATCGTTCGAACAATCGGCCCATAATGACATAAAATCTAAACGGCAATTACGGTGTGTTAATACACAGACGGGAAGGAACGGGTCGTAGGAATAGACATGGAACGGTCCAATTAACACTCGGCCCAGCGAGGAAGAGACTGAGACCAATCAGTACTTGGTAACAGTAGAGAATAGGTCTGTCTCAGATCAATACTTCAAGACTGAGTACGGTACTGCAATTAGATCAATACTCTAGCAGAAGCGACTTATATTTCGTCGACATCCTAGCGTCAGTGGAGTTGCTATTAGATCGATACTCAAACGGAACTTTTCTTTCTCTTGCGGCTGCTGCTATTTTATATGGTCGAAGGCCTTCCATCTCCTCTAGCGCACATCGATGAAAGAAGAATTTGTGGTGGGTTATGCGTGAATACGAAGCGCTGACTGGACCGAGGCGATGCATACCGTTACAGGAGAGAAAGAGCAAGATTTGATATTTAGGTGTAAACATTTAATCTTAAATCAATTAAGCAAAAGATATTTTACATTGTGTATATAACAATATATCTTTGTCCGAATTATCAAACGAAAATTTGCACATGTTTCTTGGAAAATTCCAAGTGAAAGGAGCTTAAAAAGAAACGAGTTCGATTGTGTATATTCTGCGGTACTGAGTAAAATAAAATTAGACATAAGAGACATAAGAGAATTATTTTTACGTATGTTTGGATCAAAAAAATGATTCTTTTGGCCGTTACATCGCACATTTAATAATCTGAGCTCTGACAAACCTATACATGAATATACTACGAGAGAAGTTATCACTTGTGCAAGCGATATAGCATTGAGT
The DNA here is from genome assembly GCF_040954645.1 of Diabrotica undecimpunctata. Classification (NCBI taxonomy): domain Eukaryota; kingdom Metazoa; phylum Arthropoda; class Insecta; order Coleoptera; family Chrysomelidae; genus Diabrotica; species Diabrotica undecimpunctata. The sequence goes on from NC_092804.1 coordinate 165,636,973, forward strand.
GCGAGATCAAAATCAGAACTCATAAGAATATTTTAAACAAAATGGAAACAACAGCAAGAGAATCAAGGAATAAGTAGTGGAAGTAGAGAATACATAGTAGACATGGAAAGGAAGAATAAATAGGAAAGTAATGAAGCTGTACCATCAACCAAGCATCATACAAAAAGTAAAAGCACAAAGAGTACGTAGGATATGACATATTTACTGGATGTCCACAAACAGACATGCAAAAAAAGTATTAACAGAAGGAGCGGGTGGAAAGAGCAGAGAGGAGGAATACCAAACAAGAAGTGGTTAGAAGAGGTTAAAACCACTGTAAGAAAACTAAGAATACCAGACTGGTCTTCTTCTTAAAGTGCCTATCCGTTCCGGACGTTGGCGATCATCACGGCTATCTTCACTTTGCTTATTGTAGCGCGGAACAGTTCAGTGGTAGTCGTGTTATACCACTTTCGCAAATTTTGAAGCCAGGAAATGCGTCTTCTTCCCGGTCCTCTCTTACCATTTACTTTCCCTTGGAGAATCAGCTGGAGAAGGCCGTAACGTTCTTGATTTCTCATTACATGACCTAGATATTCCAACTTTTTAGTTTTGACGGTCATGAGAATTTCACATTCTTTCCCCATTCTACGCAGGACCTCCACATTAGTAACTCTGTCAACCCAGGATATACGTAAGATGCGCCTATAACACCACATTTCGAAAGCTTCGAGCAGATTCATAGATGCAATAGTCAGTGTCCATGCTTCCATTCCGTAGAGCAGAACTGTGAATATGTAGCAGTTCAATAGACGGCATTTTGTTTTTAATGATATGTCTCGACTGTTGAAAATAGTTCTCATTCTAACGAATGCTGCTTTTGCTTTTATTATTCGCTGTTTAATTTCTGTTGAGTGGTCCCATTGGCTATTTAAATTGGTGCCTAGATATGTATATTGCTCGACTCTTTCGATATTCTGTTGGTTGATTGTAAGTTGAGCGTTTAGTATTGGTTTTTTACTAATTGTCATTAATTTGGTTTTCTTTATGTTAAGAGCTAGTCCGTATCTGTGGCTGACTTCTGTTATGCAATTTGTTAATATCTGTAAGTCATTCAGATTATCGGCAAAAACTATAGTGTCATCTGCATATCTAATGTTATTCAACCATTCACCGTTTATTAGTATTCCTTTCGCACAACCGTCTAAAGCTTCCTTAAATACCCATTCAGAATAAATATTGAACAACAATGGAGACAAAATACAGCCCTGTCGTACTCCACGTTCTATTGCAATTTTATCAGTTAACTGGTCTTCTATTTTGATTTTGGCCGTTTGATTGTAGTAAATGTTTCTGATAATTCTAAGATCTTTGTTGTCAATTCCAATTTCTTGCATTAGAGTCATTAATTTGTCATGTTTTACTCTGTCAAATGCCTTCTGGTAATCTATAAAGCATACGTATATATCACAATTCACATCCCTGCATCTCTGAAATAGCACCTGTACAGCAAAAAGGGCCTCCCGTGTTCCCAGAGCATCACGAAATCCGAATTGTGTTCTTGTTAGTTGTTCCTCACATTTTGTATATATTCTTTTGTGGATGACCTTTAGAAATGTTTTAAGTAAATGGCTCATAAGGCTTATAATTCTATAGTCTTCGCACTTTCTCGCATTGGGTTTTTTTGGAAGATTTATAAAAGTTGACACTAACCACTCTTGGGGAACCACGCCCGTATCTTATATACTGTTAAATATATTTGTCAACCATTTTATGCCATCATAGTCCATAAGTTTTAAGAATTCTGAGTGAAAATTATCAGGGCCTACTGCTTTACCATCTTTGGTGCTTTTGATGGCATATTTTACTTCTTTGACTGTAAATGGTGGTCCAGATTCGCAATTGGTGTTTGTTGTAATACCAGTGTTACTTCGTATATCTTCAAAAGTTTTTTCTACGTATTTGATCCAAATATCTCTTTTATGCTCTATTTCTAGTACTATGTTTTCCTGATTATCTGTCAGGAATCCAGTGTTCTTGTGTTTATCTTGTGTTTATCTATCCAGACTGGTAGAAAAGACAAAAAAGAATATAGTGATTTAATCACATGTGTAAATATTATGCAGATTTTCTTTTTTATTCTATGACATTCAGCTCTTTTAGCAAATTTATTTTCTCTATTGAAACTAATTCCACGTTTCAAATGTCTTTACGCAAAAATAATTGTGTGTTCGTTTTTAATTGAGATATTACCCGTATTTTTTATCTCTGCATTTTTTTATCAGTTTGAAGAGTACAGGATATTCCACTCCCAATGTTCGTTTTTTATGTTGGCCGTATCGGAGAAAATTAACCTGCAAATTTCCACGATGCAGTTTGTTTAACAGGAACAAATTATGAACATTAACTATCATTATCTTGTTAGCCAGTCGTCTGCAGGCTCTTCAAGTTCAGACCTACGTGAATCTTAAGTCTATAGTGACCTTGTTAATTCCACCAAAAGGAAAACCTCCTTCGGTTTAAATAACAATAATGAATAAGTACTTAATATGCATGTTGATGATATGTAAATATAGCTTTACATTGTAGTAATTATTAGTGTAATAGTATATTATATGAAATTAGTAATTTTCATCTTAAATCTACAAAAATTTTTATTCAAGATTTTAAAAGTTTTGTACTCTACTTGAGTTCGTGACCGGACCCACAATGTATGGAGTAGCCACTCCAGACTTACAAGTGTTGCTCATTAAACGGAATAGATTATCCGAAAGTGAATCTTGAATACAGCTAACCTATCATAAGGAGAACGTTCACAAAAATTACAAAATTTTAGTTTTCACGACGTTGTGACAAGGTTTAACTTGACATTTTCAAGTTAGGTTAGTTCTGTTTATTGCCGAGACTGGTCGAAAACAACTGAAGTCTAATCCGCTGTATGCTTGTCACCATAGGGAAGTTAGGATCTTCACAAAGAAATAACTCCATATCAGCTCCCTAGATGATCGATCTACAGAAGGCTTCGACTCTGTCTAATCGAAGTTTTCTCTGCGTTTTTAACCCAATTTAATAGGTTAGGTAATCTCTCACAAAACGCAGAAAGGTTCTAGCAAAAGAGTCTAAGTACGAGTAGGGAGCAGAGCCCTGTGAAGGAGGCTGCCAAGGTATAGGAGACCCTATATGGGAGCCGGAGCAAGGCTAGACTTGACCACCCATGGCTTGGAAAATGCACCCTTTTTATATACTTTCTTTTGTATCGATATGTGCATTTCCAAGTACATCGGTCAATCGTAAATTGAACATCGGCACATACAAAGGCACGCGATGACAAGCTGTGCTTAAATATCTTTCAGCGCTGTCTAGAACTGGTTTCCATGCACTTGGTAGCCTTTGGGCATCATCTCTTGTATTTAATTTTTTTTAATGTTTATCAATTTCTATTGCTTCCTTGATTTTTGGTATTTTTTAAAATTCTATCTGGCATCGTTGTTTCATTTAACTATGTATATGACATGTTGTGCTAACCATGACGTCTTCTGCTTTTTTTTTCGATGCCATTTCAATGTTCTTCTCGTCTAACTTTTATTCTTCAATTGGACTTTCCGATGTACAATTCTTCATAAGGAATCTTGTATACTCCTTGATTGTCTAATGCAATTTTTGGTTTTGCTGATGGTAATAGGGTTGAGAATTTCTTGTCGGTGTTAAATATAGTCTGTACTTTGTTTTGCCTTAAATATCTGTCGTGACTTGTCGTGAATTTATATAGGGTAGGAAAATTTTTCCAATTAATTTCCCTTCTTCTACCGGATCTCTGTTTTTGTTTGGTGCCCTTTCAAATATAGGTGTTAAGAAGCCATTTTTTCCTATAACTGCTTTAGCTTTATGCATTTCCGCGTCCTTATGTCAGTTTTTCTGATCTTGTGATTAGTGTTTTGATTACCGAATTTGAGGATGATGGTATGAATCATTGTGTAAATGTCTGTCAGTATGGGTTGGTTTTCGGAATACTGTGTCTGCTATGCAACCGTCTTCATTCTTTATAACCAACACATCTAAGAATGGAAGTTTGCATTGCTTTTGTTGCTATATCTTGCATAAAAAGGTTTGCTATTACGGATAACAGTGGTAAACCTATCGGTGCTGCTTCACCCTGTTTGTACATCTGGTAATTGTAGATAAAATATTTGTTATTCAAAAAATGCCTTGTCAGCGTTAGTCTATCCTGCAGTATTGGATATATTTTGCGTATAATTTCTGATTCTTCTACAAGAACATTGGTAAATAAGGAGACTACATCAAAGCTAACTAGCAGTTATCCAGACTCGAGAGTAACGTCTTTTATACGCTCGATGAAATGGTTTGCGTTCTTGATGTAAGAGTCCGGTTCTTCTACATCTGGTTGCAGCTAGTCAGCCAGAAATTTTGCCAGTGGTTGTAAGGGTGATCCAATAGAGCTGACGTCGTAAGGTCGTAATGGTAAACCTGCCTTATGTACCTTGAGTATTTTTGGGCATCTCGACAAATTTGACCTTTGAAGTTTTCACTTCGCTAATAATATTTTCGACATATTTGTTCCAGAATGATTAGAATATAGTCTTTATATTGAATAGAATATTCTTTTTATTTCAGAAACTCAAAGATGTCACTCACGTCAAAAGAAAAAAAATCACTATATTACTGCGGTTTTCCTTCCATTCCGTAACCATTTAAATCCTTTACTTCTGTGTTGACAGCATTACAAGAAAAAGAAGCGTTTAAAACCCTTAAAAGTTTTTAAGTTGGGTCCAGTCAGAAGTTTTTGTTTACTTTCTCGTAGCTTCCTGAACTCCTTAGGGAAAGTCCTTCTTCAGATAGGACGTGATCGGTCTTGGGGCTTCCGGCTCTAAGTGTTATCGTAGATATCTAGCTGCTTCTAAGGTTTTAATGTATTCAATATTTTCAAGGTAGTTGATCTTTATTATCCGCAGGGGATTTGTTAGGTATCTATAGTTCAAAGATATTACGAAGGCTCGGATCTAAGTTTTAGCTACATTGATATGTATTAAAATATGAACTACTTTGGTTTTCATAACTGTTTTAACGTATCTTCTATTTTTTAGAAAATTGCAGCTTTCAATAGATCCAAATTCAAATCGCTAAAAATTAGAAATCGAAAAATGAAGATTTTCCAGTTCCAACTCATTTACTACTAAATTCTCCTCTTCTTATTCATAATCCTTTTTAACATTCTATCAAATGCCATTATAAATAGAATTTAAAGCAGTCAGCAGTATTGCAGATCTCTAGATTTTATTGGGATGGTGTTAATGGGGATAGCTTTTCTTAACAGTCAATTAGGCATTTGAAATTTGTATGTGTAAGTAACCTCAAGTTTTCATAATTTGGATGATAGAAAATAGAACATTAAAAAAGCGAACTAACTTAATCTAATTAGTGGCGGATACACAGGTAGAAATGGAGAAATGTCCCCCCTCCCTCCAAGAAAGTTCAAAATAAAAGAAAACCTATTATTTATGTCTTTTATGTAGTTTGAGTTTATCCTTTTTATATCTTTTGGTTGTTGTTTTATTGGAAGTTTCCCTCAAATTGAAAGTTCTTATCTTAAGGCAAATGTCTATATCCACAACTGAATCTAACAATTTTCTTGGCCCATAAGCTCTTCTTAGGACCGCATCATTTGTTACATGGTCCACCCACAGAATTCTAAGTAGCCTTCTGAGATACCACATTTTAAAAGCCTCCACACGATTCATAGATCTTACTTTAAGTGACCAGATCTATTTTCTGTACATAAGAATGGACTTATGTGTAGTATTTCAAAACTCGGATTTTAAGGGTGAAAGAAACTTCACGTTGAAGGAGGTATTTATCAAATTTAACGAAGGTGTTTCTAGCCATTCGTACACTTATCTTCACTTCCAGGTCGCAGTCCTATTTGCCAGTAAATGTAGCCCCAAGGTATTTAAATTTTTCAACCTGTTCAATTGCTCTTTTATTTATATTCGACAAATTAAGCTTCTTTTTTAGTTTTTTGCTGATTATCATATATTTAGTTTTTGCTATCTTGATGTTAACCGTACTTCTTTCCCTCTACATTTATGATATTTACTAAATCTTGCAGCTCCTCCATGTTGTTCGCTATTATCGCCATATCATCAGTACATCAGCATATCTTAGGTTTTTTAATATTGTTCTGAAGCTATTTTCTTGTGGCATTTTAAATTGATTACTATTTAAATGGGAATAAGCCACAATTAAAGGTTAAAATACGTTTATTGACGTTTCAATTTGATTTCCGAAGTGGAAATCTTTGGTATGCAGGTATCTTAAAATTTAACATACAGTTAAGAACATAAAGTTAAGAACGTACATTACATAAACTAAGTTATTATTGGCAGATCAGAATTGTTTTTGGTGGAATTAATACTACCATAGAATTAAGCTAAATAATGCATAAAACCCACGAAGCAGCTGCTGGGGATACAAAGTACTAAAATACTTGTAATATATTATTATTGTTATACCAACCAAAAAATGCGACTTTGTTCTTTGTGAGTAGTTTTCTTGATTAACTATCTTTTCCTCTTGCTGTTCATGTTAGATTTTCTGCGGCAATTGCCTTTTTTATGTAAATTATGATGTTTGACCACATTAATTGCTAAGCTTGTGGTAAAAATGTAACGTTAAATATTTGTATACAAACAGTTAAAAATATGTGATGAACTGAATATTTTTTTTAGTATTTAATACAAAGTAACATTAAATTTGGGGCAACTAAAGATAATTTATTAGAACTTACGTTCCTTAACATACTTGTTTGTGGGTACAAGTTAAATGTTGGTATAATTATTTTCATTAAATCTGATTCTCTTTGCGAATTTTCACGATTACGTGCAATTTTCTCACAAGATGCACATTAATTTCCTTTAATTTTTTGTCCCATATATCTCTCTTTGCATTAATAATAGTTCTTGTATTTATTTTTATTTGTAGGTAGGTATTTGTAGGTAGTACCTTGTGTTAACCAATTTTAGGTACAATTTTATTGTTTCTTCTGAGTAATTATCTCTTTTATATCGGTTTTTGCACCACATTCTATTGCTGAGAGTTCTAATTTTCATATCAATAATGCTTCTTCAGCGAGAATGTTATACTTTTCCAAATCGAATGCAAAAAGTTCCATAGCGATTCATCTCGCTGTGAACAATTGGTAGGTTTAGTGCAATTCAGTGCCTCATTCCCTCGCCTATTATTTCCAGGCCACACGTCATAAGCCGCCAAAACAAACTGTCATTACGATTTGCATTACAATATTTTTAACACTTGTTCTAAAAGCTCACAATTCGTTATATAATTTTTCTAACTATATTTTATTCTTACGAATCCCTTTAGTGAACGCTCTGTATAAATTGGAAATCCTTGCTTTCATTTTTTTTATTAAATAAAAAAAATCACATCGAACATAAAATTATTCAAATAATGAATCAAAAACCGCAATATTCTGTAGTATTTTTTTCATTTAAAATCGAAGATACTTCTTCGATAACTATTTATTAGTATCTTTAGACTGTTCACCGTTCCATTTCACTGAAATACGGCCAGTTTTGTATTATGCTATAACGGCTGAAGAAGTATCCTCACAGAAAAACTCGTGGAACAAAAAATATTTGCGAACTAGTTGATTTTCTGAGTGGCCCGGGATTTTTTGTCGGAGGTAAATTATCTGAAAGCCAGAAAAATGATTTATGTGAATTTATTTGTAAAACAATATTTACATCGATGAAACAGTAGCGCGGTACAAATAAGGGTATTAAAAATTACATATTTTATATATAAAACAACAGCAAAACCTTACATATATAATGTGCGTTATAGGAAATCTTACCGAGAAACTAGCCTACAATTTAAAATCCACAAGAAATAGAAGAAAAAGTGCTAGAGCTTGAAAACATCAAGAAAGAAGCACTAGAGAATAACACTACTGAAGAAGAATATGAAATTCACATGAGAGATTTAGAGCCATTAATTAGGAAATAAAGTAATGATAATAGAAAAGAACAGAGCCAAAAAGGGAAACAGAGGAAGAAGAAATAAGGATAAAAATAGGGCAAACCGACAGAATCAACAGGTCAAACAGGCACTAATAGAACATAGAAACCAAAAGTGAAATTACGCTCAAACAATGAAGAAAGGGAGCCAAAATATGCAAGAAATATAGGGGCTCCAAAAAACCTTAAGAAACGATAAAAAACTCATTTTTACACTACAAGGAGAAAACAGAATCGTCTACTCTGTAGCAAAGAAATAATAGAAAAGAACAGAGCCAAAAAGAGAAACAGAGGAAGAAGAAATAAGGTTAAAAATAGGGCAAACCGACAGAATCAACAGGTCAAACAGGCACTAATAGAACAGAGAAATCAAAAGTGAATTTACGCTAAAAAAATGAAGGAGGGGAGCCAAAATATTCAAGAAATATAGGGACTCCAAAAAACCTTAAGAAACGATAGAAAATTCATTTTTCCACTACACGGAGAAAACAGAATCGTCTACTCTGTAGCAAAGAAAACCGAGGTGATGAGAAAAACTCTTTAACAAGAATGTACACTGAATTATCACCAAGACAAAGACATAGACTTTATCGAAGAAGTCAAAAAACAAAACAAGAAACGCCCGAAGAACAAAAAAAAAATAAATCCCACATCGTAAAAAGAAATAAGTAAACTGATCAGAAAAAGTTCATCAAAGAAAGCACCTGGTCCAGATGAAATCATTAACAAAGCTCTAAAGTATCTTGCTTCGAAAACAATTGTATATTTGACAAATAACAAACGCAATACTCTAAGATATAGGCTCTTTCAAAACCGATGGAAGGAAGCCCATGTAATGATACCAAAGCCAGGAAAAAATCATATATTTCGCAAAATTACAGGTCGAGTAGCTTACTTCCAGCAGTCAGGAACATAGTAACATCCAAACCAGTCTCTAATCAGAGACAGACAGGCTAGGATTATTCCCAGTAACACAATTTGCATTAAAAGCTTAACATTTCAGCGAACTACAGGTACTCAGATTTACAGAATAAATAGCAGCTAAATTCAACTACAATCAATATACAGGAGCAGCTTTCCTGGATGTAAGTAAAGCCTTAGACAGAGTGTGGCATGAAACACTAACATAAAAGATTATGAATACAGCGGGGCCATGACAAAAATCATCTCCTCATACCTAAGCGACTGGAGATTCAGGGTCCAGATAGGAGCAGTTCTATCTGAACATGGAATCCCGAAAGTTGGAGTACCACAGGAAGGAGTCGTATCATCCCTCCTGTATAGCATATATAGAGCAGATGTTCCAAGAATACCCAAAACACTAATCAGCATTTATGCAGACGACGCGACACTGTAATCGCGGCAAAGCACAGGAACCTGGAAATAGCTGCAAAAACTCTAGAAGCGGCACTGGATATGATAGAAGAATGGAGTTACAATGAAAAATAGCAATACTTCCAGAAAAGAGGTAAGCAGTTATCTTTAAAAATAACAAATAAACGAAAGTAGGAGTCACAATAAACCAAGGTCTAACAATTACACCACATGTTAACACGACTTGCTTGAGAAAAAATAAGAACTGTTCGTAATAATTATCAACAATCTTACATAATGGTCTCTTTTTATTTGCTAACCTGAAACAAGTGGCATGTTATCATGAGTGATCATGAGTTGGTTTTGCCAATGTTCCTCCATTTTTCTCGATCTGTTCCCAATCTTGCACATTCTGATAGTGGGACGCTAATGATTGGTAGGATGTGGTCAGTGTACCTAATATGAGATCTGCCTTTGGCTCTTTTACATTCCAGGCTACTCTGTATCACGAGATTTTCACGGACATTTCTTCCAAAATACGTAATTATTTGATCCAATATATGTGTTGTTAATATTTCTTGTTGTTTAGTTGTTCTAGTATTGACATATGCAAATCCGATATCGGATGGTAAAATGTTGTATCTATTCTATTTGTCTTCATGGTGCCGAAGCTTGGACTGTTAATGTTGACTTAATGAGACAGCTGGAAGTTTTAGAGGTGAATGAATTTTTAGAAGAATTTTGAAAATACCATAGACCGATCATATTACGAACGAAATGGTTTTGCACCGAATGTAAAGAGACAGAGAACTTTGGACCACCATTAAAAGGAGAAAGACAGCACATTTGAGGCACATACTTAGAAATGAGAAGTACGAGTTGTTGCAGCTAATCATGAAGGGTAAAATTAAAGAAAAAAGGGGTCCTAGTAGACGAAAAATATCCTTGATAAAAAACATTCGCGACTGGGCCGGGTTAAATACACAGACACTCTTAAGAAAAGCAGAAGATAGAGACGAATTTGCAATTGTTATAGCCAACCTTCATTATTGAAGTCAGCACTAGAAGAAGAAGAAGATAAAGTATTGACATATTTGTTCAATGCATTCTCAGCATATGTGTTTAACAAAACATTTCGAATATGCTCTGTTTGTCAATTTACTTGAGGGTCCAAGATTATGATGCATATAGGAAAACTCGAAAGACTAAGCATCTGATTAGTCTGATTTTAGTCCCTACATTGATTTCATGCCTTCTTTAGATCTTAGTTAAGTAAGCCACTGTATTTTTACTATTGTTGTTAATTCCTTAGTAACCTGTATTTTTGTTTTTAGACTATCGTCTCCCTATCAAAGATTGATAATCATAATGGCTAAGGTTAGGTATCTCATTTGTTATTTGCTCCTTAGTAATCAACATGTACTTCGTTTTGTCTTTGTTAATCACTAGATCGACCTGTGTTACCGTCGTTTCCAACGCTAGGAAAGATTGCTTAACATCTCGTTTATTACACCCTATTATGCCAATGTGATCGACGTATGCTGAGATTTGTATCAAGATATTGTAAATAGTACATCTGCGCCGTCTCTAATTCGTGTGTCTCGGACTGTTTTTTTTCCAAGTCAATAATAAATGGAAGGTGAACCAGGGCATCTCCTTATCGGAGTCAAAAGTTCTAGGATTCTCTTTCTGTATCCTAACACTTGCTTTTAAGTTAGACATTGTCATTCTCGTTAATCGGATAAATTTTTCTGGTATACCAAACTCACGCATTGACTGGTTTAGTATAGCACAAATAGCATCTTGAGCTCAAATTCACATCATAAAAAAAATTGCCGTCTTTGAAGAACTACAAGCCCTAAGCTATTTATTCCAAATCTAAATCTCAACTCTAACTGTTACTACACACAATTTTTTGATGACAAATAAAAACAAATAACGAAAAAAACAATAACGATTGAAAATCCGGACTAAACAATGAAACAGACTGCTTTTGGCAGCCGCTTCACCGAGAGTGACATCATTCTTTTCCACGCATCACTTTCTCATCAACATAGGAGGATATTTACTTGACGCCCAATATTAAGCAGAATTAAGATCAAACGCGAAATACCAATCTGTGTTTTATAAACAAGACTAAAAAAATGTTTATATTATCAATCTCAGCGACGCAAAAATATTGAGAATATTTTTTGGTGTTTTAACATATACCAGGGGAAATAGAAATGCTACAGGTGGTTTTCTTTTCTTTGGATTAAATAGATTTCAATCATTTCGATCTGCTAGGTATTATTTGCTTCTTCGATGTGATAGCCATTAAATTTTGACTTGAAAAATTCAACCGATCTGTTCAAGATTAAGGCCGTCTTGTTTAGGATATTTCTCTCTCCAACCTTACAGCTCCCTATATTTAGATTTATGGAGAACTTATTATTGGATTAGCTTTGATTTCTTAGCCTTTTTATGTTTTCTAGCTGCTTTTCCTTAAATGGTTGCTTTTTTCTTCTATGTAGTCTTTTTCCTTCTCTTTAGGATATTTGTAGCTCTTTTTGTGTATCCTACTTGATTTAACTTTAGGTAAGCTCTATTTTTGTTATCTGATACTTTTTGGCACTCCTTTCTTGTTTTTTGAAAAAAACACCCGTTTATTTAACTATTTTGGTTTTCCCCAACACCCGGAATATCTATTCTCTTAAGCCCCCTTTCAGACATGGATACTGTATCCGAGATACGCGTATCCGAGACGCAGATATTACATAGACTCAAATGGAGCTTTTCACAAGAGACGCGCGAGAGATACAGTATGCGAGATACCGAATTCAGTATCTCGCAATACCTTCCTGTCGCCGACGACTGAATGCGTATCCCAGATACAGAAGAAACATTACGTTAAATGAACGCTTTCAGACACGAATACTTTTGCACCACATTCCATAGACGCGCGATTTTCTGTCTAATAATTGTGAATGAACAACGAAAGAAAGACGGTGTTTTCTGAATATAGTTAAATAATGTAGCGTACTGTATTTGATAGTGACAAATTTATTTGTTTGGTACAATCAAATCCCTGTCTATGGGATACAGCATCGCCAGATTACTGCAATAGAAATAAAAAGCAGCAGTGCTGGGTCGAAATTTCTAAGCAAATGTGCGACAATTTTGAGGCCATGACTGCAGTACAGCAAAATGAATATGGTAAGAAATAAATATGTTTTTATTATAAATACATAGGTATTTTGTTTCATACGTATACAGTTTAGTTTTAAAAGTTTGCTAATTGAAATTTTGATTATTTAATGAATATAAAACTACATTATTGTGAAAGGAATACGGTCATTTTTTTAGGGCGAGGTAAACAATTTACAAATTGGAGATAAGTACACAGATTTATTTTAAATTTAAGTCATAGACTTTAACTTTAACTTAAAGTCATAGAAAGCCGTTTTTTTGACGAAATACTTTTACGCATAGTTGTGTCTTTTTTACTCAATTGAATTTCTAAAATTTTATGAAGTTCTTTAAACGACTTCACAGACATTCGAAAATAATTAAAAAACTTCGATGGATCTTACAATAAATCTTGATACAGCAAATTATACGTTCCCTTGGTTTCTCTTAATTCTACAATAGGATGAACCCACAAATTACGTCGTCTTTTCAGTTTCTTTTTCTTTTTATTTAATATGTACCACAGCATAACATACTCTTCTACATCCATAATCCAAAAATATAACCGCAGTGCACTGCTACTATTTTCATACTGACGAGCATGCCCGTGAATCCGATACAGTAGCCATCGAAAATTCTGTATCTCGCATACAGTATCTCGCATACAGTATCCTCATCTGAAAGGGGGCTAATTTTTTTGCAATAAACGTTTGAACAAATTTAACAAAAATGTAACTCCCTTATAATAACATAGATTTGTAGTATTATTATAAATTAAGAAAGAAGCTAAAAATATTATTTATTGCAAATAATAAAATTTTTTTAGAAATGCTATTAAATTGTGTTAAAAAATATATGACCCGCCCGTTTGTTATGTACGACACCATGCTGACAACTATTTCAATTATATTTAAATGTCCGACTTTCACCCCAATATCTACGCCTATGCTAACTTAACCATTCAGGTGTACTTCACAGTCCAGAATGCTTTAACGTCTATTCATTATTTAAGCCAAAAAAGCAAAAATAGCCCAAAAAACCCACAGAGAAAGTATTGTAGTAATACATGACTAAAGCGGCATATGACTAAAAATTCAATTATTGCTCAGCACAACTGAAAAAGTTGGAGTCGGTCCTATTTCCCTTTTTTAGTATGTCGATCTGGTTTTAATTCTGTGTTCAATAGAAAAAACGATTTACCCAGGGAATATGTTGAATGCAAGTTGGGAAATCAGGATGCATTTGCGGAATATTTGATCGTTGCATTGATTTCGAGAATTGAATTTTGTTAAGGTAATTCGTTTGAGTGCGAAAAAAGTTAAATAATTTTAGCCCAACCACTAAATAAAGGGACAGGAATGTTTGTTTTTGCAATTTGTATTCACACTTTAGGAATAGGTTTTGTTTAAAGTCTGAAAATGCAGTATTATTTTGAATTTGATTTTTTATCTCCTATGATAATAATATTATAAAAAAATACCTTAATATCTTATGCCAATGCGGTAGCCTTTTGTTTCCTGCAAATTTTTTAACGCATGCGAAGAAAATCTATTTTATAAAAATGCGATTTCTAGTCAATAAAACCTTCATCCGTTGAGCAGGATACAGGCTTTTTCTCGCACTTGCCTTGGGTTTGTCAGTATTCGTATTGCCAGTATCTGTCTTATCCAGAACGCTCAATACCGTTCCTGCTCTCTTAATAATTCGCTCACCGTGCGCACTCACTCTGAGGTTCTACCCAGAAATTTCACCCGAGGTGCCACAGACATCATTCGTCACAAACTGCACCGCGTCGACACTGATCTCAAACTTTCTCAATTTTCTCTGCTCTACTAACAAAACTGCTTCTATCTTTTGTGTGATCCGATCCAATCCCTTTTCATTCATCCCCAGTGAAACCTGTTCAATCGCTTTATTCATAAATTATTCATAAGTTTTAATTTCTCTTCCGTTGTCCTAGCCAAGCTGAATGACCGGTGACATCTACGGCATCTCAGTATATGTTTTACAATATGGTTCCTGAAGGACACACACACATACTGAAGCTCTTTTCCTCGTTCATGAACGTTGTCCTACCTGTAAGTCGTGTATCACTATTTGTTAATATAGCAATCTTTTTTTATACTTATCATTGTATCCACCATCGATTGACTTTGCCAAAAGCTGTACTTACAGATAGACCTTCGACACCTTTGCCAACACATATAGCAAACATACTACTCTATATTTTTGTTCATCTCCCTTTTTTTATTCCATTTCGATTATAACAAGTATTCCTCTTACACTCCTAGATTTATCCTTCAGACGAACTTATACTGTGGCTTTAATCTTTCTTACCACTGACCATCTCCTCAACTCTAAATTCAAGGAGCAGATTTCCAACGGTTTGGTTTAAAGACTAATTCTCTTCCACCATGCTTGGTTGTCTATTCTTGTTTGTCTCTCCTAGCCCCCCCAGTTCCACAGTTCACACCAACTATTTAAAAAACTGTTCCTTGCCAAAAGGTAATCTCCATAAAATTTCTTCTGGAAAAAGTGAATCTTGAAGTTCACGGCCTCATTGCCTCTCTAAGCAAGTTCAAAGGAGCAAAGGTGAAAAAACTTTTTTTGTACTTCATCGGGGGTTTCCTCGTCGTAGCTTTGGATGATTTTTAATAGTTCTTTGGTGGATGATGCCTTTGAACTGAGTTTTCTTTTTTCTTGAATACTTTGAAGCTGCCTCGTCTTGGTATCTCCGGCCAATCTTGCAGATTTGAAAGATATATCTGTGAAAGGGTCGATTTTTACGCTGTAAAATATTTTTCTTGTAACATTTTTTCTGTAGTATTCCACATTGACTTTACAGACTTCTCTTTATAGTCTTCGCCATTACCTTTTTTCATGTTTAAGGCATAATCCTCAAGAATTTTTGTTATGCATTAAGGTAGTACATCTTTCAAGCGTAAAATTTCTCACCTCGTCTGGATTCATATATCTGTCCAAAATTGATTACGCCTCAATGACGTTTGTCAAACTGACAACAATAGAATTACTAGACACCTTCATGACGAATCTGTCATAATTTTGTCGCTGAGAAATTACGGACAGGAAGAAGTTTTGTCAGTAAGGAAACGTGGCGTTACAATGACGTTTTATCAGTTTAATATAGCCTATACTTGAGAATCAAATTTGTAGGCAGTAAATTCTCCGAACTGTGAATGCAATAAACCAACAACATCGTTGCCATTTTGTAATGATAGATATTCTAGCAATTTATCATTTAATCATTGACATGCAGCAAAATTATCATATTAATGATCGTTTTGTATTTGTTAAGGTATATAATAAAATGTATTTAGTAACATCAATATTTATGTATTATATTATATTTATATACAATACTTATATATAGAAAACATCTAAAGTACGATAATATTCTTTGTAAAAGTATACATGACAACGTCGCATTCTAGGACCGGTAGAAAGGAACAGTAGATCAACGTTGTCATAATATAGAGAGAGATAAATTGCTCATTGACTTCCTAGCTTAGCATTCAGTAGCGTATCGTTCACACTGTTGCAGTAACTTTTAAAAATTAATCTTAATAAAATATGATATGGGACTTATATTTAACTTTAAAGTGTATACTTCTTATCACAAAAAAACACTTACTTTTAAATTCCATAATTTTGTGCAAAACATACGAGACAAAAAAACTTTCTATGACATTTAATGACAAACTATAATTTTTTTAATGACATTTTTTGTTTGTTACAAAAATTAATTAATTAATTATTAAAAAGGCAGGTAGAGAGATTTACCCTGCTGTTATTTCAATGAAAGGTTTCTTTTCATTGGAATTACTTATATTTCAAATATGCTAACTTACATAATAATTATGAAAATCCAATTCTGAACTTGCCGATTACATGAAGTGAACTATTACTTTTAGTGAACATATAAACACTCACACATATATATTATAATTAAATAAAATAAATCGAATCGAATATACCTAATATATATATAAGAAGTATTCATTTTTTTTAAGAGCAAAGTATATTGGTACAAAATGTATTTTAGTTTGAAAACTAGGTTAACAAAACAAACTTACTTACATACGAAAGTAGTCTTAATAAAATGGTTCGACCTCCACAGGAAGTTAAAATATTAATCATCGTATGAAGACGACTCGTCAACTCATAAAGAGCTATCGCGATCACTATTATTTACATTGATAATTAATGGTTCAACCGAAATGTCCACTCTTGTGTCTAAGTCCCACATTCTATCTTCTTCTTTTATAGTGTGTCTTATACAATTTTTCCAAGACTCAGGTGTGACATTTTGTATGGCAGTAGCTAACAAGCACTTCACCGCCTCCATTTTTTCCCTTGCCACTTGTTTTTTTATTTGAGTCCATATAAGCTCGATAGGGTTCAGCTCACAATGATAAGGAGGGAGGCGATGTACAATTATGTTGTTTGCACGAGCCATTTCATCGACTGCATATTTCTTGAAAACGGGTGTATGTATCCTCGCGAGGTTTAATAATTGTACTTTCAACATGTTGTCATTGAATGGTATATTTTTTTGAGCGAGCCAGTTGATTATTTCACCTTTTCGCCAGGCAGTCGTTGGTGATGGCTCCAACCGTCGAATTTGCTTCAAGGCTTGGTAGAATATTTGAAAACCAACCTTCGAATCTTTGAGCGTCCATTTCCTCATGGTAATCGTTGGTTTTCTTGGATTCGAATAGTAACAAGCCGTTGTCGAAAAAACCCGAATCGCTGCCTATATGTGTTATTATGAGCCTCCGTCCTTTACCCACTGGTGTTTTTAATCCTAATAAAAGCTCCTCAATGAAGGCTTGTCGACGACTTTTAATTTCCAAATCTTGCCACACCTTTGAGACAGTATGACCTTGATTTAGCCAAGTTTCATCTAAATAGTATACTTTTCGTCCTTCACGACGATACTCTCGGATTTTTTGTAAGTAATTTCTCCGCCACAAAACAATTTCCTCTTTTTCTAAAAGAACACTAAGTATTCCTGCTTCTTTTTATATATTTAATGTTCATTTGTTCTAATGTTCGCAATAAAACACGTCGTGATATTTTGAGTATTGAATTATCAGAATTTATTTCAACTTCAACTTTCTTTAAGGTTGGGATTTCGTTCCGAAAAAAGAAAGCATGGAATTTCCTCCGAATAGCATATTTGGTATGATCTTCAAGCTGAATGCGTTTTCTACCTCTGGTTTCAACAGGTCCATCATTCAATTTGCCTTCACAAAATTGTTTACACAGTCCACAATACACATTGAATATAATAGTTTTTTCTCCCATCGAAAAATTTGGACGTCGTTTACTTTTACTGCTTTCACTTTCCATATTACTCACAGCAGTAAAATGTAATCACTGCCTAGATAATCTAATCGATATGTGAGTCATGTCCTGCGGTGGGGCTACGATGAGTAGAATACTATTTTGCTGACGTCACGTTGCGTAGCAACGACGAATAGAATCGACGGTTGCTGGGCAACGTAACGTCAGCAAAATAGTATTCTACTCATCGTCATCACACCACTGTTTACTTCGATAGCAAAACAACTGAATACCTGAGTTGCCGACTTTCACCGACTATCGCGGTTTTAGGGAGGTGTAACTATTACCTTCTAAACTAAAATTATTATTTTATTGTAATTAATTCAAATTTATAAAACAATAATAAAAAGTAATGGGTTGTACAGCGATGTAGTATATCTTTTCTACGTAGAATTTTGATTTCTCGTTCCAAAAAACTCCAGCTTACCAAATGTCATATTGTTATCCCATGCCTATCACGAAATATTTAAAAATAAAAGTTTAACTTTGACCCCCTTTATTTTGGTTATTATCAACTTTCGCACTAAAGCAAGTTAGTTTAAATCGGCCTATTTTAATCTCAGGAATCTAAGATTAAGTTATGGCCATTCGTTGCCAAACACCATGTATATTATATTAATATATATAATAACCCAAATGTCAACAATAATCATATTAAAATTAACATAATTATAAATAGGTACATATTTATTTAATACAAGTAGCTTTGTCGTAACTTCTTATGATATTTTTCGTACGCCATTGGAAGACCTACAATAGCAATGAACCATCACTATTACTTCCAAGAATTTACTGCCTAGATTTCTGGATTCTGACTATAGTGAAATAGTCACTAACAATCAAATACATGAAAATTTCAAAGACGTCAGTTACACGAATGGAGCAAAAAAAATACGTCACAATTATTACGAAACATTACTTTATAGTTAATACTGCTTTTATAAATGACAGACTGGAGTAGATATAGAATTTTTTGTTTATTGTTTAAATTATTTTTTGTTTCCATATTTTTCTAATAGAGCATTGAAATATTTCTTTTAATATCTCTAATATTGTTACAAAAAAGTATTACAAAGTGCCTCAATAGCAAAACTATACATAAAAATGCCATATTTCGAAGTGTTTATCCGGAACAGCGATATAAACGGTTGCGGATGAAAGGTACAACAACAGGTAGTGGGAAGGGTCGAGGAAAAGGGTTAGGGTTGGTCTTACGATGCGATGTCAACCTGTTAGCACTGCAGTTGACATTTATCGTTTCCTTTATGTACCTTAACGGCCGTTGCCGTCATATCTTTACCGAATCCGCTTTTCTACCCTTCAATTAAAACGCGATTTAAGAGGCAGTTATAAAGAAGACTTTGTGGCTGTAAATAAATGATTCTTTAGTTTATTGAAGTTTTATGCAAACGCTCAACTTGAATGCGGGAATGAAAAGAAAATATCTGAGGTTTAAAGTTGGATAAAAACTACTATGCTTCTGTTTTTCACTTTGATGACGATATTTCTTTAAATTATTCGTTTTTGAAACGAATCTTAGGTAACATCTTAAAAAATTTATTTATTTCTACTTAAAAGTTTGACCGTGTCTCTATATTATACGCAAAAATGTTTTCTTTATCATTTACCCTGTTGCCATGAAGAGCCATTCACAGCCATTCTTTATCATTTTTTTTTAATATTTTCAATATTAGTAACAATTTTACAATATGGTAGATAATATCCACTATATTGGAAAAAAAATTTAATAGACAGGCAGTGAAGTCATGTAAGTTAGTTATTATCATTCTCTATGCCTTTATCCTTATGCGAGGTCGGCTTTTCTAATTAGATTTCTCCAAGTTTCTCCCTTGGGGAGAATCCCTTTTACCTACATGTCTTGTTTAAGCTTTTCACAACAGGTCTTCTTTATTATTCCGGTCGTACTTCTCCCAGGAACACAAGTCAAGAATTCTTTGTATTAAGTAATTTACGCGTCGACTTTGAACATGTTTAAACCATCTTAATCTATGATCTCTTATGTTGGCATCAGTTGGGGCTACCCTTTAACTTCTCTAATATACTTGAAAACCTGCTAACTGACCAGCCATTATTACAGCACCATCATAGTCCTGTCATGTCATCAACCACATATCGCTTAAAAATGGATAACTGACAAAAATTGATTACATCTGTTGTTTCATCAATTACAATTGAAAAGAGTGCTTTGTTAATCTCATTTTTAATGTGATCCATTACAACGCCAGGAGTACATTTAATTAAATCGTTTTGTGTTCATGATATTTTGTTAAAAAATTTACAAGGTCTACCTATATAATCTCCTCGATTGACTGATTCACTTGGATCATTATGACTCATGACACTTAATTCATGCTTCTTTTTCTTTTTCCTCTTTATAAGCAATTCGGCTTGTTCACTGGCGGATTAATATGGTAGGTTGTCACTCCATCTTTTGCGTGGTCGTCCGATAATTCTTCTGCCGATTATTCACTTATCTCTTGCTATTTCGACGATACGGATCTCCCCATTCTGTCTACGTGGTTATTCCATTATGTGTTTTCTATTTTGTGTCCATTCATTTATACTGTACGTTCTATTTTCTTCTAATGTCTTCACTTTTCTTTCGATCTCTCACCGTATTTCCTGTAATTCTGCTCAGTAATCTCATCTCTGCCGTTTCAAGTAGCCTTTGCATTGTGGCTGTGTCGGGTCTTGTTTCTGACGCATATGTCATTATTGGTCTTTTTTTTTTCTTGGCAATTGGGCTAAGTGCCCATCCAGCCAGCAGCAAATGTGTAATAAAGTTCACTTAAATTAACCTATTCTAACTAAACTAAATACACTACAATTCTGGAAATTAAAAGAAGAATACGATGGGAGAGGAACTAGGATTACTTTTCGCACCTAGGGGTCATTCAAGGTGACTCACAGACAGAAAGTGTAGACCACGGAAAGTATAGGTAAAAAGGTAAAATATTTGGCGAGTCAACAGAGGTAACGAGCTTAACACCTACACTAAAGTTTTAAGTTACACATTTTAATAAACTTAAGAATAATTTTATATACCTTGTACATATTTAATGATATCAAATAAAGTAGATTGAAAGGGGGGTATAATTTTTGCAATAATAAACTATTAATAAGTTCTTGTCTTTGTATTTCAAATTTACTACAAGCATAAAAAATGTGATCTAAGTCGCAAACCACATTGCAAGTTTCACAAAGTTCGGTGTTGACTACACCGATTTTATATAAGTGTTGAGGGAAGCTTGCATGTCCGAATTTTAGCCTACAAATGGTCACAATATCATTTCTTGTAAAATCAAATTCTTGGTGCCACAAATCTGTCGGAATACTTGGATGTAATAGGGTATATCGTGTGAGGTTATTAGAGCAATAGTTTTTCCAATGCAATTCCCATTTTGCCTTAAAATTACTCTTAGATATCATTAAATATTCCTGACCACCTAAATTGTTGTTGATATGCTCTCCAGTCATTGCCTCGAAGTCCTATATGAGCTTTTACCCAAGTGAATTTTAATTCGTATTGACTTTTTTTTAATTTATGAATTCTTGCTTTTAATTCTATAATAAACGGATTTGTATCAGTAGCCATCACATTAATTGGGTTAGCGATGCATTTAAGAACAGATAAAGAGTCACTCAAAAAATGTATTTTTTTTAACTTGTTTTTTTCGACATAATCGCAGGCTTTAATACCAATCGCTTCTGCAGAAAAAATGGAAGTATTATTATTCAATTTGAATTTTTCTTGAACGTTTGTTGAGGGTATATAGAATGCACATCCCGTACCATTTTTTTGTTTTGATGCATCGGTATATATTTCCAGAAAATCTGACAGATTTGATATGCAGGCGCTTAATATATTTTTACTTATCAACAAATTTTCATTATATACAGGAATATTAATTACTTGACTTTATCTCAGTGTTAATGTGTCTGTTTCGCCATATAGTGTTATTAAGACATCTTGCCAGTCTATGTATTTGCTTTTTGTACTTGATCTCTCACTTCTTCGTTCAGGTCTTTATAACTAGACATGGAGCATTAATTCATGCTCTCCCAAGAAACTAGTTACATGAATTAATCGTTTTACCACATCCATATTTTTATTAACTTTTATTGTGAAGTCTGTGGCTTATTTTCAAATGACTGTTCAAACTATGGTTAATGTGATATGTCTCGAACATTATTTTATTAATTTTAGCACTTAAATGACTTATAATTTACATGGAGTTTTACACTTTTTAGAAAATTATTTAAGTCTTTAATGCCGACTAAGAAAAAGTAAACAAGGCCAGCAAAATAATTTTGATACGATTTTGCAGCTGGTTAACTCATCACTCATTCATACTTCTCATAAAAAGCCACGTGAACACGTCTGGTAACTTTCTTTGCCTAACAATTTTTTCACTTTTGGTAATTTTTTCACTTTTGTCTCTAAATTAATGGGATCCACTGACCTACTAGACTTTATAATGTCCATTTTCTCTTCGTTATTTCGACTTATAAACAACTCAAACTACAAACAGTTTTCTACACCGTTCACAAACCCACGAGATAATCCTTTACTAGTTACTTCCATTACGGAAAAAGATACACAACAAAGAAAAAAAGCAGCACAAAGTTTACAATTTTTTTAGTTGTCTGCCGTCACTGATCGTACATCGACTGCTACCGAATAAATAAAGACGCAAAGCGTGTTTAATTTCAAATTCCCGCGTAATTCAACACATCTCGTAGGTGAGGCTATTAATCCCTGAGCCAAATTTAAAGGGGATAAGTGCGGCTATTTGAAAAACGCTTCTGTCAATACAAGTGCGGAGAGATTCGATGTGTTGCATTATGTTGCTCGGGCATTGACATATTTGAGTTCGTTTATGCGATCAATTCAATATATAATTAAATATCAATTAATAATATATTTCGATATATCGAAGTATAGGAAAGCGGTGCCTCTCCCGCTTCCATGAACCACATGCCTTTGAGTAACTCAATCTTTAAATGAACATTCCAAATCCTGTTTTTGTCATACAAGTTTTAAATCTTTTTCTTTAAGATTTAGCTACATTAATAGACAAAAATGGTGGACATTTAAAATAATAAGGTACTCATACATAAACAAATCGACTTCCTGATCATCATGACATGTTGTAGTGGTCGTCGTGATATCATATATGGTTCATCTCCATAGATTTTTGTCGCTGGACATTTCTATCTTATTGGAGATCTTCCTCGTGGTCTTCAGCCCTTTACCATCCCTTGAATACTCACCTTAACTTCTAAGTTAATATGGATAACAAGACCAGGTGTTGATCGTCTTTATATAGATTCTGGTAATATGATACCCATATCTTTGCTACCTTTTTTTTTTTTTTTTGGAACTGGAAACTGGAACTGAAAAAAAAGGAACTGGAAAAACATCCAAAAAACTAGAAAACTACACCCACACGAGGAACATTGATAACGACCAAAGCAACGGAAAGGATCTGACAATGATGACCAGGGCGACGAATAGGAATAACGATAGGAAAAAGCACGATGCAAAGGTAAACAAGGATGAGAATAGAAAGAAGATGAAAGATATACCGCAGAAAAAAGGAGAGATAAAAATGACAAATAATTATAGAGAAAACCAAAAACTCTTCTATGGCGCATTAAAACAGCTCAGACAAAAGAAAGAACACATGATGCCGAATATAAAAGACAAGAATGGAAAGGTAATAACAGAAGAAAACCAAATAATGGAAAGATGGAGAGAACATTTCAAAGAGAACATTTCATACAGACGTAGACAACATAGTGGAGATACAAGAAATTAATGAAGAACAAAAAGTAAAACCCATAACAACAGAGGAACTAGAAAAGGCAATTGAAAGAGTTAAATTGGGCAAAACACCAGGCAAGGATGATATCACCCCGGAAATGATAAAATTCATGGGAATAGAGGGAGTGGACAGCATGAAAGAACTAATGAATGATATCATAAAGAGAGCAGAAATACCACAGGACTGGAAGAAAGACATTATACTACCAATACACAAAAAGGGCGACAAGAGAAACTGTAATAATTACCGAGGTATTACTATATCAAGTATTCCTGGGAAGGTATTCGCAAGAATAATAGAAACAAGAATAAAAACCCAAATAGAACCAACTATGGAAGATACACAATGTAAAAAAAGAGGTTAGTCTTTGTATGTGGGTATATTTTATTTTATAAAAACCCTTAAAAGGGCAACATTACAAGCACGAACGTTTTCGGAACAACTGTTCCATCATCAGGTTAAAATGCAGGTTAACATGCCTGAGCCACCAAAATATTTGGGTAAAAACCCTTTAAATTGAAAAATGTTACCGAAGAATGTACATGATGTTTATAATATTATATGATGTTTAATATTTTAATTAGATTTTACTTCAGGTAACATACACCCATGCTTAAGTGAGTTCCAGTGTCCGGAGAGTACACCTCTTCAAACGGACTACGGTTGGCAACTTAGTTAACCGTAGTCCGTTTGAAGAGGTGTACTCTCCGGACACTGGAACTCACTTAAGCATGGGTGTATGTTACCTGAAGTAAAATCTAATTAAAATATTAAACATCATATAATATTATAAACATCATGTACATTCTTCGGTAACATTTTTCAATTTAAAGGGTTTTTACCCAAATATTTTGGTGGCTCAGGCATGTTAACCTGCATTTTAACCTGATGATGGAACAGTTGTTCCGAAAACGTTCGTGCTTGTAATGTTGCCCTTTTAAGGGTTTTTATAAAATAAAATATACCCACATACAAAGACTAACCTCTTTTGTTATACGTGGTATACAGCCAGCTACAGGAATTATTTTCCTTGTGGATTTTGAATTATTTTCCTTGTGGATACACAATGTGGATTCAGGAAGGACAGAAGCACGCAAGACCACATATTCACAATAAGACAAATAAGTGAGAAAGTAATCAATAAAAATAGAGAAATACATATATGCTTTATTGATCTGGAAAAGGCGTTTGACAGAATACAAAAAAAGGACGTATGGAGGACATTAAAGGAAAGAGGAGTTGACAGGATAACAATTATTGATGTAATAAAGGATATGTACAATAATAATACAAATACGGTGAGAACCAACAACGAGGAATCCGAAGAATTTACTACAAGTCAAGGCGTCAAACAGGGATGCGTGTTGAGCCCACTGCTGTTCTCAGTGGTACTGGATGAAGCAATAAAGAAAGCCAAGAGAAGAATGAGAAAACTAACATTAGGATACTGGCAAATGAAACAGACTCAACTATCAGAGCTTCTATTTGCAGACGACATGGTTTTGATAGCAGAAAACAGAGAAGACCTACAGAACAACCTTGAAATCCTAGAAGAAGAACTGTCAAACATAAATATGAAAATAAATACAGAGAAAACAAAAACAATGATAATTTCAAATAAGAGAAAGACACACGCAATACAATTAAACGGAAAACAACTAGAACAAGTGGAACATTTTAAATACCTAGGAGCAATAATTGAATCAAACGGTAAACAAGACATGGAAATAAATGAGAGAATGGGACGAACAGGAAGCTTATTTAACACTATGAAAACAACATTTTTGGGGAAAAAAGAAATACCGGAGAAGGTAAAAACGGCAGTCGTTAAATCAGTAGTTAGACCTACAATCATCTATAATAGCGAGTCATGGAAATTGACAGGAAGACAAAAATCTCGAGTCAATGCTATGGAAATGAGGTTCCTGAGGAAAATAGCAAACAGAAAGAGGACAGACAAAATACGAAACGAAACAATCAGACAAAACCTAAAACTAGAACCAATAAACGAAAAAATAGTAGAGGGGCAACTAAGATGGTTCGGGCACGTGTGTAGAATGTCGAATGAAAGATTAACAAAACGAGTGTTTGAAACGAGAATGCAAGGGAAAAACAAACGAGGAAGACCAAGAGTTAGGTGGGTAGACGAAATCAGAAAAGAAGTTGAGAAGAAAGGATTGACATGGGAAAGTGCACGAAATCTAACACAAGACCGGATAGCATGGAGACAACAGTGCAAATCTTAACCCCACCAGCCTTACACCTAAAGGTAGAAAGGCTTAGGACTAAGTAAGTAAGTAAGTATCTTTGCTACACCCTCTCTATTTAATTTCAGAATTTCCGTATGGTCTTTGATAGTCCAAGTCCTTTGTTATCTATCGTATTTTTAGACACGGGTCTCTTGGATGGTTGTTTTTATCGTAACTTTAAATTTATATTAATGTAATATTGTTATTTTTCAGCCTTAAATCTCCGTTATTTCTTTATTCAGGTTTCTCAAATTAATTTCTTCAATTTCTGTGTGTCCACCAGTTTAACAAAGATTTCTTTGAATCTCAATTACTTGAAATATGTCATTTGTTTTTTGTATTTTCCTTTATAGAATTTCCTTTATAGAATTGTTTGTCTTCACAGGATGCAGTGGTGTTATTAAACAATGTTTAACAGCTTTCCATTTGTATTTAGAAGAGTTTGATGGACAAGACTTCTACTTTTCGGAGAAGGTCTTTATCTTCTCTTGTTGTTAACTTCTTTGTCTATGTGCATTTATCTATTTCCACCGTTTACACTGTTTATTTCCTTTCAGTATTAGTTAAGATATAATCGATTTAGTTTTTTCCAAATCTTTAAGTGTAGTGCTGAAACTGACCTCCTCTTTTATCTTTTTGCTCTATGAGCTCTATCTTGACATAAGAATGCTATATTTATAAATAAATAGTAGTTGGAATTCGAGATACACAAAACGCAGCAAAAAGCACAAGTTATAGACAGTCTACTAAATGCAGTCTATAAAATATACTTTAAAATTATCTACAACAGATTAAAACCTATTTCAGAATCCAATATAAGAGAAGAGCAAAACGGTTTTGTAGTTCAGAGGCGAGAAATTTTAAAAACCTTAAAGAAGAAAAAGAATACAAGAATTAGTTAAAGAAAAATAGTTAAATATTTAAAAATTATAGTCAGATTTATGTGATACGTTTTATTTTTTTTTTGAAGATATTTTTTTTTTGAGGAAAAATACCTACATTATGTGTTAAGAAATATTCCAAATACAGATATAATATATTTCATCCAACTGTAAAGAAAATATGGGATATTCAGCAATCTGCTACTTTATTTTCCTTCCTACTAGCAACCTATATTTTTCAAACAAGAAAAAATTTAAAATTCAGTTATTATTAATATAGGTGCTTAGTTCACGTATGAATATTATTTTTCATCTCCAACTACCATTTCGCATTCTCAGCATCCCCAGAAACTCAAAACCATTACTTAATCTCGACTATATTTTAACGCAAAGTGGCACTATCCACTATATTTCCCTCCTTCTCGCCCCTTGGATGCAGCGGCATGAAAAAACAAGGGGGTTTTTCTTTCCAGGAACGGACTTTTACAAACCACACGTATTTTCCAAGAATCTTAATAAAACTAATAACTGTGGCCTTGTGATCTCAGAGACGCAAAAAGATTAAAAATATTTTTCTGTGTTTTATTATATACGGGGTGAAATGAAAATGCTACAATATGACAGAACTAATAGTATATTGTGCATCAAGTGCAGAAAGGTACTAATTTCTTACCAGTTTGAAAAATTACACACACCAGCATAAACCAGTCCTGCAACTTAAACCAGCGAGAAATCACCTTTCTTAATTTATATTTAAATGGGAATAAGCCAAAATTACTTGTTCTAACGAAAATTCGTTCTTGGAGGAAAAACATTTGTTAACATCTGTTTTATTAAAAAATGATTATCCTTTATCGTTTATAAATAAGGAATTTTCAACAATCGATCGAATAGAACAAAACAACTTAGAACGAGATCCTACAGCATATGCAAGGAATAATACGAGGAAAATAACAATACCATACATAAAAGGATTATCGGAAAAGCTTAAAAGGATAGGAAATAAATTCAACATTTCAACAACATTCAAAACAACAAACACGTTGAGATCTATCTTGTCCAAAACCAAACCTAACAATGAACAAGAAAGGACAAAGAATTGCATTTATAAAATACCTTGTGAATGCGATCAGTTTTATTTAGGTGAAACATCAAGACCATTAAATGTTAGAATAAGTGAACATCATTCCTATATTAAAAATAGAGAATTTGATAGATCTCAAATCTGTAAACACGCATGGGATAATGAACATAGGGTTCAATGGAATGATTCAAATATAGTCCTAAAAGAAACGGATGGTAAAAAGAGAAAAATCAAAGAAGCGGCTCTAATTATGCTAAATGAGACCAATTGTGTCGCAAATTCCTCGGCAGAATGTAGTAGGATCTGGTTACCCATATTGAAAGAGGAAGTTATTAAAAGGAAAATACCAGTATTGGTAAGTCAGTAACATATAGAGAATACATCATTTATGTTTTTTATATAACAAACATATAAAATCGGAGTTTGGTGTTTATTGGAGGTAAACTAAATGCACGATCAAATACTTACCATGTCGGGATAGTATTATGAGGTTTTTTTCCTGGTTTTTCCCTCATAATTTACTATGGAATCACTAACAGGAGAATTTTACTGTCATCATGGCATGTATTTGTCTTTTTAAAGACGAATTACATGTTATGATCTTTTCTGACGGATGTTCTCAAGTTAAAGTTGATTTCATGTAATCGAATGAACTATCTTATAAGTAAAGTCGTCCCAGGAACGCAACTCAACAATATTGGCAATATCATTTTAAAGTCGTCTACTTTAAAATGTATAAGGTATGTCTGAATTGTCAATATAGATTAGTCAGATAAAATTAAATTATTAGAAGAATTTTTCACTAAGTAATAAAAAACAAAATTTGTTTAATTTACTAATGTTTGTATTTTGAGAACGATTTCCGAAGTGGAAATTGAAACGTCAATAAACGTATTTTAACCTTTAATTGTGGCTTATTTCCATTTAAATATAAATTAATTTAAAATGCCACAAGAAAATAGCTTCAGAACAATCACCTTTCTTCGCGTGTGTAATACACAATATACTTTTTCTACAACCACACTTTTTGCTAAAATTGAAAACCTTCTAAAATAGTTATTTTAGATTTGACGTTTGTGGATAAACTTAGCATTCAGTGAATAATGAAATACGTTGATGAAAGGCAAGATCTGCCGAAAACATGGACGCTATCCCTTGAGAGTCATTTTTGCAGGACAAGGCAAATGACCATAGGCAATAACGTGTGTTTGCTGGACGGGCTATGGAGTAGTTGGAAGCTGACCGGGTAATTTTTATTACAGATTTGGAAAGGCAGAAAATGACAAATGCCTGTACTGTGAAATATCGGACACTGTCTCACACACTCTATTGGTATGCGATAAATGGATAGATGAGAGGAACCTGCTTGAGAAAAGCTAGGAAGTAGGGTACAATCAGTCACGGAACTGATGAAGGAGATACTTAGGACGTCAGATGTGGAGAGTAGTTCAGAGATATGTAAGGAGAACGTTGTAGAGAAAGGAATAAGAAGAATGGCGACACGAAGGAAGGCAGGGCGCCCAGGAGCAAGCAAGAAGGTAAGGCAGATTGAGAAGGGGCGAGATTAAACATGAACAGGGAGGAAAAGAGGGAGAGAAGAATTCAGTCGTAGTGAGAAAGTGCTAGAATGCGCGAGGATTGTGCGTGAATGAGAGATCGGATGAATGCGATGCCGATGTTGCGTCCCAATTAGAGCGATCCGGCCGGTAATTCACCGCTGAGGGAGGTGTTTTTTTAGCAGGTAGGTCTCTGGCATTAACGGCGATGGTGTCCGAACAATCTCTGCACGTAGTCTCGGATATCATCGTAGTCACGCTGGAGGAATCCTGCATAACCAAGGCTGGAAGGCGGTTCTGCCCACCTTCTAGGACCGAGGTATGTTTCGAACATTTGGACCACCTCCACATGGTAAGCTCAGCTTAATGAAAGACCTAATATAAATTTAAAATGTCCTATAAGTACTAACTTTTAACCCATATTTGAGAGTGGTTTTTGTCTTCTCCAATTGTTTTCCTAGTTTTTCCCGTGTTATAGCTACTTCTAATACAACTAATAGTATGTATAGTTATTTTATTTTCTGAAATTTTTCGTGTTCGACAGCAAGATTAACATGATCATGTTCGTTATTGTCAGTGAGATATATTTTAGTTAAAATAAGTAAATAAGTGTAAATCTGTGTGTCAGTAAGTTTTCCAAAAAAAAGTTTATTTCTTTTTGTTTCCTAAAGTCCGAATTTTGATTTTTTGTTTATGCTAGATTTTTAGTAAAAATGTTTATTTAAAAAATGTTTTATTTATCTTATTTTAATGAACTAGTTAAATCATTGATAGCATCATAGCAATTTTTTCATAAACCTTGCTTATTTTAGAAATATTTTCTTTATTTTTGTAAAATTGTATGCTGAAACAAGTCCTTATTTTGACTTTTCTGTCATAGTTTTTTTATTGGCATAGACTAGGTGTCAATCAGCCAGTTACAACATGACTAATACCTTAAACATAAAAATTTTATGACCGTAAAGTCCATAAAATATCAATAACGAAGAGCTGAATAATATGCTTTAAGAACTAAAATTAAAATAAGATACAAGTTAAATATAGCATCTTTTCAACATCATCAGTATGTTCAAAAAACGGTACACTTTTTTGTATTATCTCCTTTTTATCTATATTTACATACAAACAAGATGATGAGGTTCTCAGAGTTCCACAGCTAACTATTGAGCATATATATAGCTATATACTCAATCTGACAGCTGCTTTCCAGGACTGTCCAGGTTGCTCAACACAACTTTGCATATACATATATTTTTTTGTTAATTGACACTACAAGACTATTTTGGTACTTGACAGAAATTTTACTAATGCATTATGAATTCTATCATTTCCATTAGCTAAGAGACTAAGGTTATAATCTGTCATAGTTGTAATCCTGTATTTACTAATAGCATATATATTGTTCCTATTTATCGTTACCTATTTGGTGGTTAAACTAAAATTCATACTTTATATGTCTATCTATATCATTCATTCTAGTTCCTCTCTGTTGCTTTTTTTATTGCCTTGTTCGGATTGCAATCGCCCCCCGTATATAAAGATTGGATAAGTCTGATGACGGAAGCATGTAATTTTATAGGAAGAGGGGCCACTACCGGTCATATTTTTTTCTTTCGCAGAATCGATACCATTTATATTTGGCGGCAGCTTCTCGAGACGTTTTTATGAATTTCAACTTGTCCAGTATATCTGATTTATATAATGCTCGTAAAATGCCTAATGGAATCAGTCCCTATAGTTATAGTGTAGGTAATTAGTTGGGCTAAAAAATTTGAAACAGGAAAATTTATGGTCGATAACTTTTTTAGACATCCAATTCTATTAAATCTACCCACGTATTAAGTAATATTTTAGCTATTGTAGCTATTTTATACTATTGACATGCGGTAACATAAGTAATACATTCTATATCTTATTTATTTATTTATTTATTTATTAAAACTTACAAACACCACCTAGGTAGTAATTAGATGTAAGAGTGCTCATTACTTGATTGCACTACATATTTTTATTTAATTATAGGTACTGCATCTAGTTTAAATGCTTTCTCATTCGATCCTTGTTTTCTTTTATTCGAATTATGTTAATTTCTAAATCATTTTGATCAAAAGCTGCATAACAGAACTTAAGCTATGATAAGTGAAATAAACTATTCGTAGATTTGAAAAACGGGAGATGACAAAAAAGACCACCATTGCAATGGGAAGATTACCTTAACATCTCAAAAACTTCGTAGACCCAAGTGGATAAATATTGCACAGAGAACAACAAGACACAGAGAAGAATGGTAGAAATGAGGGAAGGTTATATCCAATAATGTACAACTGAAGCTGATTTCGACAGGTAAATATTTCTATCAAGTTAGTTTTTTATCAAGATGGGCTCTAAGGTAGTTTACTTTTTATTTTTGGGGTACTTTTTATCTTTAGTTATGTTATTTTGCAGAACTTCTGATGCAGTGATTAGATTTTTCTTAGTCACCGAATTGTCGTATCATAGGAGCGAGACAAAGCTTCTTAAATTCCATGCGATACCAAGAGCGTCCAAGATACAGAGAATTAGCATTGGCTAAAAGAATAGGAAGGCCAACCTGTTCGAATAGTTTACTTAATCAGAATAAACACCCAAAATACCTAGGTGTCACATTTAAGAGAATTTTTTACTTTGAAAAATATCTTACGTAGACTGCGGAGAATATTCTGTAAAAGCTATGCAGTATCACATTGAATTTCTTAACGACAAACTTAAATGGACATAAGTGTAGTCTAAGCCTGGTGTAGCCCGTGACAGAGTAATGTGAACCGCTGTAAATCAACAGACCGAACATTTTAGCACATCTAACCCAACCAAAATGTGCATGCTTCTTCTTAGCCTTCTGTCGTCCATGTTTGGACATAGGCCTCTCCCTACTGCTTCCATCGGTCTCTATCCTGAGCAACATATTTCCAATTTGTTCCGACTATTCTTTTAATGTCGTCAACCCATCTCATCTGTGGTCTTCCTCTTGGTCGTTTACTTTCGTAAGGTCTCCAATGCTGTATTGTAGTATTCCAACGTTGGTCTTTTTGTCTAGCAGTGTGGCCCGCGAAGCTCTATTTAAGTTTGGTAATTTTTGTTGTTATATCCTCGACTTTTGTTTTGGATCTTACCCAGTCGTTCCTCTTTTTATCTGACAGTCGTATACCTAACATTGCTCTTTCCATTGTTCTTTTTGTTGTGGCTAGTTTATTCATGTTTGCCTTGGTTAGGGTCCAGGTTTGACATCCATATATCATGATAGGAAGGATGCATTGGTTGAACACTTTGCTCCTCAAGTATTGGGGTATTTTTGGTTCTTAAGTATCCAACTAAGTTTTCCAAATCCTGCCCATGCTAGTCTTGCTCTTCTAGTAATTTCCGCACTTTGGTTCTCTTTGTCAAGTTTTAGGATTTGGCCTAGGTACATATATTCCTGGATTTGCTCTATCTCACTGCCATTTATAGTTATACGTCTGGAGTCATCTGTCCTTGTCATTATTTTTGTTTCTTTCATATTCATTTTTAGGCCGACGTATTGGAAGCTGGCTGCTAGTTCCCCCATCATAATTTGCAGTTCCTCGAATGTGCTCGATATAATCACTATGTCGTCAGCGATTCTGAGATGGTTTAACTTGTTGCCATTAATGTTAATGCCATAGGTTGACCAATTTGTAGTTTTGAAGACGTCTTCTAGGGCTAGGTTGAAAAGCTTTGGCGATATTACGTCTCCTTGTCTCACTCCTCTCTTAAAGGGGATGGAATTTGTATTTTCGTCTATTTGTACTATCATAGTTGCATTTTCATATATATTATGTATTAGTTGCCTATATCTCGAATCTATTCTACAATTATTAATAGCTTGTTCCATGGTCCACATCTCGATACTATCAAACGCCTTTCTCCTAGTCGACGAAGGCAAGAAATACGGGTAGTTGGTATTCATTTGCCTTCTCTATCAATGTTCTCATTGTCAGCAGATGGTCTGATGTACTATATCCTTTGCGGAAGCCAGCCTGTTCAATCGGTTGGTAATTGTCCATTTTTTAGGTTAACCAGTTGTTAATAATTCTCATATATAGTTTGTATACTTGACTGAGCAACGATATAGGTCTATAATTCTGTAGATCACATTTGTCCCCTCTTTTGTGTAAGAGTATTACTAGACTCTCGTTCCAGTCTTCAGGGATCTTGCTATTGTGGAGACATCTATTAAATAGCTCTGTTAGTACAGGGATTGTTAATGTCTTGCTTGTTTTCAAGACATGTGTCATACATGTGCATGCTATATCGTGCTATATGAGGTCACGTTCACTTATTGACCACTTGAAGTAGGCTACATAGCTCCTCCACACACCTGCCAAAAACATAAGCTTTTCAGAGAGTGTGATATTATCCAGATTTAGCCATATAGCTCACACTCCCTCTAAGGGGAAAATTCACTAATCCCAGATACCTACGGTATCAAAAGGATTGAGCTCTGGTGGGACTCTTTCCGTGTTATCGAGCCCTAGGTGACTTGATATGCTGAAGTTTCTCCCAAAAATTTTCGTACACATCTGGAGGTCGCGAGTAGTACAGCTTTTTGCATGGCCTTATAGAGATGTTCATTTAGACCCAGCTGTTTTATGTTCTCTAGGAGGTTTTTGGGAATAACACCAGTAGTATTATTAGTATTAGTAGTAATATTATTATAATTATTTTTATTATTATCGTACAATCATATCGAGTAAAAGCACAGCTTATGTGACACAAAGTACAAAATATTTGTGGGTACTAAACTAAATAATATACCAATAAAACACTGCCAATCAACTTAAGAAGGCACTCTGCTGAAACACGATGGGTGGATCAGGTTAAAAATTATTAGAAATGGTTTACACGTTGTATTCGTATCATTTCAACACAGAAAAATGGAGAACTACGATTCGAGCGATCAAGGCATAATTTCATTGTACATTTCCGAGAGTCAACAGAAGAAAGAAGACACATTTTATTCAAATTTTGTAAAATTTAAATAACACGCATTTTCCTCGCTTACGCTTCATTTTAAAACGCCAGTTAAAATACCAAAATGAAATATTTCTTTATTTTATACCTTAACATTTATTTGTATTGTTTTCTTTTATAACTGTAACAAAGAGATCAACTTAAATGCTTGTTTACAAAAAATAAAAATCAGTTATCACTCGGTCATATTTCTGCGGTTGAATTATAGTTCCGCTACATTTACATTTTCTTCTTGTTTTGAAATTTTTTAACGTTATCAAACCGCAGTACTTTCTTTATTTCATAGTTTCTTCTACTTGCTGGAAAATCTCAAATAAAACCACAGATAAGTTGTAGGCAACTAAGCCAAAGCAATTCCACCAAATTATCTACATCGGATCTACAATTATAATAATAATATCTATAATACCAATACTACCCAGAACTAGAAAGAGAATGTCCTCAAACGATTCCTATTATTCTCTCCACTACTGCTGTCATTCCAAAGAATCTACTAGAGAACATAAAGCCTAAGGTCTTAGTGAAGATCTCTCTAAGAACATGCAGAAAGTGACACTACTCTCGATTGCTCGTTCATTTTCGGGTTAACCCTTTTCGGGCAAGTGGTTTCACAGCGGAACCACAAATTCATAAATTTCTAAAACCTTTCCCAGTAAACGCTTGCCGGAACCACGTTCAGACCGGTGTCCTCTACCATTTTGTGTTTTAGATCGCTAATGCGACGACTTTCTCGGTGGCTTCAGTTTGTTTCAAGGAGCGGTAGATGTATGTTACCTTTTTACTTTTTGTCACGCATAACGAATTTTTTTATTTCAACTACGCAAATAAAAGATATGTCAGGTAAGTGGATCATAAATATATACATATTGATGTTATTTTAGAGTTGTTACAAAAAAGTTCTTATATTTTTTCATACATATGTTGTTTTTTGCTTTCAAAATATGTGGTTCCATGTGGACCCACAAAGCCTATTATTAGCATAATATAAATATTTGTTTTTATTGTTTCAGGAAACCGTTTCTTTAGAGAGCTTGAAGCTCTCGAAGCTGATGAGGTATTTCAACTTATTGAAGAGATACCATCCGGAGAAGCATCAGAAGCTTCCGAAATAGATTCAGATGATGATGGACGAGAGGATGAACCTCTCGATGATACCAATGATGAATCATTTGTTATTGAAGATGATCTTCAAGAAATACAAAATACTGCGGAAAATGAAGACACTGGTACGGACATTGAAATAGAATCAAGTAATCAAGAATCAAGTGAAGACGAAACTGGAGTCAATAGGAAAAGAAAACTAACAAAAAAAATACAAGACACAAATACACAAAACAAAGGTAAAAAGAAACCTAAGAATGAAGAAAAGGTAGTTGTTTGGTCCGATGATTCAAAAAAATTTGGTAAGAGTCCTTCAGTTTTTGTAAGTGATGTAGGTCCTAATGTGCCCGAAGAGATAGAAGAACCGCTGGATATATTTATGCTTCTTTTTTCAGAGGAGCTTTTGGATACATTAGTATTTCAGACCAACTTGTATGCAACCCAAAAAAATAAACAATATATTCCAACAACAAAAGAAGAAATGAAATGTTTCTTAGGAATCAATATTCTTATGGGTATAAAAAAAGATCCAAGCTACAGAGATTATTGGTCTGCAAGAACTGATTTACGGGACACCTATATATCATCTGCTATGTCTCGAAATCGGTTTGATTGGTTTTTGGGTAACATGCACCTAAATGACAACTTTATTGCTCCTAAAAAAGGTTCTAATGATTATGACAAATTGTATAAAATAAGACCAATGATAGATAGATTGACGGAAACATTTGATAAGTATTATAATCCCAGTAAATGCCAGTCAGTTGACGAAGGAATGATTAAGTTCAAGGGGCGAAGCTCACTACGACAATACATGCCGAAAAAACCGACAAAAAGGGGTTATAAAGTATGGGTGCGAGCAAATGAATCTGGTTTTGTTTCGCAATTCCAGATTTATACAGGTAAAACAGGTGATCTTGCAGAAAAAAGGTTAGGGGCTAGAGTGGTCAAAGATTTAACAAGTAGTCTTGCTGGTAAGTGTCATGAAGTGTATATGGACAATTTTTTTACTTCTTATCTACTCTTAGAAGAACTACGGGCCCAATATATATATGCTTGTGGAACAGCAAAGCTGAATACTAAATTTTTTCCCAAAGATTTCTCTAACGATAAATCAATGAAACGTGATGACACATGTTGGAAAATTAGTAATGGGGGCATATTGGCAACAAAATGGATGGATAACAAATCTGTTCATTTCTTGAGCAATTTTCATAACCCTGAAGATATGCAGGAAATCTCAAGAAAGCAAAAAGATGGCTCCAATAAAACTTTCACTGGTCGTACAGTAGTGACAGATTATAATAAACATATGGGTTACGTAGACAAATCAGATATGTACAAGGCTTGCTATGCAATAGATCGTAAATCTAAAAAATGGTGGCATCGAATTTTCTGGCATTTTATTGATCTAACAATTGTAAACGCATATATCATATTCAAAGAAAGATCTCAAACACCATCAGTTACTCTCAAAGTTTTTCGTTTAGCAGTATCTGCAGGTTTGATAGGTGCTGATCCTTCCACTCCCCAAAGAGGAAGACCAAGTTCAACAGCAGAAGTGCCGAATAAATTTAAAATTCAGGTTCCCATTGAAATACGCACCGACAAAGCTGCTCATATGCCCATTCATGGCAATAAAGTTCGATGTGCTCACTGTAGCACTAGAAACCAACCTCATAGAACTAGATGGCACTGTTCCTCATATAAAGTTGGGCTTTGTCTCACGGATAAATCTAATTGCTTTTCAAGTTTTCATAAAAAATAAAAATAACTTTTTTGAATTCATACTTATTTTCCTGTGGTTGTAATTGTTTTTGTAGTTTTCATGCGAAATAAATAACTTTTTTTAATTCATACTTATTTCCCTGTGGTTCCACCATGGAACCACCTCCAAACTCCAAAAAGTTGTCATAAAAAAATATTATTTCCAATTTTTGGTGTTAAATTTTACGATAAATAACACAATTTTTGTTGAGAAATACATTTTAATGCAAATAGCATAATTCGGGCTGCAAAGGGTTAATGCCTCTATGAAATTGTCACTTCATCTCTTACACGGTCAACCGATGCTTCTACCACTTGGCGATTTGTCCCTTGCTATTTTGACGACTCTTGTGCCCACCTTATACTAATATAATGCCCCATTCTTTTTTTATTTAGTGGCCACTCGTTTAAATCCCGTAACTTATTATTCGGTCTCTCAGCTTCTTGTTATTTTTCTGTTAAGTCGTCTCATTTCTTCTATTTCTAGCATTCTCAGTGTCGAGTCTTCTTTCTAATGCGTACATTATTGGTCTTATACTGGCCTTTCATTTAATTTCCATTTCATTTTTAATTTCATCTCACAGTTCATGTGTTGGTTACTCCATATAGTATTACTAAGGTATCCTGCTAACCTATTTTCTCTTTCTACTTCAATGTCTTTATAGCAGGACTTCCAATTCACATCTTATTGGTTCTTCACTTATTACTACTGTTTTAGTTTTCTGAGTTAAAGCATCATGTTAAATTTTTTTGCTCTTGTATTAAATCTATGAACCAGTATTTGAAGGCTACCTTGATTTAGAGTATCAAAATTGCATTATCTGCGTAACAGATAATTTTAATTTTATAAAAGTATTCTCTTCATTTTTTAACGCTCTTTATAACTTCATCCATGATTAGGTTGAACAGCATAGCACAAAGCTAAGTACTATCTTAATTTAGAACATACCGATAACCAGTAAGATGGAAAGCGCAGCTTGGAAATTTATTTTTGACTCTCCCTGATAATATAATGTTTTTTTTAATTTAAATTAATTGAAAGAACATATCATGTCTTAATAAGTTTTTATTTCCTGTACCTTTCTGAGTTGAGTGTGGAGAAAAATTAGCAAGGAACGAACCTAGAGCTGAGCACAATTCTGATGGATAGAACGGTGAGGGTTTCCTTGTAAATATCCTTAGAGATATTTATAGGATTCCTGCTCTCGTTCCTCCCAGTAGTGTGGTGCTGCTAAACGACCCTAGTCATACTACGACTTTGACAGATTAGTTACAAACTGTTTACTTCTTACTCTGTGTATAGAGTAGATTGCAAACATGCAATATAATGACGTACACAGCGGAAACAAGAGCAAATACGGCGAAAACCCAAAGACTACTGGAAACAACAGAAATAAAAGTCTTACTAAAAATAATAAACCAAACTCTAAGAGACAGAGTAAGAAGTGAGGAAATACGAGCGAGATGTGGTATAGAGGAAATAAACGCGTGGACCAAAAGAAGAAAAGTGGAATGGAATCAACACATCGAAAGAATGACAGAAAATAGAACAGTACGAATAGCAAGAGAGAAATCGCCAAATGGAAGAAGATCTTTGGGACGACCGAGGAAAAGATGGTCAGACAACGTCAATTGAGGCTAAAAACCGATGTAAAACAGGCATTAAACCTATTTATGAAGTAGAAAGAATAAGAAGTATATTTATTGTTATTACTATACTTATTTATATTATACTCTTCCTAATTGAAATAGATTAAGTCAAGGCCATGCAATCAGTTATCGTAATTATAGGAAAATGTAACACTTGATAAAAAAGAAGAAGAGAAAGTGTAATAAATTGAGAAAATTTGAAAGACAGAACAAATTTTTCATGTTTTTAATAATTTTATTGTTCTAAGACTTGTTTTAGTTACGTTGCAAACTTTACTTAATAAAATTCTGAAGTTAATTATATAAAATATAAAAAATTAAGTCATTTATAAAATATTTAAATCGGTGGAATATTTTAAGCTTTCATGTAACGCAACTTTATATAAAAATCTTTGTTTCAAACTAAGACTAAAGCCACCGAAGTGTAAAATATTCTTTTCATCATAGTGACGATGACTTTCACAAACAACGCGTTTTTGTTCAACAAATTTGAAATGGTGCATCAAAAAAGTATCAATTATAAAATGGTATCATCGAAAGGTAGTAAAAATTCCCGGATTGGTGCTACAAAAAGTGATTCATTGTTCGAAACCAGGAGAGCAAAAACTGTTCTTCACCTTGAATCGGCGGACAAAATATTGGAGCAGTTTTGTAAAAGTTTAAAGTGAAACTAATGAATTTTAAAAGGGATATATGCATTAAAGATTGAGTTGGAGGTTCGAATGTATTGATAGGGATAGAAATTACTTTTATGCCATAAATTGATACAAGTCTGATTATATATACATATATATATATATATATATATATATATATATATATATATATATATATATATATATATGTATATATATACAAATCCATTCCCCATCGAAACAACTTCAGTGTAGTTTTTAGGTAATTCAGAAGGTAGACAGCTAGCAGATAAAGTCATCTTCATACTTACTTAATAGTCATCAAGATAAGAATGCATACGTCTATCTCTTAAACTTCTACGTATCTTGTTTTCTTGATAACCATACATTTTCTTGATCACTCAGCAATCTTCTCAGATCGATCTTCTTCAGGATAAGCTCACAGGAAATCTACAAGAGTGTCCCATTCGCCCGTGCTACAAATCAGTTGTATTACGAACAATGTTAACCTCATCTGAATACAATTGTAGTTCTGTAAAATATAAGTTACCAATCAATTTTCCAGTAATAATTACAGTATCAGCCCTCATGATTTTTACTTCCTTATTTTCAAAAATCACACAAACCTTTTTCTTTAATTTGTCTTACTGATAATAAGTTGTAAGAAAGATTGTCACAAACAAAAACATCATTCAAAGTTACTGAAAGTCCTCCTATAGATATAGCTAAGAAACTACCTTCAAATTTTGCTGCTAGAGTTTTACCAACCTTTG
This sequence comes from Diabrotica undecimpunctata, assembly GCF_040954645.1. Lineage (NCBI taxonomy): Eukaryota > Metazoa > Arthropoda > Insecta > Coleoptera > Chrysomelidae > Diabrotica > Diabrotica undecimpunctata. Next base: position 165,677,422 of record NC_092804.1, read on the forward strand.
CTACATTTATTTGTCAATCCACTGCTTTGGAATATTTTTTATGACCAACAAAGGTTTGCGAAGGAGCAGGTACACTAGTAACTTTCTTTGTTTTTAAACGATCATCTTCTGTCATTAAACTATTTTTAACAAAATCTACAGTTACTTTTGATGGATCAGAATGAAATAAAATATCAATGGATGTTACAACTAAACTAAATTTGTCAGGCATTGCAGATAAAAGTGTGGTGATCTTTTCATTATTAACTATTTTACCTCTTGCATCATTTAATTCTCTTAAGATTTTATCAAAATCAACTAAAAACTCACTTAAGTTGCCGTCTTATTTAAGTACTAAGTTGTGCAACTTTTTCTGGATTTGTACTGGAGACTGAAGTCCTGTCTTTTCGTAAATAGCTTTAAGAGCTTCCATTATTTCCATCGAAGTTTCCTTAGTTTTAATTATTTTTTTGGAGAAGACAATGGGAGAGCAACTCACCACATAAAGTAGGTACACCAAATATCTTGTATCGATCAGAAGCTGACAGGTTTTGAACTGCCCTGCATTATATGGACAACGTTAAACAGAATAGGAACAAGCAGCGGTGGATGTGCTAACATCTTACATAGTTGGGGAAAAGCTCTTACTCCTGAGTGTGACTGAGGTGCCCAACGACAGACTGTCCGTCAGATTTTTGAAAAATACCTCCGAAGGCATTTCCTGGAGTTTTCATGAGTTCCTGGATATGACCGAACATGTTTTAGATTATACTGATACATTAGATATTCATTTGTAATACTCCATTTAGCGTTTTTCATTGTGTTTTTATTATGTATTTTTGTTATATGGCATAGGTTAAATTAATAAATTGTTTAACGTAATTAGTTTAAGATTCTTTATATTTATTTTGAAAATGAAATGTAAAAAACGATTCTCGAGTTAATAAATCAATAAATAAACTATTATCTAAATAAATGTTAGGCATAGCGTGTTCCAAATCTTTTACAATAATTCTGTAGAAATAACTGAGACTTCCAGTTTACTCGTACGCCTCTTCATGTCTGTTCTACAAAAGCTGCAATGATACACGACAACCTTCAGTCTCATAAAAATATTATTGTATTTCTAATAAACTGTTTGTTGTAGTCACTTGAGCTATAGGTTAAGTAGCTTCACACTGCGGTTTTTACGGATGGGTCGGTTGACGGTAGAGGCACGGCAGGATTTGGTGTTTTGTCCTGACTTTGAGTACTCATACTCTGGTGGGCTCCCTGGGCAGACACGCGTTTGTACTGCGGAGATTGTTGCGATTGATCATGCGGTTCAGTTTGTCTTGGAGAAGGATGTCAGGATGGCCTTGATTTTGTCCTATTCTGGGAGTGCTGTCCATGGGATGGGGAAGGCATTTTGCTTAGTGGAGGCAGGGCATGCCTCTGTCGTGACCAGAAGGGGCATTGTAGAGGACAATCCTCGAGGCATCAATGTTGTTCTGGTATAGATTCCAGGGTATTTGAATATTGGGTGCGGTTGTATTGCAGACAGGTTGGCAAACATAAGAAGATTGCTGGAAATGCCAGCTGGGGTTAAATTGCATTGTTCTTCTTTCTAGGGTACCTCTCTGTTCCGAACGTTGGCGATCATTCTGGCTATGATGACTTTGTTGGTCGCTATATAGAATAGCTCTGTTGAGGGCTTTCTATACCATGCTCTTAGGTTATTTTTCTTCGTCCTTTGGCCGTTTTTCCTTCAATTTTACCTTGCAGAATGTATTGGAGTAGCTCGTATCTGCCTTGATTTCTCATTGCATTTGAAAATGTTCAAACTGCTTAATTAATATTGGGAGATTGATTTGAGCTCGATTGGTACAGGAATGGAGTTCGGGTGGATCAGGGTTTACGGTGGAATGATTAATGGATGGAGCAAAACACCGTGGTTCGGTCAATTTCCTTGTGGGGACGGAGAGCACATCACGATAGTGGTTGGGATGAGGGCAGGACATTACTCCTCTTCAGTTCGTTTGTTTCGCATGGGTGCTCTGGACAGCCCATGCTGCGAGTGTTTTTGGGTTGGATCTCTGAATCATATTATCCTAAAGTGCCCAGTGGGCCTTCCTTCAAATTTTTACCTCTCTCATCCAATCCAATCTTAGTCCTCAGAGACTGAATTTGATGATTACACTTCTTGATCTGGCCGGGATCAGCCTATGATATCTATTCCCTTTTTGTATTTTACTGCAACATAACCTTTCAAATTCCTCCATTTTTTTAGAGCTGGGTTCTCTAAATATCATCCGTTGTAGCATTTCTGGTGTGTATGCAGCTTGGTTTCTACCCCCAAGCGAGAAACGTTTTATCCTGTGTTGTATTGTCTTTCCTATACGAATTGTTTGGCACTAAAGAAATTTCAACACAGTGTTCATTCAAACATAAAATAATTTAAATATAATATTATATGGGGATATTCGATTGTCTAGAGCTGTCTAAATTAACATGGCAAATTATCCCCTGGGATATTACTCAATAAAGAAAGAAGAAGAAGTTACAGGTTAAGTAAATACATGTTTGCATCAAAACGCACAGTGTGAAAACTATCAGCCCACTTTCGCAAATTGCTTTAAATAAATTTAATAGAATATTTAAACTTTCCTAATCTATTATTTATATTAATAATACTAAAAAATAAGTAATTAGACTGTTAACCAACAGAAAAAGAACTATATAAATTAATATAAGAGATAAGATTTAATGCTTGAAAAATAGTCAATTAACAAAAACTTCACACATAATATGTATTCATTTTAAAACACACAAAACTTCTCATATTATATATTTATAAGAAGTTTATCAGTTAGATCTGGGGTCGGTAGTACACACATTTTCGGAACGAATGGGAACCAGCAAAGGTACCGGTGAATCTATTAAATACCAGGATAGGGCGTGAACAAATTAAAATAAAATAAAAAATAATGAAGGGTTCGATCCGTTATATAAAGGTAACTTAACGGTATAAGTTTTTAACTGTTTTTGAGTTACTTTGCACTTTTTGAAATCAGCTGGAATAGTTTATTTGAGTAATACATATTTTTATTAATACATTGTCACTTTACGAAGTGAGCGGCGCAATTCTTTTGCTCAGATTGCTCAGAGTGGCTCAGTGAATGTTCAAAAATATCTGAAAAAAAAACAGATAATTAAATTAAAATAACTGTAAGTAATAACAATAGTTACTACATGTATGTTGTTATTATATAAATTCAATTCCAAAAATAAATAACTGTAAAATTAACAAGTTGAACTATACACGGTTCACAATTTGTTGATAGCTCACTACAAGTTTAACCCTAATTAGAAAACTGAAATACAGAGAGGATAGGTAATACGATATAATAGTAAAAACCAACCTAAAACTGACGGTTTAAGACGTTTTCGACTAACCCACCTTATATCTGAAGGAATACAATACCTTATAATCCTATTACGGGGGTATTTTGAATGGTTAGAAATGAACGACCAGTGTCGTAGAGTATATGATTGAAACATTTATTTGAACTAAATAAATATATTTTTTAAATTGTACTTATGTAAATTGTATTTTTTAATAAAACTTATTTATTTTATTCAAAAATAAAAAGTTTCTTGCCATTTGTAAAAGATACATTTATTTAATTAAGTAAAAAAGCGCCAAATGTCGCCTGGCAAAATTTACAATGTGTTTTAAATGTATCCATTATTTTCGAATCCGGAGAAAACTAATAAATATTTTTGAAAAATTTAAACGCAGAATGAAAGATTACATTATTACTCAGGGCAGAAAGTCCCTGAAAACTTCTCCAATGTTTATTTTAATATGTTATGTAACAGGGGTGAAAATAAAAGAGAAAATATAGTATAATTTTTAATTGAAAATATTGCATGCAAAAGAAACTTTTTATTTATTCTAAAAAATATTTCATTCTGCCTTTAAATTTTTCAAAAATGCTTTTTAGTTTTCTCAGGATTTGAAAAAAAAAATGGATACAATTAAAACACATTGAAGATTTTGAAAGGCGACATTTTGCGCCTTTCCCCTTTAATACCTTACGATTACAACTACTATTACTTACCTTATATAATTACGATTAGAAAACTATTCAAATTCAAAATAAATAGGATCAACTTCGGAATCCGAGTCGTCTTGAGGGTTAATAATTAGGTTAATAATCTCTACGGTCGCATCAATTATGATATCAAGATCCCACATTTTTTGTTCTTCTTCTATTACATGTCTTACTTCATCTTTCCAGTTTTGTTTTGTAATATGTTATAAAGACTCGTATAACAATTCACGTACAGCTTGTATTATATATGACGTATTTTTTCTAGCCACATAACTTTTCATTTGTGCCCAAATGAAATCAATTGGATTTATTTCGCAGTGGTAGGGTGGAAGTCTAAAGACTGTGATGTTTCGCCTTTCCGCCATTTTGTCAACTACGTATTTCTTGAACTTAGATTTGTGTTGCCGGGCAATTTTTAAAAGTTCTGCTTTTACCATTCCATCTTCGTAAGGCAGATACTTATTTCGCAGCCAGTCAAGAATATCCTGTTTCTTCCACGCATTCGTTAGAAGTCTTTTTACTAGTCGTGAATGATAAGGTGCATTATCTAATACTATAATTGAATTTGGTGGTCTGTGTTCAATCATTTGCTCAAAATACTCTTCGAAAACATCAGCTGTCATCTCCTCGTGATAGTCTTTTGTGCTTTTGGAATGAAATTCCAACAAAACATGCTTAACAAATCCTTTTTCACTGCCAATGTGAGAAATTATTAATCTACTGCCTTTACCAGAAGGTGGGGAGATACCAGTAAACCAACCTTCCATAAAGGCTTGCCTGGAGCTTAATATATTTTTATCTGACCAAATTTTTTTTAGAGTATGACCTGAGTTTACCCACGTTTCATCCTGGTAGAAGATGGGCCTTTCTTCAGCCCGGAATTTTCGTATGAATCTTAGATAATTTCTTCTCCAACATCATCTTCTCCTCCCGGTCAATCAAAAGTGATTTTCGGTCTGATTTCTCCCACCGGAAATTTAATTCTTTTAAAACTTGCCACAATTTAGTTGGTCCGATATGAGGCAAATCCGGGTCGTCTCTAACTTCTTGTAAAATTTTGTTTAGGTTTGGTATTTCTTTTTTGAAAAAAAATCCATGAATTTTCCTTCGAATACCATTTTTGGCAAATTCATCAATTTCAATATGCTTTTTCCCTCTCTTTAAGTTTTCGTTTGTGTTTGGGTTAGCTATACCGTGTTTAGAAAGTTGGGTCTCGTTATGAGACATAATAAATATAGAGTACTACAACTGATCATTCAAGGGAAAATAGACAGCAGAAGGGGTCCAGGGAGGAGAAGACACTCGTGGCTCCAAAACTTGCGGCAATGGTTCGGATTGTCATCTGCTGAACTATTCAGATCTGCCGTAAACAAAGTCAGAATAGCCATGTTGATTGCCAACGTTCGGAACGGACAAGGCACATGAAGAAGATACCGTGTTTTTTTCTTTCTGATAGGAATCTATATAAAGTTGACTCTCCTACGCCAGTCATGTTGGCACAACTTTCGACTATGTTGCGAACAGTGTTTGTGGGATTCTGAGAAACCAGAGAATCGTGAACATTCAGGACAATAGTCTTCTCTCTTGGTGAATAGACAGACTTACTGACTGTACGCAACAGTACCGGTGTAAAACTTGATGATGAAGCCATCACAAACAATCCAACAAAACGAGCACGAGCGAATGGTACGTATATGTTCGTAGGTATATGGAATAAAAAATCACTCACGCACTGCATATAATTCGCAAAAGAAATATTCGAGACACTAATTACTGCCGTAGACGCGGAAACACCGACGAGCCGTAAATTACATGCGATCAAAAACGTACTAAACAAAAAAATTGTTTTCGTTCGTAATAACTTCACCCTTTCAAGTTAAGTTTCGAATATAATTATATTATTAAAAATCTGGGGAATTCCATCTTAATTATCTTGCAACGAATAGTACCTTCGGATATGAATTCCAGGTTTTCTAGTAAAGTGATTAAACGCGAAGATTAGTATTGAAATATCCAAAGAGATAATTCATATTAAAGGTATTCTTATTTACAAAATTGTTAAAGGTTAAATTCTTATTTTTATTAATATAATATAATAACCAACATTAGTCGTGAAAGTTTTAATTGTTTTTTTGCTAAATATATTAGTATTAAAATATTATCAATATTATATATAACAGTATTAAAACATTATATTATTATTTAATGAATAAACACCTTAGGAACGCCTATGATTTACGACCGTTTTATGAGTTTGAGGCATATTTCGTGCTCTCAACAATTTGTGAACAGAGAATAATTGGTGTGCTCAACTATAACAACATAAGAGTTGTCTTTTCCTTAAATATTATCATCATGAATATGCTATCTATAGGTCTTGTAGGCCATTAGCTAAATGTTATTTTCCACACTCTTAAATCCATAACCATTTTCCTCCAATTTTCAATTTTTTTTCTTTTAAATCATCTGTAATCACTTTTAATCATCTTAGTCTAAGTCTGCCTCTTCTTCTATTTAGATTAGTTTTTTCTCATGCAATATTTTTAACTTATTTCTTATTTTATATTCTGTCCAAACCTCCTTACCATTGTAGTCTTTGTTTCCTTACAATTTTACTAAATAAAGGTTCTTTAAAACAAAATTTCGTACGGTTCATTATTAGTCATCTCTCCCATCCTTCCTCTGTTTGTTTTTTTGCATAGAAATTACTCTTAGCGTCCTTTAGGTTCTCTGGGGCTCTGGTTCTCCTGACGCTCTACGACCGCTGCTCTTGAGGAGGATCTTAAATTCTTTGGTTCCATCCTCGTGTTCGTGGAGTTAAACAGGATTCCGGCCTCTACGTACGAGAAGTTTCGCCAGGCCTCTGTGGTGGGCGAGGGGACACCGGCAATCAGAATATTTTAACAGTTCGAGCTTTCTTACAATGACTTAAATGTATATTTTAGTATTCTGCTGCGTGGTATATGTGTCGAGTTCCACAGAGATGCCGGCCTTCTCACTTCGTGTAGCCGCGTTTCCTCTCCTCGAGAGAGGCACAAGAATACCGGCAGTGTCGACTCTTCCTACTGCCCGTCGCTTCGTGTCACTACGTTTCGTAAACAGTATTTTCGATCCTGTAAGGACGGTTACTATTTGCATAAGGTTTCTGGTGACGAAGCGTTATCGCAGCTTGACCACTGATCGGAAAAGCAATTATAAGCCCACTTGGGGCATTTATTCGCTCTTTATCGTTGCAGGTTCCAAAGAACGCTTTGGTCAGATCGACAGAGTTTAAAATAGTTCTAAGACCACTGTCTATTTCAAAAGGCAGTGTCTTACTGGCAGGGAGCGTTCGTAGTCAACACGCCGGTTCTTGCGCTTCGAAGGTTTATCTTCTAAAATGGATGAAGTCTTCTTTATTCGACATCTTCGACGATATTAGGTTATTGGATTAATAATAAAACTTAAAGTAATGTAGTAGCGACACCAGGCTAAAAAGGTCTAGCGGGGCTAGTAGTATATGACGACTCGATCCCGATCGGAAGATGTGCTGCTCTTTTATACACTTAGTGTTTGAGAATTCGCAGCAATCTTCCGCCGGGAGGCCAATGACAAAGCAGTTAATAACGACCTTTGTGTATGGCCGGCCAAATCTGTGTCGTGATTGGTCACTTTGGACACATAACCATAGCACAACCAATTACAGTCATCACTTCGTACGTATCTGTTTGTTTCGTGTTTAATTTTATTTTCTGTTTTTTGGAAGTGCTGCTATTCTTTGGTTTCCACAGGAAGCAATATGCAACAATTTTAGAAAAATATCAATAGAACGAGAACCTTTATCAAAATTTAGCATTGGTATTCCATTTCTCTGGGTAAGAATTTCTTTTTTCGGACAAAAGTTTGTATTTGGTATTTTCCATTGTGCAGTCAATTCATTTCTTTTGGACTCATCTTCAGATATTTCCGCGATATTAGAACTTTCTTCGTTGGAAGCATTGATGTTTACATCCACACGGTCTGGAGTATTCTCAGCTACTTCATCAGAATCTGAGGCAGAATCGTCGGCAGAAGGTTCTTCCTCGGATTCATTTTCAGAAATATTTGAGAGGCTTTTAATTTCTTCTTAAAGCTCTTTTTGTGTTAAAAAACGTTTACGTGTCATAGTAAGGATGCAACCAAACAATACGAATGGGATAAATACGACCCAGTATAAACTATTACTGGGACACTAGAGTCCCGTTTAGAAATTAGGGTAAAATCGATAAAAACAATATCAAAAATAAACAATATATATCATTAACATGTTTTAATCGACAACTAAATTATATGTATATACTATATAATCGGTTAAAAATAGAGCAGCCACTTTTTCTTTACTAAAATTGTATTATTTACGAGTTGTTGATGCACGTGTTTAGTTAACATCAATTTTTAGGTTACAGATGCGATATGTAGGTTGCATACTACTAGGTAATGAGTAAGGAATGTCTAAAAAACACGGATACGTTCAAATACCATGGGCATTGGGAACAAACAGATGCCAGCAGATTTTTTGAAATCAGCTGGGACATATATGTCCCCACAGTAATGAAAGGGTTAAACCCTGAAAGGGCAGGGGACGATTGCGCCGATGGTACCTGCTATGATCCGGTCTCGATAAAGGGTCCTTTAAGCTATGGGCACGATTGTGCAGGTAGCAGATTTAATCCGTACAGTACGATAATTTTAGGTATTTATTTACAGCTTTAATCTAATTAGGTGACCATATAAAGTGTAAGTGTATCTTCTTGGAATAAATTCTTATATTTTTTTTCCATTTCTAATTATATAACCCATTTCATCGATTAATGCAGTATGGTGCAGCGGTACAGTTGTACAAGGAAGACATTAAGTAATCACGCCGCCACGAAAGGCGGCGTAATCATACTCAGGGATTAGGGACCGTCTGAGTTAGTTAGGCGCAATCGTGCCCTCAACTGAATGTACCACCGGTATAAATAGACTCTGTTTACTTCCGGTACATTTTACCTTAAAAGACGCCATCATTTCAATATAATTTTTGTTAAATCGGAGAAGGTCTTATTATTATTACAGCCTGAAAAGATTTTCGGATATTTGATTTTAAAATGACTTTTCTAATAACATCCATGCCCTGCACTATTTATCCAACACACCACCAATACAATCAAAGTGTAGTATAACTCCACACCCTCTTACATTTTTCTGTACAGGCCAGTATCCCCATCTTTATAAGTAAAATTTACCATTATCGCAAAATTTATTTTCCAGCCAGACTATCTAAAAAAAAAACTACTGTATTAAGTCAGATAAAAGTATTGATTTTTGCAATTTTTGTATAAATATCGCAAACACGATATTACTTTATCCTTCTGAGAAACCATTATAAATAATATTAGCATTACCATATCTTATCAACTTCCTAGAAATGCAGATCGGAGTGTTTTATTATTGTTTGTATATTGATAAAGTCCCAACCCATTTATGTAACTATAAACAGATACACTTTGTAGTTATATTTAGACATATTTTTTGAGTCTTATTAATAGTTCGTACGAATTAAACCCTTATCATAAATTCTTTCTTTCTTGTTTCTTTCTCCCCCTTTTATTACCCAATCAGAGTGTCGGATTTGGGCTAACTATTTTAATTTCCATGCACAGATCATTATTTTGTATTTCCTGCCATTATTTTCAATTCCTTGAGTGTTTTTTGTTTAACTTTTCTTGTCTCTACTACTTGCTGTATTAATTTTTTCTTCTTCTCTCTTTCACTTTTTACGATGTTGTTTGCTTTGTTCACTTTTCTTGTAACTCTTTTGGGTTGTGTCCTTCATCAAATGCCTATACCAGTTCATTTGTCTCTTTGCTATTTTATTCGTTATTGGTTATTGGTTGGCCATTCTCCGAATAGTCTCGTTGCTTAGTCTATCATATTTTGTCTTTCTAACTATTCTTCTTATGTGTCTCATCTCCATTGCATTTATTTTGCTCTTATGTGTTTTTAACATTGTCCAGTTTTTTCTTGCATAGAGTATAGTCGGTATCACTATTGTGTTATATATTTTTGTCCTTGTCTCTCGTGTAAAATCCACGTCACACATCATAATTATTGTGTCTACTGTTATTATGCTCATAGTCCCATATACTCATAGTCCCATCAAAAATCATATTATTAATGCAGTATTTAATAATTTATATTCCTAATTCTATTCATATTACTGCTTAAAACTAATCATTTTTATCATTGTCCAGCTTATTTAGAAATTCTTCTTTCTCTATTCGTTGCATGGCCTTTTCTTGGTTCCTCTTTCACGGCTTTGGTAGTTTTTTGAACTTGCTATCTTGCTCTTTTTCATCTTTATAGCATCATTTCTATTTCTTGCCATATACTGTGATTTTATTGTATCCTATTTTGACTATTTTTCCATTTTCGCTCATTTCTCTTGCTTTATCTCTTAAAGCTCTCATTTTCTCTCTCTCAATCCTTTGGTGAGATATTTTCTCGGACTTCAGATTCTAAACTTTGTATCTGTTTTTTAAGACTGTTGTTCTTTCTTTTTCACTTTCTAGTTCAATTTAACATGTTTTTGTACCTATTTTTTGTGATCATTGAATATTAGTTTTGACTTCTATGATTTCTTATCATACAAGTAATTTTCTCTTTTAATGTTTTTGGGTCTTCGGAGTCTATTGGTAATTCACTAATGATTATAGTATTTTTTATTTTTTCTTTATCTACTCTTTTCAATGAGCGTTTTAGATCAATTAATTCTTCTGTTATCATTTTGTTATTGGTTTCGGTTAGTTCCTTTTCTTGTGCCCGTTCTTGTTTCTCTTTTGTTCATTCCTCCTTTATCCTTTCTATTTCTAGTTTTATGTTTTTCATCTCTTACATATTTTGTTTTATCTTTTCTTTACCTTTCTTTATATCTCTTCTCATCTCCTTATTTTCTTCCTTTATTTCTCTTATCAGCTCTTTTATTTCTGTTTTAATCCCTTGATTCATTCCTGCTAGTAATTTCTTTATTTCTTCAATTTCTTGATTTTTTGTACTTTCCTTTAGAGCTGTTCTTATCTTAGCTCTGCTTCTTTTGAAGGCCTCCTCCCCGTCGTATGGGTTATCGTGTTCTGGTTTATTTCTTTTAACTTTCATTAGATTTAGTTACATGGATTGTATTACATTTACTGTTATTTATTTCTTGATAGTACTTTATTCCTATGTTCTTCTCTACGTCCAATGTTACCCTTCGGAAGCTAGCTATCAACAGGACCCCTTTTTCTATTCTGCTTTATCACTAATGCGTCCGTTTCGTTTCACTTAGTTTTCCACCGGTTATATTTAGTCCTCAAGCATTTAGTCACTTTAATGCAATTATATTTACTAGCATATTATTAACTATAACTAGATTTTACGTTTCTTTGTGTTTAATTTCTGAAACCCTGTATATATGATATGATAGTGAAACAAACTTATATACATATTAGATAAATACTTGATATAAATAAATGCTACTATGTATTTCTAGTTTGAAATCTCTTTTCTTACTGTAATTATTTTTAACATTTCACTTTTAAAGTCAACAACTGTTATTGAAAATGTCATTGTCAAAATAGAGAATTATTCGTCTTCTTCTTTACGAGCCATATTAGACTTAAAGCTTAGAGCTAAATATTTTCTAATGGTGAATGAAGGAAGTACGCGTTTCATTACTTTAATTTTTTCCATATATACTTAGTGTGGTGTAGTGCTTTGGTTTTTATGGAGTAGGTATGTCTCTAATTTTTTTTTGTATTTTTAAATAACCTTTACCTTTTTTAAATTTATATGTAGATTGTGAGAAGAGTAAATTCCCATAACTGCATATCATGATATGATATGATTACCAATGTAAATTTTAATTTTTCTCCTTTTAAATAACCTTTTTTATTGAGATCCTCTTTATCTGTAAATAAAGTTTTGCTCATTCTGATCGAAATACGTGCCAACCATATCTGCTTCTTTTTAATGTTGTTATATTATAGTCATATAGAAGCCAAAGAAAAACAAAAAAAAAAACAGAACAATGTCAAGAAATAGATGAGTATCAGAGTCGATATGATAACTTTAATATCCGTCGAAAGGTGAAGGAAATAGCTGGATAGTTCCGAAAACAAAACAGTGGAAAAATAACAGATGATGAAGGCAATATTGCCATAACCAAAGAAGATAAAAAGAAAGTTTGGGAAGAATACTTGAAGAAACTTTTTCACGACCTTAGAACAATACAAGAACCCACCATGGAAGAAAATTCAGGTGCCGAAATCCTATCAGAAGAAATAAAGGCAGCCGTCAGATAAATGAAGGATGGAAAGTCACCGGGACTTGATAAAATTCCTGCAGAACTGCTGAAAATTTTGAGATGCAGAACAAATAAAAATAATAATCCAATAAAAATTTTTATTGGAATATACAAGGCAGGAAAAATACCAATGGAGTGGCTCAAATCGGAGTTCGTACCTTTTCCCAAAAAACCAGGAGCAAAATTTTGTGAGGACTATAGGACTCCAGGATCAAGTAGAATATCCTGGCTTACTAACCTGAGAGCATGGTATAGAAAGACCTCAACACATCTATTTCGTATAGCAACCAACAAAGGCAACATAGACAGAATGATCGCCAACGGTCGCAACGGACAGGCACTTTAAGGCGAATAGTATAGTACTGTAACGAAATAGCCCATCTCCGATAAGTCATAATTCTTAGAAGGATAAATCTAGAAAACGCAAGAATTGGCATTTCAATAGCGCCCGTCTTTCGATGAGACGAATTAGAGGTGGGACTACCCCAGAAGATTAGAGAATAATACTTTTGGTATATATATGTAACGATGTTAGGAGTAGAGTTTAGTTGATAAGAGATTACCGAGCTGTAAACTTATAAATAAATATATTTATATAAATTCGAACCGCTCGTTTTATTTAATCTCGCTACAGTACCTTATATTTTATAATCTCTTACGAATTGATTCTCCAAAACGAAATAATTTGGATGTAATTTATTAATGTGTTTAATCATCAATGTTTTTATTTGTTTAGTTAAGCAAATTCCGTTTCATCTTCCTTTCACGTATGCTTTGAAAACTCAAACGATACATACTAGAGCGGTAATTTCAAAATAAATTTTGATATTAAGGGCACGATCCTCCAGTAGCAATATGTTTTCTTGAAGATATTCTGAACCACTAAAGGCGAAAATTTACTATACAACTTAAACTTCCGCTTCCTACATCGTGTTGTATATAAAACGCCTTGCATCGAATATACAAAACTTATCAGACATAGAAAACGAAGCGTATTATACATAATAAATAACTGATGTAGCTGTCTCACTCTTGCCAAAGTCAAACTTTTCCATCTTAATTATCAACTTGAGAACAGCTATGTTTCCTAGAGTTACATATTAGCTCTTACAGCAATTTTGCTTGATGAATAACATTTATTTCTTGAAAATATATAGTAAAACATAGGCGTAGCTGCAATAGAAAACAGTTTATTTGCAAATATTTGTCGAAAGATAAGAATGTGGGTATGACAAAAAATCGTGAATACTAAAATCAGCTGCTCACTAACAGTTAGGTTTATTGCTAAAAATGATCTAAACAAAACCAATTTTTCAAACTTAAATAAAAATACATTTATTTGAAAATAATTTAAACTATAAATAAGATATTATTTAGTATGGTATTATTACCACAATGTTTTTTTTTATCTAGATAATCGCATCGACCAAATGGGAATTAGCGACAAAGTAATAGATTACAGTTTAATAAATTTTGTGGTTCTTATTAACATCTTTTAACAAATTTAGAATATTGTTGAAATTACAGTCTGTACCTAGAGCTTTTGTACCATAATAGTATTACAGCAGCTTATAAAAGAAATATGGACATAGAAGTACCTTCCCAGTGATTTGAATATTGGAATATTTTGCACCATACACCATACACATTTTTGAATGCTCCAATCACAGAGAAATTACGCTTCTAAATGCAGCGTATAAAATATTTTCCACAGTAGTATATCAACGTATGGCATCACATGCAGAATGGATAGTGGGAAAATACTAGGCTGTTTTCAGAGGTGGTAAATCAACAATCAAATTGCAACTTTGAAAAAAATTTTGTTTCAAAACAAAATTTGTTGTTGGTTGTTTTTGAAACCAAAAAAATACTGAAATATGGCATTAATACTCATCACATATATGTATAGACTACAAAGCCACCTACGACTCTGCGAAGAAGAGAAATATTGCAAGCAATAAAAGAGCTAGGAATATTAAATGATTTGGTAAATTTAACAAAACTAATTCTTGAAAAAGTTGAATGTAGAGTACGAATTCAGGGGGAACTGTCTGAACCTTTTAAAACAAATGACGGGCTGCACCAGGGAGACACTCTCTATCAACATATCTCTAATCACACCCACTGGTTCAATATAAAATAAATATTTAATTTTAATGATTTTTAATGATGCAATATTGTTAAGAGAACGGAAAACGCTGTACGGGAGGCGTAGGTAGCATTAAAAGAATCAGCTACAAAAATGGTTTTAATAATAAACAACAACAAAACCAAGATAAGACGTCTGAGATGGATAGGGCATTTAATGCAGATGGAACAAAATGACCCACCTAGAAAAACTCTCCTTGATAGACCCATTGGTCAGAGAAGAAGAGGAAGACCCAGAACAAGGTTCCTTGATAACATCGATAAAGACATGGGAAATATCGGAACAGGTGCTTAGTAGAGAAAGGCGATGGATAGGGACGACTGGAGAGAAATTCTTGAGGAGGCTAGGACCAACACAGGGTTATAAAGCCAGAATGATAATGACCTAGAGCTTTTAGAAGTATTGCTGGTGGTTATTTAGTTTATTATTATAGAAGGAACATTCACATAGAACGTGGTATTACAAGTTTTACACCGTGGTGATTCGCTCTTTTTAATTTAGAGCTCTTCTTCTCCTTCTTACTTAGCCTTCTGTCGTCCATGTTTAGACATAGGCCTCTCCCAACTCCTTCCATCGGTCTCTATCCTGAGCAACATATTTCCAATTTGTTCCGGCTATTCTTTTAATGTCATTAACCCATCTCATCTGTAGTCTTCCTCTTGGTCGTTTACTTTCGTAAGGTCTCCAATGTTGTATTGTAGTATTCCAACGTTGGTCTTTTTGTCTAGCAGTGTGGTCCGCGAAGCTCAATTTAAGTTTGGCAATTTTTGTTGCTATGTCCTCGACTTTTCTTTTGGATCTTACCTAGTCGTTCCTCTTTTTATCTGACAGTCGTATACCTAACATTGATCTTTGCGTTATTCTTTCTGTTGTGGCTAGTTTATTCATGTTTGCCTTGTTTAGGGTCCATGTTTGACATCCATATGTCATGATAGGAAGTTTTCCAAATAAGTTTTCCAAATTCTGCCCATGCTAGTCTTGCTCTTCTAGTAATTTCGGCACTTTGGTTTACTTTGTCAAGTCTCAGGATTTGGCCTAGGTAGATATATTCCTGGATTTGTTCTATCTCACTGCCATTTATAGTTATACGTCTGGAGTCATCTGTGTTTGTCATTATTGTTGTTTTTTTCATTATTATTTTTAGGTCAACGTATTGGGACCTAGCTGCTAGTTCTCCCATCATAATTAGCAGTTCCTCGAATGTGCTCGCTATATTTGTGCTAATTTACAGCGTAGGCGCAAAATTTCGGGTCAATGCGTTTTAAATGCATTAATTTTTTTTAATCTTGAGAAAACTAATAAATATGTTTGAAAATTTTAAACGCAAAATGAAAGATTACATTATTCCTAGGGCCGAAAGTCCCTTAGAATAAACAAAAAGTTTCTTTTGAATGAGATATTTAAAATTAAAAATCACTCCTAATTTTCTCTTATTTTTCACCCCTGTAACTCGGTAATAATGTAATCTTCCATTCTGCGTTTAAATTTTTTAAAAATACTTATTAGTTTTCTCAGAATTCGAAGAAAATGAATGCATTTAAAAAGCATTGGCCTGAAATTTTGCGCCTACGCTCTTAAATAATCATGCCTTAATCTACTATGACCGATTTGAGACGCGTTATTATTATTTTTTGGCTTCTCGAGGTAGGTAACACATTCTATGTCTCTATGCGGTGTTTCAGTTGTTTTAACTTTAAATTTGACTCAGTCCATTTATTTTTTCACAAAATTTTTCAAAGTTATATGATATAAGGCGTTGAATCCAAGGTGTATTATTATCGTGTGTGTAAGGAAGACATGGAGGTATAACAATGTCAAATTATTGCAAATGGTCTTTCATTCTTTTAAAAAAAGGTTTAGCAGAACGGAGATTTTTTGTGAGGTTTGGAAATATTTTAGTAAAAGAGCTGGATTTCTTGCATTATCCTTAACTAACGAGTGGCACAACAACGTCAGAAAATCGAAAGAAAACCACGAAACTGTATGGAAGATTTTAAAAAGTAAAGAAGAGAGTAAAATAGAAGATGTCACAAATAACCGACAAAAACTCACTACGAAACTCAAGAATAAGTGAATGCAATTGCAAAAAAAAATGGCAGAAACATATAGGCAAAATCTCAACATGTCGGACGCAAGAACTATACAAGAAATCAACAACGCATACGAAAGAATCAGAAGAAGAAACGGATTTTCAGTAAAGAAAGAAGACTATCCAAATCCAACGGAATTTGCTAAAATCATAAGAAAATTAAAAGAATAAAACCCCATGATTGGAAGGCATCCAAAATACTGCATTGCACGAAAAAGCGCATTTACCACCAAATGGAAACATGCTAAAATTATTATTCCTCTACTAAAACCAAGAAAGGATCGAAGAAGACCAGAAAGCTACAGGCCAATATCCCTCCTGGAATCATTAGAAAAAATATTGGAGAAAATCATCTACAGAAGACTTATGAAACAACTCAAGAAGACCAATTTGAATTCAGAAGAGGTAGAAACTGCGTACTCTGACTAGCAAGAGTGATCAGACACACGAAGATAAGATTCAACAGGAACCAGAAAAGAGGAATGACCATTCTCGACATTGAAAAACCGTACGACATGGTCTGAATTAAAACTCTTATTTACAAGATAGACAAAGCTAGATTGTTCTATTATTTAGTTAATAAATGTGACACATATTTATCTAACAGAAAGTTTCAAGTTTCAGCTGACCAATAGATGTCTAGAATTTAAAAGGTCCATAAAGCGATGCTTCAGGGCAGTATTATATCGCCAATTTTATACAACATTTTTGTTTCAGATTTATCAACAGATTCAAAAACAAGTACAGCTCTATAAGCAGATGATACGGCAATTTACACAACAGGAAAAGCTGACAGAATAATCGTTCAGACCTTAAAAAATTACATAAAATTTTTCCGAATTATGTCTTCCGAAGAAGACACATTTTATTATATTTCCACAGCAACAGTAATTGAACGATGAGAGTAAACGTTATACAATCAGAAGCATCTATCAAGTACTTGGGAATCTACCTTGACAAAAAATTAAACTTTATGAAACCAAGAAAAAAGAAAATTAAGTAACAAGACTAATTCAACCTTATATTTTCAGCACAAGTCCCCAACGAAGGTCAAGAGAATCCAAATGTACTACGCATACGTTAGGTCGGTGATGTGATATGTAGTCCAAGTTTAAAGTTTCACAGCAGAGACCAACTGGAAGAAATTAGAGAGCACAAAGACGTCATGTTACAGACTAATCGACGTGTCAACATAGGAAGACAGAATTTCGAATGCAACCATCAAAGAAAAGCTCCAGTACACACCACTGACGGAGGTGGCTGAGAACAGGACTAGGTACTTCTTCCACCAAGCCACAAGAAGTCTTCTTAAGACCAAACACATCCCCATTAGAAATCGAATAAAGAGGATGTACAGAAATAAACACAGACTGATCGACCATCTGATCAGGGACTAGCCAGGTGGTCGCTAAAGACAATGAGGAAACGGTACGATGCCTAAAATAAGTACCCACAGAAAAAGATGCCAAGGAGTCAATGACAGGAAAACTTAGATACCTGAAGAGAATGCGGTTCAGAGAGTAGATGGTGCAAATGCGGTACATCAGAAGAAAGAAGACTAAATTACTTAGGTTTGAAATATCTTAAGTGTAAAACGTTAGATTTTATTATATTATAAATTAATTAAATACATGTATTATATTATATTTTATTATATTAAAGGCAATAAATGTTTTTATTTTTGTTTTATTTTTATTTTTATGTATTATTTTGGCCCAGTTTCTAATAATAGTAATTTTAAGCTTAAGCTTAGTTTCATAAGAGCAAATGTGATAAAATAATTATAGTTATACCTATTATTAGTTTTTTAACAAGGTTATGTAATCATGAAGTTTTTTTTTTGGAACATCAAGTGAATTTGTTTATTTCCTTTTTATTTTCAGTTTCTATCTACCTTTTCCATATAAATACATTGTAGTTGAAAGTGGCATATATATTTATAATACATTAGTCTTTACTCTGGATGCTTAGTATATTAATTATAAATACTTATATAGTAACAAATATTCCTAGCCCTTTTAGCAAAAACTTTGTTTCGTACTGCGCTAATGGGCAAACGAGAAAGGGAATTAACGCAGGAAATCTCTAGAAATCTGTGTATGTCTAGATTCTGGAACTTTGTTACGACAATATGTACTTAGAGAAAACTGAATTTCGAGTTAGTGAGTTTTGAACTATATTGAAAATTTTATGTCAAAGTTGAAAACCGCACTCATTCGAATTTGAGTAGTAGCAAATTAAAATTAGATTCTAACTATTTTTAACACTTAAGCACAACTTAAATTGGCGCAGTTAGTGGGATTTTATAGAAAACTTTGAATTATGTTTACAGTGAGGGACAGAGTTTATCTTTACTTTTTGAGTTAATGCATTATTGAATAAACTGCGGTAACTTTTAATTTAAGTTGTATGCAGTTTATATATTTACAGTCACAGAAAGCTAAAATATACAACCTTTTCAAGCAAATATACAGTGGAGATGTAAATAATGGCATACGTTTAATACTTATTAGACCATTTATTAACTTTAATGAGAATTAACGACAATCTAACTTTAAAGTACGTTTAAATAGAATATTTTGTTTTGCTAGATGGTAATACAAAAACCCATCTAATTTAATTTTATCTGCTTCATTCATAATAATAATTCAGACATATATTATATACTGTAAAATAGAGAACTTTAAAATAATATTGTCAATACTTTTGACGTGCGTTGCTGGGACGACTTTATTGGAGTATAGTTTTTTGATAACATAAAATCAATTTTAACTTTTTACAAGAAAGTAGTGCCAGAAATATACTTATTATATGTTAAAAAAAAATAGCTATAAGAACTCCTATTTTCAATACCATTATTGTGTTACTATTATGTAAAAAACTATAATATAAATTTTACAACTTAAGTTAAAGTTCCTTGCATTTCAATTATTAGGGATAAGGTAAAAACATGGTAAAAACAATATCTATGAATGCTATATACCTTCGTGGATCAGAATAGGTTTTAAACCAATAATCATTTGGAATTAAAGACTGCATAGACACATGTTGCGGGGAAGCATGTGTGTTGTTTCTATGTCATGATTGTTTTCTTTTACTATTGATATTATTTTTTATTAATGTTATACGTCTTTTCTACAGAGATTGTGACCAGTTTGCGTTCTAGTAATAGTAGCTTTTTTATCTAATAGCTCAACTGCCTTTTAACGAGATTGCGTTTATTGCCAAGAATGCCAAGAATGTACGGACATTAGTAACTTGAGCCAAATTTATCACGCATTAATATTGCAGTATTAGGCTTAATATGTTGTTTACTTTAAAATTGTCCCCTAAGGTGTATGTTCTATCATATTTTCGTATTAAATAATATCAAATAAAAGTAAAATAAAATATTTTTTTACTTTATTTAACGTAGATTCATTTAACTTACATTTTATTGATTATTTTGTCAATGTTACATTTACATATGTGAAATAATTGTTTCTGATCAAATAGTTTAATAAAATTTTATAATTAAAATTGATTCATAGAATCTTTATTAGTCTCATTTCCAAATATTATGAACCTTGGACTGTTGGAAGTTGAATTAATCTTTACCTGTTGGCTGGCTATTCAGCCACAACGTAGACTATTTCAATGCGCCTTGCTGTTCTGTCATATTTTGACCTCAAGGCCACTGTCTTTTCTCGTTGTTTCGCGTGAATTCTACTTGTTGCTTCAATTTAACCGGCAGCAGCTAAGAAGCTAAGAGTGGTAACCTCATTATATTTTTAAATATCACTATATTTCAATCTTAATCAATTTAATAATGTTACCTAAAGTTAAAATTAAATTTAACTAATAATATACTGTTGGAAGTGCATCTTTTTATGATCTTTTTAGTTCTCTGCAAATTAATGTTTTTTACTTAAGTTTTTTACATATTTTTTATACAGATTGAACGAAAATAAAACGGAACATACGAAATCAATGTATTTCGGCCTCAACTCCGCTCTAGGTGGTTGGCCAACAAAAGGTTGTCAAATAATTATATTACAAAAATCCAATACTTCAGCGGGCTGCTGGATTCTGAATTCATTCAAGAACAAGTCAAAACTCCACCCAAATAGGTTGCCTAGAATCACTGAAAAAACTAGACTACACAAGCAGTTATTATGCTGTCAAACCACTTATCGCTTCCTTATAGTCCAAGAGATAGAGCCGAAATTTTGAACTGATCAGTAATATGACCTTTCTCTATTGGAATATATTCATTGTAACTGGGTTAAGACTTTGCCCTACAGGTGGACGCCCCTCGTGGTACAGGGGGTGGCTATACAGGGATGAAGTTGTCATTTTTTTCGGAAAAATTAACGATCGATAATATGGCTGAAAATTTGCCCAGAGTAAGATCTTGGTATAACTAGACGAAATCCCAAAGGGCGGACGCGAGAGTGGATACATAAGGGGTGGCGGACAGGGGTGAAATTGCAATTTTTTTTGGAAAAATTAACGATAAGTAATATGTCCGCCATTTTCATGGCTCATTATTTAGCCCCTAAAAACTCTAAATTCAAAAGGGCGGACAGCTGGGTTGGTACAGAGACCCATAAAACGGGGTCAAATGTACCACTTGCCTGCGCATTTTAGGTCTCGGTAACAATTTTCAAACTGATTTTATTATGATATTTTTATACCGATTGATTTAAAAATTTGTATGCTCACTTCTGTTACTATTCTGAGAAGCGTCAAGTAGAGTTTTCCTCAAAATTTTCCAAAAAAATTTCCGTAAATGAAAATTTTCGTAATTTTTTGAGGTAAAATCTAATTTGTAGAATCCTTTCAATTTTCTGTCAGTTATACCATGATTTTTTTCCAAAAATTTTCAAACGATTTTTCCGATAAGAAAAAAAATTTAGAAAAACTTTTCTAAAACATTTGATAAAACTCTACGTCATCGTTTGAATCTTTTATAGAATATTTTGTAGTTTTAAAATGGTATTATGATAATGTTTTTTTTTCAAACTAAAGTCATATTTACTTTACACAAATCACATTTTTTTCTTAAATATAAATATTTTTCGAGTTAATTTTTAATTGAATAAATGTTTGATATTTGATATTTTATTAAATTAAAGTAATTTTGTAATGTTAACTATTAAATATTTTTGGTATAACAAATAGTAATTTTACTTATTTTTTATTACAATAAAAAGGTTTTTAAATTTATAAAGCATAAATAATGGTTGTTCAGATATAAGAAAAATTTGATTTATTATTACATTAATAATCAAATACAAAATATATTATTTCTATTTATCAATAGGTAAAATTCAATTTGTAGAATTCCTTTAACATTTTACAAATAATTATTAATAAAAATCAATTTAATAGTGGAATTATCAATTTTTTAAGTTTTGAAATTTACTTTGTAGATATTTTCAATATTTTTTTAACTTTTAAATTGATTGAATTTTTTTTTCATTAGTTAATTATAATTTTACAAATTCTGTTTGAACATTAATTTTACATCATTATTATTTTAAAATATTAAAATAATAATGATGCGCGTTCCATTTAGATCAGTAATTCTAGACGCATGCGCTAAATGTAATAAGTATCAAGATGCTTTTATTCAACTTGGCGAAACTGACTTCGATTGTAATGAAGTTTTTGAAACCTTAGAAACTTTCATATGTCACTTATATGGAACAGGACTGACGAGAACAATTCCATAAAGAAAAGTAAACGATGTCAGATTTTCACTATTTAACCGGCAGTATAAATTGCATGATGTGAACGAGCCTTTTAAATAAAAAACTAAAAAATTTCGATGCTTCAAGCTTACCACCATGTCAAGATGAATTACACCAACATCTACTGCGAGCCCATTATATTTCAAATATTTGGACAAATGCTCATAAAAAAGTACCAACAGAATTGATTGTTGAAGAACATGGTTGGGAGTTTGAAGATGAAACAAATAAATTCAAATGGTTTAGTGGACCTCAGATGCCAGAATCAGTTCGAGAAGTACTGATTGAAAATGAAGCAGATAATGAATGTGATATTATTGAAAGTGAAAGTGACCAAGATGATGAATGTGATGACATCAATGAGAGTGAGAAAAATGACGAAATTTTTGAAGTTTTTCTAAATTTTTTTTTCTTATCGGAAAAATCGTTTGAAAATTTTTGGAAAAAAATCATGGTATAACTTACAGAAAATCGAAAGGATTCTACAAATTAGATTTTACCTCAAAAAATTACGAAAATTTTCATTTACGGAAATTTTTTTGGAAAATTTTGAGGAAAACTCTACTTGACGCTTTTCAGAATAGTAATAGAAGTGAGCATACAAATTTTCAAATCAATCGGTATAAAAATATCATAATAAAATTGTTACCGAGACCTAAAATGCGCAGGCAAGTGGTACATTTGACCCCGTTTTATGGCTCTCTGTACCAACCCAGCTGTCCGCTCTTTTGGATTTAGAGTTTTTAGGGGCTAAATAATAAGCCATGAAAATGGCGGACATATTACTTATCGTTAATTTTTCCCCAAAAAATTGCAATTTCACCCCTGACCGCCACCCCTTATGTATCCACTCTCGCGTCCGCCCTTTGGGATTTCGTCGAGTTATACCAAGATCTTACTCTGGGCAAATTTTCAGCCATATTATCGATCGTTAATTTTTCCGAAAAAAATTACAACTTCATCCCTATATAGCCACCCCATGTACCACGAGGGGCGTGCGCCTGTAAGGCAAAGTCTTAACCCAGTTACAATGAATATATTCCAATAGAGAAATGTCATATTACTGATCCGTTCAAAATTTCGGCTCTATCTCTCCGACTATTAGGCAAGATCCTCTTTCCTTTAAAGGAGACAGATAGTTGAACGATATTTTATACAATGTTTATCACCGGGTATGGATTTATTTTTGTCCAAGTTTTATATTGGTCCACTATTTCAAATGCAGTTCAAACAGACATATATTAAATTGTATGTTCCGTTTTAATTTCGTTCAATCTGTATACATGTACAATTACCACATGATCTTTTGCTGTGCTAAGTTTGAGTTAATTTGTAAACAGTATTTAGTTTCAATTAATTGTTTATACAACATATTCTTATAATGTCCATTGTCGTAAGCTTCTTTAAATATTTAATATCATTGACTGCTACATATCTTTTTGAGGTAACGCATTGTTCTTTTTAGATGAACTGATGATGCTTTCTGATTAGAAAGCGAAACGTCTTCAATAAATAGATGAAGTAGTCCACCTTCTTTGTCTTTTTTCTCCACCTTTTGACCGAAGAACCCACTACTCTTCGAGTGATCCTTATCTTATGTATATATATATATATATATATATATATATATATATATAATATATAATATATACATATATATATATATATATATATATATATATATATATATATATATATATGTATATATATAATAATCAATAACACTTCTACCCTAAGGTGTTGGGTGGTCATATTTTTATTCAAATTTGAAAACCAATTAATTCAGCTTCTTTTGGCTTTATGTTTAAAAATTATTGATTCTTCTAATTATATATATATATATATATATATATATATATATATATATATATATATATATATACAATTAGCCATTGTACGAGATTGCTTATTAAGTTTAATAGCTTGTCTTCTATTATTCACAACATTACTACATTCATTATCCCACCAAAGAGACGGGATTTGATTTGTGCTATAATAGTGAAAGGTTAAAAGAAGGTATTGCCTTTTTTGCAACCTCACTTATACTATTATTAAGAAATCAATACTTTTCTTTTTTTTTTTTAATTTGAACCAAGTATACCTAAGTGTGTCTTAGAAATGGTTCAAACAAAGTATGTCCAAGAAAACGGGCATACAGCCACTGTATCGGCAATAAGTCTTTCTCTTCCAGTTTTTTCTACATGGCATTCTACTCAGGGAGTCTCATACTACGGTGGAAGCCGTCATGTATTTTTAAATTAAATTTTGTTTTGAAATTTGGAGGTTTTTCGATGTTCCTTGAAAATATTTAGCTGTATTTTTTACAACTCATTGGTAATCAATTCCTAGGTTAGCAAACCTTAAACTATTGTAAGGTTCTTGTAGCATCCTTTATTTATTTTTGAGCTACCAGTATTGATTTTAAAATTTTCTTTGACTATTATTACAGTTAAAATTAAAAATATGAATTTGTTTACTTTTTGGTCCAAATTAAATATTTTGTATACATTTAAAAATTGATACATCTTTCCAATTGACATCAAGCTAATACTTGTACTTACTTTATCCTAATTTATAAAGCTACTAACTAAATACAACTTATGTATTGGGTATGAATAGGTTCTTCAAAAGATTCTCTGTTCCTATTGATATATTTTCTTTCTGTTGATATTTAAAATCAATAAAATCCTTTTGGCCATTCAGATATAAATTTTAAAAGGTTTGAAAATGAATACATTCCTCAAATCATTTAGATCCATCAACACCGTTCAGTGTTATTGATGCGTCACTGTTAACAAAAATTGAATAACTAAAAAATCCTTCAAGGAATTCAGTATCCTTATTCAATAAGGAACCAAATTCACCTGTCTAATAAATCCACAAGGCGGCTCATTTTTTCCACCCAAAAGGCGTTTGTTTTTACTTAGTCATGTTTGCAGATAGTCTTACTCAGCAATTTTTTCAATGCTTCCAAGAAATATGTCTGTAAACCTTCATCAAATGTATTGTGGTAATAACCTTGAAAATGCATAGTTTTATTATTGAAAATCGTTTATCACGATTTTAAGAAAAATAATGAATATTGGCATGTTCGGCAACTCAGACATTTAAATTTGAGAGTTTCACGGGGGTAAGATCGATTAGATTTGCTTTATGGGTGAGTCAAGAAATATAGAAAAAGAAACGAAAATAAACCGAGAAAATTAAATCAATAATAACTTCTTCTTCTTATTAAGGTGGCGTCTCCGTATTTAGACGTTGGCCGTCATCATGTTTACAATTTTCTGAAACCTTTCTTTATCGACTACTGCGAGAAATAATTATTTTACTGTAGAACCACACCATTGCCTAATATTAAGCAGCCATGAAAGATTCTTTCGACCAATCTATCTCTTTCCCTCCACTTGTCCTTGTATTATAAGGCGAAGTCGATGGTATTTGGGTCCTTTAATTATATAGCCGAAGTATTCTGTTTTCCACTTGTTGTAGATCTCTTGGAGATCTAATAAATTTTCTGCAAGAACGGCTGTATCGTCGGCGAATCTGATATTATTGATTACTTGTGCGCCTAGTCTTTCTCTTGTCTGTCATCCAAAACCTCCCTAAAGACGTTTTCAGAGTATAGATTAAAATGACTGAGTGACAAAACGCAACCCTGTCGTATTCCACGTTTTATGGGTACTGTGTCAGTGCGACTATCTTCAATTTGGATAAAGAGAAGAATCTCAAGAAGAGTGTATTGTGTTGTTCGTGGTTGAATGCCTTCTCGAAGTCGATAAATCAAACATAAACGTTCATTCGGAACTCACAGCTTCATTGTAAGAGAACGCGCATACAAAATATTGCCCCTTTAGTTCCTAGATCCTTTCTAAATCCAAATTGTATATTACCCATTCTAGGTTCGCACAGAAGGAATACTCTATTATTTTTATAAAAAAAAACTTTATTATTTTTGGTTGACTATATTGCTTTGTTGACTTCTGATTTCAGTATACTGAGACCTCTGTCTAACTGGTTGTCTCAGGTAGTATGTGTGTGCAAAAAGTTACTGATTTATCTCTGTTATTCCTTATATTGTTGTTCGTGATCACAAATGTTTTAGCCTGCGTTTTTAATCGGTGAATATTTTTCAGTTTCCTAATTTCGAAGTTATATCCTAATCACGTCGTTCCTGATCTTTTCCCTTCTTGTCTTACCCAACATCCACTGTAATATTTTCATTTCACCTATCTCAATCTTCTTCTCCT
The DNA here is from genome assembly GCF_040954645.1 of Diabrotica undecimpunctata. Lineage (NCBI taxonomy): Eukaryota > Metazoa > Arthropoda > Insecta > Coleoptera > Chrysomelidae > Diabrotica > Diabrotica undecimpunctata. The sequence continues at coordinate 165,704,059 of NC_092804.1, forward strand.
TAACCTTCTTTACGAGCCACACTTTCCCTCCGTACACACACAGAACTCACCACACTCTTGTATATCTTCAGCCCTTTTTTGATTTTTCAATCACAAGGTACATCGCTCATATGCTTTCAGTTAAACCAACCACACTGTATTCTGTGAGTAATTTCTCGAACTAATGTCACATTTCCCGCTATGTAGAAGCTAAGATATTTAAATTTCCCCTACTCCTTCTAGTTTTTCCACAAGAAATTCGATGTCCCAACCATTCCTTCTCCTTAACACCACATATACCTACTTTATTTTCGATCTGCTACCTTTAAGTCCTCCTTCTTCAATAGCTCTTCTCCAACCTTCCAAATTCTCTTTCAACATTTATTGGCTCTTCTCCACTATGGGCAGTATAACCATACGAAGGCTATAATGTTTTAGAGATTATCAACACTTTAAGTCATCTTTTGAGCAATAGTTTTAACCATGTAACGTGAACCCTAATTACGGTGCGACTGTCTGATGATTCGTCGATTGGTCATGGTTTCAATATGTCTTTGTTTTAGCGTATTTTATGTGTGGTTGTGTGGGTTTTGTATATCATGTTCAATTTACAAATCGATCATTAATGACAGCTATTGCCTTAATGTCATATTCATAGTTGATTCGCAAGTATTATTTGGTAATACCTGATTGACATCTGGTGTATTGTCCTATATATTTGTAGAACATTTCGTTGCTACGACATTTTTCTGCGTTGTATACCTACTACGGTGAGCTGGATTCATTAAAAAGTTCCTCCAGATAGTTTAAGTTCTCACTCGGTCATTGCTTTTGTCAGTTATGATTTTAAATCGCAAGGGATATTTAAGAAATATTCTAAATTATTACCAAAGAGTTTAAAAGTTAAATTTTAGACACATGCATATGTGCATGGTAACAAATGTTGCAATAAATTTACAGAACCTAAAAAGCCTTGCGTTTGCGAGAAATTTACACATTTTAGAATTTTAAGTTAGAAATAAATTTTGACTAATTGAGTATATGAAAAAAAAATGCGAAGACATGGGAGTACCGGTACGGAACGAATACCTATATAAGTTAAGCTTTGCAGACGATCAAGTAGTTATTGCACAATATCAAGACGACCTCAGCTACATGATGAAGAAACTACAAGAAGAATATACCAAGGCTGGCCTAGATATTAACCTCGCGAAAACAGAGTACCTATCTACAAGTGAAGAAGACATAGAAGATCTACAGATAGATGACAACGTAACAATCAAAGTAAAGGATAAATTCAAATACTTGGGGTTTATAATCACGAAAAAGGGAACAACAGAGAAAAAAATTACACAAAGATTAAGATAAACAAGAACAGCAATCTAACAACTTAACCCAGTATGGTGGGATAGACACCTAAATATGAAGACAAAAACACAGATTTATAAAACATTAGTGCGAAGTATTATGACATATTATGGGGCTGAAAACTGGATCATAAACAAGAAAAACAGCAGTAAGATAGTAGCAACAGAGATTGAATGCCTGCGAAGATGCTGCAAAGTAACAAGAATGGATAGGAGAAGTAATGACGAAATAAAGCAAAGAACATCAATAGAAACAGACATACTAACATATATAGAACAAAAAAGACTAAAGTGGTATGGACATGTAAGAAGAACTAGCGACAGCAGATGGATAAAGAGAATAACCGAATGGAGCATTGATGGCAGGTTTGTTGGGCAAACTTATCTGAATATTCTAGAAAACATCATGTTTTACAATATATAACAGTTTTATCCAGAAAATAATTTTATCCTCCAACAAGATAATTGTCCTGTTCACACTGCAAATATAATAAATCAGCGGCTCCAGAATAATAACATTGAAACCTTATCATGGCCCAGCTACAGTCCAGATTTAAACCCAATCGAGAATGTGTGGGGGGTTATTATAAAATGGTTATATCAGCGTAATGTTATACTTCAAAATGCTAAAGAGCTGTGGCACGGTATACAACAGGTTTGGGGAGAGCTCTCTGAAGAAGACAATTTCGTAGTTCCTTTCACGCAGATGGACCGAAAACTACAAGCTGTTATCAATGCTGATAAAAGATTTAGACCTTAATAATTATTACATTTTATGAATTAACATATGTATTCAATTATTTGTTATTTGTCTATCATAATAAATATAATATAATGTCAAACCAATCAAATACACTGCTCAAAATGATCAAATCTTACTAAGAGTCGTATCAGTTTTTTAGGAACCAGCTGTACCTATCCACATTACAAAAACACTGTCTGTTTGCAAATAAAACAGGTATTTTTATTTAAAATCAACTCAACAACTTGCCTAAAATTGCATTTTACGTCTCGACGTAATTAAACTGTTTCTGGAGCACACAACCACTACAATCGACGCTGAGCAAGAAAGTCGTCCTAAAATAAAAAAAATAAAAGATGTTATTGTAGACTTGGTGGTGTTTACTTTTTAGAGAAGTTTTCCAGCAATCTTCTCCAAGGAATTGTATAATTTCGGTTAAATTTTAGCGTTGGAAATAGTTATATAAAAGATTTGGAGATAGAACTTATTATTACCAAAAGTTTCTAGCCAACTAGTTCTCTGTGTTTATGTTAGAAACATTAACCTAATTTTGAATTGACTCTATTAAAATGGTTGTAGTCAACACCAACAAAGTAATTGATTATAAAGTTTTTTGGTAATAATACCATATATAAATTAAAAAAATATATTAAAGGCATTCGATGTAGTGCCATATAAATTTTGTCGTTACAGCACTAAGAAGACAAGTGGTGGAGAAACAACTCTCAAAAATACAGATTTTCTTTATATTAATCGGGAAATTCATCAGGGAAATTCCTTTAGGTTAGTCCTTTTCTTTTCAAGTCTTAGCCTTTATCGACGATATCTTACACCTGGAATATAAACCATAGGAGGGTATCGTTGGAACTGCAAGATACTAAGAATTTTCTTACACCAGAGGTATGACTCTAAACGTCGCAAAGTGCCATGTAGTAGTCTTAACAGTTTCAATCAGAAAAAAAAAACGGTGATTTGCTCACAGAATGCTTGTTTCATAAAAGAGTAGGATAATTTTTGCTGGCGATAAAATAGATGACTTCAAAAAGGGTAGATCACCGCAGCTTGTGCGTGTAAGACTAGTACTGCCTGTGTTTGGTTACAGAACGATAGGGTACCGAATTCGCCATCGCTTTACTAGATCAGATGATCGCTTGATAAAACTTCTTATCAAACGATCCTTGCACTTAAACATATACTGGTAGCTAGATGATTTTGGAGCTGAATTACCCTCGAATTCCTAGATCAGAGAAGATGTCGCGGTTGTTCCAACCTAATATGGTTTCCATCTCGCGTGTTGCAACAGGAACCAGCGGTCTACTAGGTGAGGATTTCAGAACACAATTAAATTTTTAAACATATAGGTGGGGAAATTAGTCAGTAATGATCATAATGGTATACCCGATAATACTTGGTACCAGGGTACGTCAGTGCTTAAAGAGCAGCTGTGTACAGTCCCGTCTAAGATGATATTCGTAAGACCGATTGACCTTCGGCTGCAAAGTCTGGAGATGTATAGGTATACATAGGTATATATAGGTCTATGTATTAATCAACCATAAAATCCATCGTATACATCACACAAATCATAAATGTGATGCTCAGATCAAGAAGATTTTCTAAGAAATGTAAAGAAGTACACGTGATAATACTTCAGGGAGCAGTAAAAAATAGAACATTTCCTCCAAACTATAGACCAATCAACCTAATATCATCAATAAGCAAGATTATAGAGAGGGTAATACTAGCTGTGTTAGAATAGAAGCATTATGAAATAATCGGTACAATACCAGAAGCATAATTTCAAGGAACTTGACAAACTACAACGAAAACTACCCAGAAGACTCAGAACCAGCTAGTTCTGGACTAGAAAAACATGAAAAGGTAGTAACATAGTAACGATATTCTATGGCATTGCTCTGGACCTGACAAGTGAAGTGTTAGAATGAGTTAATTAAAAAATAGGGAAAGATTCAAGGCACAAGACCTGTTAGCTGAAGGCAGAATTCTTGTGTCCAAAAATCAAAATCGAAACATCAAATTTAGATTTTAAAGAATAGGCTCTAGCAATGGAAATTCCGCAACGATTCGTCCATGGAAGTGATAAATTTTATTGATCTGTGAGATCTGTGATCTGTAACCAATTTTGAGAGAACTCAAAATTAAAAATTTTGGGGATTCTCGACAAAATTCAGCTTATTCGTCTAGATTTTATAGATCAAATCTCTGACGACTGAACTATTATAAACAAGAAAATTTGGATTTTCATTTCTTTCTAACAGTAGTAATAAGTCTTCATGTTTAATGTTTTATGGTAGCTTGGGCCTACTCTTATCCTATATAAGCTTGACATTGCTTAATTCTGTTTTTTGGCTTTCGACAGAGTCTGGCATAAAGGACTACTTTACAAAATGAGAAGTTACGATTACAGCGGGGCAATGACGAGACTAATTTCTTTATACTTGAGCAACCGTAAATTCAGAGTTCGAATAGGTTAAGTCCTATCCAAACTCAGGAACCTGGAGGCTGATGTGCCACAGGGAGCGGTACTGTCACCTCTACTGGACACAATATATACATCAGACATATCTGGAACACCAGGTTCTTTACTAAGTCTATATGCCATCGACACAGCGATAGCGGTCAAACATAGAAACGTAGATATAGCGGTAAATAACCTACAAACAGCGATAGACGATATAGAAGAGTGGAGTTTAAAATGGAAAATCGCTTTAAACTCTGAAAAGACGCAGGCTATACTTTTCAAAAAGAGGCACCAACAACCAGAAGAACAAGTGACTGTGCAAAACAATCCCATCGAGTGGAAAAACGAAGCGAACTACCTCAGAGTAATCATGCACTAACATTTAGTAAGCACGTAGACGCCACGATACAAAAAGCCAACATTGCAAAAGCGTCAATAAAAGGCCTAGCAGAAAGAATAAGCAAACTGAGAATGAAAACTAAGATAAGACTAATAAATAGTATAATTCTTCCTATACTAACGTATGCATTTCTCTCATGGGGACACATATGTAACTCAACAAAAATAAAATACAAACGGCACACAACGAGATACGTTGCAGACATATTCCACTTTAGAGAATTGCAACAAATTAGAGTGACTGAAATGATGAAGAAAAAAGCAAGGACAAAGTTCGCAGAGATAGAGAACCATCCAAGTCACATAACGAGAGGGATCATGAGGTACAACGCTTTCCACAGATGGAAGCACAAAAGACCCAAACAACAAATAGTAGAATAAAACCAAACGTTACTAGAGAGAAAATCAATAAAAACTCCAGAAAGAAAACAGAACACCAGAGAGAAAACATTACAAAAAACAACATAACAGCACACAAAGAGTATAGTTCATAGCTCGAAAAACTCGTGGACAAACGCAATGTACAACGTGGGCCCAGTTAATATAATTTGATTATTATTATATATAAGTATGAACTAATTCTGATTTTTTGTTTCATGTATTCTACAAAAAGAAATCTACAAAAACACACAAAAAACGGCTCCGGCCAACAAAAAAATCAAAAAAATTACTAACAAAACACCGGCGCAAGCCACAAAAAAAGTTAACAAAAACCATAAAAAACCCGGGCACGTAGGACCCAAACCCTTGAGCAACAAGTCTCCGAACTGAGCCTAGCTCATAGCGGAGACTTGAGGCCCAAGTAAGCAATTTTAGTTCGTTGATAAGTCACATTAAGATAACGAGTATAGCGACAATACGCTGTCCTGAATTTGATTCGGTTAGGGAACCATGTTAGAGTTCTATTACTCAGGACTTCCACATGAAGATCATTTGGCTGATAGTTGTGCCCCTATCGCGCATCAGAGTTCAATAGGGGGAAAGGGATGGTCTGGAGCATTGGACGCGGTGGAGTGACTCCTGTTTTAACTCGAGTTAATACACCTCGCTCCAATGAATTGTTACACCCGAACGTAATTCTTAGGGGTGAACATGTCTCACAGACTGGGTTTAATTAAATTGCTTGCTTGCTTTTTTCTATTTTTTGTCATGTTTAGTCTAGTGATAAGTTTAGTCTTATGGCTCAAGATTATGACGATTTAATTATGGCACGAAAATTAATTGAATAGTAAGATATATAGGGTTTAGAAGTAAATTAAAAGAAAACCGAATACCTATGCATTGAAGGAGAACAAAAAGTTCTCATATTAGACGATAACACCACGATAAAGCACTGCTCTGACTACAAATATCTAGGTATCAGTATTTCACAAGGTAGAACATTGGACAAATCCAAGAGAGAGAAATACGTCAGAAAGAAAAGTAATTCCAATATTTAACAGCATTTTATAGGATCAATCCATCAGCCAAGAAAATTAAAAGAGAGTATAGTTAAAATACTTTTAATTTTATACACTTTATACAGCTGTGAGGTATGGCTACTGAACGAAAGAACACTGGCAACAATGAAAGCGACGGAAATGGATTTTTGGAGAAGAGCCGCAGGAAGATCTAGAAGAGAAAGGATTACCAACGAACGCATTAGAGAAATAATGGGAATCAAACGAACAATCACAGATGACCTAACAACAAAATAACTTATCTGGTTCGAACACATACAAAGAATGAATAAACAACGAATACCAAAAGAAATATTAAAATGGCAACCAGAAGGAAAGACAAAACGCGATAGACCGAGAAAAAGTTGGAGCGAAGGAATAAATAAAGAACTGAGAGAGAGGACCATAGAAGAAGACCTATGGAACAACCGGACTAAGTAGCGATTGGAAGTCGGAAAACGGCGGAGAACCTTATAAGTACAAGTTAAGTAGTAGTAGTATAAGTTAAGTCTTTCTTATCATTATCTGTCTCCCAAATAGTCTTAAAATGCTCTATTGGAATTGTATTCGGAAAACATGCAGACCAGTTTATTCGATGCTAGACTTGAAGCACAAAAAGACAAAACGAACGAAGCGATTTTAATGGATTTCTAAAAAAATCTGCCTGTTCCAAACATTAGTACCAACGACGTTTATTATCGTAGACAACTATTATTTTACATGTTCAACATACATAAACTTTCAGACTCAGAATCTGTTTTTTATACCTATGCAGAAATCTATGGTTAGAATGAAGGAGATGAGGTTTGTTCCTTGCTTTGAGATTTTATTTTTAATCACCTTGACTTGCAAGTAAAAGAGCTTAAAATTTTCTGCGATTCCTGCGCAGGTCAGAAAAAAAATTACGCCGTTTTTCGTATACTTCACTACATTGTACAATATACTAAGAGACTTAATAACATAACAATATTTTTTCCTATCAGAGGGCACTCATACCTCGAGTGTGACAGGAACATGGACTTAACCAATTAAAAATCTGTGGTTGAAACTCCTTCCGAGTGGAACGAAATTATTGAAAACTCCAGATCCAAACCAACACCAGTTATTTCTTACGAGGACCAGGAAATATTTAAGTCATGGACTAAGTTTCTTTCGCCTTTGTATACAAAAGTTGTCCTTTCAAAACACGACCTGTACGGCAACTAAGCGTCGTTTCTCATTACCCTCGAATGATGTTACATCGTCAGACTATTAATGGCCTAAAAGAAGAAAGTATTGTTACTAAGCCTAAGAGGGAAAAAAATTTGTACAAGAAGGCTTTCCTACGCCTTTCACCTGTGAGAGGTAGCATATTGTGCTCTTTTACCTTTAAATGAGGGTCAGGCCATGGAATTGGGGTGTGTCCATTGTAAAAATGACGCGCATCCTATTTTCCATGCTATGGCATGCTGGACGAGCCATACAGTCTATAGTCAACACCCCGAGGTATGAGCGGAAACACAAGGTACAACAATACTCATACGCTTATGAAACGCACCTGGCGCATCATAAGGGCCTTCACAAATTACTCTTTTTCAACTTGTCTTGAGTGATATGTCTTTAATCTTTCCTATCAGCCTTTCTTGGCTAACTCTTGTTTCTTCCGACCCCGAATGGCTATTAGGTTTCATGCTTAAAGCTTTTCATTGTATCCATTACTAACAATCTTCTACTGTATTTGTAGCTTGGTGTAATTAACAGGAGCAGATCTGTATGATATTACTTTTGAAAATATACCTAGACTACCTTATCTGTATTTTTAGTTTCATTTTAAGACACGTTAGTGGACACTTGTCCTTTTAGCCTGAGATTTCATGACATCAAAAGATAAATAAATTTATATTTATAGTAATTTCTAAATTGATAACCCAAAAATAAAACTTACACGTTCCCTGTAAGTTACTGCATAAACTAGTAACCAAAGTGAAGTGCCCTTTCTGTTAAGTATTTTTATATCTAGTTTTAAATCTTAAATACATAATTTCTCAAATCTTGTTTTTTTGGATTCTCAACGTTTTAGCCCTAAGCTCTTCATATAAATAACCTTTCACTTAAATTGTATATATTTTGCAGAACATAATTTTTTTAATACACCAAAGATAATATCAAACTAACGGCATGCAAATAAAATATTTTATAGTGGCTGAAATAACAAATGCGGAATAAAGACATTACAAAAGAGCAATATAAAATTTCTCGTTTTACACTTCTAAACATTCTACCAAAGCCGTACAGAGAAGATACAAAATCCTAATATCGGTAAACCATCCGTAAAATTGAATATCTCCTCCGACAAAATCGTTTTATTTGTTTATTGCTCTTTCTTGAAATACAACAACGGAGCCGGGAAAGTACATTTGAAAAGATTACACTAATGCGGATTTGAGTTGTTTACAATGTTGGGATCAATATAACTATAAATCATTGCATATTTCGTGGTTTATTGGGGTTATGGCTATGATTGTGAAGCTCCCGAATGTTCGCAGGGGGTGATTTTACAAAGTTTGTGTTGTCAAGTTTAATGTTTGGTGGTTTATGGCCTCTTGATTGTTACCGATACCATAAATGTACAAAAAATGGTAATAAAACTAACGGTAGTATGGTGGCAGACAGATTATGATCATTTAATAGAATTTTGTGAGGAAACCTAAAATCGGAACACACTAGCTCGTTCCGTTTTGAAAAAAACCCGTTTAATTGCTTACTATTACTCGCTCCGATCTTATACTATAAAAAATATACTAATGGTTGTGTCGTTGTATATATAAAAAAGAATTAAAGATTAACGTTGAAAATTGTAAACATTAGGGTACGTAAAGTATAAGAGATAACTATATTAGGTAAATATAATTAAAATACAATCACAATCCACCATCGACAGATGAAGAGCATTTTTGTATTGGTCTAGATAAATATTTAGAGATCACTAAAAATTCTGTTTGTAAACATTAATGCTTTATTGGGTGATATTAATATTAAGCTATATCTACATATGAATTTTTGTTGAAAAATATTTATTTAAAAATTATTTCAACTGTTTGTTAGAAAGTTGTTTATTTGATAATGAAAAATGAGGATGTTTCCGTCACCTTAGAATCTCATTTTGTTCGTTTTTATCTATATTTTCAAGCTATGTAAGTTGAAATACCATTTTCAAAATTATAACCCCTCTAAAATTTGTCTTAACAGGTTCAGACAGTTTCCCCTGAATTCGTACTCTACATTTAACTTTTTCAAGAGTTTGGGTTTCAAGATTTGGTATTCCTATCTCGTTCATTGCTTAAAACATTTTTCTTTTATTCACAGAGTAGTAGGCTGCTTTGTAGTCTATAAATATGTTAGGTATAGTATCTATGCCATATTCCAGTGTTTTTTCTAAAATTTGTTTCAGAATTGCAATCTGATGAATTGTCGATTTACCACCTCTGAAACCATCCTGGTTTTTCCCTACTATCCGTTCTGCATTTGGTGCCATACGGTGACATAGTACCGTGGAAAATATTTTAAACGCTGCATTTAGAAGCGCAATTCATCTGAGCATTGAAAGATATATCCTTTTCGGTGTTCTCGAATTGAGGACCGCTACCTGAACAGAAAAAATAAGTGCACCGAATTAAGGACCGAAGAAAATTTCGGTGTTCTCGAATTGAGGACCGCTACCTGAACAGCCAAAATAAGTAAGGAAGTGAGTAAGGAAATATTTAATAATAAAATATTATTTTAGATTTAGTTTATTTTGAGCTGTCTTGAAAGGTGGTCAAAATGAGTGAAATTAAAATGATCTTAAGTGAAAAGGGAAACTGGTTACTTGTGTTGGATGATTATAAGTATCGTGAAAAAAAAGTGCTTAAAAGTGGTGAAAAGTTTTGGACATGTACGGTAAATAAATGTAACGCAAAATTGTTTACGCTAGGTGTAGATAATACAGTTTCCCGAAAAGAAACAGTGCACAATCATGAAAATAATATAAAGAAATTAAATAGACAAATTTTGAGTACGGCAAGCAAACGGAAAGCCATAGAAGATATCACAGGGCGGCCAACAAAAATTATCCATTCTGTAATAAGGGAAAACAGTGATGCTATGAATTCTTTGAGAAGAAAAGACATTATCTACGTAAGAAATAATATGTATTACAAGAGACGTCAAATCCAACCGCGTTTACTAACCTGTATTTCCGATGCGTTAGATATTTTACAAACATTAAATTTAAAAACAATAAAAAATGAACCGTTTCTCTTGGCTACTGATCATATTAACAATATTGTGGTATTTTCGTGTGACACTAATTTAAAATTTATGTGTAATTGTGACAAAGTGTATCTTGATGGAACTTTTCGATATTGTACGAAATATTTTTTACAATTGTTCACACTTCATGTTGTAGAAAACGGACATTATATACCTGTGGCCTTTTGCTTATTACCGAATAAACTTAGGTTAACATATGAAAAACTTTTTGTTATTCTTAAAGAAAAGTGTCGCAATTCTAATTTAATATTTGCTCCCAAAATTATTGTAGCTGATTATGAATTAGCTATTCATAAAGCAATTTCTGCACAATGGCCCACCACAAAGATCGTTGGATGCAGATTTCATCTTGGCCAAGCTTGGTACAGGAAAATACAGAGTTTAGGCTTGGCTAAATAATATCAAGATGGAAACAGTGAAAGTGGAAAGTGGCTGAGGTGTCTTTTTGGACTATCTTTTTTAAAACCAGAGGAGGTTGGAGAATGTTTTGCTTTGGATTTGGCTGAATTTCAGCCAAATCATCTGCATAAAGCTGCGGTAGATTTTGCGGACTATTTAATAGACAATTATGTTGGTGAAAATTCTTTATTTCCACCAACATTTTGGGCTGAAGCAGCTGTAACTACAGAAAATTCTACAAATGCATGCGAGTCCTTTCACTCTCGATTTAATTCAAATTTCTATTCGATGCACCCTTCGTTGTATTTATTTGTAAACGTTTTGAACAATTTTCAAACAGATACTTACATTCGTATTCAAAGCGTTAAGGAGCCTGTTAAATGTAAGAACAAAATTGTTAGGCGAAGATTCGACATGTTAACTTCTAAATTGTCGGAATATAATAAGGGTTTGTTGAGACGAATAGATTTTGTAAAATTTGCATCATGTTTTCATAAAGTATAAATATTAAATGTAAATATGTGTACCTCTTTTATTTTTATAAATATTAAATGTAAATATGTGTAACGCTTTTATGTTTAAAATATTTTTTCTTAAATAGACAATAAATATCTACGATTATTGGGATTCGTACTTTTAATAATATTTTATACCTTCTTGAAGTCTTGGTCCCCAATTCGTGCGATTTTTTCAGGTATAAAAGTAAACCCTTACTTAAAATTTCATTTTGGTCCTCAATTCGTGTCTGCCCATCCTTTTTTGTGTATGGTGCAAAGTACTCCAATATCCCAACCATTGAGGAGGGAATTCTGTGTCCATATTTCTTTTATAAGCTACTGTAATGCTATTATGGTAGCCATCTTTTTTATATAGTTCAGCTAGGAAATTATCTATTCCAGGTGATTTGTTCTAGCTAGTTTTTTAACTGCATCTATAACTTCGAGAATCGTTGGTGGGTCCGCTTCCCTCTCGTCTGTTCCTTTTATCTTATTTCTTTCATCTTCCAGGTTTTCTTCTTCTTCCTCTGTATTAAGTGCCAGATTAAAGTATTCTACCCATCTATTCAATACATCTTTCCTTGTTATTATTATTTTGAGAACGATTTCCGAAGTGGAAATTGAAACGTCAATAAACGTAATTTAACCTTTAATTGTGGCTTATTCCCATTTAAATAGTAATTGTTGTTATTAGGTAGCCATTCTGACTTCTGCATTGTCTTGTAGTTGCCTTGAATGTTAAGTTTATTATAGAATGCTCTGAATTCTTTCTTTCTGTTGAGGTTTTCTATATATTTAAGTTCCTCATTTAAGTGGTTTCGTTTGTTTCTTTTGTGTATCTTTTTTTCTTATCTTCTCTTTGTCTGGTAATTCTCAACATATGTACTCGTTTATCGGGTAAGCATCTTTTTGTAGCTTCATTTTTTTCTTTTGTTGTATTCGTGCATTCATCGTCAAATCAATGATTTTTACGGGCACAAATTTCTGTTCCTATTTCATCTTTCAATTTCTATTTCTAATTTTAGTCCTCTATGTTGAGATCAGTAGGCAATGATCTGAGTCCAATGTTTGCGTCTTTATGACTTCTGCAGTTTATTACGTCTGTTCCATGCCTTGAATCTATTAAGATGTGATCAATATGACTCATGACTTACGATGTGATCAATCCGACATTAGGAGAGGTCCAGGTTACCTTGTGTATGTTCTTGTGTTCAAAATAGATGCTAGCGATTGTCATATTTGGTGCTGTTGCTTTTTTCAGTCGTAATTTATTATAGCTACTGATGTTGTGTATCAGTGTAATAAAACCAGTGTAATTAGTGACATAAAACTCAAACATAAAATAGTAAAACGCCAACAAGCGACTAACCAAATAAGACTGTATTCAAAATAATAGTCATGAAATTACACAATAAATAAAAAAGAAGTTCGAAAAATCAAAAGAAACAAATAACGTCAAAGACCACTGGAATCATGTTAAAAGCATTATGCAAGAAACAACTAAAAAGTATAAAACTATTAATAATCGCAAACAACAATGGACGACTAATTAAATATTGGGACTAATGGAAACCAGGCAAAAACAGAAAAATAAATAGCCTAACCTAACTTAACCTAATACTGAAGAATACAATAAAATTCATAAAGAAATCAGAAGGAAAATCCGGGGAAAATGCAAAGGAAAAATGGTACAGCAACAAATGTCTTGAAATCGAAGAACTGCAGAAAAATAATGACACGTTTAATATGTCCAAAAAGGTGAAAGAAATAACTGGAACATATAGATCAACTGCAAGTAAGGAAATATTATAGTCAATGAACAAGACAGATTAAAGCGGTGGAAAGAATATATTGAGGAGCTGTTTGATGATGATAGAACAGAAATTCAAATCAAAAACATATCTACTGGTTCAAACATAACACTCGATGAAATGGAAAGAGCTATGAAGCTAACAAAGAATAGGAAAACAACCGGTCCAGATGAAATTCCAAGCGAAATAATCAAACTGCTCGACGATAAGGGCAAACATTCTCTTCTAAGCCTCTTTCATAAAATATACGAAACAGGACATATACCAACAGACTGGCTACTGTCAACATTTGTAATGATACCGAAAAAAATAAATGCCAAACAGTCGAGAATTTACAACAAAATAGAAGTACTTCAGTTTGCAGGTCATGGTTCAAAGATGTAGGAATATAGAACAATCAGTATATATGTGTTTTATCGACTTCGAAAAGGCCTTTGACCGAGTTAACCATGACAAACTTATAGGTGTCTTACAACAGGTGGGAATTGATGACTGAGACCTCCGTATTATCAAAAATTTGTATTGGCATCAATGTGTAAACCTACGAGCTGGACACAACATGACGGAAGCAGTGGAAATACGACGTGGAGTGAGACAAGGATGTATTCTATGGCCTCTACTTTTTAATATCTACTCCGAATTTATTTTCAAAGAAACCTTAGTTGAAGATACAGGCATTAAAATCAACGGAATTAATGTCAACAATCTCAGATATGATGACGACACGGTACTTATTGCCTTCAATAAAGAAGACCTGCAACGACTTATAAACAGGGTAACCGAAGCATGTGATGAATATGGGCTAAAACTTAATACTTCTAAGACAAAACTTATGGTTGTCAGCAAAACGGAGTTACCACCAACGAACATCAGAGCGTATAGAATAGAGTTAGAAAGAGTCCACAATATTACCTACTTGGGTGCAAAAGTTAACGATAACTGGGATATAAAAAAAGAAACAAGAATATGCATTGAAAAAGCCAGAGCCGCCTTCTATAAATTAAAGAAAATTCTAATTAATAGAGATATTACGTTAAACCTTAAATTCAGATTAATACGCTGCTACATATTCTCCACATTGCTGTGTGGTATGGAGAGCTGGACCCTTACAGAGACATTAATGAAAAAATTAGAGACCTTTGAGATGTGGATTTATCGACGAGTATTGCGGATAAGTTGGGTTGATAGAATAAGAAATGAAATATTTTTACATCGAATGAAAAAGAGCACAGAAATAACATAAACGATAACAATTCGAAAGTTACAATATTTCAGTCATGTAATGAGACATCCAGAGGTGTATAACCTTCTACACCTCATAATACAGGGTAAGATCGCCGGAAGGAGAGGCCCAGGCCGACGAAGAACATCCTGGCTCCGAAATCTCCGAGAATGGTATCAAGAGACCACCGCTAATTTATTTAGAGCCACCGTAAACAAAGTTATTATTGCCAATATGATCGCCAACGTTCGATAATCGGACAGGGTACTGAAAGAAGAAGATGTTGTGTAGACTATGCTTTCCTATCGGAGGCATGAAAACTCGCTCTCGTCCTATTTTTGCATTCTTGTCATATAATACAATCTTAACGTAATTTCTGGGACATCTTCTGATTCTTCTGTAGGCTTGCTCTGCTGTAATTAAATAATTTCCCTTTTAAACGCAAATAGCACATTCTTTGACTGTTGGCTTTAAAGTCAATAACAAGCCCTTTTGTTTTGCCTTTTTTTAAATTTGTTTAAAAAAAATGGCGTTCAATACAAAAAAATATTTTATTAATATGAACTGCATTCGTTTAAATACCAATAATGTATCAAAGATCTTTTTATTTTAATTTTTGTAAAATTTTTTAACCACGTTTTATACTTTTTTTTTTAATTACTTTTTTATAATTTTTAATTTTTAACGTTTTAAGTCGATATTATAATGTAAATTATAATTATAATAATAAGTATTTTTTTTTGTAAAATGGTATGTAATTTTATTTTTAAAATTTCTAAAAATTATCCAAAATAGATTTATAAATTTATAATTGTTATCCTTTATCATCACTTAGAAAAATATATATTATATCAAAAATATTAAATTTTGTTAACGAATTGATTTATATAATTATAATGCCACTGATAACATGTTTAAGAAGTTTCATTCCCAATATGTATACCTTCTTAGAAATTTAAATAACGAAAAGTAAACCCTTCTTAAATATTAATTCCTATAACTTTTTAAAGTCATTAGAACTTCATAATAAAAGAAGTTAGTGACCAACCACAGAGTGCAAACAAATCATTTCAAATTTTACAACGAAATTGTCACTTTCCAAACCATATTTTCAAAAAGATTAGTGCGGCATCTTTAATAAAATATTTGAATATCTGCGAGTAATAATATCCCGAGCCCATCTGCAAAAAAAGAAAGCAGGTAGAAGGATCACATTCTTTTTTCACCGTACCTAATTCCTCTGTGCCCACAAAAATCATCCTTCTCATAAACACAAAATGGACTTTACAATTCTGAAAATGTAAAGTAGCAATTAGATTTACTACTCTCTTAATTAGTTTATTGCAAGTGAAGGTTAAGGCTCTGTTTAACGGTATGGGTAGTTTATACAGGTCAGTAACAAGGTATTTTCTGATGATTTTCTTATACATAGCAACAAATGCTATTAGACATAAAGGGACTTCAAATTTAAAGTACAGTACGACAACTTTGTTATCAAGATTTTGATAAGCGGCTATTTAGCTACGGCTTAATAGATTAGAAAGTTTCCTGAGAGAAATAGAATTGGCTTGTAGTCATGGTTGAAAGTATGGTATTTCATACAATTTTACATGCGTGTCAAAAATTTAGTTGTGATGTAAATATAACAAAAACTAAGTGTATTAAATGTTACTATTTTATATAATATTTACGCAATGGTTCATTTTAACTTGTATAATACGAAAGGAATAGTAAATTAAAATTAGGGCAAAGAAATGAGTGTAAGACATACTCAAAATCAGTTTATTGGATCTTGAACATCGGTTTCGAACACTAAACTTTGCTGTTCGTGTAAGTTTATCGTCGAAAGATTACTTAAATGCTAAAAATGACTACTATTAGTCAGGTAAAGACGGGATACCAAAGGAATTACTGAAATTTTGTGGAGCTGCAATGACAGAACAATTAACATTAATTAATAAAATTACAAAACACAATAAGAGAATGGAGAACGAGCGAACTGATTCTACTATTCAAAAAATTACATAAATACTACCCTAAAACTTACAACTAAAATTTAAAAGTACTAATAAATCAGAGGATAAGTTTAGCAGACGAACAACAGGGTTTTCGTAGTGGAAGGTCGTGTACAGATGCAATATTCGTTATAAAGCAAATTACTGAGTAATCACTAGAGTATAAAAGACCAGCCTTTCTGTATCTGATTGTGTCGCCAAGGTAACCAATCACGACAAAGATTGTTACTTTGGCCGGCCAATCATAGCGCTCGTTATTAACTACGCTGTCATTGGCCTCTCGGCGGAAGATTGCTGCAAATTCTCAAACACGATGTATATAAAAGAGCAGCACATCTTCCGATCGGGATCCAGTTTCCTAGCAGAATGCTAAGAGAGCTGACTAACTACAACGAAAACATCAGGACGGTACAAGGAAGACCAAAACAGCAGATAGCAGCATATAGGTCTCTCTGTCTAAATCACTTTGGTTTCATCCAAAATTTTAATTATCACTTCTACATTCATTGTAAATTAAATTCTTCATCATAGACCAAATATGGAGGGCCCGTCTGGCTCTCCATACACCGCATTAGCGGACTTGGCCCTCAAGGCAGATCAGGTGAATGCTGATCTTCACGCGAAATCCGAGCACTGAGGTCATGTGCGGCATACATGGGCTTAGTGGCCGGACCCCACTCGGGTGCTCAGCCGGCGAGGAGAAAAAAATTTATTTTGCCAAATCGGCGGCTAAGTAACCGAGCACACACTCTTTTCCGGGCATACAGTCGTCAGCTCAGGCTGGCGGCTCTATGGTCGGAACACACGCTTTTTTCTTTTGTTTTTAGGGACTCAAGTCCCGAAGTCATGATAGAGTAACTTCAATAGAATCAATAAAGTAAATAGGGAGAAAAGCCTAGATGTGGCTACCCCTACAGTTAGGTGGCATAACCACAGTCAATAAAAACAGACGGTGTTCCATTACCTAGGGCACCTTAAGTAACTTTCAGATCACAAGCCTCCTCGCGTAAGTCACACGATGAGGAGGGGTGGAGAAAAAACCTGGGGGTCAGATAGGTACCACTTCGACTAGCGAAGTATGACCGGTTTGATCTTCGGACATGTGGATCCCACTCTTACATTGGTATGCACATGTTCCTAGGGGCAGGGTTGATCACTGCGTGTGTGTGTGTGATCGGGATCCAGTCGTCATACACTACTAGCCCCGCTAGACCTTGTTGGCCTGGTGTGCTACCACGCTACTTTGAGTTTTATTATTTAGAAGACGTCGAACCAAGAATATTTTATCTAATTTAGAAGTTAAATTATCAAGAGTACGAGAACCGGCGTGTCGACTACAAAACGCCTCCTGGCAGTAGAACACGACTTTCTGAGATAGGAAAAGACATTGGTCTTAGAACTATTTCAAATTGTGTCGAACTGACCACAGCGTTATTTGGGCCTGTCACGGTAAAGAGCGAATGAAAGTCCCGACGGGGACTTGCAATTGCTTTTTCGATCAGGTCGAGCTGCAATAACACTTGTCGCCGGAAACCTTATGCAAATAGTAACTATAGGTAATACTGTTAGCGAAATGTAGCAACACGAAGCGACAGGCAGCAGGAAGAGTCGACATTGCCGGCATTCTTGTGCCTCTATCTCAAGGAGAGGGAACGCGGCTACACAAAGTGAGAAGGCCGGCATCTCTGTGGAATTTGAGATATACACCACGCATCAGCATTCTAACACAAATATTAAGTCATTGTAAGAATATTGTCTGTAATAAAGCTCGAACTGTTAGAGAATTCTGATTGGCAGTGTCCCCTCACCTACCACAGAGGCTCGGCGGAGCTTCTCACAGTAGAGGCCGGAATCCCAATTTAACTCCTCGAAATGAAGATGGACTCTCGAAACTTGAGATCCTCTTCGAGAGCGGCGGTCCTGAAAACCAGGAGGACACTACGTCCTTACGACAATTGACCTAAAGAAAGCGTTTGGTGGAGTAAGCCTCAAAGATGTAATCCATCTTCCTTACAATAGAAAAGTTTTCCTAAATATTATAAAAACTATCGAAAACATCTTCCAGATCAACAAAATGGAAATCAGAATAGATGAACAACTTATAGAAGCTATAGAAATAGGCAGCGAAATAAGACAAGGGGATTCATTAAACCCCATGCTCTTTAATTTAATCATGGATGAAATCATCAAAAGCATTAGCAAAGAAAGAGGATACAGAATAGGAAACAAAGAAATAAAAATTTTCTGTTACGCAGACGACGCAATATTGGTAGCCCAAGATGAAGATAGTCTGCAAGGACTGGTCCACAGATTTAATATAAGAACAAAATAATTTATTTTATTTATTATTTAAAAGAAACAATAGTAGTCAGCAAAGAACCAACTAGATGTAAAATAGAAATTGATGGTATCAGTAATAAACAAGTAATGGAAATAAAATACCTAGGAATTACACTGTTTAGCTATGGAGACCTGGACAAGGAAGTGAGATATCAAGTACAAAAAGCAAATAGACTGGCATAATGCCTTAATAACACTATATGGCAAAACAGATACGTTAACACGAGATAAAGTCAAGAATTTATAAAGCCAGACCAATAAAGTAAGACCAATAATGACATGCCTTAGAAACAAGACTCGACACAGCCACAACACAAAGGCTACTGGAAACGGCAGAGATGAGAGTACTGAGAAGAATTACAGGAAATACGCTGAAACATCGAAAAATAATTGAAGTCATTACAAAAAAATGTAACGTACAGTGTATAAATAAATGGACACAAAATAAAACAAGAATGAAATAACCACACAAGCAGAATGGAGGAGACCCGTGTCGTCAAAATAGCAAGAAATAAGTCACCAATCAGCAGAAGAAGTATCGGACGACCGCACAAAAGATGGAGTGACAAAATTCCATAGAGGTATTAATATGCCAATGAACAAGCAGAATTGCTTATAAAGAGAAAGAAGAAGAAGTACGACAATTTGGTTATCAAGATTGTGAGAAGCGGCTAGTTATCTGCGTCTAAATAGAAAAGAAAGTTTACTGAGAGAAATGGAATTGGTTTGTAACCATCCTTGATGGTTGTCCGGTATCCGGTTTCGAACACTTACAAGTGGTTGATGATCAGATCCAATATCTGCTCCAGGAAATGTAGTGACTTTTTTGACGAAAAATGACGGCATTTAGGAAACGCTATACTTGTAAATGTATATCGATCGTTCGGAAGAAAAGGGTTACAACTCGAAAAAACTACTTTTGCAGGAGAAGAGTTTTAAGATTTTTTTCGGAGTTTTTTTTTTATTACCTGATCATTAATGAATAAAACTTTGTGATTTTTATTTAAATAAGTAGGCTAAGTTGGGTTTAATTAAATGACATAATTGTGATTTTTCAAACTGTTTATTTATTGTTATAAAAAAATACATGCAACGGTTTTGAATTAAAAATTAGTAAATGTTTACAATTTGTAACAATGTTAACTTAATTTATAATTATTCAATACATACCTAAAATCGTTAAAAGAATTAGATTAAAGCATTACAAATTATTGTAAAAATCAAAATAATATGGCGGTACGCATTTTTTCTTTTCGACTAATGATATCAAACCTGTTTTTTTTGCCTCTGATATACCAGGTTTCGTGGAATATGCGTTTTTTATTTTGATTTGTTCTATACTAACAGTTTTTCTCGAACTAATAATTTCCACTTGGCAGAAATCTGTATCTTCAAAAGAATTTTTATAAAATACTGTATTTGGATTGTTTTTTTTTCTAATTTGATTTCCTTAAATGACGAAGTTTTTACATTTTTATTGATATTTACAAACAAGTCAGAAGTTAATTTTTTTAAATTCATAAAATCCTTAAAATAAAAGTTGGTTTACTTTATATGTTTTTCCGGTTTTTTTTGCTGATCTCATAATGCAAGCATACTGATCAGGAGCGTAAATAGGGCTTGATTTTCTGTATAGTTTTATTGCCTTTTCTATTGTCGCGTGTACACTATCAACTTCATTTTGGCTATGGCCGGAAACAAGAAATTTATGGGTGATTGAACTTATATTTAATTTTAGTATTGCATAAATATAAAGAGCTATTATGAATTTGTTTTTGTTTTGGCCTGTACAGTTGTCGGAATAAAGTATTACATTTAAATCTTCTTCATTTTGATTGCTTATATATTCTAGAAATTTAAAAAGACGGGAACCTACTTCATTCGCTCCCCTTTGTGCCTCACCCTCATGCCACATGAAGCAAGTACCTGGGTGGTTTTTAATATCATACAAAGTAAAATTTAGTACATTAAGCTTTGAAACATAATAGAAAGCTGCAGTATCTCCTACACGATCAGGCAAAACTGCCTGCAGATCAAAAACAATTACTTTAGTATTTTATGTAGTATTTCTGTCATTATCTTTTTCTTTGCGACTTAAATCCTTTTCTTTCAAATGTTTCTGATATTTTTCTAAAATATTTTGCTGTTCAATAATAGAGGAATTTTTAAATTGCAAACAAAACACCTTTGTTAACTAAACTGGTTATTTTTGTTGAAAAACTACCAAAAGATTTTTTTATAATTAAACAAACTTTTAATAAAGATACACAAAAAAATTAAATCATTTTATATCTGGATTTTCAACAAAAGCCTAGGTATTTAATATTTTTTTCATGCACGAAAATAGTTGCAGGTCTAAAATATTATCTTAAAAAATTACAAAAAGTATTAAGAAAAGTGATATATTTTGACATAACCCAAAGACTGTGAATAAACTTATCACAAAAGTTTAGTCAAAAGTGTAACATGTCCTAATTTTACAGTAACTATTTAAAAATCAATCAAGAAAATTAACTGAAAAAATTGGTTCAAAACAGTTACAAAACAAAATGTTGCGGCTTTGTTACAAACGCGAAATAGTTAATTTAATCGAAGATTGTAACATTCTGAGATGTATCTGTTTCGTTGTAAAATTTACATGCATTTACTACTTACTTTTTGCAATAATATCGAATGTATCTTCTTTCTCCTAAATATTTGAAACACTAACGGTGAGAAACTGAGATACAACGATCTTGTACAAAATATTCTGCGAAAAATGTAAAAATCCCCGTGTTACATGCGGACATCTTTTGGCTGGTAGTAAAGATTCTCTCTAAACTTCATGCGTTCCTAATAGTAGGCACCTTTTTAGTTAGTTTAATGAAATAAATTGAAAAATAAACATTTTTGAGATGTAACTAACCCTTTTCTTCCGAACGATCGATATAGTCTATTTGATTTCTTGAGGACTCAGGGTTATTGCCATCATCAAATGGGGCTTTCCAAGTGTATAGTCGTCGCTTGGATAGTTTATACCAGGTGTTTGCAATGATCATATCGTGTTCTTTACAAAATTCATACAATCTCTGTCCTTGATCGTTAGGTTATCCTAGACCATAAGGACCTACAGTCTGACCTCGTCGACCTTCCCCAATTTTTGCATTGAAGTCGCCTATAATATATAAAATTTCGTGTTTATTAAGTTTCTGTAAGATGTCTTGGATCTGATCATATAACTTCTCGACTTTGTCGTCATATTTTCCACCTGCAGTCGGGGCATAGATTTAAAGTATGTTAGTTTCAAATAGTTGAGTATTTATTTGGAGTAATATTATTCTATCCGAGACTGGTACGAAATTGGTCACATATTTACTCATTACTGATGTAACTAATATACCTACACCATTTTTGTGATGTGGGTCTTCTGTGCTGTTACCGGAATAATATAATACACTTCCGTCCTTTTTACATGATCCTGACTCTGGCCATCTCATTTCGCTGATTCCCAGTAGGTCTATTTCCATTCTTTTCATTTCTTGAATTGCGTTACAAGTTTCCCAGCGTAAATAGACTTCTAGCATTCCATGTGCATATTCTAAAATTAGATTTCTTTATTTTTAGGATTTTTTCACAAGGTTTTCGCATGTTTACGACCTGAAAGTCTTCGTGGTTAAATATGTTTCTCCTCTCCTGCCGAATCTTGTCCTCTGCTTTCCATGATTACTAACGGTTTGCAATTGCAGTTTCAATTCTATGGTGATTTTCCTGGGGGTACTCTATGAACCGTTAATGCAGTAGTTTCCCTTTGCCTTCTGCATTCTTATGCCGTTGACCATTATTTGTTGATTCATCTGCCTTCGGAGCCGATTTCTCAACCCCAGGACAAAATAATGCCCTACCACTCACCAACTCATCCGCCCTAAGCCGTTGGTCAGTAAGTGGGGGATTGTTTATATCGGAAATCACTAGGACGTCAGAGCCTCATTCATTTGTTATCTAACAGGATGCACCGGATGACCATAATCAAGATCATAACGCGGGCAGGTGAGGTTGACATTAGGATAGGAGAGGCTATACGTTGCGCATCACTATCCCTTGCATCCCTAGGATATAATCTACTAGGATCCATAAAAATTGACTCAAAGCTTGTTTGAAAAAACTGTGGTAGGCTAGATAGTTAGATGCACATCCAGATAAATTTACTAAGCCACATTCGAAAGCTTATTTGGATGTTGTGGGCTAGTAGATTATGGGAAAACCGTTTGCTTATTTCCCTACATCACTGGGAAGGCCTTGAAAGACTAATCTAATCTAAGACTTCTTCTTCTTCAGATGCCATCTCCGCTACGGAGGTTGGCAATCATCATAGCTATTTTAATTTTTAAGGCAGTAGCTCTAAATAGTTGTTTTGAGCTGCATCCAAACCATTCTCTCAGGTTCTTAAGACATGAAATTGGTCTTCTTCCGATGCTAACCTAAGACTGGATTTAATATTATTGGGAATCTTATGATTAGCAACAATTAGAGCTTCTTCAAAATTAGTTTTAAGATTTATGAACATACAACATTTAGTTGTTACGATTTCTTCTATCTAGAATTCTTATCATTATTAATTTTAAAAGATGAATATAGCTACAAAGATATAATTTTTATTTTTTGTAGCACAAGTTCGGCTCTGTAAGTTCTAGTACTTTCAAATAACAAATGCTTCAAATGTGACCGGGGAAAAAATAAAAAGAGATAAACCATTTTACATCCTAAGGCATAGGGATCTTCGTGGTGTAACGAGGTACCATAAAATGCGAGCCCATAGGATATGACTTCACGGTTTAAGGAGTCTTCAAATAAAACTTTTCAGCTGCAGCAGTTTTTCAGTTTATTACAGTTAAACCATGACTAAAAAGCACAAAGGTATGGTCTACCGTTTTGAGTTTAAGATTTTGGTTTTCTTTCTATGCTGATTAGGTCATATTTCAACACTTTTAGACACCAATTTTTTGTTGGGTGCTATATTTACAAGCGGCAAAGAGCTCTAGAGGACAAATATTTTTTCTGTGATGATTTTTGGAAAAGTTCAACATTTATATAAAATGAAGTAGTTTTAATGTATTGTAAAGTAACTAAATATTAATTGCTTTACTTTTATATAAGACTCACTAGATGTCAAAAATTGATCAAAAGGTATATTTTTATAAAGGAATAATTTTTATGACGGAAATAAACATCACAAATTTCGATCAGACGCAAATAAAGGTGTTTAGAAGGTTTTTGAGAATATCCAGAAGGGATATAACTAAAACTGATATTATCAGATTGGAAAAGCCTTTTATAGAAAGATCTTATAGTGCAAAAAAATAATTTAAACTGAGATTCAATCTGTGCAAGGACACGCAAGGGAACATAATAGTTAACAAGAAGAAAATCATTAAAAGATGGATGGAACATTTCAACCACTTGTTGTGTACCTAGTGATGGTGATAATGCCCCCTTGATAAGCAATTTATCCTTGATCCAAATAAAAATAAAATCGATTCACCGATCTTAGATGAAACTAACGAGGCAATCCAAATATTAAAGAATAACAAAACGCCATTAAATGTTGAAGTTTGCACAATGAACTTCATAAACTCTGTGTTGCTCGGATAATTCTTGGTTGATAGAAAAGCGTATGGGGTCTATGGTTCTGGAGTTTTTAAAATCAATTTGATGATGATTGATATGTAAGATGGTGTTGACCTAGAGCTGAAATTGAGTCAGAATTGCGAACAGAAATGGAATGTTTATAAATTCTATTTTGGATTCTACGATTTATTTGGCTTATGTAGGATCGGAGGCACTCTGCACAAGGTATTTCATATACTTCGTCTTGTTCATTTGGAATGTTGTCTTCAATTGATCGGACAAGAGATGAAAGTTTCTGTTGGGGGGTAAATATTGTCTTTATTCATCTTGATTCAAGAATTGTGTCGATTTTGAGTGAGATCTTTGACGTAAAAAAGAATAGCTTTCGTATAATGAAAGTCTGAGTCTTTGGTTTGCGATTTAGTGGGAGATTGATGTCTGTGGATGCTCCTACTGATGTGATTTTCACGTTAACCGTTTTGGATGAGGGTTCATTTTAAACTAGCGGGTCTACTTCTACCTAGCGGGGTTAACTTCAGCGGGTCTACTTGCATTATCGCAAAGGCGTATTGATCTGGAGACAAGGGTATTAATGACTGAATTAATTTGTCTAGGTAGATGATGAGAGTTGGTATGCAAGTAACGATTTGTATGAGTGGGTTTTCGATAAACAGAGTGATGAAAACCTTGGGATTGGTTCTTCTTTATGATAACATCGAGAAACGTTAGGGATGAATCTGTTTACACCTCCATCGTGAACTGGATACTAGGATGTATACCATTCAGATTGGTTTGAAACAACACCAAAGCATCCCTGCCATGGGACCAAATGATGAATATATCGTCAACATATCGAAGCCAATACGTGGGTTTGAGCATTGATGTGGATAGTGCCCGGGTCTCGAAGTCTTCCATGAAGATATTGGCAATTACTGGAGATAGTGGGGAGATAGCCCATTGAGACACCATTTATTTTTCTGTAGAATTGATTTTGAAAGATGAAATAAGTGTTGGACATACAATGTTTAAGGAGAGATAAGTGGTCTTGCTGGATATTGTATTTAGTTTTCAGAATGTTTAGAGTTTCGTCTATAGGAATGTTAAATATACAGAAAATGAGAACACTCCTTTTTTTTCTTAAATATGTGTAATTTTGATTTTAATAGATTGTTACACCACAATTTTGGCGAAATACTTAAAATCTTCTTTTTCTAGTTAATAGCTTTAGGTTATAATTTCTTCTGAGCTGAGTGCAGCTTTTGACAGTAGATATTGTCATTATTGATTTTTATTACTACCATCACAGACGTCAATTTATTATTAGTTAAAAGCTTCAAATGATGTGTGTTTTTGCACGTAATGTAATTAATTTAATTATACAACTAATCATAAAGTTGTTCTTTTTGCAGGGAAACGCAATTGAGTTTTATTAATGAAACTTTCAGTGGCGGATCCAGAAACTTTTGTCGTGGGAGGGAGGGTCGTGGGTCTTGAGGGTGATTTTGATATAAAATTTGGATTTTTGCACCTTTCAGTGGATGATCCCCAGAAATTTTGGTCGGGGGAGGGGGGTCATGAGGGTGATTTTGATATAGGATTTAGATTTTAGCACCTTTACGATTGATATGATTTGTGCCTCATGTAAGGTAATCATTTTGTCAATATTTATTTTAATGATATATTAAATCAATGAGAAGTTCTTAAAACCCAAATACCCTACGGTTGCAAAGTAGAGTACAACATTAAGGGGTCTTAAACTTATACCAAAAAAAAATAATTAAAACCCACATACTCCATAACAGTAAAATCAAGTGTAAAAGACTATTAAACCAAAGGAAAGTTATTAAAATATAAATACTGAAAAATCAAGGACTGTCAATATAAACTTGGTATTTTAAAGACAATTAATTTAAACCCACCCATCCTTTAGCTACAATATCAAGAACAAACCAATGGTAAATAACTATAAACCAAAGTTAAGTAATTTAAATGCAATAACTTAATGTAAGTGTAAACATTAATGAGTGTATTAAACATTTCTAATAAACTCTATCTTATCGTTAGATATCCGATATCAATTTGTAAAAACATCAGTTATTCCTTATTGCTATACGGAGTCGAAACATGGACTTTCGGAATTACAAGTATGAGGAGTATAGAAGCCTGTGAAATGTGTGTGTTTTCGAAGGATGCTGAAGATTTCTTGGACAAAGCACGTGACCAACAACGAGGTGCTGAGAAGAATGAGGACTGAAAGAGAACTCCTAAACATTGTAAACAATAGAAAAACGAGTTATCTAGGACATATTTACAGAGGAGAAAAATATAACTTTCTACGACTCATAACGGAAGGGAAAGTAGAAGGAAAAAGAGGTCCAGGAAGAAGAAAATGCTCCTGGCTGAAGAATGTAAGAGAATGAACAAGCATGGACACACATTCGATAATAAGAACAGCTCAAGATAGAGAGCAATTTGCTGTAGCTATAGCCACCCTTCCGTAATGAAAAAAGGAAGAAGAAGTGTAAACAGCATTCTATTTAAATTAATTTATTCAACAAAAAACATAATACAATTTAAGAATAGTTATTTCTATAATTAGACATATTAGGCTACAAGGGAGTGAAATATTTTTTTACTCCGTATTGAAATTTTTCTCACGAATTGTCAGCAACTCTGAATTTGCGGAAGTCGTGGTAGCGTTAGTTGAGGTATTACTGTATTCAGAATTGTTGATTTTTTTAAAGAGCAGTGTAAAAATCCTTCCACATAATTCTACACTTACCCCTAGAATAAATGAGTTTGAATCATTTCAACTCTTGACTTCCTGCTTATAGGGTTGATGGGTTTTGAATAATTTTTTTAGGATTATTTGATTAAAATTTATTTTTGTTTGGGGGGGGGGGTCATGACCCCTGTGCACCACTTGGATCCGCCACTGGAAACTTTGCTAATTGAAGAAACAAACATTCTTACATATATTTTTTACAATCCACAATTTACTGATAAATGGAATGGAATTTACCTTCTCTTGATAGCACATTTTATGAATAGTGCTAATTATGAAAATATATGTACAATCACAGTTCTATGGTTCTCTGTCACCTTTATTTTAATTTCCAGAAGATTTTCCTGACCATCTTCTCTCTCCTGCATTAATCGTAGTTGTTGTTTTAATATTACCAAAAATCTTAAACGCTACTCTACTTTTGGCATAATAATTTATTCTTTTTTTGTAATATACTAACTCTGCGTTGGCCCAAAACAAGTAATGACTTTTATTGGTTTCACGATACTAATTTTCCAAGTTTATCGTTTTTAAGTCAGTCATAAATCAGACTGATTGTGGTTTTAATTTCTGCGGCTATAAAGACATAAATATCAAAATGTTCTCCATTCAAGTGGAGTTTATGAGAGTTTTAGTGTTTTGCTGTTTTCGGAAATATGCACTTGTTTATAGTCCTAAACCACATGAACGGGAAATGTTAATAATACTATAAACCCGATAGCGATACTCGCAATTCAATAAACTTGTATCGTATATAACCAGATAAAATTTTACCGGTACACGTGCTTCTGTTAAAACCAAAAATCGCAGATGACTAGAAGTTATAGCTTTTTGAATACAGACTTTTAGAGTATTAGATGTTGGGAAAACCTAGATTCCCTTAGCTTAATCAAAAATGAACAAAAAATATGAATATAAAATAAAGTTAGTAAAGGGACTAAGCAGAATCAAATACTCATAGCTAAAGATATGTGAGACGTTATATAAAATAATATAAAATTAATGGGTCATGATAAATAGAATAGACAAATCTAATTTGTAGTTAACAATAGAATATAATTTAATCATTATTTTATATCTGGGATTTTAATCTGGGTATGTTGTTTCATGTTGTTGAAATACGATATAGATGGAAAGCAGACATTGTTGACTGCGAAATAATTTTAATATCCTCCATAAGGCATACCTTACTTTCAGGCAAAGTTAAAGGAACGATAAGGCATACATTGGACCTAGATATGGCCGCCGAATAATTTCAACAGGTTATCATATTCGCGTTCACAGACAACTTATCAAAAATAGTGAGAAATTTTAACACGAAAGTACCCTGGTGGAATCATAACCTTGCAAGTAAAGAAGTCAGATGAAAATTTAATTCCGAAAAAACATCAGGTGAGTGGGGCGATTATCGCAAAGCACTGACGGATTATAATAAGGAACTGAAAAGGACAAAAAGGAAATCATGTGGAAGACAGAACGGACTACAGAAATGTCCAGGTTCTACAAAGTTTTCTTAAAAGACTCTTAGATAAGTATTCCCTCGTTCCAAAAGAAGTCAGGTAAATATACTGAGAATGTCGAATAAACCCTGAAAGAACTTTGCAGGGCGCACTTTCCTGACTTTCAAACAAAACTTATAACAGTAGTAGCAGACTAGACTAGATACCATAACTTATGGTTCTATGAAAAACTGGCATGTGCCTAAAGAGTCAGGACAAAATCAAATAAGCAATAAACTCATTTAAGCCATATAAATCACCGTGTCTGGATGGGATTTATCCAATAATTATACAGAAGGGAAGGGACCTTCTGTACAAAAATTATATAAGATACTTCAGACTAGCATAGCACTAATAAGGAATGATGGATATTGTACACAATTACATCCTAGCAGTCATTAAGAAGAAAAAAAAAAGAAAATAAACACTAGCCGGACCAATGACAGAAAAAAGATCTAGATAAAAGACGGGAGTACTCCAAAAATTTCGTCAGCCTTACAGCGCTCATCCCATTTTCGGAGTACGGTACGTGCGACAGCTAACTGTAGCAGAACTTCCTTCTAGGAAAAAATGTGCTCGGATGTATTCCTCTACAATGAATCGAACACACGTCAGCTATCCCTAGGGATAAGTTAACCTGGTACAGTTTTAAGGACTGTGGTACATACCCGAAGTATAGAGGCTCAAAAGGGTAGTTTTTATAGAAAAACCTGGCAAAGTCAGTTAGAAAAATGTCCCTGGCGACAATAAGTCTTATGCGGTTTGTACTGAAGGCTCTAGACAAACTGCTCGATAGGCATATTAGCGATGGTATATTGGTAAGAAGTCCAATACATCAGGGAAAGTATAAAGCAGAAGTCGGAAACGGCACTGCACCAACTCGTAGAGAAGGTACAGTACGTTCTGGAAAACTAAGGAGTGCTGTTGGGTGCATTTCTCGATATTAAAGGAGTATTCGACAACACCTCCTATGAAGCAATCATAAGGGCGATTCGTTTAAAAGGAATATATGAAACTAGCTGTAGATGATAGACTGCATACTGAGGAGCCATTGATATACGCAACGTTACAGTGCCAGTACAATTAGCCAGATATTGTCCAGAAGGGAGAGTGTTGTATTTTCTCTTGTCTTCTATTGTCCAGGGCTAAGTGGATGACCTAGTTATCTTAGCCTACGACAAATTTAATGGTAGATAGAGATAGAATGCAACAGGCTCTGACTCTAGTTACAGAATGAACTGCAAATGTAGGACTTAAAATAAGCCCCCAGAAGTCCAAAATCATGAAATTTATCAGAAGGAGAAATTTGAAGAAAGTGATACCTCTAAGCCTAAATGGTACAAATCTAAATCTTTAAATCTGGTGAGTGAATCTTGGAGTAATATAATATTAGAGGCTTCAATCCGCAGATAGAACGAATATCCAAGAGAACGGTATCTACGTAAATGGTAACCAGACGCACTCATAGAAAAATGGTGGTAAAACCAACAATTACATAGGCATCAGTGGTATGGTGGCCAAAAGAGTTATCCTTAAACTAAGCAACATACAAAAATTTGCTTACCCCAGGATCACAGGCTCTATGAGAGGCACAGTAACGGCAGCCATGAAGGTTTTACTGGATCTCCTGCTACATATAATTATAAGGGTCTAGGCGAGGATGGGGTATTATAGACAGCGAGAAAACCTGACTATGAAACTAGAACTTCGACTATGAAACTACTGTTAATAATATTATCATAAATAAAATTAGGGATTCCGAATAGATGACAATTTATGACCATGAGGTACATAGTTATAAACCTAAAGTACCTTTCCAAGGGATTATCAGTCTACGTGAGGAATGGAATAGAGGAAACACTCAACTAAGACTGCAGGAATATGTCTGATAGATATAACTACTATCTCCAATAATCTGAAAAGTTTTGAAGTGGTTATAACATCTTCTTATTATGTATAAATCGAAAGGTTTTTCGATTAATTAATTGAAAAATGTAGCAATGAAAGGGAGAAGCTAGCCATTTGTGTATTTGTTAATTTTAAGAATTTAAAATATATAGTTAAACTCTCAACTTTGGTAATATTCCTAGAGTTCCATTTTATAACCTTTTTTTTTCATTTACTCTAAAACAACTTATTCTCGTATTGTCCTACTAAATTCTCCCTGAATATTTTATATATGGAAATAAATCGTAATTAACTGTAATAAAAATTTCATTTTTTATTTTGTTTTTGACGTTTCAATTTAGTCACAAATTCGTTTACAAGAAAATTTTAATTAAAAATTGTGATAAAACTAATTTTAACATATTTACGGTATTTTCAATTGTATTTAATTACTAGTTATCATCACTTGTTTTGATTAAAAAAAAAAAACACAAATAACTCACTCAAGAGCTTCTTAATATTCTTTTCCTGTGATTTTTAAAACACTATAAAAAGCTGGATCCTTATAAGTTAACAAATTTGTGGCTGTACAAAAATTTCTTCTTAAAATTTAGTTTCACTTAATAAAAATAAAGGAAAGTTATCCCATATGTATTTTAAGGCCTGTCCTTCTTGGTTTATCTATTTGGCAGAATGCTTTACTTAACATAGCTTAATATAGGTTTAGCAATGATATTACTTTTTTCGGGTTAAGATCCCTTTTACGAAAGAGTTGCATCAAATGTGTGGAGTGCAAGTCTTGTTCTGGTACGCTACCTTAATACCAAAATAATAGGCGGTTTTCACAACAGGGTTGAGTTTACGCTTTTGTAATAAATGTTTACTGGGTATCTAAATAAAAGGAATTATCTTACAATAAAACACTAAAAACTTTTGTTTTTAAAACTTCCACAAAATTTATTATATGTAATATATTATAACTACAGCCGTTTCGACAGTGTACCTTTTTCAAGTGATCTATTTTTGGTGTGCGTTGACACTTTATAGTCTTCAACTAAATAAGTTAAGGAGGGCTGAACTGTCTCAAGTTCATTCAGAATTATGTCTGTATTTTTTAATTTGCTAGTTTTCATAGATTCTAATATCCTCCTCCTCTATCATTTATCCTTCGTAAGGATTTGGTGACGTTATGGTATTTCACGAATGGTTGCTATCCATTCTTCTCTCTCCTGGGCGCGGTGTGCTGCATTAGACAGAGAGTAACCGGTAGCGCACTTTATTTGGTGTGGCTATCAGATTCTAAAATAAATAGCTTAAAACTTTTATTTTGAATGGGATAAATTTAAAATTTATCATTAAAAGAATGATTATGGTCTGGAAGGTGAAGTGCGTACGTAGAATCTGAATATGCTCTGCCATCCATCTGTTAAAAGTTCTTCCAGTTTGACCAATGTAAGTTTTTGGGTAATCGCCACATTTAAGTTTGTATACATCACTGTATAAGTGCTTTTTCTTTTGGCTCTTAATGTCCTTAATATATTTGTCTAAGTTTTTGTTTGTTCTGAGGGTTGGTGTTATTCCTTTCTTTTTTACGTGTTTGAATATTGTTTTTGATATCTTTCCTGTATATGTAATCGAGCAGAAAGTACTGGGGTTTTCTTTGCTGGTGAAAATAATAGTTTCAGGGCCTTTTTATGTAGTTTTTGATTAAAAAGTTTATGTATTGTTTGTTCGTTGTACCCATTGTTTACTGCTATTTACTTAATAATATTTAATTCTATCTCGAAGTTGTTTTTTGACATGGGAACTTCTGTGTGTCAAAACATAAATCAGAATGACCAACTTAAGACAAACAGTTCTCCCCTCCTCAACTCATTCAGTTAAAGACTATAAAGTGTAAACGCATGCCAAAAATAGCCTACTTGAGAAAGGCACCATCCCGAAACTGCTGTAGTTATAATATGTTATGATAAATTTTGTGGAAGTTTTAAAAACAAAAGTATTCAGTGTTTTATTGTTAGATAAAATAAATTTCCATCAAGTAACGGTCAAGTCAATCATCTAAAAGGAATAATTGTTCACTGTTAAACTGGAAGTTGACACACTTCCGTGACATGTTCATCTCATACAAGCAAATTGTTCTGAAACAAGAAATCTTACTATCATTATAGCATAAATTATCAAAACCCATAAAAAAGTTGTACTTTTACCAGTCCAGATAACATAAATAATATAAATCTCACAAATAAAATTGAAATGTTAAAAGAAGGAGGGGAAAAGATAAAAGACTACCTAAAGATACTTTTCAATAAATGTTTGTTTGAAGGACAAATAGCGCAAGAGTGGAACAAGGCAAATACAATTCTCATATATAAGAAAGGAAATAGATCAAAATTAGCTAACTATAGACCAATATCTCTCTTGTCACAAATCTATAAAACTTTCACTAAGGTGAAAGCTTAGCAACCAGCCAGTTAGCTCACCAACCAGTTGAACAGGCAGGATTTAGAAAGGGGTACAGCACAACCGACCAGCTTCACACACTTAAAATATTGATAGAAAAGACCAATGAATACAACATTCCAATATACCTAGCGTTTGTTGACTATGAAAAAGCGTTTGACAGCATAGAACTATGGGCAGTGGAGGAAGCGCTAGTTAATTGCCGAATAGATTCACGGTACAGAATGTTAATCCACAATATATATCAAAACGCCACTATGAGAATTCAGCTAGACAGAGATTTGCAAACTCCATTAATTAGAATTTGTAGAGGTGTCAGACAAGGGGATACAATCTCACCCAAACTATTTACTCTGGCGTTTGAAGACATTTTTAAATCTATAGACTGGGACAATAAACGGTATAAACGGGAAATATTTAAATCATCTAAGATTCGCCGATGATATACCCCTGATAGCAACAACTATGGAACAACTACGAATAATGATTTCAGACCTAGAAAAAACATCTCTTGAGAAAGGACTAAAAATAAATCTGAAGAAAACTAAAATAATGACCAATACAGAAGACAGATCAGTAATTACCTTAGGTGGAACAAACATAGAACACGTCCAAGAATATATTTACTTAGGACAAGCTATCAGAGCAGACAAAAGTAACCAGACTAAAGAAATAACCAAAAGAATAAGAATGGGGGCATTCGGAAAACTCTCATATACTACCAAAAACCAAAAAATACCTTTAAAATTAAGAACGAAGGTATTTAATGCATGCGTCCTACCTGTTCTGACATATGGTGCCCAGATGTGGACGTGTACCAAGAGCAACTTAGATAGAATAAAGAAAACTCAAAGAGCTATGGAAAGACAAATGTTGGGAATATCGTTGAGAGATAAAAAGAGGAACGAGTGGATAAGATGCAAAACCGAAACAACAGACGCTGTCGAACATGCATTGAAATTAAAATGGAAATGGGCCGGGCATAACGAAAGATATCAGGATGGAAGATGGAATAAAGAAATTGGCCACTGAAAACCATATACTGCAAAAAGGTCAAGAGGTCAACCGCAAATGAGATGGAAAGATGACATTGAGCAAAGCGCAGTTCCAATGTGGAAAAGACAAACAGAAGACAGAGACAAATGGAGACAAATAGACAAATGGGAGAGGCCTATATTCAACACATGAATAGATTTTGGGCTATAGATAGATAGGTAGATAGATGAATCTCACAAATATGACATCAGATATGATGGTTATGTGCTAACTTTAAAAAACTAAACTTCTTTTAAACTAAAAACATTAGCTGTTTTACTGCTCAAACGATTACATTATTGGCAATGTAAAGAACGGGGAAAATGTTTATAAAGAAAATCAGAAAAAACAAAAGACATTTTAAAGGAAATCGCCGCAGATTCTACACAATAATGAAATACAAAGTTAATGAACAAAATATTTTTATTATTCGTTAATAAGTGTTCTTCATAACCGTCTGTAATTCAATCCTCGTTAATATTGGTAAGACTCTTTTTTATACTTCCAATCTGTCATGAAATTGAGATTAGCAACTAGATTTATGACCTCGATGAACATGTAACACATACTTTATTTACAATCTGGTCATGTAGGCACATTAGTTTTTAAACTGTAGACAGGTGTTTGGTCAGTTCCTGAACACAGCATCGCAACTAGAATGTTATGTCTTTGAGAGACCACCCTGGCGGCATTGCGATGTTTAGGTAAGAAATTAACGTGTTCGTCCTTCGATACCTGATATACGCTGTGTGTACACAATATTTTTATGGTGGCCTGTTCCAAATGTCTAAAAGACCATAGCATATCCCTTACTAATTACGTTCAGGCTAATAAAAAGTATGAACTTATGGATTCCTATAAGAAGATATAGTAAAATGCAGTTAGTGTATTTTTCAAGTATAGACTTGAAAAGATGGGCGTTTAGTCTATAAAAGGTAGGCTAAATTTTTTATTAAACAATTTGTGAAAATAATTTTAAAAATTCAAGTTATATAATTATTTTCGTTGTTATATCTCGGCTGCTATGTGTTTTAGAAACATTTTGTATAAACAAAAAAGGTTGGCAATTAAATTTCCTACACGTAAAAATTGCCTGCAAATTGAAACAAGGATTATTATTATTACAAAATTAGCAAAAACCATTAAAAAAGGGTAAAAAATCAATGTTTTTCAATAATCTTTTTCAAATACTTAAAAGCCACATAGAATTTACAAAATTTACTTTCTCTGAAATTCTCTGAAATATAAAAAACTGCACAAGCTTTCAGCACATTCAATTTAGCAGTTTTTACAAAATAATTTTGCAATCTATATTCGAATCATTGAAATCCGTTGAATAGGAGAGCCTAAGGAATTTTTTGAACAACTGTATAATTTTTAAGCTAATAAACAAATAGAATATTTTTTTCAATTTTCAATTACAATGCAATATATGATTAAAAGGCTTGGATTAGAATAGATTTTACAGTTGTGTCTAATAAAATTATTTAATTTTTTATTTTTTTGTTTATTTTTGTATTTAACTCTTAAACCAAAACATCTGGTCTCATAATAATGGGAAACATCCGGTCTCAGGGAAGCGGCGCAAAAATATCTACATAGAAACATTTATTTTGATTTTGGATGTATAATATGATGTAGGATGTATAATTTATATTTTCATTCATAAAAGAAAATACTAATGATACTATTCTGAAAATTTATTTTTTAACACAGGGATACTTACAAAAATATTTCAAAACTTAGAACTATTTAAAGTAAACACACCGATTCTCAATAATTACTATTAATTATAAAGTTAGACCCCCATTACAGCACAATTATTGTGGATTGTGGATTGGATGTATTGATAGGATTCCTACATTTTATGCATTTGTATGATGTTTTTCTCCCTTTCTGAGGTGGGTAGATAGCATATTTTGCGTTTAAAAGTTTTTTTAGTTTATTGTGCAACTCAACTACAAGGTAAACAAATTTTGAATACAAATTCGTTTTTCGAAGGAAATCTGGTACATTCTGAAGAAGTTCTTATTGGCTAAGAATAATATTAGTAAAACCTTTTTTATATAGACATTTTTGACTATATTTTCATAGACAGGTGATTTATCAGAAGCCATGAGGTGTCCGTGTGTTAGCCGAGTTTGGCCAATTCTTAGCCTGCGAACGATTCATTTGTTTCTTCTAGTTAAGTTAGGTAGCTGAAAGATTTGGTGAATGATAGATAGGTTGAATTTTGTGTAGCTTTGAGACTGATCTCCTGTATTGGCTTTACCAGAACTTTTTGATCTAAAGCCTGAAAAGTGGGTTTGGATCTGATACTAGTTGAACAGATTTGATGTCTGACTTGGTTGTAATTGCTTCCTTTGTATTAGTAACAGCAGCCTAATTACTTAAAATACCAACGTGTGAAGGAGTCCAGATTAATGTCACATTTGTTCCAGTGTCTAATGGATGTTCGGAATATATATTTTAAATTGAGTTGATGGAGTCTATGCAGCTAGAATATATCGTGTAATTTACCGAATTTATTTAATAATAACTATATTTATTTATTGCTCGACACTCGCTATTTTTTATATATTGGTATATATATAAGTAATTGCTAATTTTTTATAGCAAGGAAATCTTTAAAATTTATGATGTTGCTAACACAAGGTTTATTATTCTAGTTTTTATTGACATAAATATATTTTTCTTATTCTTATTTTTTTTTTCTTATTCCCCTTGTTGGGTGGAATTTTCCTGCTCCTCTTGGTGCATCACACATTAGATGACAGACAAAACTCTATCTCCATCAACTTACAATTTACTCATTCAGCTACAATCCATCGAACCAACATCAGAAACCATCAACAACTTATCCTATTACCCACATGAAGTTATAAGTGTCTGAGAGAATACGTGAAATGATGGGAGTCAAGCATACAATAGTTGATGACATGAAAACAAAACAGTTAATATGGTACGGCCATGTACAGAGAATGCCAGATGACAGGATTCCAAAACAGATTTTGACGTGGACACCAGTAGAAAGGTATGCGTTTCACCCCACTTTGACCTTTGACCCCTGACGTCTCAAGCACCGTCCGCTCACTGGTTACGTCCCGCGATGACGTCATGAACGCTAGCCCGCGCCCCGTCATGACGCTCAGCCTACTAGGCCAATCGGTCATTTGGTAGGTGTCAATAGGTATAAAAAAAAGTATTTATCAAAGGTGTAACGGTCATTTGTCATGGTTAGAACGGGATATACGAAGCAATGTGTCGATATAAAGTGTAAATACAAACCGCAGAGAATAACGCAAAAGCGAATAGTAATGTCAAGGTTGTCGATATGGGTATTGCAAACATATATTTTTATTTAAACTTGTGTGTTAAAGAAATCCGCAAACTCAAAGTGCGATAAAGAAACTATTTTTAATCGAGTATTTATAATATGAAAAATTACGAATGTATTTACAAATTAGCAAAGATTTCAGATATCACCGATGCAGAAAGCCGCAAAATATTATTTTTATTAAAATGCAAATAGCAGAAACACATGAGAAATTGATAAAGTTGTAAGCAGGTTGCGATATCGCCAAAACCGCAAACTGTTATCTAGGTGTAGAACAACAGCGAAGACTTCATCGTTTCATTTTAAATAATATTTTTCAAAGAAATGTGCGTGTTATGGATTATAGTGTAAAAAATCAGAAAAATGTGGCAAAATGTAAAAATTTTGTGAAAAAATATGTAAATATACATTTATATGCCTGTAAGGACCTACCAAGAACAAGGATTAACAGAAGAAAACAGAGGTAAGTAATAAGAACTATTATTATTATTATTCAATGACTGGTGTCTAAAACGATTCAAAAACGTAAGGAAGGTAAAAGCGCTAGCATGTATTTTGTAAAAAATGTAGATTTAATACACATGTACAAAATGGCGGTTGTACCGGCCAAATATTTCAAAATGTGGTAAAATAATTAAGAGATTAAAACAGTTTTACTTTTGCTTACAGAGTATACCAAAGGGATAAAAAGCCCATAAAGTTCTAAATTGTCAAAAACTAAGGCGTAAAGACCGACAGGAATAGACGAAGTATACAGATACTAAGGTAAGATATTGTTATTCTGCATTAAACATGCCTATTTTTTAACAAATACCATAAATGTGCCTGGTTTTTAACAAGCACGTAAATAAAATGTCTACGAAGGTTTTTTTTTGCAAAATGTCCAATATGCAGATGTCCCAAATGTCTAATGAGCATGCGCAACAAAGTCACGCTATTTGTTTAATAAAAAACGTTTTTAAATGTAAAAGAAAGAATACACGAGTACCTAGAAAAAATATTACACAGTACAAGCATTGTACAAATTATGTAAACTTATAATTTTAGATGAGAAGCCGAACATGAAGCATCAGTGCCCACCGTAATTAATATTTGGAAATCAACAACAACAACAATTGACAACGTTAGACGCTGAATAACTAAGGGTAAGCAAATGATTGTAAATTTTTGCTTTAAAGAAAAGAATATAAAAATATGTAAAATTTGATTGTTGTAAGTATCAGAAGTCATAAGTTTGTGCAATATGCGGACAAAATAATAAATTTATCGTTTTCACCGGTTAGATAACAATTTCCTGTTGTTTGTTTGGGAATTGTCGATCTTCTAATAGTATCAATTTATTTTACATAATAATTAAAAGAAATACCAAATGTTTAGTAATTGTTTTTACATTAAGAATAAAGAGATTATAAATAATAGATAAATAACAAAAATTATTATACAGGGCGGATAAAATGAAGATTTTACATATAGGTTTAACCAAAATGTTCTTGTACAGGGTGTTTATAAAACTTAAGTAAATATAATAGCCCTAAGTAATGTTACATCTCTTTCCAAGGCCTACCCAGGAGGCAATACGTCAACATTATATGACATATTCGTGGATATATCAAAGAATATTGAAGTATTGGAGATGCTTACGGCCTCGTTAAGATTCCCCGCCATATGTCTCAATATACAGAGCATAGAAAGACATAAGACAGGCCTACGGTATTTGGGCCCATCCATGCTTTGCTTATGTAGAAATCACATATAAGTAGTGTAAGGCCCAGTAAATATCTTTTAGTGATCTGTGCAGAGTATCTTTTGGGTATCAGGCAGCTAACAAACACATAGCTCCGGAGTTAACCAGACAGGTTCATTAAGTAGCCAGTGACTCATAACAGATATCTTTTGGTGATTTATCTGAGCATCTTTTAAGATTTTTTATTATACAGAGGTATGGTCAGGGCTAGTTCAAGGTAAGGCTCAGTAAATATCTTTTAGTGATCTGTGCAGAGTATCTTTTGGGTATCAGGCAGCTAACAAACACATAGCTCCGGAGTTAACCAGACAGGTTCATTAAGTAGCCAGTGACTCATAACAGATATCTTTTGGTGATTTATCTGAGCATATTTTAAGATTTTTTATTATACAGAGGTGTGGTCAGACCTTAGTTCAACGGCTACTACTTTGGGGTAGTCTACCACTGACTAAATAGTACTGACTCTTGGGAAGGTTATCAGGGATTAAAGCTAAAAGGTTTTTACACTTAAATATGTAGATATTCTTCGTAAACAAAGCATGGATGTTGTCAAAATATAACCTATGCAAAAAAGTACAGTAGCTCTTAAATATTTTTTAAAAATGGTAGATAGCATTTTTAACATTGAAAATAAGATAACATTCTGAAATTTTGAATATTGTTGATGTTTTTTAAATTGAATGATAATTTTCAAAACAAATCATTTTACATAAAAAAAAAAGTAATTAACGAGGCATTTTTAAGATTTGAATGTCGAATTTAGTGTCTTTAAGTTGTATGTAAGCATTGGAACTGGCTACATTTTCAATTTGTTCTAACATTTTTGCCATATTGACATCTGTACTAGTTGTTGTCGAAATAGGATGATTGAAATTGTCATTTAAAGCCACAATACGGATTCTGTCACCCTTTTTGTAACCAATTTGTTTTTTTATATCGTTAAGAGCAGAGTCTAATTTCTTTTTCAAAGAGTCTTGATTAAGACCACCACCTACATAGTTTTCACAGCATAGTTGGAAAGTGCACTGATGAGCATTGAATTTTTTAATTTCTCGTTGATTTATAATATTTACAGACCACATTTTGATACGTGTGTACTCTACGAGTGTTCAACTGTGAATGAGGAGATTTTGGCATGTGACACACTATTAACATCAATCTAAGAGGCCTTGTAGCCTAGAGGCAATGTATCCATACACTCATCATTATGTACAATTTTTCGTTTTTTGTAGTCCATCTTGAATGTCTTCGATACCCTTTTTTTCGTCACTATGTCTTTAGTGTGGACATCGCGGCATATTTGGTCATATGTGAGCTTGATTTGTTTGGTGGGATCGTGTATGATATCATTCATCGCTGAGGTATTGAGTACTAGGCTGTTCTCGTAGTTTAAAGTAAAGCCTTTGATTTTAGTCACCTCTTTGCCCTCGACTGTTTTGTAGTAATAACTTTTTGGTCCAGTAGCCTGCCATTCTACAATATAATCATCTGACCCAAGCTCATCGCTCCAATCGCCCAACATTTCACCTGTTTCGACAGTGTTTAGGCCATCATCAATATAAACAACGGAGTCTGTGTCGAAATAAGCTACAGCCTCTCCTAACCTATCAATCATATCGTACAGTCTCAGACGAGCGTTACTTGTCGTAAATAAAGCCACAAAAATATTTGTAGATGTGGGGTCTTCTACAAATACGTCCTTGTAATCATATGAGACTTGGGCTATATGATCGTTAACAAATATCACATTAGTTATGTTAATCTTATCATCCATCAAGAGCTCATACCATCTTTTGAGATCCACAACATACTCTGTCTGTTTCATATTCATTCTTTGCCCAAACTTGCCCCATAGACTATTCAAGCATAGTTTAGCGACTGCTCGTTTACCAAGATTTGGAGATATCTTCTCCAAGTCTAAGTCTATGCCCATTTGTTCTTTTACAACCCGAGCGTATTCTTCGTTTGAGGCATATGTATGTGGACTAGTTTCTAATTTTATTTTCATAAAATCTTTGACATAGCCCTTAAATAAATCCGTCGAAGTTTGTTCAAAATTCCACACCTCGTACACTTTCAACATTTTATACCCCTTTTCTAGGGCTTTATTGATCTCTAGAGTCGTCCACGTACCTTTTAATGCGCGTTCTGAGTCATCATGATCACAATGTTCGCAATCTTCCAAGGCGCATTGATTACACAACGGAAACATTAATTTGTCAGTTTTGACAGGTAGGACTGGGTGATATAAGTTGGTAGGTGGTAGTATTTGACAATGTACTAGGCCAAACCACGAGGGGTTGTATGATTCAGGTGCATGTATTTTAACAGGGTGGCCAATGGGGTAGCGGTCATAATACTGTACAGTAGGGTAAAGCGATACAATATCTATATATCTAAGCTTTTTACCAGTCACATTTAGTTTTATGGCGTTTGTTCGTCCTCCAAAGAATGCTTCACGAGGCTTTAAGGGTTCAACAATTTGAGGGCTCGGTGCATTTTTACATTCTTTTGATTTTAACCATTCACATTCCCACATTTCTACTAGTTTGTAACCAGCTTCTTTTATTTGTGCGGCTCTCCTCAGTGTTCGTTCGTACAAGTCGCTCATTGCCTCATTGTTGACATGATTAATAGTGTTGGGTGCAAAACACTCGGGGTGGCCATGCCAGAAACAACCGTGGTACTGGTACACAGTATTTGTACAGGCATCATAGCCATCCACTTTTGCACCACAGATCGTAATTTCGCCTCCATTAAGAGCATGTTGTACGTCTGGAAACTGACTGAGCCACTTTATGGATGCTTCACTGTATGTATCCTTAAGATCCTGTTTTACAACCCCAATAGTATTTGGTTGCAGATATTTGGCCCTATATATAGCCATACAAACACTAGCAATGGTCAGATATTGAAACGGGTCTATGTTAGCGATCCCCAAAAATTCTTTACGAAATTCCAAACAACCTCTTCGTAGAATATCTACATCTGAATCGCAGTAGGTATGTAGCTCCCTCTGAAAATCAAACTCATCGTTTTTATGGTCCTCATACCATTCGAGGAAAGCTGTACGTTGCTTCTCTTTCATGGTATTGGGACCATAATATTTAGGGTTTGGTAAAGCCCCAACATAGTGCTGGTTCTCAGGCACATTAAAAAAGTGAGGAAAATACCCCTTCTTCAACTCTGTCAATCCAAACGTTTTGGGGAATTCTGCCAGAGGACCGCTCACGAAATTCGAACTATCAATTATTTTTAATTTAATAGCAGGTACTTCTAGCAGCATCAGTTTTGACCCGTTGTAGATGGTGTACGGTTTTATCGTGTTTTCTACACAGTATTTCAAAATAAAATACGAGTCGTAACTTTTCCCGTTATGGGCAATTGCTGTATAACCCCTGTGTTTCTCAGAAATTAACCATTTACAGAACTCATCATTGTCTTTGAAAACAAATTTATTACCATTAAAATCGTGGGCTATCACCAAGTTCGGTATGTGTATACCTGTGTCTTGCATTGCTTCGTAATCGAAAAATAAATATTTTTCTGTATATGTGCAACGGTTTATGGGTGTGTTAGAGAGGCCGTTGCATTGACATGGATATTTACATGTAACAGTTGTTTTATAATGCTTCCGACAACCCATATTTTCTTCATTACTACGATTATTACATACACACGGTACTTCGCAAATTCCTCCTTTGGCGGGCTTTTTCATCATATAGCAATGATGCGTAGCTATCTCTACGAATGTGTTACAATTCCTGCACATCGAGTAGCCGCACACATGCTCGTTGGCTCTTTTACATACTTTATTGCACTTTTCACATTTAAATACTTCTTTGCACATTGCTTCGTGATTATGCAGGCATTCAATATTAAAGCAGAAGCGGTTACATAATTCGCAAAGGATCTTTGTGTGCGTCGACAAGTCGTGTTCTGGCTGCTTGCAGATTGTACACAGAGGTGCTTTCTTGCACTTGTGCTTATTTGAGCCCTGATAAGGTGTATCGCACTTTGTACAGTAAAAATTGGTGCCATACAACCCTTTCAAACTGTTGATTACATCGAAGTGATTACCGTTTTTATATAGATAAATTTTGTTTGTTTTTTCGGGACCCTCGTATATGATTGTGTTGAAATTTTCAGCGCAGATGATCTTAATTTGCACATTCAACAGTTCTTCGGCCTTCTTAAAATCATCCAAAGTAAAGCCGTCGACATAGCAACCACCCAATAGACCACAAAGTTTTTCCGCCAAAACAGTCTGTAATGTTCGGCCATCACGTATGCTCTGAGTATCCCTTTTGATCAATTTGTGACCCAAAATCTCGTTTGTGATGTATGTAAGAGCCGTTACGATTGCTCTAGCCCCACAAAGATTATCATTATTAACAATCCGTGTAATGCTCTTTTTGGTTCGACGATCCTCTGACAAATTTATCATTCTACGACGACCGCTACCCCTAGGCATATTGAAAATTTGAATATTGAATTTCGTGTCACCCAAAAGAACAGTATCGTTAGATGTTAATATGTTTTCAACTTGTTGTAATAAATTATCCATATTGTCTTCTGTGGTCACTTTTGTCGATATAGGGTGATTGAACTTGTCATTTAAAGCCACAATACGGATTCTGTCACCCTTTTTGTAGCCACCCTGTTTCTTTGCATCATTCAGCGCATCCTCCAACAGAGCTTTCAAGTTCTCTTCGCCGCGGCTAGGAGAACCCCCTGTATGCTGCTCGCAAGAGAGCTGAAAACTATGTAGGTACGCACAAAATGTAGTTATGAATCTACGCGCTAAAACCTTCAATGACCAATTTTGAACCATTTCGAAAATTATCAAAATTAGAAATTTCAAAATCAAAAAACTTTACAATTTTTCAAAAAAAACTAAAAATTCAAAATGTAATATCTATTTTTCAAAAAAAAAAATGCACACTTACTGTAAAGGCTGATAAGAGCAAAAGCTGATAAGAGAGAGAGCACGTCTTAACGCCAGGGCTGACTGATAAGAAATGAGAGTAAATCATCTTTTGCGGGCCTTTTATACGTTTTCACCCTAGGTCACGTGACACTCTATGATAAGGAAAAGGGTAATACTGTTTGAGAAAAACAGGGGTGTTTATTTTCAATTTTACATAAAAACAGCTGTATAAAGTATTTAAAACATATCAGTTAGTCTTTTTACGAAATCCCGGTTGTAAATTATCTATATTTTCGAGTTGCGGCT
The DNA here is from genome assembly GCF_040954645.1 of Diabrotica undecimpunctata. Classification (NCBI taxonomy): domain Eukaryota; kingdom Metazoa; phylum Arthropoda; class Insecta; order Coleoptera; family Chrysomelidae; genus Diabrotica; species Diabrotica undecimpunctata. The sequence continues at coordinate 165,748,631 of NC_092804.1, forward strand.
AGCTATTATCATATTGTGATAAAGCAATTAAAACCGAGTTTATTCAAAATAATAAAAGTATGTACATTTATAATTAATTATTAGAACAAAACAAAATCTATTTTGCCAAAAACAACGATCATTTTTTCAGAAAATGATATTAAAATTTAGGGCGTTGTCCCGCTTCGGGAGAACTCGTAGCACTTCGGCTAGAAAATCTTTGCAAAATTAACAAGATCTTACCTGTCGACGAGAATTACGTCATCGCTACTTTTAGGCAAAGATAGTGCCGTGTGCAAAACATACTTGTTGTTTTTTATCAAGGTATTATGTCAAACGGTTAAGATAGGTGATGTCATTGATATTTTTAGGTAATGACGCGGGCGCGGCGTTTTGGTTATGTAGAAAATAAAAAGGCATGCTAAATTCCATATTATTTTATTTGTTAAATTAATACATATTACATGATATTCTTGAAGGAAGGCATCGGTTAGTGGGATGATGACTTCTGAAGTATTCCGTTTTCTTAGTAGCCACTAGATGGAGACAATTAATGAATAAGCTCTAGATAACGCAATTCACTTATTATTTCTTCTGCTTCTTTTCCTTGTAGAGCATCGCTTTTCGAAAGAATTTTGAGGCCTTCTACAAGTATATTTGGATCGTTATTTTCGTTATAGAGGGTCCATATTTTTTCCACTTCGTCAAGTAACTGTTTGTCGACAGCACTCAGATCCTCAATACGAATTTTATTTTCCTGCTGTATGTCTGGTGTATCTTGAACATTGTTGTGTCTTTTAGACTTTTGATGTACTGACATTGACGCATCGTGGTCATGTATTTCGACCTTTCTTGTAATATCATTTACGGTCTGTGGTCTTCTTTTACACAGGTGTTCCGATGCAGCGTGGTCACGTGATTCGTCATTTCTTACGTTAGAATGTAAAGTCTGTGGTTTTTTTCTTTTAGCTGGATACATGGGCTTAATAATTTTTTCGTATTTAACGGTGTGAGATTGGTGACGTAGCCTGCCTCGTCCGTCCTTGTGGGCACCTGATATATCTAGCAGAGATTTGTAGATTTTTTGATCGGCTAGTGTGTATTGTAGAGGGTTTTTGGAAAAAAGCAATTCGTATAAACCAGGTGTAGCTTTAAAAATGTGTGAATCCATTTGAATGTTATCTTTATCAAAATCAATGGGATGAGTTCCAAACTTCCAGTCACCGGTAGACCAATTAAATCTCGGACCGTATACTTGGTCGATGTTCCCCACATCTTGGATATATTTTTTAAGATAAGGGTAGGTATCATTACCCTTCACGGCTTGAGTACGTCGAACTTCCTCGGAAGTGAGGTGTTTTGTTTGAATATTTTGTGCTTCGTCTTCTTCGAGATCTGGTGCTTTATTAGTGTTGGTTTCATTTGTGTAGTTGAGTATTTCATTAAGAGGTGTAGTTACTGGTTTTAACGTCGATTCTAGTAGCTCTTTTTGATCAATTTGCATCCTTTTGAGATCGTTATACTTTGCCCTCACAATTGCGGCGAGTCTTTTTACTTGAACTGCTCTGTTTGACGACATCTTAACAAATGATGTCATAGTTTTCATCTCCTGTATTTATACCCTCTGCTACCCTCTGGTACCCTCTGCTACCCTCTGCTACCCTCTGTTACCCTCTGCTACCCTCTGGTACGCTCTGCTACCCTCTGGTACGCTCTGTTACCCTCTGTTACCCTCTGCTACCCTCTGGTACGCTCTGTTACCCTCTGGTACGCTCTGTTACCCTCTGTTACCCTCTGCTACCCTCTGCTACCCTCTGGTACGCTCTGTTACCCTCTGCTACCCTCTGGTACGCTCTGCTACCCTCTGGTACGCTCTGTTACCCTCTGTTACCCTCTGCTACCCTCTGCTACCCTCTGGTACGCTCTGTTACCCTCTGGTACGCTCTGTTACCCTCTGTTACCCTCTGCTACCCTCTGCTACCCTCTGGTACGCTCTGTTACCCTCTGTTACCCTCTGCTACCCTCTGTTACCCTCTTCTACCCTCTGCTTGCATGTCGCTGACGGCGTCTGAACTGTTAGCGTGCCACTGATGGCGCCTGCTATGTTCTGCAAACCTCTGTTACACTCTGTGTGTCTCTGTGTAAATCTGCATCCATCTGCTAGTATATAGACATTGGCCTATTAACACTTTATTTGATTCTCTTTTATGATTTTTCTTTTAAACAATACCATTCTTATCTGATATCCTTTACAAAATGACTGCGGTTTCTTGTTTGTTTCTACATAAAGATATAAATTTCGAATTTCGACCTGAAAATGTAACAGTCTTTGATATTCTTTTATCTTTATTGGTTGCTTGAACATGGCTGAGTGCGAGTTTCTTGTTCAAATTAACATTTTATCTGAAAATTTTCAATTCGTTACCATAAATCTGATTCAATTCACACAAGATCTTGACTTTGTGTTGATTACGTTCGCAATAAATAATTTCGTCTACAGTGGTGAGATATGGCTAGGTAATAATTATGGTGAGGGCGACTTGCTTCAATTGCAGTTTTCTATAGATGGACAGATATTTTACATCGAGAACTTGTATGTGAACGAGGGTGAAACGATGGAAGTATTCGTAGAAGATGGTTATTTTACCTTTGGCACTGTGTACATTGTTTTCACACCTACTATCAGTAATGCTATAATGATTCTCTAATGATTTAATGGTTCTATTATATATGTAGTTTTTACTGTAAAAGTGTAAAATAATAAACACATGAAATTTTTAAAATTTTTATTTAAATGTCTTTTTTTTTTTGGGGGGTGGTGGCGTTGTTGTTTGATCCTCCTCTTCGCTACTGTCCTTACCATCAAGCCTGAAACAAAAGCCACATTATATTATACATATTGCAACACGTTTAATACTTACTCATACAAAGACTCCTCACCTAAAATATCCAGGATGGTTCTGTAAATCAATAAAACAATAATTCTATATGTAATAAAATGTGGTATATACATACTCTTCAGCAGCTGCCTCCCCCTGCTCCTCGCCCTCCTTTAAAGTACCGTCTATTAATTTATCTATTCTGTAAACATAAATGTCTGTTAGTATAAATATCAGTATTCATTAAAATTTACTTACTCTTCGTTACATTCTAAACCATCAAGCCTGAAACAAAAGCCGCATTATATTATACATATTGCAACACGTTTAATACTTACTCATACAAAGGCTCCTCTCCAAAAATATCCAGGATGGCTCTGTAAATCAATAAAACAATAATTCTATATGTAATAAAATGTGGTATATACATACTCTTCAGCAGCTGCCTCCCCCTGCTTCTCGCCCTCCTTTAAAGTACCGTCTATTAATTTATCTATTCTGTAAACATAAATGTCTGTTAGTATAAATATCAGTATTCATTAAAATTTACTTACTCTTCGTTTTCTTTAGGTCTTCCGCCACAATGAGGCTGTACCAGAACCCCATTTTTTGTGTAATAACTATAAAATAATAAATAATAAACAATAATAACTAATAAAATAGAATTTATATAGTAACTTACTCTAGTGTCTCTTGACAAAAACAAAATAAACATTTGCATTTATAGCAGAACATTTTGTATGGTTGTGTAACAGCTTGGTAGGCCTTATATACATTGGAGTAAACCACTAATATTTTTGTTATTGTGTATTTTACGAAAAACAATCTTGGTTTTGTATCGTCCTAACCAGGCATTTGTTTGCTGCATTTTCCTATTATATGCAGATAAATCAATACTTTGATAAATAAGTGGTTAAGGTGTTACAAAAATCTTTTAAACAATTTTTCAAAGTGCGGGAACGTTTTCGTTATCGTTATTGTCCTTGCATTTGTTTGTTGCACTTTTCCGTATTATCTGCGGTGTGTATCAATACTTTGATAAATAATTGGTTAAGTCGTTATAAAACTGTTTCAGTTATCACTATTGTTTTTCCGCTTTGGTAGGTTTAATCAATGCAGAAGCTTGCATAACCCGATCAACAACAGATTCTGTGGTTAGATATACGTTTTTAGAAAAACAAGTCTTAAGACCAAGCCTTGATACTACCCCACCATATACATACTATAAAAAGCCTGCTCGAGAGCATTGAGTACTATTTAGTGTCTACAACCTGAAGCACCAACACGATACCTCCAGGTATGTATATTCTAAGCAAAATAATATTTCTTTTTTTTTATTTTGTACATGACTTTTTATACGCGACTATGTCTACTTATAAATATTACTTAACCTCTTTACTGTTTACTAATAATTTAAAGGAGTCGGTTGTTTTATTTGTATACCTTTCATAGCTATTGCTAGACCCTTGCTGTACATTTTCACAAGCAAGTGGCTGGTCAGTAAAATACTCTAGATAGGAAACTGTGTTTGATATCATTTGGCTATGCGGTTTGTTTGTTAGTCTACTTGCCCTGTGTTCTGGTTTCATCACCCTCTTAGCACATGAATTATACTTATATCTACTTATTTTATCAGGAAATTCTGTACTAAAGTTGTTTTCTTTAACAGACATATCACAATACCTTATTAAACTAAGGGTTATTGTAAGGGATAACTTTTGGATCGTCTGAGGTATCAAAATATCGATGGAAAATCTTGCTTTGTGTTATAGGATTAACACGTTGTTTGTCAGATCGGATGATGTTCTGTGAGACAGTTACCTTTTTTTTTTGTAGTTATCCAGGCATTTTATATAGTCCTTTATGTAACTTAAATATACGTCATGTAGTCCATAGTTGTAAATGTTGAGATCTGTGTGGAAAAGCCTAACGAAAAGGTTGTGTCATGTGTAAGGAATTATGTCCTCGACCGTCCATACAAATTATTAACATCCAAATACATCATTTACCGGTTTTCGTTGAAGCATAATTGTTTATATACTTACGGCGGATCTTGTGATCTTGCTCATCAGTATTAGACTTTTAGATATATCCACTTATTTTTAATCATTATATAAGGAAATTTTTATGGCCATATGTTGGTTATTATTTGCCTGAGCGACACTGTATATTCCTCGAACGCCGTTTACCTCTGTAATCCTTGACGGATAGTTTGTATTACGTTTTTCGTTTTTTCTATACGACTAAATTATATAGATGTATCATAAAATAATAATAATATAAAATTATGTAGTAACTTAATCAGGCTCTTTTCTGTGGTTCTCCTGATTTGTTGTAATACTCTATGGTATTACCTGTACGAACCCGTATAAAACATCTCGAGGATTCATCGGTCAAGTTGTCATTAGATGTTGAATCTCCATATTTTACATACCCTAGGGTATAGCGTTTAAATATCTACGTATATTATTTTTAGCTGTTCAGCCTGAAGAATCGCAACGGCACCTTCCGTATTCTGGAGGCTTCAGACGTTGTTGTTGTTTCTGATAGCGGAAACCTCAGTACTCAATATATATATATATATATATATATATTACAGTTTTGCTTTAGATATATTCGGACCATACTTGGCTTTAGAAACTGCTAATACTTGTTTTTTTAATTAGACCCTATCAATACTTCCAAACGGTGCTTCATGGTGGGGTGTATTACCTTCTGTGTCACAGCTAAGTACTTTATTGCTGAACTGTTTACATACAAGTACATATTATACTGAATAGCTTTGTTTAACATTATTAAATACCTCCGTAAAACATATTTGTCGCTTATAGGAGGGCTTTTCGCTGGTTTCTTTACTTCCTCCTGTGAATATGAACTAACTATATTTAACCTATTTTTGTACGAGTTGCTGTAGTGCCGTTTTAAATGGCACGGTTGGTTGGTGCGAATACCTTTGTTCTGTTCCTTTAAAAATGTTCTTTTTCCTTCTTTTCTGTCGTTTAATCAAAATATTCGAAACTATAAAACGTGGTGTTTTCGTTGATCCAGTAAGACGTTCAGAAGCCCTGTCACAAGCGCCTGTAGACGTTATGTCAACTAATTACTTTTTACAAAACGCACCTCGTTTCGCAACGAGTTGCGAAACATAAGAAAAGTGCCTGCTGAAGTTCGAGTCCAGTGGTTACTTTGGTCGATATCGGATGATTGAACTTGTCATTGTGGGCAATTATTCGAATTTTATCGCCCTTTTTGTAACCGCTTTGCTTCTTTGCATCAGCCATAGCATCCTCCAACAGAGCTTTCAAGTTCTCTTCGCCGCGGCTAGGAGAACCCCCTGTCGCAGAGAGTCGAAAACTATGTAGGTATGTGTGATTTTTTTACTTTCAGCTGTACCGTGACCATGCAATATCGTCGACCTTAAATACTGGCTTTAATTTTATGTTAATTGTTTTTAATCCTATATTTAACCTATTTTTGTACGAGATGTTGCAGTGTCGGTTTAACTGGCACGGGCGGTTGGTGGGAATACCTGTTTTTCTGTCTCCTTTACCAATGCTCCTTTGTTTCCACCTTCCTGACGATTGTAGATTTTTTCAGTAATCATTGAAGTTAGGACCTCTTATGTTTTTCCTGTGGTTCTTAGCGTTGTCTAAAACGTTATCTGTAGCCAAAAAGCGTTTTTCGCAAATATGGCACAAAGTTGCTCCATTTGTGTTGGGCTTTTCAGAACCGATATAGCTGGCTATATATATATTGAACAATATTTGCTTCGTAAATACTTCTTTGTTACTTTACTATTTTCTGTTCGTTTACTTCGTGTTGCATGAAGTGTGAAATGAAGAGGGTTATCACCATTTGTTTTACCTACTTCGTGTAGAATGGTATTACTTTCTATAGGTAGTGTTATGCTTATACTCTTTCTAATATGTAGCCCTGTTTTCATGTTTATAACTATTTTTGTGGCGGGTATTCTTTAAATATCATTGTACGAAATATTTGACCTTTAGCGATGTCTTTTGTTTTAGCGTCTATACAGAAATTGTACACTTATTTTGCTGGATATTTGTTACCCTATTTTACCTATTTTTTTTTTTTGTACGAGATGTTGCAGTGTCGGTTTAACTGGCACGGGTGGTTGGTGGGAATACCTGTTTTCCTGTCTCCTTTACCATTGCTCCTTTCTCCTTATCATACTGTCGTGTTGTTTTTTGATGTTATTTATAAGGTTTTAAGGATGTAGTATATCTAATAGTTTTTTGTAGTTGCATATTCATATCCATTCATCACCATTTCAAGTGATGCTTTCAAGGTTTTGTTAGAGTTGAATTTAGAAGAAGAACTCGCTGTTTGGCCACCATTACTCTAGATTTCCATAGTCTGCCGGAGAAGGTACGCCTTTTACCTTTTTACGCCTTGGTCAGCTTTTTCTCTGTCTTTGCGGTGGCTTTTGTTTCAGGCTTGATGGTTTAGACTGTAACGAAGAGTAAGTAAATTTTAATGAATACTGATATTTATACTATCAGACATTTATGTTTACAGAATAGATAAATTAATAGACGGTACTTTAAAGGAGGGCGAGGAGCATCTGAGTCGCAATAGACATGTAGATCCCTCTGAAAATTAAATTCGTCGTTTTTATGGTCCTCATACCATTCGAGGAAAGCTGTTCGTTGTTTCTCTTTCATAGTGTTGGGGCCATAGTATTTAGGGTAGGTTAAACCCCCAACATAGTGTTGGTTCTCAGGCACATTGAAATAATGTGGGAAGTAACCCTTTTTTGTCCTCTGGCAGACCAAAAGTTGTAGGATAAGCTGCTAAGGGTCCGGGATATAATTCAAAATATCGAGAAACAGGCCATTACCAACAAATAGGGGGATTAATCTTATTCATGTAATTTTTAAATCTAAGAATGTTTTTAGTTTTCTCAGGCATTTTAATGGCTGTTTCATTAATTTTTATGCAATCCTTGGTGTGGGCTTCAAGCTGGGTAGATGATGAAAATGGTTGTAGGCATCTATCGCGTATATGATTTGATCGCCCTTTGCAGCATGCCTTATGAATATTTAATTTTTCATCAGTTCTAAAATAGTGAAGGCAAGCATTACAGAAATATTTTGTTTTCTTTTCTTTGCTAAGCTGCTTAGAAAGGAGACGGGATAAATTTTTTATCCAAACGTAAGGATATCTAATACAACCTTGTGCATAATCGTATTTATCTTGTATTAATAATAAGTTAATATGTTGATCCTTCTTTTCTTTTGTCAAATAAGTTGGGAGGGTCGTAAAATGTTTATCTTTTTTTTTAGGTAATATAAGTTTATTGAAATGTCATTCTGCTTTAGAGCCTACCTGTCGTATTCTTTTTTTTGTATCGCTGCTTAATCATTATTGAAAATGAATTTTAATACTTTATGTATCTTTGTTAAAACCAAGGCGTGTGTTAGCGTTTTATGTCCTGTTTTTAGAACCACTTACTTTACCCTATACTGAACGAGATGTTGTAGTGTCGGTTTATCTGGCACGGGTTGGATGGCGGGTATACCCATGATCCATTTCCTGGACCTGTTACCTTTTCCTTAACCCAACCTGGCGTATTCTTATAATAATTTTACTAATTTTTAAATTAGTTTCTCTCGACATCTCCTTGTATTCTATGCTTTGCAGTCTGCGTAGTAGGCATGAAGCCGCCCTCCTTCTTCTGCTCACCTTTTAGTTGGTTTGTTAATGTTTTTATCTACCTTTGAAGAGGGCTTTTTGTACCTTGTTGTTTTCAGGACCGTCTTTAGCTTAAGGGCTTGGTTGTATGATTTTTTTTGTATTGCCATCCTGCGTTGAGTTTTGCAAACTAGCCAAAGTGCTACGCGTTCTCCCTAAGTGGGACAAAGCCTTATATTTTAATATCTTTTTATGGAAAAACGATCGTGGTTGTTAGGGAAATAGATTTTGTTTTCTTTAAACAGTCCTGTAAAGCAGACAAACATATTTGGTATTTGTGAGAGGGTTTTCAACGGTTTTTTACTTTCAGCTGTGCCATTACTAAGTATAATCATCGAATTTTAAATTTGATTCTTATACCGGTTTTTTGTTAATTGTTTTTGATCCTATATTTAACCTATTTTGTACGAGATGTTGTAGTGTCGGTTTAACTGGCACGGGTGGTTGGTGGGAATACCTATTTACCTGTTCCTTAACCACTGCTCCTTTTTCCCGCCTTCCTGTCGTGTATATTTTTTTTCAGTAATATTTGACGGTTAGGGTCTATTATGTGTTTTCCTATATGACTAATGTGTGCAGCGTATAATAATAATAATAAAGAAATTATATAGTAAATCTATCGCCTCTTTCTTGGAATTCCTTTTTTGAGAAAATATTATTTTGTTTGGAATATACGTACTGAGTCTTGCTCACAAGACGCTTCAGTTTTAGGCATGGAAAGGTGTGAATCGCCTGCCACTAATGGTTTCCTTGTGCTGTGTTTGAAAATTTTAAAAGAGCATGACCTGTTACTGGACCCATTGGCGTTGTGGCTGAATTTTTAAACATACACACGGATGCATAGATCGTAAGTTTTTACCATTAAGTATATTTACTTTAGTTATTACTATTTATTTTGAACTCTTTATTAAATAACATGTCCCCTATAATTTTCTACTTTTCATAAATATTTATTGCATTCCGAATATGTGCATTGGGTTATTATGAACTATTTGTTTATATTACGCTTACGATACCACAGAACTTTTGCGGTCTTCTGCAACACTGATATTTAACCTAATCTTTACTAATTTGTAAATAACCGAATTAGATACTCGATTCAAAACATAATTCTTTACAACTAAAAACTGTTTTTGTTAAAAATAGTTTCTCTTTATCGTACTTTATGTTTGCGGCTTTTTATATTTAACACACATTTCTTTGAAAAATATTATTTAAAATGAAACGATGAAGTCTTCGCTGTTGTTCTACACCTAGATAACAGTTTGCGGTTTTGGCGATATCGCAACCTGCTTACAACTTTATCAATTTCTCATGTGTTTCTGCTATTTGCATTTTAATAAAAATAATATTTTGCGGCTTTCTGCATCGGTGATATCTGTAATCTTTGCTAATTTGTAAATACATTCGTAATTTTTCATATTATAAATACTCGATTAAAAATAGTTTCTTTATCGCACTTTGAGTTTGCGGATTTCTTTAACACACAAGTTTAAATAAAAATATATGTTTGCAATACCCATATCGACAACCTTGACATTACTATTCGCTTTTGCGTTATTCTCTGCGGTTTGTATTTACACTTTATATCGACACATTGCTTCGTATATCCCGTTCTAACCATGACAAATGGCCGTTACACCTTTGATAAATACTTTTTTTTTATACCTATTGACACCTACCAAATGACCGATTGGCCTAGTAGGCTGAGCGTCATGACGGGGCGCGGGCTAGCGTTCATGACGTCATCGCGGGACGTAACCAGTGAGCGGACGGTGCTTGAGACGTCAGGGGTCAAAGGTCAAAGTGGGGTGAAACGCATACCTTTCTACTACAAGGGAAAAGGAAAAGAGGAAGGCCGAGAAAGAGCTGGAGAGAGGGAATTGAAAAAGAACTAGAGGAAAGAGAAATCCCTCCAGGCCTAAGGCTGAATAGAGAAGAATGGCGGTTAGGAGTCGGAAGGCGTCGGAGAACTCTATAAACCGATAGTAGTAGTAGTAAGTTATAAGTGTCACGTTAACGCAAACGGTCAATACCAGGATTTTAGTGCAATATAAGCTAACGGAACAACAGTAACTAGAGATGCAGTTTCTGTCACCTTCAGACCTACATTAAGAAACACAAATTTGGACAGAACATCAAATTAAAGTGAGAACATCTGATTCAACAATATCGGCTACATCTCAACGGCCACCAAACTGCTTCGCTACCACATGCACAAACCAAGACAACTACCTCAGTGACATATTTGGTTACTGTTCTTGCTTTTGTACAACAAACACTAAATGTGAAACACTGAAGAGGATGCAGAATCCTAAACTAAGAACAAACTAATTTATGACCTTCAATTATAATTACAAAACCTGTCACCCAGTCAATTTATGTTTTTTTCAAATATTCAACACAAATATTCATAACAATTTCAACAAGGGACTTGACATTGTGATGTTGAGGTTCGTGACTGACTAATATATTATGTATGTTAAATATTATGCCATGGTACTAAAATAGGATAAGTTTGTAGGAAAATAAAAAAATATTTCCTGTAGTATTTCCAATCGCCTCTTCATACTCAATGTGCATTCTAAATTGAATTCGAGCGTTAACAGTATTTTTTGTCGAAAATAATAAAAACAATGAGTACAGCTTTCAGCGGTTTTAGCTCATATAAAATGAGCCGTGAATAATGTCAATTTTCTTGCTATTGTTAAAATCTAATTGTACCTAAGCCGTTAACACAAATTGTTGATTTTACACAGGAACCACAATAAAGTGTGTCAATTAGATACGTGCTAGGCATTTAATTCTACTTCGGCGTTAGTTGGTTAACGCAAACCGAGGGAAACTGCACTAAAATATTTCTCGGTCTAAAGAAAAAGATTCAATTTTTTGGTTTTGTAGATTACGTTAAAAATTTTGGTTATAAGGACAGAAATATTGAACGAGCTAAGCTATAAAATTTGTATTTCCCCGTATGCAAAATTGAAATTGTATTTATTATTATTATTACTATTACATAGTAATAAGGGCTGGGGTCATTAAAACCCATAAGCCCATTTACAAGAAAAATTAAATAGTACAATACAAAATAATTAGTTGGGCAAATAAACTTCAGGCTATAAGTTTAGTAGATTGTACACAATAATGTTCAGATTACAAACAAATCAGTCTAGTTATAAATTGAAGAGGTGGATTCCAAAGAGCGTAGGCGCAAAATTTCGGGCCAAAGCTTTTTAAATGCAATCATTTTTTTTTCGAATCCTGAGAAAACTAACAAATATTTTTGAAAAATTTAAACGCAGAATGGAAGATTACATTATTACCGAGGGCCGAAAGTCCCTTAGAATAAACAAAACGTTTTTTTGAATGAGATATTTAAAATTAAAAATCACACTAAATTTTCTCTTTTTTTTCACCCCTGTAACTTATTAAAATAAACATTATAGAAGTTTTCAGGGACTTTCGGCCCTCAGTAATAATGTATTCTTTCATTTTGCGTTTAAATTTTTCAAAAATACTTATTAGTTTTTTTAGGATTCGAAAAAAAAAATGAATGCATTTAAAAAGCATTGTCCCTAAATTTTTCAGGAACGAATTTTTTGTATGTTTAAGAATATAATTAAATGTTAATTTGGAATAGAATCAGTCATGTAATTTTCAGGTTCAAATTTGGTTTCAAGACAATTAAAAGTAAGATTTAAACAAAAAATCATGGCTTTTAAGAAGTTAAACATTGTTTTTTTTAAACGACCTTAAGTGATTTAAGTACTTTTGAAAAATTCATGTGGGAGACAACTTCACTTTATTATTCATTTGTAAGTTTATTGATAATCAGAGCTTGTCTTTAAGATGTCAGCAAAGGTTTAATTACTATCTAAGTACATAATTAAAAATTAATTTTTATTCATCAAAATAAATGATTTACATTTTTATCAAAATTTGAAAAGTAAAGTTGAAAAACTTTTCAAAGAAAGGGATCTAGTTCATCATACACTGCAGTATTATTATCGTTGGAACCATTTTGAACATTGGTAAGTGCAGTATTATAAAAGTCTTTTGAACTTTCAGATAATGAAATAAATAATTTGAGAAGGTTTGCCACATCTTTTTTCTTCTTTTCACTTACATGATTCACTAATGACATATACTTCACTGTACTGTACACTTCCAACAATTTGCATCCTTTTTTTATAACTTTAAAAGTACTAAAACCCTATTCATTTTACAAATTCCCAATTGTCAATAGAAGCACGTGAAAGCCAAACAGGGTCTTACTGATGTGTGTCATATGATGTTTAAAAATATCTACTTTTGAAACTGTTAGTGTAAGAATTTCTTGAAATTTAATCATTATATCACAATTAAACTAAACTCTAAAAAATAACACGACCAGTAAATAACTTAACAATAACTATAACATAAATATAACACAATATATTAACTTAAAAATCAACATGATACAATTTGAATTTAAAATGCTGGCAAGTTTGGATCTGTAACATGAGAATCTGTCTGGCTTAAGCTAATAAATTATATTTAATAGCCTCTTGACGAATTAGATGGCGAATATCAACACGTGCTCATGTTTATAGATGGGAATTTGGTAAACGAATGTACTTATCACCACAGTAGGTTGTTTTTAGCTTCAATATCTTTATTACTTTTGTTTAAAAATAAAAAAACTCGTTGTTCCTGCATAAAAAAGAAAGCTTCTTCAACAAAAGTCGTTTTGCAGCATCCATGAAATCAAAAAGTTCCCAGTATTTTCCTCAAACTTTAACTGTAGCTGAAGATGCAAACACTTTGTAGTACTCTTCTGGTTCAACTATTGTTTCTTTTCTTTTAAGTATTTTTTCAAAACGTCCTAATACTCTATCAGGAGGCATATAGCTAAGTCCCCTGATTGGAAAGCAATGCCGAATATCACTAAACGCTCTGGAAGTCTGCACATAACTAAGTAAGAAAACCCAAAACATTTTGATTTTTATTTTGTCCACTGCAAGCATCAGAAAACAGTTGAAGTGTCAATGATTTTACTGAAACATTTTTAAAGTTGTCTTCCAAAATCTACAAAAAATTATACAGAGCTAAAACTATTTAATTTTAGCCTCGTCCACTCTGGTTTTCAGTGTATGTGTACACAAAAGTATTAGTAGAATCTTGTATATCTTGCATAAATACAAAAGTAAGGTTATAAACCCAAATTTGTCGAGAATAAAATACCTCACCAACTCTTAGTTTTAGAAGAGGCTGCTTTTGTTCCATGTCGGAAGATACCTTAACTATATTAGCTTGTGTTCTTTTAAGCAGTTTATAAAATTTCACTTTTTGTTAGATCACAAAATGAACAAATGTCTGTCTTTGGACTGCCAAAACTTAGATTGTTTGGAAAATCTTGAAGAACTTTAAGTAAGATGCAAGTAACTTCCTCTGTTATTTTTGAGTCTGTTTCCAAATAAGCCACAATTTTTTAATAGATAACTCAGCGTTAAGGTAATCGCGGATGCTCTTACCCCGACCATAATGACTTTCACAGCACTTTAATGATTTTATGAAATCAATCATCAATTGAGCTGTATTTGAATCTTTGGGTTTTATCCTAGCTCTACCTCGCTTTTCACGAGGACAATCTCCTGACTCGTTTTTGATTACTCACTTGTTTCACCTCAAACAGTCAGCATAACCAAAAACTCACAGCAAATAGATGCTGACAGCTGGAATCGCACATACGCAAACACTCAACAGCTGACGCTCTTTGATGCTACATTGACGCTACATTCTTTGATGAATCACGAATGTAGTAATGATAATGGTACTGTCCAATCTGGAAAAATCGACACATTTATTTAGGAGTGTAATAAATGTATATTCTTATTGATATTTTTATATTTTTCTATGTGAAAGTAAACTCCTGTGCTGCGTCACTGAAGCGATCAATTCAGGCTTAAACCCTTAGGAATTGCTTACGTACATTTTGTGTTGTACTGTAAGCTTGTCGGGGTGGTCATATTAGTTTTATAAATTCTTGTACTAAATAGAGACAAAAGGATATTGATATTTATATTTTTCAGCTTTTAATAGTGTAAAGAACGTTATAATCTTATGCAATAAAAACTGTGCTATCATGCATTCACAAATAGACTTTAGTTATAAACTTGACTTGATGCAAATATACTTCAATCTGATTATAATTTTCCATGTCCTTTTTCTTGGCGCATTCTGTATTTCTTTATCTAAATAGTTCAAGGTAGGTTCACCTTATTCCCGGGAGAACAATCAATAGGACAATAAAAAAATTCCAGCAAAATTACATTATGCATTACGTAGGTTGCATGTCTGAAGAAATAAAAATAATTCATATTTTATTGTGAGAGTATGTTTTGAATATAATTTAATTAATTATAAATGATTCAAACAAAGATCTATTCAAGTCACTCCTGATTGATGTAATATGATAATAATATAGGAATATATACCGGGTGTGCCAAAAGAACTGGGACGGTCGAATATTTCGTAAAATTTGCGTTGGATCTAAAAACTGATCAAAAGTACATCTTTTCAATATTTTTTAAAAATCTATCGAATGATAGCAACCATAACCACCTGCGGGTGTGTGTCCTGAGTCCTGAGTAATTTGGGCTTCTCTTCTTCGCCTATTTCGCTGAGGCCGATGTTGTCCCATTTTATTCTTTTCAGCTCTTCCTCCAGTTCCATTATCTTCTGGTCAGATATAAGAGTTCTAACATTGTATGAAGTAATATGCATTTGTCGCTCTTTGTAGTAGCCTGATACTTTCCGGGGATTCTTAGCACTCTCTGCTCTAAACCTGTTCCTACCGCTACCTTAATTGGGAGGGTATGCCGCCAGAGACTGAGGGCCTTTGAGTAGGTTCGTCTTTTATGGAACATAACTTTTGCGGTTTTAAGCCATTAAAACGCCACGCTTGGCTAGTGCGTGTTGGCAAGTTGGTTTGGTAGTGGGGGGAGGAAAGGAAAGAAAGGGTGGAGATCGAAATGGTTTGGATTTGGAAATGGTTTCTCCGGGGATAGGAGGCTGGGGAAATCCATAAGCTCGTGTGGGCAGGTGTGCTATTCCTGAAGTAGACCTATCCTCTGCCGGGATCGCGGAGAATATCCACCCGCAACTCATAAAATTACACTATTCATTAAAAAAAAACCAAAAAAACTAGATGAAAAGCCAAAAAATAGTTTAATTAAAATCCTTTGTAAAAGGTATATATTTAAAAACCCAAACGGCCTGTGTTAGACAAAACGTTTTCGGAATTCATCATTCCATCATCGGTGTCTAGGAGTACATGAATGTAGCCACTAAATATATGGGTAAAAACCCGTTAACAAATAATTAGTTACATTTGTTTGACATTATATCTTATAAATAATTAGGATGTTAAAAGTTTGGATTGTTTGGGTTTTTAAATATCGTCGGTATACTGCGAAAACCAGGTAAATGTCGGAATACCGAAATCGAGAAAAAACGTTTTTAAAGTTTAGTTTTATATTGTGCATTAAGCAGTCAGCTTGTTTTTGATATTAGGTATTCTAAAGAAAGATTCATATATCTGAAATAATATTCTATCATTAGTTTGAAAAAGTTGAAACACCTATCTGAGTAATCCTAAATTTAAGTTGGAAATGCTATCACTTACCTGGTTTTACCTGTAAATCTAAATAAATCAATTACTCTTCAAATAACATATTTAACACAAATATAATAAACCAAGTATAATATTGTCCAGTTTTGTGATCGAGATATGAGGCTTTTACTAGGTAATAGCAATGTTTTAAGGTATTAGTCGATATTTATGACATTTAACTGGTTTTCCCTGAAAATTTTATTAACAGCTGTGTGTAGTTATAGTTATTGTTTATATGAATGACAGGCAGTTTTATAGAAAAAATCAAATTTATTTCGAATATAATAATAACAATATTATTATGAGGCTTCCTCGTCCGATTCGTCACTGAAAGCAGGTGATATCACCCGTGATATTCCTCCGGTATCACTCCCTTATCACATAGCTGTACCAAATCTCTCTTTTTTGCTGTGCTAATTGGCAAATGTGCATCATAAAGTCGCTTAAGTTCTTCAAGATTGCTTGAATTAGTTGATAACTTGGTGTGCTTTTTTCTTGTTGACTGCCGTGCAGTATCAGTAAGGAAATAATTGAAGCTTGTTGACATGTCATAATTAAAATAGATTATGTTTGTCTCTCCTTTCACGAATCTCATTCTTTTTATCTTCAACCACATTATTTTTTCGCCGTTTTGGTCTTTTGTCCGGTTTTTAATTAAAGTGTGTGACAAATTTTTTAAATCATAAAAGTCGTAGTATTTAAATTCTTTACATTTGTATGGTTCTATACATACTTTTTTATCATCAACCTTGATATTTTTATCTCCTCTTGCATTTTGAAAAATAGACAAGTAATCTGGCATCCCATAGATAGATCTGTGTTTTTTAGCGGTTTCGTTACTACTCTGCATATAGTCAACTTCCGTATAGGAATGTCCAGACTCTAAAAATTTGTGTTCAATAATATTTAAACGGATTCTGTCCTCTGCAGGTATCAGAAAATAAACTTATTTTACTTACATATTCTGGAACACATTTTGATAAGTAGTTGAGTATAATGCTTTCTATTTCAGAACTTCCTTGTCTACCGTTAATTTCTGACCAGTCAAAACAGTAAGCTGCATTTGGTAATGCAGCTTCATATACACACAAATTGTAGACACATAATTTTCGAGAATAATATAGTTTCCAGTCAATCCACTTGGAATCTGTAGTACGGCCTGTAGATCGAAAGTAACTGAAACAAAATCCCGTTGTTCATTAGATCGTTTCTTATCATTTTGTTTTTTAAGATTACATACTTCTTTTCTTTTCTGATGTTCTCTGTAACTGTCTTCTAAATCCGATTTGTCAGTTGGATTAGCCCTATCATATTTATTAAAAACTAAACATTGATCTTTTTTAGCAACAAAAAAGCTTAAATTATAGTCGTTAGAAAATATTCTTCCATATGTAATTTCACTAACACCTTCCAGTTTCTTCTGCTCATAGTGATTTATAAAAAGTTGGTACATTTTTCTTATACTTAAATTTTTGTCCAAATATCTACGCTTTGAACTTTGGCGAATATAATGTGGGCCCATGGTTGGAAAAGACAATATGAGCCTTCAAGATTTTTCGGGTTTTACTGCTTGTTTTATTTGGCGGTGTATGCTTGCCTCTTTTATCCGTATCTGCAAAACAGCCTAGAATATCAGTTTTTCGTACATCTTGTAATAACGACGCTGATATACAAAGTGTCTTACAAAGAAATTTCTCACATACCTGTATGTCTTGACCATTCAAAGAAAAGTAACACTTTTTGGAAAATGCACGTGGTTTTTTAAACTTCAACGAACTGCAACGACTCTCTTTGGTGGCTCCGTTTTAATACGTGCAATAAGAAAATGTTTCTGGCCTATATATTCTAACTTTCAATAATCACGACATAGTCTTTGTCTGTAATCTTTGCTGAAATAACTGGCACATTTGTAAAAGCACTCTGAACAATTAACTGGTTTTGGCATTGCTGGTCTATGGTCTTTTTTTTTATCTTATAAGGCAAACCCTCAGCACGCCTCCTTTTTGCAACATTTATTACCCAATCTTTGGGGTTAGCTTTTCTCCAACGTTTTAGTGGACGTACGTCTTTCCATACTTTATCAAAAAGTAGATTTAATATCCAACTAGCTATTTCAGTTGACACTAAGTTGTTCGTGGGTGCACCTATTTCAGTATCTTTTTTCTCATCATTTAGGCTATCAAAGTGTGTAAATCATATAAACTTCCTAGAGAGAGCGATCCCTCTTCACTTGGCTGATATGTGGGGTCTATATCTGAAAAGTCACTATCAAAAATAGATTCCATCATTGAGACTATATTGTTCTCAGAATCATCAAGAATTGAACTGCTGTCTTCAGTTATTCTATCTGTGTATGTGTTATAAAGATCATTTATGGGTTTAGCTTAGTAACCATTTCTAAATTTTAACTCAACCCGTTTTCAGGTAAAATGAGGTAAGTGTACTTAAAGGTTTTCACTAGTCGATATGAAAAAGAAATTTTAATAAATCATACACGTAAAATGTATTAAAGACACTTATCACCTTTTTACTGAATATGGTTTGCAGTAGTAGAAATATATTGTTGTCCGGCATAATAATATATGTGGGCTTACTTTGTTTTACATGCAACAGAACTTTAATTTTGGGAAGTAAGTAGCGATATATTGTTTTATTTGAAAATGAAAAGTTAATTAGGTGTAACTTATTTGTTTATTACACAAATTATCTGCTGAATGGTAAGTCGTATCATTTATTGGGTTTTACCTGTATGTAGAGCGGAAAAAGCTGAGAATTTTCGTATACTTAACTCAATATTTTAAAATTTACCATTAACTGGTTTTCGCAGTATACCGACGATATATACCTTTTACAAAGGATTTTAATTAATTTTTTAATATATGGTATACAGCCAAATACAGGAACGTAGATTCCTTGTGGATTACAAAAAATAGATGTTTATTATTTTTTGAAAATCTATCTAATGACACCAACAAGACTCATCAGCTCTACTTTGAACAACTTCGGCAACTTTGAAATCTTGAATATAAACCCCCAATTTTTTATTGCAAATTTAGATTCTACTTAAAAAATTGTACTCAGTATCATAAAAATTAGATCGCAGACTTCTGTTTTGTATTTTTTTTTAGTTATAGAGTAAGTGAGAAAAATATTTCAGATAAACTTGTTTACTTTTTTTTGCTCCCTTTTTGGGATTTGCCCCTGTAGCACCTCCACAGGTTGGTGGTGAGTGGTCGCGTTTGATGTTATTTGATAGGTTTTTAAAAAATAATAAGTACGTGTATTTTGTTTTTCATCTAACAGAGCATTTCTCGAGAAAGACTGATTTTATAATTTTCCTATGGTTTAGATTTTCAGATTACACATAGTTTTTTCCGATTATAATTCCATATATTCGACTAAAATGTTTCTAATAAAAGTTATAACATATTATATAAAATCACCTCCAATCATGCATAGAGAAACTCTTTGCACACACCAACGATTTACATAACCTGGTAGTTACCTTTCCTACGTCCTTTAGAAACTCGTATTACAATAATATGACACTTAGTGACCCATTTCTCGAACACCTCATTCTAGGCTCTTAAGGATATCAACAGTCAAAACGTTACGTGAGGGCAGTTCTACTATCACTATTTCCCTAATCTAATTTATTTAGTCCCATAATATTCCAATAATTTTTCCGGAATGCGTTGAATTTCAAGCCACAGCTCGGTAGGAAACAGCGCCGTACCAAATAATATTTACGAGTGTCTTTAAATGGCTTGTTAAGTTAAAAAATAAGAAAAAAGGTTAGTTTTTATTAAAAAAATTAGTCAATTAAAGTAGTTGTACCAAAAGCAGAATTTTTGTATAAATATTTTTACTGTACAAAAAATAAGAAATCTGTTTGACTCCTTATAATGTCCCGATGCGATTTCAATCTCATTTTCATTTTTAAGTATTTGTTATGACTAAATCCTTGTATCGACTGAACTATATTAATCTACCCCCTCTATCGTTTCTCTGACCAAGAATAAACTTTCTCGCTACATGATCTACAGCTCCTTCTCCAACTTTCGCATTAAAATCCCCTTATACGATGTTAGATTCGTAATTTATATACTAATAGAAAAATTAATATTAAACTCAACAGTCTTTCGGGGTGAACCGCATCGATTATCATTGTGCCGAGCTTTCGACATCCTCATCGATGTCTTCTTCAGGATTTCCGAGGTCTCAGTCTCCCGAGCCCCCAGACACTACTACACTGATTACTAACCAATACATTACTGCCACTGTGAACAAAAGACGGTTCATTTATACCGTCGATGATGATGTGGTTTGGGTGGAGGTTGGCGTGGGAGAATGGCGCGAGAATTGGCGTGGGAGTTGTCGCGAACATTTTTGATAGTAGGATTTTGATTGTTGGGTAGAGCAGACGATATTTTCTTTATGAGAGGTCTTCATGTCGAAGGTAACCATATGCCGTCATCTCTTTTATTGGGATAATTTGGCCTTCTTTCAATTTTTATGGCTTCTCGGATAATTCTTGGTTTATAGAAGCGGATGGGAGCTATGGTTCTGGAGTTTTCAAAATAAATTTTGTGGCCTGTATGAAGATGGTGTTGACCTAGAGCTGAAATTGAATCAGAATTGCGAACAGAAATGAAAGGTTCATACATTCTATCTTGGATTGTACGATTTGTTTGGCCTATATAGGATCGGGGGCAGTCTGCACAAGGAATTTCATGAACTCCGTGTTGTTCATTTGGAATGTTGTCTGTGATTGATCAGTCAAGAGATGAAAGTTTTTGTTGGGATGTAAATGTTATATTTATTCCTCTTGATCTAAGAATTTTGTCGATTTTGTCAGAACA
The DNA here is from genome assembly GCF_040954645.1 of Diabrotica undecimpunctata. Lineage (NCBI taxonomy): Eukaryota > Metazoa > Arthropoda > Insecta > Coleoptera > Chrysomelidae > Diabrotica > Diabrotica undecimpunctata. The sequence continues at coordinate 165,769,720 of NC_092804.1, forward strand.
CCTTTGATGTAAGGAAGAAAATATTTTGTATGATGAGGGTCTGAGTATTTGGGCTCAGATTGAGTTGGAGATTGATGTCTGTGGATGCTCCTTCTGATGTGTTTTTTTCGGTAACCGTTTTGCATAAGGGCCTGTTTTAAACTAGAAGCTCAGCGGATCTACTTGCATAATCGCAAATGCCTATTGATCTAGAGACAAGGGTATTAATGACTGACTTAATTTGTGAAGGTGGATGATGAGAGTTGCGATGGAAGTAACGATTGGTATGGGTGGGTTTTCGATAAACAGGGTGATGAAAACCTTGGGATTGGTTTTTCTTTATGATAACGTCGAGCAAAGGTAGGGATAAATCAGTTTCCACCTCCATCGTGAACTGGATATTAGGATGTAAACCATTCAGATGGGTTTGAAAAGACATCAAAGCATCCCTGCCATGGGGAACAATGACGAATGTATCGTCAACGTATCAAAGCCAACATGTCTGCAGAATTGATTTTGGAAGAGATGAAAGATGGAAGATGTCATAAGTGTTGGACATACGATGTTTAAAGAGAGATAAGGAGTCTTGTTGGATACTGTATTTAATTTTCAGAATGTTTAGAATTTCATCTATAGGAATGTTTGCAAAGAGTGATATTTTTTAAGTTCGATGCAATAAAAAAGGATTTTTGACGAAGAATGGAGCATTTTCAGAGATAGTTGTTTTGTTGTAGAGTTTTGGCCAAGTACCTGGTCAATGATTGAGTAGGGCAGTTGTATGCAACTAAAAGTGGACGTAGAGGAATATTGGTTTTATAAATTTTGGGTAGATCATATATTCAAGCTGTTCCGGAAGACTTTTCACGACGAATTAGAGATTGTTTTATGTCAACTGGAAGAGAGGTTTTATTGACAATGGCTTTTGTTGTTTTCACCAGATATGTTGTTAAATTATTAGATGGTAAATCAATCGGTCTCTTGTCTGCAGTAATAATGAGATTTGAGAGTTTATTAACATCGCTGTAGTTCTTAGAAACTCAAAGCCTCCTCCTCCAAACATTAGCCAATCCGAGGAAAAGCCCTAAAAGAACTTTAGTCAAATTCAAATCTAGTCATTCTTAAAGCCGATAAAAAAAATTCCACCTTCACCCTAAAATTTCTTCTTACATTAATAAACTCTCAAATTTCATTAATGCTCGAGACTACAGACCAATTCCTAATAATTCAACAACCTATCTGGAGAAAACAACAAAAGCCATTATTATATACAATAAAGTTTCTCTTCCTGTTGACATAAAACAATCTAATTCCCCCTAAAAAGTCTTTTAGAAAAGATATCGAATTTTTACCTTCCAGTTAATACAAATTTTAATTAAAATTGATTTCGCTCGCGTAACTGACTTCAAAGTCGGCGGTCGCTTCAAGCGTTGTTTCTGAGAAAACGATCAATTCTACACAAAAAGTAATAAATCAATTTCTTTCATTCCCCCCCCCCCCCTACAAGGAGGAGTTTTAGATGGAAGCCATTTTTTTCCATTTCGTAAGGAAATGCCTATGAACAAGAAGCTTGAGGTAACAAAAGAGCTCTTTCCGGCAGATGTCATAGTGTATGGAGGGATGAAGGAGCTGAGCGAGCTGTACCCTTTACCATGGATAAACTTATCGAGGCATTGGGTTCACTGAAGACTCGTAGGTCCCCAGGACTAGATCAGATACCACCTGAGGCGGTGAAGGGTCTAGGACGGGTGGAACCTGCGTGGCTTCTGGAACACTGAGTCAAGGCTCAGGAAAGCCACACACACACACACACACACACACACACCTTTCCTGAGCCTTGGAGGACATCGAGGTTGATACTGCTTCCCAAAGCTAGGCAAAAGTATCGCCCCATCTGTTTGCTTCCATGCATCAGTAAGCTGTATAAAAGGATGCTGCGAGTACGCATAGACGACATGATTGAGAGGTCAGGTGGTTTATCAATGAGGCAATTTGGTTTTTGTAAAGGGAAAAGCACGATTGATGCAATCATGAATGTACTCGAAGCATTGCACAACAGAGGAGATGAACATCGCTGGGCGGCCCTGTTGTTGTTTGATGTTAAGAATGCATTCAATACGTTGCAGTGGAACGAGGTAATGAAGGCAATGGAGGATAGAGAATGTCCTGGTTACCTGATGAATGTGGTGGCGGAGTATCTGTCCGAGAGAAAGATTATGGTGGAAAAGGGCACGATCGTGGACGTGACGGCCGGGGTACCCCAGGGATCTGTCTTGGGCCCGACGCTATGGAATATGGCATATGACGCGGTTATGCACTATGAATACGGAGAGGGTACAACCCCCTTCGCATTCGCGGATGACCTCGCTGTACTGGTAATGGGCCGGGGTAAGCCAGATCTCAAATACCGGGTTCGAAACGCAGGCGGCGTCGTAAAGAAATGGATGACGCAGCACGGACTGAAACTTGCGACAGAGAAAACCGAAGCCATCATTCTGAAGGGGACAAGTAACAGGCAAAATATTGAAATAAAATGTACGGGAGCATGTCTAACACCCAAGAAACAACTAAAGTATCTAGGAGTGACATTGCACCAGAATGGAAAATGGGGGGAGCACGTGCAAGAGGTGGTCCGGAAGGCTGCAAATAGTGCGGCTGCGTTGGGGAGGGTGATGCCGAACATTGGAGGACCCAAATTCGAAAGGAGGAGGGTCTTACACGGTGTTGTACAGTCGATCGTAGCCTCTACGCGGCACCAGTCTGGAGCGAGGCGGTAGAGATAACGGCCTATAGGAGTCTCATGACACGAGTAGGCAGAACAAGTCTGTTGCAAGTGGCATGCGCCCACAGGACTGTGTCTGCGGCAGCCTTATGGACCATCACTGGATGTGTTCCGTTGCATGTTTTGGCGGTGAAAAGAAAAAAAAATTATGAAAGAAGAGGTCCAAACCTTACTGTGACCGAGAGAAGACAGGAAAGGGAAAGGTCAGTTGAAAGATGGCAAGAAGAATGGAACAACACGGAAGATGTGGCACAGTGGACGAAAATGCTGATCCCGAACATAAGAGATTAGGTGGACTGTGGCCACAGGCGACTGGATTATTTCCTGACGCAGGTGCTCACAGGACACGGGTGTTTTAGGGCCTACCTCTATAGGATCGGAAAGGCTGATACAGATGAATGCCTATACTGTGGATACTCGGACACTGTGACACATACGATGTTAGATTGCAGCAGATGGATAGTGGAAAGGAACAGAATGGAGAGAGAGACAGGTGTGAATTTTGTTACATGGACTAACATACACAGCTATATCCGTGCAGTGATCAAGAAAAAGGAAGAGGAAGAAAGACTGCTGGACCAACGCTAAAGGTAAGAGTGAATGATGCTGAAAGGTCAAGCTAGAAAAGTGGGTCACACTGTATGAGTTAGAATGCGTGAGTCAGACTGTGGGGAAGGAGAAAATACCCATCTGGGAATGATGCCGAACTAGGAGCGATAAGTGTCTTCTACGCGCTACCTGGAACGAGACAGGGAGCCTCCTTGCTGATGAATAGAGTGTTGATGTGTATGAATGGAGAATGAATGAATAAAGGTAGTGATTCGGAAGTGATGCCGGCCTTACAGCGGCCATTCCGCTTCGGGATCGCTGGATGACATAGGAGGGTCTGGTTTAGCAGGTAGGCATTCGGCGTAGACTCGGCGACGAGAGGGCATTTTAAAGTACCTCGGGAACTATCGCCGGGAGTATGAAGAACGAATCCTGCACTAAAGTTAGTCAGGCGGCGTCCTGGACTAAGATGTCTTTCGAAGATTCCAGACCCCCCCCCCCCCTCTATAAAGACGAAAAAAAAAGATGGAAGCCGGGGGGTAAAGGTTGGTAAACTTTTTTATATCTTTTTTTGAGTGCCATGATTAACATTCTCACAAAATTTAACTTGTTCGTATGATTTTTAGAAGTCCAGTGGCATTTTCGTTTCTAACGACTGGAATATCAACTTAATTTTCTAGTTTTACTTCTTAGTCAGCCTACAAATCCGTTCAGATATTGGATCGAACTCCAATATCAAACTTTGTAACCAGTCACTAATTATAAAATCTGTTCTCAACATTCGGTCTTTCCCACGACAGCTAAAAAAGCTGTAGTTGTCTGTCATTGTTACACTAGTTTCCTTTTGTTTCGTTTAAATGTCTCTCTGGGGGTCTGTGTTACAATAGGTATATATATCGGATTACCAGTAGGTCGGTTTTTAAAATTTTGCATAGATCTTGTCCCTCACTATACTTCTCATTTTCCAGGAATCTATCCGGATTGTACTTAGATGACATTTATTTTTCCTTATTTTTCTTGTTTCCTTATTGATAATCCCTCCATATTCCCGTTCATTGTCATAGTTCCATTTTCCTTTGATCCATTCCTGCTGATCGGGTCTAGTTTGCTGTGGGTCTAGCTTCCCTTTTGTTTGGTTACATCTTTATACTCTCTTAATTTCGTGATTTTTAGTAACGTTTAAATTTTAAAGATATGTATCATAATAATCATAACTCATGGTCATAACATATTCATCACCAAAAACCTAGTTTCCTCTTAAAAAATAACATTTTATTTACATTTAGTTAAATCGATAAAAAGTATCAATTATGAACGTATTTTGTAAGTTCCACTTTTATTGCATTACAATCAATATTCAGCAAATATTTCTCTCGTTACTTTTTAATCCAATGTTGTATATTACTTTAGCTATGGCACACAAAAGAAAATAGCAAGTGGGAACAATCGCCACTCATACAATATCAATCTCGTTGTACGCTCGTGCTGCGGACTTTTCATTGCATAGTCAGAATGTCAACGGGACTCGATTTTCCTTTTCTCCAACGTTTTCATGCAAATGGAAATGATATTAAAAAGTTAATGTCTCTTTACCACAAGAGAATGGATCTAGATTTTTATCGGACTGCGTCTCGAGTATTCAAAAAAACAGTCGAGTGTCTCGTAGAGACATAAATTAAATTTTTTTCAGTTGGTAATTAAATACTTTGAATTTTGGAATAAAAGTGAATATTCGTGTTTTCTTTTGTCTCCACGCTCTACAAAGCGAGGTTTGTTAAGGGATGTGGCGCATGATTTTTACTTAATTAAAAGGTCAAGAAAGTTTTAGTCGAATTAAGTACTTGACAAATAGAACTGTTAATATAATAGAGTGTTAATATAATAAAGAGGTGCTTCAAACTATATTAAACAGCATTAAAATTGATGACGATGTGGTGTCAGAGTCTTATTTAGTCGTATTTCAGCGTATTTTAATTTTATTGTTTATAGCTTATCTATTTCTTTCAGTTTTTTGATCTCTAGTAATTGCTCTCAGTTTTTCGGTTGTCTCACCTTTCTTTTGTCCAATTCCTTTGATTCTACCTATCCATTTTCACTTTGTCTTTTTTATTTTCTTTTTTCTACTTGCTTCTATCATCAAAACAATTCTTAGGTAAGTTCATTCTTTTCAGTCAATGTAAATTGCCTCACGTCTGGACAGAAGTATAAGCTGCCCATTAATATAAGCAATTCTGATCCGTTTTTCACGTGGAAGACTCCGCCTTTTCTTTATTTTCTTGTTTTCTACCGTCTTCCTCTACTGGCTATTATTGTATAATTTTGCGATTAATTTGTCATTGGTGATTAATCTACCTTTTCTTATTTATTAGTATCTTCAATCTATCTAGCACTGCCCTATCAAGAGTTTTATTAAACTGCATCTAAACCAGTCCCTTAAATTTTTCAACCATGGCACTGTAACGGGTAGCTCTTTCGAAGCGACAGACTTAGTAAAAGCCAGGTTGAAATAAAAATAAATCTATTAATCTCCACTTATATATAAAAATACAAATAAAATGTATTCTATGTCCTTGTCTGGATCCCGCGGGAGTGAATTCCCCGGCGGACGCCTGTAAAAGAAAAATTATTATTACTAACACAAAGATGGAATACGCTAATTCAATCCCACGCAGACTTATACTCGCTTCCATCTCAATCCAGCGGAAGCGCCAAACGCACTCGCAATCGAAATATTCGCTTGTGCAGATCTACGCTCTACTCTGAGTTAGAGTTGACGGTAAGGTTCAATGCACGATACCCACGGGTTCTGCTTAATTGAGGACCGAGTATAATTCTCAATAGGGAAGTCTCTCTGTCCGGGTCGGCTCGCAGATTCAATACACTAGCGAGCCAGGGAGCCTAGAGCGTTAGCCACAAGACTAATTTTATTCCGCCAGTCGCTCGCCTTAAATAGCCGCTCCGGATACCACCTCGTCGTCTCGTCGTGGAAATGGGTGCGTGATTATCGACACTCCCATGGTTCGAACTGTTGAACGTTCAGCATATCGTTACAGCATTCTCCTTCTTCCTAGTCTCCTTCCTTCTTTTATCTTTCCCTGCAATATCAATCTTAGCATTTCTAGCATTTCATATCGCTGTCTCTAATTACGTGTCCCACTTATTATAACTGTATTTTTTATTTCGTATTCTTGGCCCATTTCTCGCAATCATTCCGTATTCTTTTTCTTTGTGTGCCGTGCTTATTTTCAAGCGTTGACTATTATAGTATTACCAAGCTAATGAAATATTCTGAGCATGCGACGGTAACACCACAACTCGAACGCTTTTTATTTATTAAGATTTGTTATTTTTGTGTCCAGGTTTCACATTTATAGAACAAAGTGGACCAGACGTACTACTTCAATACTCTCAGACGTGTGGTCAATGACATACTTCTACTGCACAATACAGATTTCTTGTATAGCAGCAAGCAATTTAATTAAACCCAGCCTGAGAGACTTGTTCACTCCTTGAAATGACGTTCGGCTATAACAATTCGTGTTCCAATGCTCCAGACCATCCCTTTTACCTTAGCACTTTGATGCGCGATAGCGGCATACTTTCAGCCAAATGGTTTTCATGTGGGAGTCCTGGGAACAAGGACTTTAACATGGTTCCCTAACCGAATCACATGCAGGCTAACGTTAGAACTGGATGATAGATCACGGACTAGAACTTGTAGCAAAGAAGACCAAAACCATCATTCTAAAGAGTTAACGGAAAAGACAAGTTTAGTAGTATCATTGGAGAACACAAATTGGAAAGGTGTTGTGTGGTCAATAATCTTTTACTCGGCATCAGCCTGGAGTGAGGCAATAAAGATACCGATCTACAAAGGGCTCATGATACGAGTAGACAGAACAAGTCTGTCTACTCGTATGTACTGTAGTACATACGAGTACATACTGTAGTATGCGACGGCCTTGTGGACTATCACGGGTTGTGTTCGTCTGCATGTGTTAGCAGTAGAAAGGAGAGATCTCTATGAGAGAAGTAAATATTTGACAGCAGCCATAAAAAAAGAAGAAAGAGAAAGATTAATAGAAATATGGCAAGAAGAGTGGAACAACACAGAAGATGTTCAGTGGACCAAGGTGCTGATCCAGAGCTTAAGGGACTGAGGAGACTATGGTCACAGGCGACTGGATTACTTCCTGATGCAAGTGCTCATAGGACATCGTTGTTTTAGGACATATATTCATAGATTCAGAAAGACAGATACAGATAAATGCTACTGTAAATACTCTGACACTGTTACTAACACAATGCTGGAGTGTAGTAGATGGACAGTAGAGAGAAACAATATGAGCCTTATTACTATGAGAGAGATGATCGTGATGATGATGGGAGGTAAGGAGGAATGGTATATTGTACATAATTACATTCGTACAGTAATTAAAAAGAAATAAAAAAAAACAGCCGGAACGACAGATAAGATATAGATAAGAGAAGGAAATGCTCCAAAAGTGTCGTCAGCCTTACAGCGGCCATCCCACTTTCGAAGTACGGTACGTGCGACAATCAAGTGGGCCCAAGTAGGAGAGGGTGTTTTTTGTTGGAAGGCAGAATAACAGGAGGGCATCTGTTTGCAGGACTTCCTTCTTCTAAGAGGACATAAGCTCGGATGTACTCCTCTACAATGAATCTATCACACTCCAGCCATCCCTAGGGATGGGTTAACCTGGTACGGTTTTTAGAAATTTCTACCCTCAGAGAAAAAAAAAAGGATAGCATTAGACGCTTTATTCCTGCTATTCTTTGCTCGGGCCCCAAGTTTCCGCTTTGGGCTGCGACAGTTCAAAGACTTGGTGCTTACGGGTTTGGGCCCTAAGTGCCCGGGTTTTTTGGTTTCTGTTAATTTTTTTAGTATTCTTTGTTTTTTTTTGGTGACCGAAACTCTTTTTATATTTCTTATTTTTTTGTAGGATGTACTGAAAAAAAATCTTATTAGTAAGTCCATACAGTGATTGTGACTGTCTGTATCGATAGATCCAGGAACTATCCTCTGGTTCTTTCTTTTTGTTTTCTCTCTGTGTATATATTTATAACAATCTTTTCAGGTTATTTACTGCTATAGGATCTACATTTCTATGTTTGGCCGCTATCGCTGTGCCGTCAGCATAAAAGCTGAGTAGAGTTTTAGGTTATCTTGAAACATTGGCGGGGTATATTGTATACAGTAGTGGTGACAGGACCACTCCCTACGGTACTCCAGCCTCCAGATTTTTGAGTTCGAACAGGACTTGTCCTATTTGAACTCTAAAGCTCTGGTTGCCCAAGTATGAAGAGAACAGTCTCGTCGTTGACCCGCTGTATTTATAGACTCTCATTTTGTAAATTAGCTCTTTATGCCAGACTCTATCGAACGGTTTGCTTACATCCAGGAAGGTTGCTCCTTTTATTTCCTTTTCTTTCCATCTTCTGTTTGTCATTAAAGCCGGCTGTTATGTACTCCGTTACTCTTAGTACTTGTAGCTCGCTGGAATGTTCTGATCAGATTTCAAACTGTGCTTTTGAAATTATTTCTAGCCTGTCTATTTTTGGGTAGAGTCTGCCAAGGATGACTCCTTCCACAATGTTCCTGATTGCTGGAAGTAAGCTAATCGGCCTGTAGTTTTTCGGGAATTTGCTGTCCTTTTCTGGTTTGGGAATTATGATGACATGGGCCTCCTTTCATCGATTTGGGAAGAGCCTGTATCTTAGAATCGCTATGTTGGTTAGAAATAATGTGGCTCTTGTCGGTAAGAATTTCAGACCCCTATTTGTTATATGATCTGGTCCAGATGCTTTCCTTGGCGAACTGTTTTAAATTAGTTCTTTTTGTCTCCTCTGGTGATGTTAGCGGGATAATCTTGTCTAGTTCTTTGAGTCATTTTTGTTTTTCTTCGACTTCTTCTATAAATTATTATATATTTCATGTATAGTTCTTCTGCAATTCGCTTATACGTTTTTCATCTGTCAGAACTCATCAGAGCACCCAGTATAGCTTTTTTTGTACATACAAAATAGATATCGTTTAAACGATGAGCGTCAGACTTAGGTCTGTCTACTGCTTGTTTCTGTTTTAGACTCATATTGGGATCGATTTAAATATGCTTTGTGTATACTATATAAAACACTTGACAATAAAATACCACAAGTTTAAAATTTTAGTATTTTAGTATTTTAGTATTTAGTATGACCGACCAAGTGAAGATCATGCGAGGAGTAAGGCAAGGATGTGTGCTATCGCCGACTCTTTTCAATACATACTCTGAGTTTAATGAAGCCCTCACAAACCTAGACATTGGGAATCCGAGTGAACGGTGAATACATCAATAATATCCGCTACGCCGATGACACTGTGTTACTGGCAACCAGCCTAAACGATCTGCAGGCCTTACTAGACCGAGTGTGAACTGTGAGCGTACAGAGAGTTGACAGATTCACTTACCTCGGAACTACCCTCAACGTACAATGGGACTACGCTCAAGAGATTAGATCCAGAATTAAAATGGCACGGTCTACATTTATTAAGTTGAGATCCTTGCTGTGCTGCAGTGATCTCAGTTTGGGAACCAAGATGCGGATAGTGAGGTGCTACGTTCTTCCAGTGTTACTTTATGGAGTTGAAGCCTGGACACTGACGCAAGCCACCGAAAAACGAATCGAAGCCTTCGAGATGTGGATATACAGAAGGATACTAAAAATATCTTATGTGGACCATGTCACCAACGTTGAGATCCTACAGCATATGTCAAAAGAAAAAGAAGTGCTTAATTTAATTAAACAACGTAAGCTTGAGTACCTCAGCCACGTGATGCGGAACGAAGAAAAATATCGAAATATTCAACTCGTTATGCAGGGTGAAGTATTTGGCAGAAGGGGACCGGGACGCCGTCGTATCTCGTGGTTGAAAAATCTCTGAGCTGTTTCGCAGAGCACTCAACAAAACCATGATAGCCTTGATGATCGCCAACATCCGAACCGGATAAGACATTGAAGAAGAAGTATTTAGTATAAAGAGAATAAACGAACGGAGCCCCATAGGAAGGAAGAAAAGAGGACGACCCCGAAAGAGGACTAAAACTAAAATTTTAGTAGGTATTTCTGGGAGAGACAGATTGAAAATTCTTTAAACAGTGTCAAATATGACACAACTCGTCCAGGCTGTCCAGCGAGGATGAACCTATAATCACGTGGAAAAGTCTAGTAAAAATATAGAGGTAAAGAAAATCTATCTGTTCTTTTTTTGACTTTAATTAATAATATTTGTTTACTTCTAAAATTTTATTGTTAAATCACGAGTAAATTATAGCAAGTGTATCATTCAATTAAAATAATGTTGATCTTTTTAATTGTAGTCTTAATAGGATAAAATAAACACCTGCTTAGTTAACCGAGGAGAAAAAGCGTGTTTATTGAATTATCTCGTCATATTCTCGTCACACAAGAATGCAAAAAGTAATCTTTAAAGGCAATTTAATTTATTTACTCTCGTATAGAGTTTCGAAACTTCCAGTAAAGACTCAGAGAGCGTGATATAATCCAGTTACCTACCTCACCGGCATTTCACATTCTAAATGAAAAACGTGTGGATCTGTTAAACAATCGCAAATTAAGGAAACTAAAGAACAGCTTAAGAGAGATCAAGTCGTTTGGTTTGGGATTCGCATACAGACTGTCTCAAAATAAACTAAAGTTTTGTTTATATCTATTGGTTTTGTTTAATAGTTTTTGGCAATGTACAAAAATTTGTAAAATACGATATTTATTATTTGTTCTTTTCACTTCTAATCAGAGATTTTTTTCTATCTCTTCTACTGAGCGATCGATTTTAGTAAACATATTAGAAATATGTGTAATAAGCAAAAATAATCTGCATTTATCTTTATCAGTTAAGAAAGGATACAAAGATATAAGCGTATAATTTAAATTTTGTGTAAAATGTTCTCAAATGAGCACGTACGTTTTTATGTTAAAAAAATACAATACTTTTTAAAAAATATTTTTTTTCTAATTTCATAAAATTTCATGAATAGTTATTCACTTAATATTAATTTTAGATTCATAAAATTCACGATAAAAAAACTCACGCAATAGAGGTGAATGCCTTCCAGTAGTATACATCAAAACTGCATCGGGATCTCATTTCTTATCTTACTATTATCCTTAGATTGACGGTATCGTCTTGTAAATTTAAATTCAAATCTTTACCACTTTATATTTTTGTATACTACGGCATACGAAAACTGGCTGAAATTTTGCTCTAGAAACTAGCCTAATAAATTAATCATATCATTCTACCGACTGCGCCATCGACCTCACCTACATATTGGCATGAGATTGATTTCTGATAATGCATCTTCTTTTTTGGATTAGATATTTTGATTCCAATATAAACCCAAACCGTACCTAGCAATAATAATAGTAATGTCAAAATGGTAAACCAAACAAACACTATATATCTTAAGCCGCGTTTACACGATGACAATTGGCGAGACAATTTTCAGAAGGCAACTGACTGGCATGAAATTATTGTCTTCGTCTAAACACTTCAGGCCAATTGCCTTGCCAACTGCCCTCACAATTGGCCCAAAATTCAGTTGTCTCCGGACAACTGAGAACTGAGGACAATGAGCTGCGCGCAGTGAGCCCCCCCCCCCCCCCGACTCGAAATCTCAATTGTCGCGACAATTGGCGCCGTGTGAACGGTGTAGGCCAGTAGTGCTGTCTTGTTTTTGGCCAGTTCCCTCACCGGACACAACAGATGACGAGCAGTCGGCCATGTTTTAAGTGTCTACTGCGATGACAATAGTTGGCCCCATATAAATATCTTCTAGTTCAACTGGACTGGCCTCCGACAATCCGCAACCACGTGATGATAATTGTCCAATGACAATTGTCATCGTGTAAACGCGGCTTTAGATATATAGTGTTTGTTTAAGTATAGTATAACTATAGTTATATATATATATATATACAGTAAATCAAACAAACACTATATATGTCTTTAAAATACATTAATGGATTTTCTGAACAAATGTTAAAAACAAAGACAAAATATTATATCAATGTTAGACGTAAATGGTCAAAAATATCCGGAAAATATTTTTCAAAATTTGAACCCAATATTAAAATAGATCATCAGTCGGATCTTATCTATAAAATAAATTGGAAAGACTGTAGTTTAACATATATTAGACAAACACACCAATACCTACATAGAAGGGTTTTTGCACACAAACTTAGTGTAGAAACCAAAAAATTAAACACTACAGCCTTAGCCAAGCATTGGTGGAATAGCATTATGTAGCTTAAGTAATTTTGCTGTACCTATTTGGTCATATATAACCATTTTTGTTCCATCTGTCAATAAGATCATTATTCCTTTTTGGTCACACAAAATGCTTTTCAACCAAAAATGTATCATTAACCTAAAATACACAAGAAGAATATACTTATAAGTTCTATCGTTTCCTGCATTCAGTGTCCCTGCGAGAATCTTTCGAAGTTCTTAAAAAATATTATTTGTAATGTCACAAATAAAAATCCTTATTACGTTAAAGAGTCCAATGACCTTATTTCTAAAATTAAAAATATTCACGTATCAAATAACCATAAATTAATATCTTTAGATGTCATTTCATTATACACTAACATCCCAATAAAGCTAGCCACTGACATCACTAAAAGTGACATAAAATAACATAAAAATACACTGATATCCCATTGCAAAAATTCCAATCATCTGTAGAGTTAACATTAAACTTAACATATTTTTATATAAAGACCAAATATACCAGCAAATGAATGGGTGCAAGTATTTCTAGTGTCATTTCTCAGCTGGTTCTGGAAGATTTAGAGGAATGTGTCATGAGTCACTTAGATTTTAATGTACCATTTTTCTACCGCTACACAATGAAGACTATATGGTTCACAAAAAAAACATCGTCTTCGCGAAATCTCAACTATAAAGTCTGTAATTATAGGTCTTCCTGATAGATCTATAAAACTAACAGCTCCAGAATACAGACTTACTGCAATAAAAAACAAAATAATTCCTTCTAAGTCATACATATCTCGAACATCTAATCGAAATAACTTTCATCCGAACAACTAGGAAATCTTTTAGCCAAACATAACATAGCAGTAGCTCATAATGGCAACAATCTTTTAAATAAAAATTTTATCAAACAAAAAACAAAAACTCCAAATTTAAAAAATTACATGTTGTTTAGAAGATAATATGTAATAACTGTGAAGGTGTCTGTATTGGGCAAACTAGTCAACTGCTTCAATCCAGAATTCGTTCCCATAAATATGACAAGAACAAAACCACTTTGACTTCGAAAGTATACAAATTTTAAAAACCGAGCAAAACAAAAAGAAGAGGGAGATATATGAATCAATAAAAATAAAAAGAAACACAAAGAAATGCAATCAATGACAAAAAAGATATAACAAACCTAAATAACATGTCTATTTTAAATCTAATTTAAATAATATCAATATTAAAATTGTAACATATCTCCACTTCGCCTTGCATGTAATGTAACAACACCAAAGCATGTAATAGTATATTACATAACGAGAGTTGTAAGAAGCTTATTGCATGCGAGTAAAAAAGTACAAAGTTTTACAAGCATGTAATAAGCTTACAACTCAAGTTGTGTGCTATACTTTTTCTACGATTATTTTCATTTATAAAAATAAAAAGTACGAGTATAACAAGTAACTTTTATTTATTTAACAAAATTCGGGGACAATTTAAATTAAATATTTATTTATAATAATTAAATGTAAAATTTTGGCAATTACTTATAACTATACCCTTATCCGAGTTTAGCGGTTGTTCAATAATACGTGGTGAATGGTGAGATGACGTAAACTGTACGGTGTGTTCTTTTTGAACATTGGTATTTTCAGTGTATGTAAAGGTCTGTAAATTACTTTCAATTGAATTTATAATTTTATTGGCTGTTGACGTCTTATTATGTTTTGACTCATCGACATATCCTTCGGCCGTTGTTGAAGATTTTCATCCACCATGTCGTTTAAGAGCCAATAAATCACCACCGGAATCTACCAAAATAGTGGCAGAAGTTCGTCTTAAACAGTGACCTGTGTACATTTTGGGACCTGTAACTTTAAATATTTGGCTATTTGTTTAGGAACACCGCCTATTTTGTTTAATCCTACCACCTGTTTCGTACATTTACCTCTTTGATAATTACGAAAAAATTGATTTATTTACGGATCGCTAATATGTAGTCGAATTTCTATATTGTTTGCAGATTTTATAGAAATTTCCGGAAATAACGAAAGATCTACATATTTTGGTTTTCGTATCAGGAATTTTAACCAATAGCATGGTACTTAAATCATCAATGTCACAAATTTTAAGATTTTTTAACTCTTGTTTCCTACAATTTAATTGCAATAACCTTAAATTCATCCCTACAATTCATCTTCGCTATTCGATGAGCTCATTTTATTTATCTGTATTTAAATTACCACTATATTTAAACTGACAGATTAATAGTTTTTAATCTGTCAAAATAACGTCTGTTAATTCGTTTTCATGATAACTCTGGTAACCAACTGACTTACAAGGCTTATGTGATATTACACATTTTTATAGAACTGAAGCGTATTTTTTTTATTACGTGCTAGTCATTACGTGTCAGTATCTGTTTTGAGGTATTTACTTAGCATCCAAATAGTACGTAATATACAATTTACTAGTAAGAGAGTAGAAAAATACAATTATATATTAATGACAGTAAGCAATGAGCTATTAGATGTCAGTTTTTACTCTTCGTTCGATCATTAATTATAGTGTCTCACTTTAAGTGTTGGTAAGTTCTTATATGTTTTATAATCACATCTCGTTTTTAATTCTTGTACATTTTAGAATCTTGACAAAGACTAGGATTACCTGCCGAAACTTTGATTTTAATGGAACAAGAAAATTCTAGTTCTAGACTAGTTTCATATATACATATATACATATATATAATTTAATATACAATAATAATAATAACCAGTAATTTCTACCTGGTAAAAGAAGGACATTAAATATATTCAATAAAACAATAAAAAAAATTTTAAAAAAGGACAAACTGTCTGTCGTAAACCATTTCCAGCAGAACCTTATTGGTAAGACTACCTGTACAGCTGGAGCAGTTGGTGTAATTCAAATGCGAAAATGGAAAACGTATAAGAACACTTAAAGAGAAGGGAGTACATAAAGCACATGAAAGTAATTGCTTTGCTGACCCCATGTGAAACAATCCCATAATCGGACTTGTCAAATATAACATCTCTTGACGGTTGATCCAGTAAGCCAAGGAAAAAATTGATACTATTTAGTGGCTTTTAGTCAGGGAATTTGTACCAAAAAGGCTCTTGTATTAATACTATGAAATTTTTTATTATCAATTTTATTAATTTTTTTTTATTCTTCAATTAAGGTAACTTTAGCAGTTATATATTATTTGTTATTGGCTTGTTTTTTAGCTAGTTTTTAGCTTTGGCACTGTGTGCCATCTAAAACGTATTGTTGATTTTATTTTTGAACGAAAACATTACTTACGTATTTCAAAATCTTTCTTTAGTTAATGAATTTTTGCTGTTTTAAAAAATACTAAGGTATAAAGTCCTATTTTTCATTTTTAGTTGTTTCAAAGAGATGGATTGATGATGTTGAAGAAGACCTACAGATCCTTAGGGTCAGAAGAAGAAGTAAAGTTGCCAGGAATCGTCAGGAGTGGCGGCTTCTTTGTGAGCAGCTCAAGATCCACAACGGATTGACGAGTCACTTATGATGATGAGTCTTTCGGGTTGAACCGCGCAGATTATCATTGAACCGACTTTTCGACATCCTCTTTAATGTCTTCTTCAGGGCTTCTGAGGTATCAGTCTCCCAAGCTCCCAGACAATTCATTTATATTGTCCATGGTGACGTGGTTTGGGTGGAGGTTGGCGAGGGATTTAGCGGGTGGTTGACGCGGGGATTTGCTCGTAGTTGGCGCGAATATTTCTGACAGTAGGATTTTAATTCATGGGTAGATCGGATTGATAGGCCATTCAAAATCCTATTTTCAAAAATAATATATATATATATATATATATATATATATATATATATATATATATATATATATATATATATATATAATGCGCAATGAACAACGATACAAACTACTTCGGACCATACTTCAAGGTAAAGTGCATGGGAAAAGAGGTCCAGGACGAAGAATAATATCCTGGCTGTATAACCTGCGAAAATGGTTTAACTTAACCACTACCGGACTTTTCAGGGCAGCAGTCAACAAAGTCAGAATAGCCATGTTAGTGTGTAACATCCGTAACGGATAGGCACCATAAGAAGAAGATTGTCAAAAACGCCAATCCCCGTGCAAATCCCCGCACCAATCCTCACGCTAACCCTCACGCCAACCTTTACCCAAACCACGCCACCATCGATGGTATAAATGAACTGTCCTCTGTTCCCAACGGCAGTATTGCATTGGTTAGTGATCAGTGCAGTAGTAACTGGGTTATCGGGAGACTGAGACCTCGGAAGCCCTGAAGAAGACATCAAAGAGGATGTCGAAAGCTCGGTGCAATGATAATCGATGCGGTTCAAGACTGTTGATTTTAATATTAAATCTTGTAATAGTATTAATCTTAGCTCTAGGTTTCATTTTAGTAACCGCGGAAATCTTTCGTAATATTTTATATAGGTATCATCATTCTCAGTGTATTATACCAATTATGGTGCAGCATCTATTGCATGGTCGTTTCATTTCTCTGTGCCATGTTGTACCGGCTTGTTTCGTTATGTCTTGTCGTTGTATTAATATTTACCCGGATGCATAATTTGAGGAAAAGAGGATTAATTACTAGAGAATTACTAGAAAATGATGGGCTTTTAGTTTTTAGTAAAAAATTATGGATACTCGCTAGCGTCGGTAAAATAAACTTCTGTTTTTTTAAGTTTTAGGTTTCAGATCCTTAATTTAAGATTTTAAAACAAGAACAAGGGCTTCATGTTGATCTAACTGAGCGGCATTTAAAAATTTACTTTAAATTAACAAATCTAAAACACATCTTTTGACCGTATTAATTGATAACTTTTTCAATGACTTTGCTTAGCAATTAAAACATCCTCAACATTGTTACTGTCCCATCATAACTATACATTGTCGAAAATCGATATATTCAAAAATACATTTATAATGGTTGATTCTGATTCCAATAAAAATTCCTATCCACCATTTTCAGCAGCGGAATAATGTCTTCATTTCTAGTTTTTTCTCATCCATCTCCCGGTCTCAAAAGCTCGTTCACTTCGGCATGGCATCACTTTTAACCGTTCCGTTCTTGATTTTTTTATCGCTTCGGCTGTTGGACCCCCTCCAAAGACATTAAACAATAACCACTTTGGTGTTTCATCCATCATACTCGTTATTTCTTCGTGGTATAAAATCTGACCTTCGGAATGAGTGAGAGACACTGGCGTCCGAGATAGGTAGGGCTTTTTCGACAGATGAGGTAATTTATGTTGATGCTCTTTTTCATTATAAAACCGTATGCAAAATTTTGTGGTCTGTAGATTTTAAAAATACTTTTGAACACACAGAAAAAATATGTTAATATTATTGAAATCGCACAATATAGCACTTGTCAAGTCGTGTATCTAAAACCACTTTACGATGTTATGTAATAGCCATTCACTTATGACACATGTTTGTCATATCCATCAAACTTATTAAAGTAATAGTCGTTTCATTTTAATCAGTTTATCCATAATTCACGAGCGCCACTGGGAAATGTCTGAAGCGGAGATGCGAGATTAGGTGCGAAACCCCGCTGGGCGAATCCAAGTAAGCGTTGAGCCCGGGAAAGTGACATTTAATTTGTTTTGATATGCTGCTTCTTATAGGCTCACTCGAATCCGAGGTTTGAATTTGAGTCGTTTCTTTATTTAAGAGCCGACACATTCTCGGCATAACTCGCTTGACTTGTTGTTAGCCTTTTGATGTATTGTTTAATTAGTAGTAGGCGGTGGCGAAGGCATTTTGCAACTTTGTTTGCATTTAAATTGGTTCTGTTTGGATTGAAACTTTTTTTATTCGGCTTTCATTAAGAAAGGATAAAGAACTTACAGCCGAAAATGGTTCTTTTAAATTATGTATGGTTGTTTGGATTTTTTAAAGTTATTTCTGATACACTAAGTGAGTGATATATAAAATTATAATTCGTTTATAGAAAACAAAGCATGTAAAAATATTCGTGTTGCTCGTACGTAAAGATTATAATAATTTATACTGTTATTATATAGTGGAAAACCTTCATTTTTTACTGATTTAATAACACCAACTATTCTTACCATTGAGTGATGGATTCGACCGTTACTTGATGGAAATTCATTTAATATAACAATAAAACACTGAAAACTTTGTTTTCAAAACTTCTTGTCTTGTGCAAAGAGCGAGCGACGGGGTATGCGAGGAGGATGGATGGAAGTATAGATAAGGAAGATAGAGAGAGAGAACGATAAAGGAGTGACACAGAAAATGGGCGAATGGTAGCGGAAAGGAAAAGTAAACGGAGCTTATTCCCGATATGGGGCTGTGGTTGTAATGTAACTGCAGGCTACTAGACTACTACCTGGCGCAATTTTTGACCGGATGTGGTAGTTTTGTACCTCCACAAATAGAATAGGCAAATCTGCCTCGGCGGACTGTACATTGTACAGCTTGTGGGGTTCCGGACGCTATTGTCTCCCTTTTCAACTGCCACAGAGAGGGCAAATGAGGGGGAGGACTTCGAGAGGCCAATGAATTTCAGACTGGATGAACCAAACATGGTAAACATATTAATGAGAGGAAAGAAAGAATGGAGAGAACTATACTGTCTGATCTCTGGGGTGATGAAGAAGCAGGAGCAGGTGGACAGAGGAGGAAATTGAACCAGGGATCTTAAATTTTGTTTCTTTTTTCTCAAGAGCCAACAAGGTGACCATTAATATACGGATTTAGTTGTTTATTGAGGCACTATCCTGTGATATTCTGGCCTAGTATTTTACTCGGTCGAAAAATGCCAGGGTGTCTTGCTCCGTGACGTTAGATATCTAAAAAATATTTACCCCACCGCTGCCTGCCAGAATTCAATGTATACCATCTCAGGTTCTTGTCAGGGGCAGGTTTGCTCAGGAGGTGTATAAGAGAATGCAAGCAGCCCTAAATATAGTTGACGACTGGTGTAAACAAGAGCGACTGATAGTCAATGCTCAGAAAACACAAATCGTCAACTTCACCAAAAAAACAGCACTACAAGACCTAAAACCACCGGTGCTGGGAGGAACAGAGATTTCATTTGCCAAAGAAATAAAATACCTTGGGGTGTATTTTGATCATAAGCTTGGATCATAGACATAGAATACTCACATTCTGAAAACCACACAGAAAGCTATTATGTCCTGGGCAGACGTAGAAGAATGTGTGGTAAAAATTGGGTTCTTAACCCCAAAATGACTCTACGGTTATATACAAGGGTTATTAGACCAATAATAACCTATAGCTCGGAGACGTGGTAGACAAAGACGCAGCAAGTGAAAGCAATAAGGCTGCTAGGAAATACACAAAGGCTAGCATGCCACGGGGGACACAAAAACAACTTCTACAGCAGCGTTGGAAGTCCTGCTGAATTTACCACCACTTTATATCTTTGTACAGGACGAAGCCAGACCAGTGACGTACAGATTAATCTATAGTCAGCGACATATCAGCCATATGCATGGTGCTTACGGCACTAAATATATTTAAGTACGCCATCTTTATAGGCAACCAAATATACACTGAAGTAAATTTGGTTGTGGGAACTTTTGTGAATAATTATGGATTTAAAATAGTGTTATTTATTAATTAAGATGTTTAATTTATATATAAGTTTACATTCTAATCTGAAAAGCACAAATTTCCATAAAATTCTCGATAGAAGAATAAAGAATTATCTAGAACTCTAAAATAAGACGTCAATAGAAAGAATTTAACCTTTCGTCGGAGTAGAATGTTCGCGAACATTGTAGTGTCTATAAAATAGAAGGATTCGAAGATATTTTCTTTCAAGAATATTCGGGAACATTGAAATGATATAAATACGATGTGATTTGGATTCAAGATGGTCAGTCAGTCAGTCAGTCAGTATGGTCAGTATTAGGGTATTAGTACAGTCATTAATGCAGTATTTAAGATAGTTAGTAATCAGTGACTCAGCAGTTGGAAAGTATATTAGATGAAGATTAAAAAATAGTATTAGGAGAGTATTAGCAGGAGATTAAAAATTATATTATGTATATGGTGATTGAAGATTGGAAGAGAAAAAAAGATTATTTGAAAGAAGAATAAACAAAAAAGCAATAAAAAAAAAGGAAGAGTATTTTACCGATTTATAAATGCTATTAAAAAGAAAAATATTTTAAAATGGTGGAAGCTGATAATTAAAACATTGTGGTGTATTTGGCAATGCAAGTTCACAAAAAGAAGGATAACCGAGGCTGACAGCGAAGACATTGAGTGGTGATTAAAATCTTTATTTTGGAAAACAGTTTTATTTAGGCATTCAGTGACAGAAAGGTACCAAATTTTGTTAATATAATTTAATTAGTGTCATAAGAATTTCAATTTAAAGATAGTTTGTTTTAAATGTGTGTTTCATAATAATTATAGTAAAGATAATTTCAAAAAGTGCTTACAAACTAATTCTTTTGAGAACCGCGATAAAAACCCTATATATATATATATATATATATATATATATATATATATATATATATATTATTTAAAAACACTCATTGCTCATAAAAGGATACACAAACAAAACATCATAACAATATATATATATTATTGTGATATTTAAAGTCTTGGTGCGCCAAGCAATAATTAGCTAATTAATTTTTTTTTATTAATTAAAATTATTTAAATGATATGATTATGACTCTATCACAATTTTTAATTCTTTTATCTCAGGGTTAAATTCGTGCTTCAATATCTATGCTATTACATGTGAAAGGTAAGGTCCAGAGAATACCGGAATAATAAAAAACACATATGATCTAACACTATATATTGAAATAAACATAATGAAATAATTCACACTCAAAAGTTTTCAATAAACAAATCTCATATAAGGATTCTCATAATTTTGTTCTCCGTACGTGAACAATCAAAATTAATGGTACAAACAATATTAATTGAAATCTCAAAATCCAAACTATTCTAACTCTCCTAATCAAAATATTTATATCCTTTCTAAATTACGTGTAAAAATTGTGTTATCAATAAAAGAAAAAACTGCAGAAAACAAAAATATCTCTCTCTGATGATGAGTGGTCCAAATCCTTGTTCCTTGTAGACTGTATTATCTTCTCTCAACCGCTCCCTATGTAATCAGCAATCTTACACAGATTGTTGCAAGTATATCGTCCTTAATGATCTCCTTCAAAAGCACAAATCATTCAAATTATGATAGCCTTTCTCCTCTCGATAAACTGAATCTCTCGTTGGCCCGAGTGAAAAATGACTCTTGGAATATCTTCTCTTTACGATAAACTGAATCTCTCGTTGGCCTGAACAGTGACTCTTGGAATATAAGTAGAGAAATATGACTTACAATATTTTGGCTGCTTCAGCTTCTGTCAGATACACTAACTCCACAAAAACTCACTAACATTCAACACTACTGCTTGCTAAATTTCAGGAACCGCCAGAGAACAATCACTGTTCTTCTTACAGACTTGGAAACCAACTCATTCTATCTTTTCTCTCTCCTCAATCTCGCTAAACTTTTTCCTACATACTTATCCAACCTTTTTCAATCTCCGCCAATCAAAACTCGTCACAATTCCCCCATTTTTTCATTTCGATAACAAACAAATTTTTACCTATAATTATAAAATTTCCTAAAACTTATTTACAAATAATATTTTCTATAATTCTTAAAACTAACAAAAACCACTTTCTAAAATCTCTTCTATTTGTCTCTAATCACTGCATTAATGTATTTTGGAAAACCCCGTTCAATTGTCTTTTTGTTTTCACTTAAAATTATGCGGGTCACTCAAGTATAACAAAGAAATAATTTATGCAAAGCTTATATTTTGTTTAGTACAGGTAATTCAAGGATTTAATAACTTTCCTTCTCCGAAATGTTTGTTGGATATTATCCTACTTATCTGAAATATTTTAATGTTTTTGAACTTTGAAATATTTTTAAACAAACCAATATTTTTCTCGATTTTACATATCATAACAATATATATATATATATATATATATATATATATATATATATATATATATATATATATATATATATATATATATATATATATATATATATATATATATATATATATATATGAGTATTTATTAGTATTGAATTAATAACTGTACAATAAAATATCTCGTACACAAGTAGGTAATATATTTCCATTTGTGTTATTCAATTTGTTCTATAATTAAAGAAAACTGTGAAAGATTTAAAATAAATCAGAAAAGGAAATGTGTCACTGTTTGCTACTAATTCTCAAAGAGATCCCTAACAGCCAAAATAGTCTCTCAAATCTTTTCCCGCTGCTTGCATTGCCACAAATTTACTCCTAGCCGTAATCTATTTCCCAGGCAAACCATATATTACCCAGCGTCGTTTGCACCATTAGAAAAGCCAAAATTACTTAAATTGATTGTTAAAGGTATTGAATACCATTCAAGGAAATTTAAGAATTTTAGTGACTTTAATTAATGAAATAAAACAATTATTATGTACTATTGTGAATATAGAAAAAATGTTATGTCAGTTAACGAGTAATATGATGATGGTTAGGTTCTCCTTACAGAAATCCAAGTAGACTAAGATCTCGGAAAATCTTTTTGAAAAAATCGGGACTTCTTCCTGAAGAGCCAAAGACGCGCCGAATACAGCTATGGCAAGCGTCAGCTACAACACATTTTGCCCCCTCAGAGGAAATGGCCGATGTGGCCGTATCCCACATGGAAAGCACTAAACAGACTAAGAACTGGGGTTTCACGTTGTGCTAGTAACCTGAAGAAATGGGTATACCAGGAGGACGATACCTTACGACTGTGGCGCGGTTCAAAATAGTAACCATCTACTATCATGCACAGAGATGAGAGAAGCATGCACAAAAGACCTATTTTTAGCGAATGGCAGGGCCATCTATGTGGCCAACCATTGGAAATACAAAATTTAAAGCTGTTGGTGTTCCGGATACGGAACGAAGTAAAAGTTACAATTTGTAATTTTTTTAACATTTTAAGTTATCCTTGCCAAATACCTGAGGATGGAGAGCAAATTTGAGTGTTTGATACCGGTCATCATAGATTTAGTAAAATAGACGAGTAAGTCTAACACTTATTGCTACAACCCTTTAAAAATAAACTCAAATGTGCAACCAATTTATCATTTTTCATCTCATTTCGATTCTCTGAATACATTTTTCACTTTTTAATGAAATAATTCACAAAATATTTTTTATTAAAATGTTGTAAAGAAGAATACTTTTAATCGATGTGACAATATAAAAATTCAACTCGCTATGCAAAACTTAAAGGCATAATATCGTGGTGCAACCGACTTGTTTGTATTAAGTTATAACGTAAACAAAATAAAAATGCTTTATGGATGGCATCTCGAATGGTGCCGGTGCTCAGTGTTGTGTCTGGGTGCGAGAAAAGTAAAGTGGAAAAGAAGAGGAGCAGGAGGAATATGAACTATAAACGTCAGGGTGCGTTCACAGTTCATTAGGGAGGCATCGGCTTGTAAGCTAAGAACCGCATACCGAGACCCCCGCGACAGAAAGAACAAACAAAAAACTACTACAAGTAGGTAAGATATAGGGTGAATCAGTTAATAAAACAATGGAACTAAAATAAAACATACGTCAACTATGGGTATATAATATACAGTGTGTACATAAAGAGTGGAATATGAACACAAAGTAAACTGTATAACAATATGCAATAAATACATTATTTAGAATTGTGAGACCATTTACTAATTTATTATTAGCTTATAATGATTTTAGTGACAATTATCTGTATCTATCAATATTAGTCCATCTATAAATTGTTAGTAGGTTAGTACTCCAATATACAGTAACAAACTTCTGATAACGGTATGATCGTACTCGATCTGAAAGTAATGGCTGTCAGGCTGTGCCAATTATTTGAGAACTATTGCTATTTTGTAACTTTAAAATAAGCTTTTTACACCGCAATTATGTCTTCAGAAATTGTATCCACATCCAAATTTAAAAAATAGACACGTACAGCTGGTTCCTTAATTGATACGACTCTTATAAGATTTGATCATTTTGAGCAGTGTATTTGATTGGTCTGACATTATAGTATATTTATTATGACAGACAAATAATAAAATAAATAGATATACACGGAGTGTGTGCGAGCACTATACACTTGGAAATGCACACTCCATAGTTAAGTTAGAATAGTAGTAGATAGGGAAACAATATAAAAAATGCTCACTGGCTAACAAAAACCATGTCATTGTCGAATAAATACAAACAGTTTTACTAACACCATCATATATGAATAACGGAACTACAATTACGAATTAACAGCGACGGTTTTAATCTCCCCCGCAAAATCGGAAACTATATCATCTGCTAAAGAACAGAGATAATTAATATACCGATAGAAAGACGCTAAGACACTATATGTCGGATACATATAGTTACTAATTAAATAACAAGTTATGAATTAATATATCTAGTCAAAGCCATAAGGCAAAGCCCTTCAGGCACAAAACTCGCGAATTCCGAGCATCAAGACCATGTGCGGCAAACATGGGCTTGGTGGCCGGGCCACCTTCGAGAGCCCAGCCGACGAAGAAAACAAAATTCGTTTTGTCAAATCGTCGGCTGAGTGAACGAGCACACATAAACACTTCCGGGCAGAGAGCCGCTAGCTCTGGATGGGGACTCTCTGATCGGAATACACGTTTTTTTTAGGGACCTCAGTCCCGACGTTGTCATCAGGTGCCACCAATCACGCACCTCGATGTGCATCGCCCTTCCTTCTGGAACTTATAATTAAATTTAATTGGTTGAGAAATTAAAGAGTTTCATATAAAAGTTAATTTATCTTTAAATATGGGACATTTTCGGATCTCAAGTCAGTACAGTGATAGTATGGTTTTACCCGTCTAGGGTAGCTCCCTAGAGCACTTTGCTCGAAGGGCTCTGCGAATTTTCTAAGACTCTGAAGCTGAGTTTTTTTTCTTATTAGAAAACCTGTGTTTTATTTCTTCAAAAGTAAATAAACCATAAAGGCATTGTCTTTTTTAAGACAATGCCACAATAAGAGCGTACCGGCTAACTACGCAATATTGCAACATATTGCGCAATAGTTAGAGACATTAATAAACATGGAAACTTGCACCAAGATGCTAAACAGTTTTTCATACGTTTATTAATTACACCGGAGACGACAACGTTATGATCGAACAAAACTAGAATCAGTAAAGTACATAGGGAGAAAAGCCGACATTTAGGCTACCCCTACAGATAGGTGGCATAACCACAGTTACTAAAAACGGAAGGTACTTCATTACCCAAGGTACCTTAAGTAAACTCTAAGATCATAAGCCTCCTCACGTAAGTCATACGCTGAGGAGGGGTGGAGGAAAAGCCTGGGGGTCAGATAGGTACCACCTCGACTAGCGAGGTGTGACCGGTTTGATCTTCGAACATGTGGATCCCACTCTTATATTGGTATACACATGTTCCTAGGGGTAGGGTTGATCACCTCGTGTGTTAATGTGTGTGTAATAAAATAAACAAACAAATAACAAACAATTGATTACATATGTTAATTCATAAATTGTACTGGTAATAATTATTAAGGTCTAAATTTTGATACTATTTTCTTGCATTTATTAATTCCTTCATTTTATAAAGAGTATATATGATAGTTTTTACATAAAATAGGTTTGTTATTATTTTTATTATTATTAAAGAATAAAACAAACGACTGAATAAAGCAAGAATTGTAACCAAATTAAAAGATAACTGAGCACTATCAGAGGCAGCAAAACATTTTAACATAAGCAGAACCAGAGTTTTTCTATTCAAAACTATGCTAAATTTAGGTATGTAAAAACAAAATTAATATTTTGTAATATGTTCATCAGCATTGATAACAGATTGTCGTCTTCGGTCCATCTGCATGAAAGAAGCTATGAAATTGTCTTCTTCAGAGAGTTCTTTACAAACCTGTTGTATACCGTGCCATAGTTCTTCAGCATTTTGAGGTATAAAATTACGTCGATACAACCGTTTTATAATAATCCTCCACACATTGTCGATTGAGTTTAAATCTGGACTATAGCTGGGCCATGGTAAGGTTTTGATGTTGTTATTCTGGAGCCACTGCTTTATTATATTTGCAGTGTGAACAGGACAGTTATTTGGTTGAAGGAAAAAAATATTTTTTGGATACAACTGTTCTACACTGGGAAATATGAAGTTTTCTAGAATATTCAGATAAGTCTACCCAACAAACCTGCCATCAATGCACCATACCATTCCATTCCTCTAGATGAAATCCATACCCATACATTGGCGCTAAAATGATCAGCTGCTCGATATCTATCAACATATAGAAGACTAAATCTATTAATATATGGTCTATACACCCCAATTTTGTCCTTTTTAGAAGATTGAAAAATTGTCTGATCTGTAAATATTGACTGATTTTGTAGCTGATGATTTAAAGCAAATATAAGTCTTGATTGCTTCTGTTGCGATATAAGAGCGTGTTTTTTTGCTGCAGTTCGGTACCTAAGACGCGATGCTTTTTTTCTGCGCCAAGTTGCTGTCTTTTTTCCCGGTAACTGTGACATATTTCTTGCAGTTTTCGCATCTTCAAAAGGATTTTCTTCTAATCTCTCCAAAAGCGTACGATCTTTATGAGCGGTAGACATTTTTGGTCTTCCAGAACCTTACTTCCTTTTGGAGAAAAATGTTGTTCTGCTCATGTTAAAATGGTTCGCTATGGCAGATAGTGACCAACCATCTTCTAATTTCGTTACAATTCTTGCTTTTAGTTCTTTGCTAGCATGTGGAGTCATTTTTTGAGGTTGAATACAATAAGATATCTGAAAAATTTTAAGATTTGGCAGTGACAGTGACAGTATGTAAATAATAAGTATTTATCCTTCAAAATACACTGCTCAATATTCTACAAAATACGCCTTAAGAGTCGTATCAGTCTTTTTAGGAACCAGCTCTATATATCTGTTTGATGATTTATTCTTCAATATTTTTATTTCCAACAACTGTTTGTACAAAGAGTTACTAATGTTAAGGTACTTCGTCGCATGTGTAAACAAAAAGAATTACTAAGAATAATCAAAGAGAGGAAAATGCAATACTTGGGTCATGTGCTGAGAGGCGAAAGATATGAATTACTTCAAGTTATACTGGAAGGAAAAGTACAGGGCAAAAGATCAGTAGGAAGACGCCAGAACTCGTGGCTGAAAGACCTGAGGAGATGGTTCGACCGCTCATCCGCAGAGATCTTTCGCGCAGCAGTTTCCAAAACTACAATTGCCATTTGGATCGCCAACCTTCGAAAGGAGACGGCGCAATGAGAAGAAAAAGTTTGTTGTGAGTTTGTGAAATTTCACTAACTTGATTTTAAAAATTTTCGTTAGTTTAGAGAATTCAAAACTTTCACACATTTGTCATTCTGGTTACTACCATTATCAATATATTTTAGCCATATAAAAATCAACACATTTGTATTTCACTTTTAAATATATTTAACTTATGTTTTATTAATTTTTTTTTTGAAAATGGTAAAATCTACACTCGGTTGGGTTCTTATTTGGGATAAGGTACTTAAAAGTACATATTTAGAAACATATTTAATCAAATTTTTAACTCCCTAGGTGACCCCAGGAGTCCAGTATCCAATAAAAAATATGTTTTTTCGAAAAACATTTTCCTGAGCGATCCTTTGCGTTCAAAAATCTGAAAATATTTATAAACATACAATTTGATGTCCAAAAATCCTCTGATTTTTTTTTAGATTTGCTTGTGGCAAGCAATGCTTGTTGATACTCATGCTTATTTTAAAGACTCAAAATTAAAAAACCGAATCACACGACTACGCAAAAGACTAGAAAAACTATTGGATCATGAAATATTTGAACCGGATAGTAATTCATGTGTTTACACTAAACATTGGTGGTTTCAATAGTATATTACAATAGAATTTAAATGGGTATTATACCCATTTAACCATGCTACAGTTCTACTCTCAGAGTATGCACCAGATTTTATTTCTTTACCAAAAAAGCACAACCTGAAAGGTTACACTGGATTTTGCACCAATCAACCTAATCAGAACTATGCGAGTGAGGGAGTAGCTCTGTATATAAAGTCAAATATACCTGTCCAAAATATAAACCTCATAACTAATATCGAAGCAGTCTCTATAATACTGGTCTGATTAAAGTTCAATATTTGTAGCATTTATATATTCACCAGACGAAAAACTAAAACTAAACCCGAATTACTTAATCTTCTCCAACAAATTCCCTTACTTCGGATAATCATGGAAGATTTTAATGGCCATAACATTAATTGGGGACCAAATTAAACAACACAGAGGAGAAATATGTTAGAAAACGTTTTTAACACTATGAACCCAGGCCTACTCAACGACGGATATCCAAAAGGTTTAATATTTCTACGGGAACATCTTCTGCTACAGATCTCTCTATATGCGAATCCTCATTGCTCACCCAACTCGATTGGACAACACTAAAATATTGTATATAGTAGTGACCACTTTCAAATAAAACATACAATTAATTTAAATACAACTACAATAACATCTCAAAAATGGAACCTAAATAAGGCAAATTGGATTAAATTTGAGAACATTATATCAGACAAAATGAATCAGATTAAAATTTTAGAGTCGTTTGACGACACACTCACAAGCTTTAATCAGCTTGTAGCTAATATAGCTATAGGAGAATCATAAAAAAAACAAACAAAAATCCTGGTAAAAATAGATTTTTAGCATTAATAGCAACACAAATATATCATCGATTTGGAAAAAAAAAAAATAAGAGGACAGCATACTTACCAACAAATCGTAACTCTATATACAGAAGGGCATTACTTACTGACCCATAGAATATAGTAAATGAACTAGCTGATAACCTATCAAAAATTCTCATCCAGTCAAAATTACCGTAACGAGTTCTTAACTTACAAACAACAGGAGGAGGCAGTAACTATTACAATTTCCGACAAAACTATTTCCGACTATACACCTCTTTTAAGTTATGGAGAGTTTCAAGAAGCACTTAATAGCATGAAAGGTACTTCATAAGGTCCAGACGACATACCTTCTTCTCTTTCTTCTTCTTCGGCTTTTCCTATTATGAGTTTGCAGCTTTCGTTTTGCACAGCACTCTATTTTCCTAGTCATTTTCTCTAAGGTCTCTATCTGCCATAGTATTTCCAGACGAGATACCAATACAATTTATTAAAAACCTTCCCATTATTTGTTCACAAAAATCAATTCTAAAAATCTGAAAAAATACCATTGTTATCACTATTATTAAACCAAATAAAGATAAATTACAACCAGAATCAGATCTTTCTATATCACTAACATGTTCTTCATGTAAAGTTATGGAAAAAATGGCCAAAAAAAGATTAGTGTAGAACCTAGAACAAAATGATCAATTTACCATCGAACAAGCTAGCTTTAGACCAGGCAGATCTACAAACGCCAACATTATAGATCTGGAAAATGCTATTCACGAAGCTTTTCAGAATAATTAAAAATGTATGACAATTTACATTGACATAATTAAAACATTTGATACACTATGGAAACGCCATATATTGAACAATTTAAAAAAATTGGGATATCAAAGAAATATTTTGGCCTACATAAACAATTAAAACAATTTAGTCTAAACTAAATATTATTTAAAGTGTACTGTAGGTTGTCATTTTGAGCATTAATGTCGGTACAAACTATTAATATGATATGTAATTATTAATCGTATTTTACACTGGATAGGATAGTTGGTTGTTTAGGTATCTTATGATTTGTATTCTGAAATCCAGTTTTTATTATTGCATTTATGTTATACTCGGTTCGCTATTCCCAGTCCGAACTGTCTAGTGAATTTATTAATTATTTTTTTGCGAAGTTAGTTACTTTTTGACAGATTAGAAGTGGATGGAAATTACTATACAACCAAACACACGTACTCATAGACAATATTAATACTAAACAAACTAAATAGTAAGTAAAATTAATGTTTATTTATTTGCACCATATAATAAATAGTTATATTAAATTATAACAACTGAAATATATTTTTTAAATGTATACTACCCAAAATTTTATGGGTTTTGTATACACTTCCACTATTTATAATATTTCTTCTTTTTTCAATGAAAGAAGTCTGTAATAAAAGTTTATTTAAGCTGTTAATACTGTGAGCTAGGAACTTTTGTGTTGTAGGTTTCCAGCTATGAATCTGTCAAAATATGCCCGACTTGAGCGAATGGACCTTAACAGTAATACTGCAATTTAATAATTAATTTTATTTACTACATCCAATGTTTACCTTTTAATAACCTCATAACCTCAATCTTAAATGTCAAATAATAAAATCTAAACTTAAAAAATATACTTACGAATTTTTACAGTTAAAAATATTGTATTAAATAAACAAGTTTAAGTCACTTTATTTGCAGCTAATATAAGACTAGAATATTAATAGTGCTAACAACTTCGTTGGTTAATGCCACTAGATGTCGCTATTCCGAACTTGCACATAGCGAGTATGCCTTCCCAAGGTTTTTTTTAATTATTGCGCTCTAAAGTTCTTTACATCACATGTATTTTTGCAGTTTTGATACTTAGCAAAAATAAACCAGTAACAATTGGTAAACAATGAAAAAAATTAAGCAGTACAAAGTGCTGGCTATATTTATGGAAACATCTTAAGTTAAACAATAATTTAGGTTATTTTAGTAGCAATAATTTAGATTCAAATAGTTACATCTCTTATGCATACTTTATACAGTGTGTAAAAGCCAAATAGAATAAATTCATTATTTAGGTTACTGTACATAATTATAAAAAATCCCGAAACAAGTCAAATTTAAATTATAACTTGACATTCTTTAACGTGAAAATGCAACCCATACCTCCAACCCCCTTAGAATGACAGGTACAACCCCCAATTTTTAAAATAGGAAGTATAGGCTTGTGATATATCGTTTGAAAGTTCTTTTCATTCTTCATTTAAAAATGTTGTCGCTTCCAAGTTTATTAAGATTAATTAAGATAAAATACATTAAAATCATGTGGTTACCGAAATTCGCTAAAATTTTTTAATGGTTACCATCTAAAAACTACATTGCTATGGTGTTTGTTCACTTTCTCATTATCAAGACCTAAACAGGAAATAAGTTTTGAGTATATTTTAGCGAATTTCGGTAACCACATGATTTTAATTTATTTTATCTTAATTAATCTTAATAAACTTGAAAGCGACAACATTTTTGAATGGAGAATGATAAGACCTTTTAAACGATATATCACAAGCCCATACTTCCTATTTTAAAAATTGGGGGTTGTACCTGTCATTCTAAGGGGGTTGAAGGTAGGGGTTACATTTTCACGTTAAAGAATGTCAAGTTATAATTTAGATTTGACGTGTTTCGGGATTTTTTATAAATATGTACAGTAACCTAAATAAGGAATTTATTCCATTTGGCTTTTACACACTATATACAAATATATAGGGTTCTTATAGATTCTCAATAAACTTTTAATCATATTTCTTCTGGGTGATTTGTACCTCTGATAACTTTGTTACACACTGTGTCTCACAAATCGAATCATCCTGTAACGGAAACTAAACGAAATAGCAAATAATAGAAGGAGATGAGAGTATCTGAAGCTCGTTTATGTCGTGACAGCATCAGTTGAGGTCATGGAAGCGATTTGGCCTGATTTACGATGGCGTCGTTTTTTTTTCTTCCTACTTTTTTCCGTATAAAAGGTAAAGTTTGAGTATGCACTAAGTGTGTATTGATAGAGAAAAATAGTTTAGCGGTTTTGTTTGTCGATGACATAGGGAGTTGTATTTTATTAATTGTTGAACTTCAAGAACAACTTAACCGAGTTCGAAGTAGTAGATAAAGGACTATTACAAATAAAATCCATTAAAAGACTTACAAAATATATAAAACTTTTTATCTCGCCCAACAAAGTTTTTTAAAGCGAATAGAGAGATAAATCACTTTTTTACAATTTATTCTATTTTCTACTTTTTTTCATAAATTATTTGGATCTTATAATTTAGAAACCATTACGCACATATGTAAGTGATGCTTTACGTCTATTCAAAAAATGTAACGTTTTTAAATTACAATATTCTATTGACATAAACATTTCTGAAATCCTAAAATCGTTAAAATACTATTTTCTCTTCCACATGTGGAAAGCACCGAAGCAAGACAAAGTTTTTTATTTAAACGGTTCCATTTTTGTACCCTTAATTAGGGCTAATCTTGCATGATCAACCCAAAGTTTTCTTCTTCTTAGACTAAGTTTTTCAATACTTGGAGATTATCTCAAATCGAGATTATTTCTTGTGCGTTATCATAAGCAGTTCAACTGGCGGTGAGTTTAATTTTTCTTATATTATCCATCTATCTTTGTAACTGTTCCTTTAAAGTAAATTTTTTATTGTCCTTATAGACAATGAGTCAATTCTGTTTGTTAAGACGCGAATAGATGCCAATAGACGCCAATAGACGTTAACAGTGCAATATTCCTTGCCCTTTCGCTA
The DNA here is from genome assembly GCF_040954645.1 of Diabrotica undecimpunctata. Taxonomy (NCBI): domain Eukaryota; kingdom Metazoa; phylum Arthropoda; class Insecta; order Coleoptera; family Chrysomelidae; genus Diabrotica; species Diabrotica undecimpunctata. The sequence goes on from NC_092804.1 coordinate 165,803,003, forward strand.
TTTTGTATCTACGCAAACAAAAAAAAAAACAAAATTTAACCTTATTTAAAGCTCGAATACAAGAATGGTTAATTAAGAAAAACATAAGTTTTTGGTTAAATCTCTTTGCGTCATACCATACCAGGAGTTTCAGAGTTCGGATAGGGTCAACCTAAGGGGAAGAAGAAGAAGTAATTAGTTTTGATCTTCAGAAAGTAATGCTTCTTCCTAAACTAACCACAGGAGTTGTTTACTATAAGAGGCAGCTTTCATGCTACAATCTTGGTATACATAATTTTGAAAATAATATCGGGACAATGCATGTTTGGGATGAGAGCACTGCCTCACGAGGTTCCCAGGAAATAGGATCATGTATTTTAAAATTCATAAATACCCATGATCATAAGGACATATTGATTGCATGGTCTGACTCATGTGGCGGCCAAAACCGCAACATTAATATTGCCGCGTTATGGATGTACATAGTGCAGTCCCCTACTTTAAACATAAAGGAAGTAGTTCATAAGTTTGCTGAGCCAGGACATTCATATCTACAAAACGATAGCGATTTTGGTGATATAGAAAAAAAGTTGAAATATCATCCCGAAATTTATGTGCCTACACAATGGCATAACATAATTTCAAACTCAAGAGTTAAAAAGAACAAATTTGAAGTAGTATGCATGGAAAAAGAGGATTTCAAGAGTATGGATGCATTAAAACAAAATCTGGTAAACCGCAAGAAAGACTCAGATGAACAAAAAGTAGAATGGTTAAAAATAAAACAAATGAAATTTACTCAATACCATCCAGGAGTTATGGAATTTAAATACACACATAACAAAGAAATACAATTTTATTCAGTAAATCTAAATAAGAGATTGAAAGGCCGACCTGTAAACCTAGCTTCTTTAAACTTAAGCATTCTTTACCCCGAAGGAAGAAAATTAAGTCAAGCAAAACTTAATGATATCAGATCACTTTTGCAATTCGTACCACCATGCCATCACCAATTTTACAATAAACTTCAACAAAGTGAAGTATTGGAAGATGACATTGAAGAAGAGAATGACAATAACAATGAAGAGGAAAATGAGATGAACAATGCGATCTAAATATTGCTACTATTAGTTTTTTTACACATTTGTATAATTTAATTACTCATAATTCTTGAAAATTTAATTCTTTTGTATTGTTAGTTTTAATGATGTATTAATAAACTTGATTACAAACAAAAAGAACAATTTATTTATACTTCTCGTGCCAGACAGAACTAAGTGCTAAAAAGTTTGCCAAAGTGAACCATGTACTGCAAATGCTGACCAAACAGCTTTAAAAGTAGACAAAATCATGTGCTGTTACTAAAAGTCTTAAAGAAATGTTCTTTTGAATAGTCTTAGAACCTTTTATATCCTATAAGAGATTATAACATATTGCGTATATTTTATAACACCTTCATAACTTTAAACTGTCGTACTGAAAATTTTCAATTTCGGCTTTTGGTTCACTCTGGCATGAGCCCATCCATATAGACAACAGGATACACCAACTGAACTGAGACCGTTGTTAAGCCTGTACGCTGACGACGTACCATAGCAGCTAGCAGCAGACAAAGATCAGAATAACAAATAGTATAATCCTGCCAATAGAATAATAAGAATGGTAGATGAAAAGGCGTAAGAAATCTACAATACCCTCAGAAATCACCCAAGGATACTAAGAGAGTTGACTGCCTACGATGAAAACGTAAGAACGGTATATAGACGGCCAAAACATCAGATTAAAGGATATAAGGAAAACCAGGACTAATGAAAAATAAGATAGCCACGTGGTAGACAAAAAAAATTAAATTAGGAAAACAGAGGTAAACAAAAAAAAGCCAGAGCTGTTATTACGTTTTACCATATCAGGATGGTGGTCTGTAATAATGGGTGACCGATGTCTTAAAAAGGAAGACCGACGTGTGTACGGTGGCCTTAAGTCGCGTATCACTAGAATACACAGAATAAGTGTAGCCTGATGGCAAAAGTCTCTAACAAGAGGGTAAGCTATAATAAAAATCCCTACCTCTGTCTTAAATCAACATTAGTTAACATTACTTGCAATATCAATATCACCTAATTATTAAGTTTTATTAGTATAAAAGGTCCGTCAGACCTTGTGTACAATCCATTTAGGCCTATGCCCTTCAGGCAAGTCGAATCGACGAAGCGAAGTCTGAGGATCAGGGATATGTGCAGTAAGCATGGGCTTGGTAAAATTTTGCTAAAGTGTATAGCTCGACTCTTAACATATCTGTAAATGGTATATTTCTCGTTCCTAGCCACTCTTTTATTTCATCTTTTTTTGATGCAGTCGTTATATTTTTTTCACTTTTAACATTGTGGTATGGGGCACTATCAATCACTAATACACTTTGTGGTAGTAATTTCGGAATCAACATTTCCACTAGCCACTTTTTATAATTTTGAAAGTTCATCTGACTATGGTAATCACCAGTTTTTAAATTTTATTTAAATTTTAAGTAGGAATTTTTTATAAACCCCATCTCTCCTACTGCAAGAACTATTATTAACCTCTGTCGTTTACAGATAGGCTTACGTAAACCATCGTGAGAATCATCATTCCAACTTTTATTGAATGTGTGACAAGAATGGATGTATGTTTCGTCCATGTATACGATTTTCATTTCTGTACCTCTTAATACTTTACAAAAAAGCTATCTTTTTTTGTTGGATGTCAGGTTTTTCCATAAGCAATTTTTTCTTTGTCTGAGTTTTTCGCCAACGGAAACCAATTTTATGTAATACTTTTCGTAAATTTTCATACGATCCTGTGTAATCAATTTAATTGGCAAATTTCCTGTGTATGCCTCTCAACGTAGGAACTTTTTATCGTGGACGTGAAAATTTATTACAAATCTCCGAAGAATTTCCTAATCCATATTATCCAACTTAGTTTTGGTCGCACTTTTTTGTCTTTTTATATTAGGTGTATGGAACGAATAACTTTCACCATCTTTAACTGATCTCATTGATCTTCACTGATCTTCATTAATCTGGTCCACTCTCTTCTACGAGCAAATTCTATCACTATGTCTACCACTAACTCAATTATTCAATTATTACAAACTTGTCTAGCTCAAGACTTTTTTGTTTTCAATAGTAAATTTTACAGACAACCTGATGGCTTAGCCATGGGTAGTTGCCTTTCCCCTCTCCTAGCTGATATATTTATGGATCACTTAGAATCCACACACATTATGAAAAATCCTGAAATTCTCCATTGGTTTCGATATGTTGATGACTGTTTAGTCTTCATATCAGGTAACTCGAATTCAGCTGATCTATTACTCTTCAAAATAAATCAAATCCACCCAAACATAAAGTTCACCATGGAACTAGAGTCGTCTCAATCAATTAATTTCCTCGACCTTACTATTACCAGATTAAACGACCATTTCGATTTCAGTATCTATAGGAAACCTACACAAACCGACCATATCATACCTTTATCTTCCAACCACCCAATGTCACATAAATATGCAGCCTTCCATAGTTATATTCACCGCCTAGAAACAATCCCACTATCACAATCTAACTACCAAACAGAACTCAATATTCTAAAACAAATAGCATCCAACAATGGGTATGACCCCAACCTCATTAACAAACTTATTAATAAGAGACAACTCAAACTATTGAGAGAGGCTGCGTTCCCCAGAGACTTGACCATTAAACCTCATTATGCTTCCTTACCTTACCTTCAAGAACGTCTTTCTGGAGATATCAGATATATCCTAAAAAGATCTGTTGAGAATACCCACATTTCTTTTAAAGTCCTGAACAATCTAGGACAATGTTTAACCAATTCAAAAGATTGCATCAACTACATGGATCGTAGTGGTGTTTACAAATTACAGTGCTCTGATTGTGATGCTACATATATAGGTAGAACCTGTAGATCACTAACTTCCCGTTCCCTAGAACACACTAAAAAAGAGAACACTTCCACCTTCTCACAACATCTTGCACAACATAAACATACCCTCAACATACCAGAAGACGTCTCTTTGTTACATAATATACCCCAAAAAAATTTTCTAAAATTAGATCTATATGAAGACTTGGAAATAGTCAAGGAAAAGCAAAGAAGCCTCAACTGCGTTAATCGCCATGTATCTTTCAACCGTGACTTTCAACCCTTACACCGACAACTCTTCTCATAACCCACACTTCTCAAATTTACCCCATCTTCTTTATCTGACCTTCCTCTATAAACGTCAACACCTTAATCCTTCTCAACAATTGTTGCTTTTTAAAACAACCATTATCTCTACACTACTGTCACAACACTCCCTCCAAAAGAATTTTTCAGCCCCCTATTGTTAACATCATATCTTTTACACCTCACTATCTCATTATTTTACAATCTTCACGTTTACATCATATTCCTGTCCATTCTTTTTTCTTTTGCTAGTTCGCTGTCTTTTCATATATCTACCATCCACTCATTAGTTCTAAACTCAGTAAACATTTAAACACAATCCAGCAATTCATCAGAATTCACTTTCTCCCACTTTACCTAAACCCTTAATCAACCATTGCTCCCCCCTCTCTTAGTCAACAACTTAGTACACCATACTCACAAATAAAATTTCAGGCTTTTATGTATCGAATTTAATATAACCAAAATATATTTTGTTCAGGGTGCTAGATGCTTTAAGCATGAAGGACCTCACTCGTTTCCCTTTAACCCACTCTCCTTTATTCTTTAGTCATTCCATTTACTTTTATTCCTGCCAAGTCTCTGAGGATCTCAGTCTTTCCAAAAATTTTTAAATTTAATCACATATATTATAACTTTAATTCCTTCAGCCGGAAGATTTTCAATCCCTTTTCTCAATCTATTGGACTCACTTATATTAAAAAAAATTTTTTTACGATACAAGCAGTATTAAACAATTTCATCTACACCAAATTTATCTTAAAGATGCAGTAGCAGTAAACAAACCAACACACGTTATCAACATTATGAATATTACGAGGAGCACTCCCAAATCACGATTTACAATGTATAAACGTACATAATATCCACCTCATAAACTATATAAATAGACATCGTATACGAAACTCAGCATACCATATCATTTAGTAGTCCTTGTACGCGGAAGAATTGCCATAACTTAATTGGACCACTGTTGTTCTAGTGATAATATTTTAGCAAGGGCGTGCGTCAGGGAATTACAGCGCTTGAATTTATTCATTTATATTTATAATAAATGTTATCATTTATATTTTATGATCAGAAGAATAACAAAGATAAAATTAAATTAATAAATGTTAGAATGAGGTTTTCCAACAATATAATATGCGAATTCGTTATTGTAATGCATTGAATTAATAAAATTAAATTAAATATGTAAAAATTGTTTTAAAATTAAATGTAATATCTAATGGCGGTTTCCCACCAAACGGACAAAATAAAAACAAAACAAAACACAAACTCGTATCCAATAAAACAAAATAGCAACTTTTCACAAACTTTACTAAAGACTGGCGTGTTTTGAAACAGTTCGGTTTGTTTTTCGAGTCCCGAGTTTTTGAAACTCGAGTCTGTTTAGTGGAAACGGTCAGTTGTGTTTATTAATGGACTACCTCACCTCTGACGTTACAATGGGCGGGGCTTCGAAAACCTTTCTAAACATTTCTACACTAAATACAAGATAGAGCTGCGGTAAGTATAAATAAACAGTATGATTGTTACGAGGGGCACTCCCAGATCATGATTTTAACGATGTATAAACCTATATTTTCCTGTATTATGAAATACATATGAAAATATGAAGTAGACATCGTAGCATAAGTCGTTCACAGGAATAACAGAACTGAAAATAACTGAATAAACATGTTAGAATGAGGTTTTCCAACAACATAATAACGTGAATCCGTTATTGTAATGCACGGAATTAAAATACAATTACATTAAATGTGTAAAAATGTTTTTAACGTAATATTTAAGGTTGGAACGGAGTTGCCACTCGTGAACTGAGCTCTTAATGGCACTCCATTCGTTGGTTTAAGGAAAACGAAATTTCAAATCAAAAACCTATGCAAAGGTCAGAAAAATCTTGTCAAAAATAAAAACATTCAACATATCTGAGTAATAAATAAAACAAAAAACTCAAAGTGTAACTTAGGTAATATTTTACTCAGAATCTACCTCGAGTGCCTGTGAATACCTTCTTTTTTCTTTACCCATTTCATCTACAATATGCTAACAATAGTGTATTTTTTTTATGTTTATTCACAATAGTCAAAAGCTCGACTTTTAGAACTGAATTGTCAAAACTTTTGATCGCAGCCACTTTTGAATATCCGCTTTCTTCAACTCGGTTGTCGATATTTATTAAACGGGGAGTATATAACGAATATATTAAGATAGAAAAAAACATGGCGACTACCAAAATGGCACTACACAGGATCTTGATTATATAGAACGTATAGTTATGTACGAGATATCATAAGGCACTATGAATGAAAATAAATTTACTATAGACAAATTTTGATTTATTGACTTAAGGAAGGCCTCTGGCTAAGTTCAAAATAAACAACTGATCGAAACCTAACTTGCGACATAGCAAATGAAAAGGGACGATATAACCAATCTATTAAGATATGTAATTGATTTTCTATCTTAATATATTCGTTATATCCTTTCCTTTCATTTTCTATATCGCGTGATGGGATTTGATCAGTTGTTTATTTTGTACTCAGCCAGAAGCCTTCTTAGTCAATAAATCAAAATTTGGCATACGGTTTTGCTTTCGTATTAAATTATTAAATGTATACAGCATGTTCAGCAGAAAGTCGAACAAAAGATGTGGGATCTTGACAATATCATTGAGACTCAAGTTGAACCACTGATAATTAACGTAGTTAATGAGAGCAGCACATCAGACTCTGATTATGAATAAAATATTAATTTACACTGTGAGTTTTTTGTTTTATTTATTAGTCAGATATGTAGAATGTTTTTATTTTTGACGAATGATTTTCTCGGACATTTGCATAGGTTTTTGTTTGAAACTTCGTTTACTTTAAAAAACGAATGGGGTGCGATTAAGAGCTCAGTTCTTGACTGGCAGCCCCGTTTAAACCGGAAGCTCTTAGATATTAATACTCATAATTTCAACGCAATTTAAGAAGTTTTTACTTCTGGCGGCACTTCTCCAAGTGCACCTTATTTTTTTTTAATGCAAAATTTTCGTTTATGAAAACATTTAAAGTTAAGGTATATCTGTATTCAAATTTACGAAATTTATATAAAATGAGATTTCAATTTCTGGTAACATTTGTAATCTGGATCACGCGAGTTTTATTGTTTTTCAAATAAAAACTGAAAACATAATAATAAGTTACTTCTTTTGAGGCGAACTAACACACAATATACTTTAAAAAATAAGTGTATTTGATGTTTTGATTTCGATCGTTTAAGTGTCAAAACAACGTTGCAATTACTGCTTTATTATTTTTGTCAAACCATAAGTTTCTTTTTATTTTACAGTAGTGAAGCTAATTTTGAATTTCCTTGAAAATAATACTAACATTGTATATTTTATCTTCGTTGTTCATAGTAAACAAATCTTTAATTGTACATACTGTTTTATTAATTTGATAAGAAATATGAAAGCAAAACCGCACGCCTATGGAGTCTTACGTAGCATAGCCTGGTTTTGTTTACTTTTACTGCACGTCGAATTTGAATGAGGTGTACATACGAAGTCTTACATTAGCTACAAATATATACTATTTATTTTTCCTTGTCCTAGATGTAAGCAACATAAAAGGACATTTCCATATATTTCAGCTAATTCTTCACAAATTACACCTTTTAGACCACACTCCATACGATAAAGAGTAACATAAGCTGCCTAATGCATACGTCATCCTCTTAAACATGACCTTCAACAACACCAGTAATTTACATCTTTTATATCCAATATTAAATAATTATAGAAAAATTTTTAAATCCCAACACCTGGATTGCTGTTATCATTTTAACATCATCAAAGTTTTTTAATCTTTTGGCTGTAGTAATATAATGTTTAACTAACACTGTTTCATGGTTCATTGACATTTTGTTTTTGACACCGTTCATGGGTATTTTATCAATCAGTTGCCAGCCGTAGTCCGTTTGAAGAGGTTTACTCTCCGGACACTGGAACTCACTTAAGCATGGGTGTATGTTACCTGAAGTAAAATCTAATTAAAATATTAAACATCATATAATATTATCAACATCATGTACAATCTTTGGTAACACATTTCATTTTAAAGGGTTTTTACCCAAATATTTTGGTGGCTCAGGCATGGTAACCTGTAAGTATAACCATTTTATTGTTTTTTTTTTAACCTTAGTCAAAATTTTAAACCACGTTTGCTGTAATTAAATGGTTTATACTTATTTTAGGTATTTTAACCTGATGATGGAACAGTTGTTCCGAAAACGTTTGTGCTTGTAATGTTGCCCTTTTAAGGGTTTTTATAAAATAAAATATACCCACATACAAAGACTAACCTCTTTTGTTATACGTGGTATACAGCCAGCTACAGGAATTATTTTCCTTGTGGATTTTGATCTCATTTCCTTTGAAATTTGCTTTACAGAACCAACACTAACATCAGTTGCGCGCGAAACACGTTCTTGAATTTTAGTTAGTTCTATTATCGGGTGTTTAGCCTCCGCTTCTCGTTTCCTAAAATATATTACATTTGCTATAATTTCACGAGATTGACCACTCAAACCTTTACGATGAACTTTTGATTTAAATTCCATTGTAACGGTACCGGATTAATAAGTCCTACACCAGTGTAATTAATATGCGTCTGATCTGTTTGCTTCTGCTAACAAAATGGAACTGAGTATATTCCGGTTACTGACAGATCCTCCCCCTCAAATTTATATTCTTGTCAAAACTCAGAGACATTGGTATTCTTGACGAGCTGTAGTAATGTTAGAGTAACTTCAATAAAAGAACTAATATTGACAAATCTTTAATAAGGTTCTGAAACTTCTTGAAACAGAGCATTTTGTTTATTCACCATTTCCTCACAGCTATTACCTCGTGTCAGATTTTATCGCATCCCTCACTTAATTCCTTATGCAACTTATTATGAAACTTTCGTATTTTGTTATTACTTTTAGTTTGTTTCGCTTGAAATATAATTATAATAAGTTATTTAGAGAAAAAGCGTAGTTCTCTTATTTGCAATTCTGCTTGTGATAATAACTATTAATAATCGCCGTGGAATATCAGTATTACAAAATCTGACACTTATGGCGGTTGTAAAATATTTTAATTGCTTGTTGTCATAAGCGATTATATGCGCTACTGCCATTCTATCCACTCACTAAATGTTTATCACTTCCGTTATATCGACCAGACAATTACTAATAATATTAATTACCAAGAAAGGCATACAACGACGAGAACATGCTTTTTACGGGCTGTGAGAAAAATTTACAATTTAAAAACTGTTCAATTTTACGTTTCGTTGTAATTGGGCGAAGAACATGTGCAGCAGCTATTTCTCATAAAAATGTATCCTGCTCATCATGATTGATTTATCGCTAGTTGCATCGTTAAGATTATGTAAATACAAGGAAAACTTTATATAGAATGAAGTAAAGATATATATATATATATATATATATATATATATATATATATATATATATATATATATATATATATATGTTTGTAATAATAGCGTAAAAATTATTTAAATGGCGGAGAAATGAAAAGAAAGTATTGACATTCATTATCATCATCATAAGCTTTACAAAACTTTGTTGGTGTTAGGTTGTTCTATGATTTTCCACCATTCTGGTCGGTTCCTTGATTTGTTTTTTCAGTTGGTAGTAAGGATGGGAAAAACCTACCGGTTTTAACCGAAAACCGATTTTTTTACTTCGCAAAAACCGGTTTTATCGGTTGTTTTTTGTCCCGGTTAAAACCGGTTTTTTATTTTTAAAGGATTTTATTTTTAGGATTAGGTTAGGTATTATTTTTGATCCCAATCATAATTATTATTCTCAAGTAATTATTCCACACAAAACCATAATTCAAATTTTATTTTATTTTATAAATACAGAAGCAAACTGAAAGTGCAAACTTGTAAGCTATTGGATTAAAAAAAACCGAAAACCGGTTGTTGCAAAAACCGTTTTTTTTTTTGGCCGGTTATAACCGCCAGGTTAAACCGAAAGCAAAAAAAAAACGGTATAACCGAAAACCGGTGTTTTGTCAAAAACCGTCATCCCTAGTTGGTAGAATAGAATAGAATAGAAATATGCTTGATTGTCAGTGAAAATTGTACACTTTTATGGACAAAGCTTACAAAAAGTAAAAAAAAAAATAACAAAAACAATTAAAATTTACTAAAATCACATAAATCGTCAATATCCCAAAATAAAAGATAATTAAATTATATTCTATTGCAAAATTTAACTAAATTGCAAATTGCATAATAAAACCTTACACATTAGTTTACGAATAAGTTTAAGTTGCAGCATGTGATAAACAAATATATATAAAAAATACTTTAGTTGCTTGTACCTAAACGTAGTGTAATTTCTTAGTTGTTCGTTAAGAAACTCTTCCAGTGAATAATATGGTTTTTCAGATAGATAGGCTTTTGTCAATTTACGGAACTTAAGGAAAGAAGTTGTAGATTTAAGTTGCAAAGGGAGATGGTTGTATAATTTTTTTGCCAAATATACTCGTAATATAGATTTCTTTACTAACTCATTGGACGGGATTGGTAAATACTACTCATCAAATGTACACATCAAAGCTTGAATTTCTGGTGGAGTAGTCATGAGCAGTCTTGCTGGAAAACATGTACGTGTTTACGAATTAAGCAAACAGTTTCTAGAATTTATAAAGAGGGAAGAGTTCAAATCCCGTGATTTTAAAGTAGCTTCTGCAATGTGTTATTCTACTGAGGCCAAAAAGATACCGTATTGCTCTTTTTTGTAATTTAAAAGAACATTAGATTGAGCAGTTGTACTAGAACCCCAAAAAGGAAAACCATATCGAAGATGAGACTCGAAGATGATAAACCTATTTTAAAAGATACTAAATTGATTTTCTTCGAAACAGATCTTATTGCATAGCAGGTTGAGGCTAATTTTTTACTTAACAAATCTTGCTGTAACAACAAAGGTTGCTGTCTATAAAAATTTTACAGAATCAACAATACTGATCTGGCTGTTGATAAGAAGCAAGGATAAAAGAGCTCCTTTATAGGATAATCCTGCTGTCTTATCCACGTTAAAAGAGAGTAAATTAGAGTCGGACAAAGTTTTTATTTTAAGTAGATCAGAAGCTATATTTGCTTGAAGAGTTGCAATATTAGAATACCTCCAGATAATACTGGTATCATCACCTAAAAGAAAAATTTTTCCATCGATTTTTAAGTTAGTGATGTCATTTATAAAGATGAGGAAAAGTAGAGGACCTAGTACTGAAACTTTTGGTACTCCACATACAATGTTTTTGTGACTAGAGTCAGTATCATTTGCTCTAACTAGTGTTTCCTATTCCTCAAGTAAAATTCGCACTAATTCAAAGAAATACCTCGAATTCCGTAGAAATTTAGTTTTTTTTTTTAATTTAATAAGCATAATATAAATAAATTTTAGCATAATCTTATGCATAATTTAATTTAGTTTTTAAAACAGTTGTGTTTTTACGGAAAGTCGTTTACCCTTTGTAAACTCATCTTAATATTAGTTGTCGTATCGGTTTCGTATGAGATAATGCTTAAATTTGTAGCCCTTTATATTTTTATTATATTTGAATGTATATTTGTCTTTTGCTTTTATTCTTTTATTTGTTTCTAAATAGCGGTTGTATAGCCTACTTGTTTATTATGTTTCTATGGAATATACGTACCCAATGCGAGAGGGATAAACCAGAGAGTTCTAGATTAAACATATATGTAAGTTCTTCCTTTCAGATGGCTTTAGGGTCATCGTATGTGCAGAAAGCAACAACTGCTATTTCTTTAGTTTAAACGAGATTGGTGTTGAGTATTAAGCTTGTATTACTTGACTAAAAAAATTTATTAGTTTATTATTAGATATATAAAGCAATTAAGTGTGCTTTTAATTTGTATTACACCAATTTTCTAACCTGGGGTCGTATTTTCGAATTCATTCGAGCATATTTCGCATACGAAATTAGAAGAAATTCGCTCGAAATCCAATTTTGTGTATTTTCGAACATTGCGTGTACGAATTTTTTCGTATACGGCGACTAACGTTTATTAGGAGCAGCTAAAGAATTAGTAAATTAAATTTTATAAAACAATCCTATAGATTTTAAAAAATTTATAGTATTAGTAGCTGAAGAATTAGTGCCCAATAAATACTGGTGCAATGGACACAATAGAACCTACTTCTACTATTAGGTATGTTAAATGAGACATAATAATTAGCAAAACGAGGGCATACAAAAAATGGTTAACGGTAACTTATATATTACATGTTTCACATATAGGTATATCACTTTTAGACAATATATAAATGAGTAAGTCTTGTATGTCCAATTCGTAATCGCGTTTTCACAACATTTTGTTTCTAGTTAAAGATTCTCAAGTTGTAATTATTTTTAATTAACTTCAGTGTTGTGTGAGAAGATTGTCCTACGTTTTTCCACTTGTACAAAACTCGATTCTTAATAAAAGCTTTTATATCACTCGCGGTATTTCGATACTCGACTTTTTCTATATCGGCATAAATAGCAATTTCACTCTTTGGTTGACTGCAATGCCAATGTGGGAAAGTATCCATACAAATCTGATATTTCTAGATTTCTGTTCAGGCCTACATGGGTTCAAGATTTATCAGTTTCTCAAGAGGATCTTTGGTATAAACTGTTTAAGGGTTTTAAATGCGCTTAGTCGGTCACATAAGATAACTGAGTAAGAAATATCATTAGAATTTATATGCATAATAGCTTTGAGCACCGCATAGAGCGTAGTGGAAAAAATCGTGAAGTAGGTATGTATAGTAGCGAAGGCAGCGCCTACTTTTCAGTCACATGTGTCGCAGTCTCTGTGGAAAATTTCGAACGTAGATTTGAGGTTCGAATCGGTTTGTAAATGCCCCTTTGTCCGCTTCTTGTCGATCGACGATGATAGGTATAATAAAAGGTTGAAGTTGTGGAGTAAAAGTGTTGATTTATTGACAGCTACTGGTAATTACACAATATGATGTTCGTTAGGTAACTACTTATGATTGACTGTAGTAGACTGCGCTCACATAAGCTCAAATCCCCAATTTATAATCTCACAAATATTTCATACCTAAGCACAGAGGTTATTGCTTCATATCATACCATACCAACTTTGCACTATTAGCTTACATTACAATTTAATCTAGGCCATCATTGCAATACTTAGGAAGTTCAATTAGAAAAAATATATTATTCGACAATTCATTAACAGGTGAATGGACTTTAATTATTAAAATATTACTCGATATCAATTTCACAATGTCACTTATACACGGTGAAACTATAATAGATTAAGAAGTTAAGAATAATGTGAGATTACAAATTAAGGGGTTAATTTGTGATTGAACACTCTGCATGACTATTACTATTGGGTTGTGAGTATGTATATTTGGAATATTTATTATTCAAGGTGGGGATTTTTAATATTGATTAAAAAAGTATTTAGAAATTCGATGTTCAGACATCTCAGGAAACACCGTACTCACTCATAGTAAGGCTTACGTTTGATACTATCGTTAAGAGATTTATATATTCATCAGTGAACGTGTCATTAAATAGAGGTTTGTTTAAATTTGAAGCTATTGCTGTTGCATGTGATAATGTTCACTCGGCGGTGATATAATGAAGGTTCTCCACTTTCACAATATAAACTTTATACAAGTGATGTTCGGAAAGCTCCAAGAGATCGTCTAATGTGTATAAAGTCTAGCAGTAATTGTATACAACGTCTAGTAATTCTGTATAGAATCTAGCTGTTTCAACCCCTCTTTATGGGGGATGCAGAGGTGTAGACAGTTGATCCATAACCAAATTTGGATTTAATTAAAGTTCTGTAGATTTCAAGGTATAGCGATCGGGGCCCCAGTATCTAACTAACAATGTTCTCATTAGATTAAGTTGCTTATTAAATACCAATACTTATTTTCTAATATGTTCTTTTCAAGTAAGCTGTCTCAAACTACATAGTTAAGAATTTCATATTATGATTTGAAGGACAGTACCATCAGTAATGTCATACCTACAGTTTTTGTAACCGAGAATTGAAAACCTATATCGCAGGACCACTTTTTGAGTTTTTGTAAAAAATGTTTAAGTTAAATTAATATCTTTATCTTTTACATCAACAACCAAGTCATCTGCATATATACGTGAATTTATTGTCATTAAAGGCAATTAAGAAGAGTGCAGGGCTAATAAATGAGACTTACGTGGTCTCATTTTCTTTCTCATATTTTTCTGAATATTAGTATTTGTTGTTAATTCTTATACAAAACTATCTATTTTCACAAACATTTCATGACTGTAACTTTTTTAAAATGTTATATCTCCATCGTGTGGAAAATGCTTTTTTTAGGTGAAAGAAGACCATGATACAATACAGTTTTGTTACCAGGGACTCGTGAATAACACTCTCCAGGTCTAATATAATCGTATTTGTTGATTTAAAAAAAATAAGTATTAAAAGAATGTATATAATATTGATATTGTACAGTTGTATCAAGTTTACACGATAAACAAACTGAATAATACGGGTAGTCATACTTGTTTTTTATTCAGGTTTATTGATAATGTATTGTTTATGTTAGACAAATAACTAGCATATTATATTCACTGCCTTATCAATAATTATTGTTTAATAAAAGTCGCATAATAACAACAACAAATAAATCAAATCGCTCTTGTAATATGTGAAGGCAAGGCCGTCATTTTTCATACATTCTTCTGAGAAAAAAATCAAGGCTTGTATTTTAAAAACATCAGTCGAAATATAAAATTAATTAGTTCCAATTAAACAAATGTGTTAAATTGCCAAATCAAGTTACATTTATGACATTTGTTTGCCTTTATGACAATTATTGCAAAAGCTGGTATTTTAAAATCATAGTAAGATATTTTTGTACTTTTAGGTACATGGAATTGTTGATCAAGAATAATAAAATTATAGTTTTCTACGTGATTATCTAAGGGACAAACGTAAGCACTAAGATAAGCTTTAGATAGAACCAATAACTATACATTTCACTATTGAAGAATTCAAGAATTTGAAAATGCTTAAGCAGAGTTAAAAAACTGTAGTCCGGGCCCAGACTACATCTCAGTAATATTTATAAAACATTTTCCTTACACAACCAAATTATTTGTCAACTATTTAAATTAATTTGTCAAAATGACAAATTTCGGTTAATTTGGTCTAAAGCTATTATATTCCCACTTTTAAAAAACACCAAAAATCAAACCTAGAACCTGACTTACCAGCATAACATGTACTGTGGGCAAATTAATGGAAAAAATGGTAAATCTCAGAATAATATGAAGATTAGATTCATCAAACTGCTTAATTTCGGAAAAAAATTGGTTTTAAACAAAATCGCTCGTACATTGAAAAAATTCTTGATCTAGCATCTGACATTCATCAAGCACCAGCAACCAAGCAAACCTATGTTGCAATGTGTTTTCATTTCAAAAGAGCGTTTAGCACTTAGAAATTTAATACTCTTAAAGAACTACGTTCATGAACTACTCACGACAATTACATTAACATTATTAAACATTTTTTTAAAGCGGTCTTTTTACGTCAGAGAGTAAATATTGCATTGTAGCAACATTATTGCCATAAATTTCTCCTATTGGCTCCATAACTTGGCTGCACCGTACTTCAACCTTATACACCTATTTAGTTTTTTTTCCTTGTTTCAAAATATGATATGGTATACTTTTTACCCTAGTGCATAATTTTATTTCCAATATAAATTAATACTACTAAAAACTGTACTCCTGCATCTGATAACATACCTATAATATTCTTGGAAAAAATACCAGACAACGCTAAATATGTTCTTCTAAAAATGTTCAATAAAATATGTTTCAATGATGTATTTTCAACTACCTGAAGCAACTAAATAATTATACCTATTCTCAAACCTAACAATGCACGAACTGAAATTTCCTCATATAGACCCATCTCACTCACCAATATAATATGCAAAGTCATGGAAAAATGGTTAACAAAGTGTATTTTGACAAAACTGAACTACTACTGATAACCTCATTGATATGGAGTCTGAACTTCTGGAATCTTTTGCAAACAAACAGGAAACTATTGCAGTGTTCATAGATATTTCCAAAGCATTTGATAGCATGGCGTTATGATATTATCAAAACACTATATACATGTAATTTTAGAGGTAATACCTATCATAAATTACATTTCAGATTTTCTTAAACAACGGTTTTTCAAGTAAGGGTTAAACACTGCACATCTTCAATGAGACATAAAGCAAATGGCACCCCTCAAGGATCTGAAATAAGTGCAATGCTATTTTTGATTGCCATGAACAATATTATATTAGCAAAATCTAGCTTGGTTCGTGACATATTATATGCATATGATCTGGTGTTAACATTTTCAGGGAAAAATATATTCTCAGTTCAGCGTCACTTAGCTACAAATCGCACTTCGCGTATTCGAAGACTGGTCGAAGAAAACAGAATTTCAGTTTTCACTCCGCAAATCAAAAGTGCTTGTTATTTACAAAGAAACGTGATCCAATTAAACCACAGCTAAAATTATATAATCAAATCTACAAAACTAACATGGAGAAATCGTACAGTGCAAATTAAAAAAACGTGTCAAAATTGAATCAATATTATGAAAACTCTCTCTAATAAAAACTCTGGAGCGGACTGTAACTGCTTAATCCATGTTTATAAAACCCTAATAAGATCTAATGTTCCGTAGTTTATGCATCTGCTAAAGAACCTATATTAAATCACCTAGACTTTATTCAAACTACGGCATTAAGAATTACCACAGGAGCATTCCGGACCAACCCAACAGAGAGTTTGAGAGCACAAACTGGAGAGGTACCACTTAAATATGGAAGGATGCATTTAACTTTCACATATGCATTTGCCTCTAATTCTAACCCGAACAATCCAACTAAATACAAAATATTCACTGATCGGTTTAAAAACTTTTATACTGAACATAGGAATTTGAAACCACCATTCTACGAAAGAGTTTGGCAAACTCTTATGGCTTTATGTAACAATAAAACACTGAAAACTTTGTTTTCAAAACTTCCACAAAATTTATTTTAAATTCTTATCACTACAGCTGTTTCGGCTGATTGCCTTTCTCAAGTGATCTGTTTCTGGCATGGGTTTACACTTTATAGTCTCTAATGGAATAGGTTGAGGAGGGGAGAACTGTTTGTCTCAAGCTGGTCATTCAGAATTATATCTGTGTTTTTTAATTTGTTGATTTCCATAGATTCTAACAAAGATAGCTTAAGGCCTTTATTTTGAATGTGGAGAATTTTAAATTCGTCATTAAAAGAATGATTATGATCTAGAAGGTGAAGTGCGTATGTAGAATCTGTTTTTCTATTATTGAAAACCCCTTTTATGTTCTGCTATTCGTTTATTAAAATTTCTACCTGTTTGACCAATGTAAGTTTTTGGGCAGTCGCCACATTTAAGTTTGTACACACCACTGTGTAAGTGTTTTTTATGTTGGCTCTTGTTGTTTTTAATATATTTGCCTAGGTTGTTATTTGTTCTGAAAGCTGGTGTTATTCCTTTCTTTTTTATGTGTTTGGCTATTTTTGTTGATATTTTGCCTGTATATGTAATCGAGCAGAAGGTACTGGGTTTTTTCTCTGGTGGTGGAAATACTAAGTTCAGGGCTTTCTTGTGTAGTTTTTGATTTAACATTTTATTAATTGTTTGTTCGTTGTATCCATTGTTTACTGCTATTTGCTTAATGATATTTAATTCTGTCTCAAAATTGTATTTTGACATAGGAATTGCTGTTAATCTATGTAACATACTATGATAGGCTGCCAGTTTATGTTGTGTGGGATGGGATGTTGAATTGTGAATAGTCGTGTCAGTATGGGTAGGTTTATGAAATATGGAGAAGTCATCAATTTTTATCGTATATTAATTCTCTTCATAGTCATATTGAATTTACAATAAAAACAGGACAAAATCAATCCATAAATTTTTTAGATTTAAAAATTACCAGACTTAAAAACAAACATGACTTCTCCATATTTCATAAACCTACCCATACTGACACGACTATTCACAATTCAACATCCCATCCCACACAACATAAACTGGCAGCCTATCATAGTATGTTACATAGATTAACAGCAATTCCTATGTCAAAATACAATTTTGAGACAGAATTAAATATCATTAAGCAAATAGCAGTAAACAATGGATACAACGAACAAACAATTAATAAAATGTTAAATCAAAAACTACACAAGAAAGCCCTGAACTTAGTATTTCCACCACCAGAGAAAAAACCCAGTACCTTCTGCTCGATTACATATACAGGCAAAATATCAACAAAAATAGCCAAACACATAAAAAAGAAAGGAATAACACCAGCTTTCAGAACAAATGACAACCTAGGCAAATATATTAAAAACAACAAGAGCCAACATAAAAAACACTTACACAGTGGTGTGTACAAACTTAAATGTGGCGACTGCCCAAAAACTTACATTGGTCAAACAGGTAGAAATTTTAATAAACGAATAGCAGAACATAAAAGGGGTTTTCAATAATAGAAAAACAGATTCTACATACGCACTTCACCTTCTAGATCATAATCATTCTTTTAATGACGAATTTAAAATTCTCCACATTCAAAATAAAGGCCTTAAGCTATCTTTGTTAGAATCTATGAAAATCAACAAATTAAAAAACACAGATATAATTCTGAATGACCAGCTTGAGACAAACAGTTCTCCCCTCCTCAACCTATTCCATTAGAGACTATAAAGTGTAAACCCATGCCAAAAACAGATTACTTGAGAAAGGCAATCAGCCGAAACAGCTGTAGTGATAAGAATTTAAAATAAATTTTGTGGAAGTTTTGAAAACAAAGTTTTCAGTGTTTTATTGTTACATAAAATGAATTTCCATCAAGTAACGGTCGAATCCATCAATTCTTATGGCTTTACAACTTTCGATACCAAATACCTATCCCAACTTCATAGAGATTCCTCCTCCTTGGACAATAAGCATTCCTCAATTCGACACATCCTTAAATAATTTTAGAAAGAACGATACTCCCTAGTGTTTAATAACAAATACCTTATTTAAATATCATAATTATGTTGATACGATAATGATAAGCGAAATAAAAAAAAAACATTATAGAATCATAATTGCATAAAAATATAGTCCAAATACATTATAGTGTGTATTATAAAATTTATATGAATGCATATTATTGAAGATTATTTTCCTATAAACTTCACTAACTCCCATTTCAGTTTTACATCTGTATTCCATCTTTTTTGTAAATATCAATTTTGCAAACACATTTTTCTCCCCCGGATCGTGCTTAAAAATTCCTTTCTGAATCTCCCACATTTACTCTTCTAAAACAGCAACTAATTTAAATTTCCTTTGACAAGAAAGTCAGCAAATCCGAGACTGTCTCTTAAATTTACTGAGAAGCGAAAAGCGAATTTTTTCCAACGCTCATTTCAATAAAACACAGATCCGAGAGGATCATTTGAAAATTATGTCGATATTTCAAAGAAAGAAGTTGATATCCATTATTTTTCTGGCCAGACAAAAATACTTGAGTTTGGCATTGAATTGTTATAATATAGTAATGTCACTATCAAGTGAATTTAGTTGTTTTGAAAAATATTAGATATATTTCGGTATTTATAATATCTTATGCAATTAATGGGAGAGGAAAAAAATGGTTATGAGTTTTACTTCTTCTTTAATTGAGGGTTTAGCTATTTGTTGCCTATTTTGGCATCAATATTCGTTCTATTTTTTTTTTTCGATTGAAATCAATACTAAAATAAATTTGAATGCAATACGTCTTCAAGAAAAACTAAAATACCTTGGAATTGGAATTGATTTATTCTACATAAATTCACTTATCTAAATAACATTCTGGGGATAAAACATTTAAAAATACTGTATTATACTTTGATTGCATCTCGTTTACAATATGGCATTTTATTAGATAGAACAGTCGCCTAAAAAACAGTAAAATCGCAAAAAAGAATAATAAAAAGTAGGTATCAACGAAATATTAGGTATAGTTTATTTCACGAAAAATGGTTGAGTGCTTAATGATTGCAACAAAACCCAACCGCAAGTATCCCAGCTTAGTCAACATTAGTTGAGCAGGTAAATATTCAGGTAAAATTGAAGCTAATGTGGAGTGTCGTTATCTTGTTTGTATAATAAATTCCTGGTAAAATAAAAACGATTAAAAAATCGTATAAAATTATGTAAACATTGTATTGTAAACATTTTAACAGTGAGTTTCACTATCAATGGTTGATCTTTTAATGACCACAATAAATTTGTTGATCGTTAAGTATTTCCTGGAATAATTATACAGGTTTCCTCTATTCTGTATAATTTGTAAAAGTATATAAAACCGATGAGAAATTTTTAAATATCCATTTTGTTTCATTTAGTTGAAAGTGTTACAAGTGTTACCATTGTTATACCCATTTATACCTATAAAACAGCATTATGTGGCGTCCGTGGAAAAACATTAATGGTGCTTCTTTCAGTGTTCCAGCAAAGAAAAAGCATTTATCCGCTGACGCTAAAGAAATCGTAAAAACAATATATAGTTCGTTACTTACAAGAGGACTTAATGCTAATACTGCTGTCAGTGAAATATCTGATTTAATGAAAATACCTCTAACCACACTGAAAAGAATTACATAAAATCCCATTAAGTCAAGAAGAAAGCGTAAGGATGCCGGTTCTACCAAATGTATTGACGAAAGTGATAAGGACTTAATAAGACGAAAAATTTACACAATGTACGAAGAGCAACGGATACCTACATTAGATGCTTTAAAACAACGGCTTACTAACGATGATACACAAATAAACTGTAGCCGCATTAGTCGTTGGAAGATTTTGTCGAAAATGGGCTTCAGATATCGTACAATTGACAAAAGGCAAGTACTTATGGAGTCCCAACGTTTACAAAAGTGGCGTACTGAATATATATCTTCCATAAGAAAGTACCGTACAGAAGATCGACCAATAATTTATCTGAACGAGACATGGTTTGACACTCATGAAACACCATCCAAAGGATGGTCCGATTCTTTCAACAGGTGTCAAACAAAAGCTCCATCAAACAAAGGAGACAAGAATAACAATTTTACATGCAGGATCAAAAAATGGTTAGGTCCCAAATGCCTTATGGTTTTCTGCAAAGAACATTAAAGACTCCTGAGTGGACTACCATGAGTATACAACGGCAGAGCTTTTTGAGCAATGGTTTAAGAATTGTCTTATACCTAAAATTCCTCAAAATAGTGTGATGGTATAGAACAATGCAAGTGACCACAGTCGTCAATTACATAAGTCTCCAAGTGAAAATAGCACGAAAATTGAAATTCAAAACTACCTGTTAGAAAACGATATATATTTTGAAGAAAGTTATTTAAAAAATGAACTGTTAGAAGTGTTAAAATCATTTTCTATTAAAAAAGTATATGTTTGTGACGCATTGGCCGAGGACGTGGGACATACAGTATTACGGCTTCCGCCCTACTATTGTTTATTTAATCCCATAGAGCATATGTGGCACCAAATAAAGTCAAATGTTAGGTCACAAAATGTTTCTCCGACTTTTAGTGGTAGTGTAGTCGAATTAATAAGGAAATGTGTTGATGATATCTCCCCAGAAAGTTGGAAAAATTCAGTACGCCATGTAATGAACGTAGAAAATTTATATGTTACTTTGAATCATATAATTAAACCAATTGTTATTAATCTTGAAGAGGATAGCGACAGCGAAACAGAATTAGGTATTTAGGAATTCATAAATATATTTTGGTTATTTTGGGTATTTTTTTACAATATGTATTCGTTTGTATGTATATACTGTAAGTAGATCTATTATTACTGTACATTTTTAACGATATCCGATTAGGAAGTGCAAAAACTTTTAAACACGCCAGTTTTTTGCTGACAGTCCTCAGCCTGTAAAAAGTGTGAAGGAAAGTACCTTTCTGAATTTAGATCCATATACTACAATTATTCACGTAGAACAAAAAAACTACTTTCTTCATGTTAAAAATTGTTCAATTATCAAGTATATACACTTGAACAACCTGAAAATACCATATGAAATAATTTCACAAATTTTTATAATCGTGTATTACACAGCTGCCAATGAAATATATTAAATAACAAATCTAAAGTGCGACCCTGTGTACTTCGGTAGTTTATTGAGAGACTCTTGTATACACAATAGGATCAACTCATCAAATTAAGCACTCAACCATTTTTCGTGAAACAAACTTTACCTATGCAAAGGAATTACAATTTTTTTAATCACAACTTTTGTATATAATACAAATTTCCAATTACAATACCTTGACATATTTATTGTCACAATCGCATAAATTTTATTTCTCCAAATTCATACTAGGTACTAAATTATTTGTTTAAGATATATTTTAAAAATTATCTATTATATCCGGATTGCACGGTTCACTCACTTATTTACTAACATACTTAATTGATGCGGCAGAGGATCTTCTATCCCCTAGTGTCCGTACATTATAATGCTAAGATTAGGATTGCTTATACTTATGTTTAATATTCACTTTATACCTACATTAAATTAATCACAATCAATCGCGCAACCAATTCGCTGTAAATGGGTTTCTGTTTTAGTCCAGTCGTGGGTCGTTATTGCGTGGAATTTTGTTACTTAAGTCGATTTTCTTAAAACTTTAGATTTAGGC
Source organism: Diabrotica undecimpunctata (assembly GCF_040954645.1). Classification (NCBI taxonomy): domain Eukaryota; kingdom Metazoa; phylum Arthropoda; class Insecta; order Coleoptera; family Chrysomelidae; genus Diabrotica; species Diabrotica undecimpunctata. Next base: position 165,826,067 of record NC_092804.1, read on the forward strand.
AGTTTTATCACCTTCTAGAAAAATCTACACTTTGCACTGAAAAATATTTTCCATGTATTTCTGTTTCCTATCGTACAAGTTAAATCTTTTTGCGTCGCCGAGATCGGTAATAAACCTAAACATTTTAGAGTTTGTTTATATATCACAGATGCATATTTCTTCGGTATTTTTTTATCGTTAAGCCGCTTAATATTGCGCCTGAAATAAACATCCACTTATATCGCTGAGAAGGTTTTTTGGGGAAGAGAATTACATTATTACATTATTATATTATCCGTAAAGCCGCTGTCAAGAGCAGTTGGTTTCGTGGTAGTCCGAATTTAGCTTCAAATTCGTAAATTTTTTTGTGTTTCGTCGGTGAGCAGTTAATAGTGCAGTTATGGAGGTTTGGAAGAATCGTTGAACAGTCAAGACGCTGTCAAAAACCGGCAAATTTGTTGAAAAAAGTGAATTATACTCAACGTAATGTATCAATGTTGAACGAGTAATCACTGTGCCGTTCTCCAATGCCGTTTCTTATCTGAGATATTTGTAAAACGGCGTTTACAATATTTTTGAGGGATAACCACATGTTTCCATTTTGCCCAGCAGCTTCCATCCTCGTTTTGTTTGTCCCAGTTTCCACTCCCAGAAATTTTAGTGAAATCCAGGTAAATTTGTGTTTGATTTTTAAAGGAAAAATAAACATTTTTTAATAATAGTTGCTTTCATAACAGTTTAAGAAATTGTAATAATTAAGATTGTAGATTTTAGGGTGTGGCTTAGCTGTCATTTTAATTGTTTTTAATTTTAAAATTTGATATTGACATCTGACAGCTAGCTTTAATTTTTTGAAATTTGGTAAATACCTAATCATAATAGAGATTTTGGTTTTGTTTAAAAAAAAAGACATTTGACCAATTTGACAAATTTATAATAGGATAGGTAGGTAGGCACTTGCGCATTAAGGAAGTTTAAATAAAAGTTCTTTATTTATTTTGTTTCTTGAGACTGGTGCGTAGTTATTCTTAACAGTTTTTAAAACTTTTTGTTGGATTATAACTACATTATAAATTTTGGTGATTTTTTTCGTAGCACCTATCGAACATACACGTAATATTGTTTTTTAATTTACCTTTAGATCAATCATATTATTTAATTGAATTTATTTTTTTTATTTACTTTAAAGTATCTACATCACAATGAATAACAGCCGTGTTGTTTACGGCCATGGCCAATAGATTATCTACACCGTATATAAATTTTTGAAAAACGAGCAAGAAAAAAACCACAAGAAATCTTCTGTTTTTAATATGGTTGTTGAAGCCAATGGAGTTTCTTATGTAGCTTCCAAAGAATTATTAAAGAAGAAAAGAGAGTGTCCGATTTTTCGTCTTCTTCAGACGACTCGGGAAAAATCTTTACATCTCCCAGAAAAAAAATCAATCAACCACATCCAATAACAAACGATGTTTATGAGGAAGAAATTATAAGAAACACAGCATACCTTTGCAATGATTCATGGCAGCAGACCTACAATGTCAGCTGTTGACAACGCTGTTAAGGATGATATTAAAGTAGACGATAGGAAAATTATCGTCCTTCAGAGTAGGGGTAAAGAAATTAGATTTTAAATGGTAAAAAACCAAGGACAACAGAAAAATACTGATGGATAAAACGGATATTCGAGCTAAAATAACAGAAATCTAAGACAATTAAAAATATATATAAAACAGAAAGTTATGATATTATCTATATTGATCGAACGTATCTCCACATCAGTCATACAACATCTTAATCATAGGATTATGGTTCAAACAACTGTTTAAAAGCTCCTGTCGCCAAAGGTCAGAGATAATTATTGCACATGTAGGAGGGAAAAAAATTTGTTCCAAATGGCCTCCTAATCTTCAAATCTGGTCAGCGTACTGGAGATTATCACAACGATATGAACCACGACAACTTTACAAAATAGTTTCAAGAAAAGTTAATTCCTAACTTGCACCAGAGAACCGTGCTTGTGTTGGATAAGGCACCCTACTACAACGTAGACTATGAAGTAACCAATTTAAAACCCGAACTTAGGAAAATTCACTTGCCAGTAAATTCAATGCCTGATTTTTCTCTAAAAACTACTTGACTTTCTTTGTAATGATGTAATGAATTACAGGGGAATAAGTTACCTGAACGCAGTAGCCAAGTTAAGCTTTGTCTTTGTAACCAGGCATACTATAAAAGTGGGAAGAGTCAGGGATTTTACTGGAATACCAGGCAGGTTGTAGAGGGGGATATTCTACAGTAGATTAAATGTTTAATTTGACAAGTATTATTAAAATACGAAGAGCAAGGGGTTATAAGAGAACTTATGCTTTGTTTGTGGACTTCAGTAAAGCGTTCGATACGATTAATCGACAAGCTCTGTATTACAAGCTTAGCTGTATGGAGTTGCCTTCTAAAATGCGGAAAATTATTAAATGTCTTTTTACAGGACTACAATCTTCAGTTTGGGAGAGAAATGTTATGTCACGTTTGTTTAACTGTAGGATGGGGTTTAGGCAAGGCTGCGTTCTTAGTCCCTTGCTATTTGCATTATTCCTTAATGACCTACATGATTTTCTAGGAGGAGGCGTTGATTTAAATGGATTTATCATTAGAATATTGCCTTGTGTTGATGATATGTTGGTGTTGGCAAGTAGTCCGAGAGTTTTACAAATTATGGTTAATAAATTGGATGAATATTAAAGGCTATGGAATTTAAAGATCTACATGGACTAGTCAAAAATTATGGTTCATAGACAAGAGGGTGGAGTTATTAAAGAAGATTGGAAAATAAATAAAGAAATGGTAAAAGTCGTTAATAATTATTTTTTAGTGTCCACTTTAATGAAAAACGTCGAGTGGCCAGAGCAGCTATAAACATGACTTGGCAACAGGTTTTAGCTAGGGTAAATCTTTCACTTTAACTTAGGTGCGCATATATGAAGGGGTAGTTCGAACTATTCGACGCTAACGAAAACAGATGAATCCGCTCTATCCATTTTTGAAAGAAAGGTGCTACGCAAGATATTCGGAGCGGTCTGTGAGAACGGAATATGGAGGCGTAGATATAACTTTGAACTGCAGAATATCTACAAGCATACGTTTGGTGGTAAAGATATTACCACAATAATTAAGCGAAACCGCCTGCAGTGGGCAGGACTTGTAGCCCGGGCCCCTGAGTCAAACATGATAAAAAAGATTCTAACAGCGCAACCCGTGGGAATGAGAAGACGGGGTAGACCAAAGCTGAGGTGGATGGACGGGGTAACACAAGATGCTGAGAAGATCGGAGTCGGCAACTGAAAAATGCAAGCGAGGGACAGAATAGAATGGCGTAGAAAGCTTGAAAAGGTCGAGGCCCTCTAAGGGCTGTAGCACCATGATGATGATGATGAAGTTCGATCTATTCTGACTTATGGAGCTCAAGTTTGGGGACTGGAGGAATTAAAGGAAATTGAGGAGGTAAGAAGGTTTTTTATAAAAAGATGTTGAATATTCCTAGGTACTGTCGAAACTACATGTTAGATTTAGTAACTATCATAGAGCATGTGTATTTATTTACAATCAAATTACATGAAAATTGTGTCAAGAGAGTGCTAGAGTATGAGGAAGGCAGCCTGCCAAAATTTCTTCTGCAGGAAATGATAAGAATAAATTGTGGTTGGAGAAGAGATTGAGAAAAAATGGGGGAAAGATGGGGAGTGCAATTTAACACAGAGTGGAAGGATAGAAATTTTTAGGTTATTAAGCTGGAACAGGTAATAGGAGCAATTTGTGCTGGGATAAGGGAAAGAGAGGAGCAATTCGTGCTGCAATAAGGGAAAGAGAATCGGAAAGAGCAACTAAATCTAATTTCTGCAAATGATTATAGAGATTTAATTGGACTCGGCGTTCAACATGGTTATATGAGTAATGCAGTGTATTTTAATGATATAAGATGGATATTTAAGATAGGACATAGTGTATTATATCTTATAGATAGATCTGGTAGGGTTGATGATAGGAAAATGTGTGGTTTAAGTAATAAAAGGGAGGTGGAAGGTATTTTGTGTTTCATGGCGCGATGCTTGGTACTATGTAAATACAGAATAGGGTGGTTCGGAAAAAGTAGATTAGAAAGGATGAAATTGTTGGAATTTAGTTGGATACGCGAGGGATGCATGGAAGTATAGATATAATCTGGATACGCGAGGGATGCATGGAAGTATAGATATAATCTGGTGTTGGAATATAATTATTAGAATCATTACATGCAACCAGTTAAAAATTTTTAAATTGTAATTTATATTTATCGATTATTGGGTGACCTTTTTCTCTATATTACACTTAATATCATATCATTAGGTGTTCTGGAGTAATTATATCCCAGATATGGAATATTACAATAATTATCTTTTTTAAATAATCGCTTTAGAATATGTTTGCATTACTGATAACTTTAGAGTGATTTTTTTTGTTAATTGATGTTAATTCTATAGTTACTTATAATGAAGAAAAAATGTTTTATATTCTGCTGAGCCTACCAGACGATCCTCTGTTATAAAGGAGTAAATGTTTGTTTTATTAGGAGAGCTATTACTTTAAGTAATTACTGTATTCTAAAGCAATAAAAACATTTCTGAATCTGAATCTGAATCTGAATCTGAATCTGAATCTGAATCTATTAACTCCTTATCCATTGCTTTCAAAAATAAGGTAAGATGGGGCAAGTGCATTATAGGGGCAAGTGCAGAACATTATCATAAAAACCTATCACTTTTGAAATATGGGCTGCCATCTATTATTTGGTATCTTTAATACCCGTGACAACAGTCTTTAACAACAGCGAGCTGCTTTATTACGTTTCACTGATGTTATAGGTACGGTAGTGTCACTTGTGTTTTGCAACTTCTCGAGCAAGGTCACTCATAAAAATTAATTCATTTATATCTACCGAATCTGTAAACATCTCTCATATTATTTTTGGTAGGTAAGTATCTTAGGCACAATAGTTTATGATAAACATAATATATTTTTTAAATATTTACTTTTTGACAGTTTTTATTGTTGTACCGCTCTTGCCCCACGTATTTTTAAAGTCGGGGCTAGTGCGGATAAAATTGTGGGGTAAGAGCAGCACATATTACGCACTTGCCCCAAATCTCACACAGTTTTTCTTTATGCTTTTAGTTTCACCATGGTGAGAAATTACATTCGCAGAAGTAGCAGGGGCAAAGGATATACGAAAGAGAGTTTAAAAATTGCACTGTCGGCAATTAAATCTGGGCAAATGACTTTATACCGAGCTACTAAAGTATACACAATTCCAAGAAGTACTCTCCATGATCACCTTAAAGGTAGGAGAGGACAAAAAAGTTCCAGCTATGGAAGAACTCAGGACATTCCTCAACAGGAAGAAGAAAAACTAGCAAATGGCCTTCGTACTATGGAAAATTGGGGTTTTGGCCTTTCTAGAAAAGAAGTGTTGCAGGTTGTAGCTGACTTCGTCAAAGAGAATAACATTAAGACACAGTTTAAAGATGGTAAACCAGGAGAAGATTGGTTTCTTAATTTCAAGCGTAGACATAACCTCTCTATTAAAAAACCCCAGAGTGTTGAATTTGCTAGAAAAAAAAACCTTGACCCATTCCTGATCTACAACTATTTTGATTTACTTGAAAACGTTATAGAAGAACTTGGTTTACAAGAACGCCCGTCGCAAATTTGGAACTTGGATGAAAGCAGTTTTTGCACAGATCCGTCAAAAACAAAAATTGTCGGACAAAGGGGAGCTCCATCCACAAGAACTATTAGTGGGCCTGGCAAACAAAATACAACTGTTCTTATGTGCTGCAGCGCAAGTGGCAAATAAGCACCTCCGCTTATTGTCTTCAAAGGTAAACATGTTTGGGACCAGTGGACTGCTCCGCGTGGCACGGAGTTTTTAGATACTACCTACGCTGCCACTCCTAAAGGGTGGATGGAGACAACTGTATTTAGAAACTATTTTGAAAACAGTTTTTTAAAGTTTATTGGTTCAGAACGACCGGTATTAGTAATTTACGACGGACACGCGAGTCATCTTGGAGCAGATGTGATAAATATAGCTGTTGAAAACCATATTACGATACTTAAGCTCCCTCCTCACACCAGTCATGTACTCCAGCCCTTAGATTTGTGTGTATTTAAATCACTGAAGACCCGTTGGGATGCTAAACTTGTTGAATGGCAGAGAAGAAATGTGGGGGCCGCTGTAACAAAAAGTATGTTTTCCAAGATGATAGGAGAAATATGGCAGGAAACCAGGCCCGAAATATTAGTGAGTGGTTTCATTAAAGCAGGAATAGTTCCGCTAAATAGGAATATTATTCAGCAAGATTTATTTGACCCAGTGGCTCTCCAACGTTGGCAAAAAACCCGTAACGTGGCTAGGTTTGATGGTCCTGACTTAAATTTGCCTAGTACATCAGCAAAAAATAACGAAAATCCAATCACAGTCGAAGCACAGTCAACTTCCAGCTCGACAGATATACAAACATTTCAAGAAACTGAGAAGATTCTGGATGTTTCATTCGAAGAGTTGTTATTGAGGTCAACCAAACGTGAAAACAATTCTAATTCGAAGAAAAGAAAACGCGTGTGCTTGGGTGCAGAGGTGATAACAAGAGCCGATGTTGAAAAAATTTTAAGTTCAAAACAACAAAAAAATATATACCAGAAAAAAAAATTAAAAAGATTTACAAAAAAAAAAAATTGCTGAAAGCAGTTCCGAAAATGATAATAGTTCTTGGTACAGTGATTCAAGCGAAAACAGAATTGTTGAATTTGACGAGCTAAGCAAAAGTGATTTGGAAGAGTTTGATGAAAAAACCCTACTAACAAACTTACATTTACCAAAATACAAATTGGGGATTTTGTATTAGTAAATTTTCCTGGAAAAAAGAAAATGTTCAAATATGTTTGTTTGGTGAAACAACTGATCAATGGTGATGAAGCCGAAGTAACAGGCTTGAAAAGGCTCACAAATAAGTGCCATTTTATTTTAAAACCCAACGATGTCTGCACTATTCTACTGTCGGACATAGAAACAAAACTACCTGTTCCAAAAATATCAATAACTGCTGATTACGAAAAGTATATTTTTGAGACTGCACCTGAAGTGTTTGAAGCATAGCATAAGTATTTTTTCCAATTATAATTATTTTTTGTTACTGTTAACAGGATTTATTCATTCTGGTACGTTTAGTTTATGTTTTTATTTTAAATAAATATTTTTCAGTCAAAATATCTGAAATTATTTTGATTCTCTCCTAAAAAATATTTCGTAGCATTTTTTTCTTAATATTTTATTAAAGTTAAGCATAAAGAATAAAAATTACATATATGTAGGATTTCTGCACTAGCCCCGTATGGAACACTTATTATTATTAGCAAAAATAATGGCACAATAATGGCACCCCGGATCAGTGGTGCAAGTGCGTAACATGTACTTGCGAAAAAAAATGTATAGGCAAATTTGGTAGGTAATGTATTTTTGTTATCTAAATAGTTTTAATTGGTCGGTTAATAATCACAATTATACTACAGAAGTTTAAAAAAATCTTAATTTGAAAGAGGCAATTTTTGTAGTTAAATGAATATTAACTATGAATTTTTTCGTTCGCACTTGCCCCATCTTATCTTATCTAATTTGAAATATAGTTACTATAATATATTATTATTATTATTATAGACATTTTGTCACGGCACAACAAAAGGTAATTGTTTCTAAATTCTTCTCAGTGGTGTATAATAAGTATAAAGGCCTAGTCAATTTATTGGAACATATTTAGAACACACCCACAACATCCTACGTTTAAATAGCATCAGGATATTGTTGATAACTACCCCACCATAACACGCACACCCTGTGTGAATTTAATGCCAACACCTGTATTATTGCCATCAAACGCGTGGCGCTAATCTTTTTATAATTCGTCGCTTATTTCCTTTCAATTATTTTAGGTTAAAATTAATCCATTTCCGAGACCAGTCGTTGGGAAAATTGCATGGAAATGTAAACAGTAGATGTGGCAATTATCGTAATTGATAAAAATGCTGGGGCAGTTTTTTTCACCGGTTGGTAATGGATCGCTTACTCAATTTGCCACAAGTTCATTTTTTTAAAACTTGTAAATAGAAAACTCTACCTTTTTATGTACATGCTCATTTTGAGAGACACATCAAGTTGTAATTTACTGTTTTTAATTAACATTGTACGCTTTGTCATGTACTTTTTTTAGGGTAAAACCAAATAATGAAAAATCCTGAATCCTTACGGATTTGTATTGTAAAGTAGGTATATCAATGAAATAACAAAAAATATAGATACAGTTTTCATTTTTATTAATAAGCCAAGTAGTATTATATAGTAAAATTGTTCTGAAGTTATTTTTATCTGACTCATTTATATTCAAAATTCGGACATACATTATACATTTTAAAGTAGACGACTTTAAAATGATATTGTCAATATTGTTGAGTTGCGTTCCTGGGACGATTTTATTGTAAGATAGTTCATTTAATTACATGAAATCAAACTTTCCCGGTTCTAGTGTCTCAACAGCACCAAACCGGATGGAATAAGCAATCATACCCTCAATCAACAACTGGCTTCTCGCCAGAACAATGATTAATGAGGAAAAGGTAAAATGGGCCATATTGTGCTTCACCCCTTTCAAATTACCAAGGCCTAACGGTATATATCCAGGCCTACTACGGTGGGGACTGGATATCCTTCTGCCGCAACTCGTGGAAATATTCAGAGCCTCTTTGGTTCTGAGATATATTCCTAGGAAGTGGAGAGAGGTACGTGTGGTATTCATACCAAAACCAGGTAGGATGGACTACATCCTACCAAAGGCTTCCCGACCAATTAGCCTAACATCCTTTTTGTTGAAAACGATGGAAAGGCTATGCGAGAGGTACATAAGGGACGAAGTTCTGGTCCATAACCCACTTCACCAAAATCAACATGCATATATTTCGGGAAGATCTACCGATTCTGCACTGCATCATGTAGTGGGAAGAATTGAAAAGTCGCTGGATAATAAAGAATCTACCCTATGTATATTCATTGACATTGAGGGAGCGTTTGATAAAATCACACTCCCAACTATCACCCAACAGCTCAACGTCAGGAATGTTCCTCTAGCCGTAAGCGAATGGATATTCAGTATGCTCTCTTATAGAGCAATAAGCATAAATGTAGAAGACGTTTCTGTTAAAGGCATGGTTACGAGGAAGTGTCCACAGGGAGGGGTGCTATCACCACTACTCTGGAACATAGTTCTAGGTACCTTGGTTGACCAACTCAGTAGCAACGGTTTTTACACAATAGCCTATGCATACGATATTGCTGTCCTGCAAAGCGGTAGATTCCTGCAAGGATTCTAAACTACAGTCTAAATTTTTCTGACGAGGTGAAGTAGCTTGGTATTACCCTTGACATGAAGTTAACATGGAACTCACAATTAGATGGAAGAGCTAAAAGAGCATATATTGCCTATGAGCAGTATCGACGAACGGTCGGAGGCACCTGGGGTCTTACGCCCAGGGTGATCGCCTGGGTCTACACCGCTGTCATTAGGCCAATGCTAACTTATGGAGCTATTGCTTGGGTACCAAAAGTGCTACAGGCAACAGAGATTAACAAACTAAACCATATTCAGCGGATGGCTTGGATATATAACAGGTGCCATAAAAACAACACCAACTGCTGCAATGGAGTTGATCATAGGCATCACGCCTCTAGATATATATGTCAATGATGCGACTGCGCTCAGCTGATACAAACCTTGATGTAGGAATGGGACAATTGAGAACTCGTTTCTGGTGGGGAGAGCTGGATGCGCTACCACTGCTACAGGCAGGCTGCGACTCAATTGAACCAAAGTTTGTCTTTAACAAACTCTACAAAATTGAAACAAGACAGTATATGAAGACAAACTTGGATGCCTATTGCATATACACCGATAGCTCCAAAATGAAAGAAGGCTCAGGATGCGGGATATACTCCAGATCACTGAACCTAAGAATAAAGTGGGGTATGGGCAAAAATGCCATCGTAGTTCAGACAGAACTGACTGATATCTCCATAGCCATAGAAAACTATAATGATCTGCACAGATAGCAGACAAGCGTTACTAACCTTGAATAGACCACGTGTCACATCAGGTTTAGTAATGGATTGTCACGAGTCACTAACTCAAGCTTCGGATGATCCTGAGGTGGGTTAAAGGACACAATAAGAATAAAGGCAACCGCATTGCTGACCAATTATCTAGGAAGGCGGCAGGCGTAAGACTCTTAGGACCTGGGGATCTTTTTGGCTGTTCAACTACAAGAATCGCGGAAATTGTTAAATGTCACTCCCATACGCAAACCGTAAAATATGGGAAGAAGGGTAAGGATGTAAACTTGCCAGGGTAACACTAAGTAAACTTGAAGAGTCAAGATAAAGAAGTACTTGGAAATGACCAGGAAAAACCTACGTTTAGCAGTTGGTTTTTTAACTGGTCATTGTCAACTAAACAAAGAGCTCCACACACTAAGGCTAGCAGACACACCTCTATGTAGGAAGTGTGAACGAGAAAACGAAACTGTAGAGCATGTCCCATGTGAATACCCAGAGTTATCGTTAATACGAGAGTAAGCGTTCGGCGAGTCCTGGCCCACACCTTCCCACATAAGAGAGATAGCTCCCTGGAAGGATGCACAATGGTTCAATTGTGGCCTAAGTGCTGTGAAACTTAACTTGTTCTCCCTACTCTACAGATACAGATACATGAAATCAACCTTAACGTAAGAATATTCATCAGAAAAACGATAGCAGAAACATTTTTTTTTTGACAATATCGCTTTGATCACTGAGTATAGTGCTTTTACTATGTAGTAAACTTCGTTAACAATATATAAATCTACTTGGGGGTCACATATAATAAATTTTAAATAATAAATTGAAAACTACTAGGTATTTATTTGGCTGTAAACCTATAATGAGTTTTACAAAATTTTAGTTTTTGTTAATACATTGTTACATATACATGAAGGTTTATTATCAATCAACACAAGATTCTAAAATACTTTCAGCCAATAAGGTGGATGATTTATGGGCAATTTTATTTACAACTTAACGTTGTAACGATGATTTATAGCTAACGTCCATATTATTTTTCACAATAATAATTATATACTCATAATAAGCTTTAAAACTTGTAAAAAAAAATGAATTTCTGGTAAAGGAAGTTTTAAATGTGTGCTACGTAGAGAAAAAATATTACTTTTGATAATAATTATTTTCATTAATTGGATTTATAAAGTAAACAGTCCTAATATCAGTTGAAGATTTTTAAAATGTGGATTTTGACTTAATTTATGCGTAAAGTTTGTTTCTGATTAAGATAAAACATTCTCTATAACTCTTGATTTTCACTTTATGAGTGACTGTAACTGCAACTGCTTCAATATTTATTTCTAGTTATATTTGCCATGTCCGTTCCAGTCACAGTACATAAATACCGGTACGCTTTTGCGCACGCTAGCTCTATCTCTCTCGTACTGTGTGACGTCACGTGCGAAGCAAAGTTTCTATTAAAACACTAACGCTTGCCCTGTTAGTCAGTTATTATCAAATATATAGGCAATGAAATATATATATATATATATATATATATATATATATATATATATATATATATATATAAAAGCATGCATATTTGGTACTTTATATTATAAGATGTATAGTTTACAATATTTTTATTTTTTCTTAGGTATAGGTTTTTTGATTATTAAAAAATAAAAAAACTTTTTTCGACGATTCGCTACATAAAGTGTTTATATTATCTAGCACTTCTGGATTCAACCTCGAAGTTAAAATATAGTCAACGTTGTATTTTGTGTATAGGTAAGAAAGTAACTTTTTCAGAAATCTATTAGTAAGCAATATCACTTTTCGAAATGGAATAAGTCTCTTATATTTATCAACCCGCATTGAATTGACTATTTCTGACATTTTATCCAGTAGACGTGACTGGTTATCTAAATCTGTACCATATGCATTTCGTGTTGAAGAATTGGCAACGAACTTACATCGAGAAATTTATAGATCAAACCAATCATTAAATAGCTGAACAATTACAGCAGCTTCTTTTCAGTAACTATTTTTTGGCATAAGACCATTTTCTCCAGCATAACTAATAGCTTTTATCACATCATTTGACAATAATTGAACTGCAGGTCTGACTCTTTGCCTCATTTAAAATTTAGAATTTTTGCGTATATTACATATATATTTAATAAGACTAACGTGGGTTTTTTAAATATTTCAAAAATAAAAAAGGAAATTGATATTGGGATTCGAACTCACATATACCAGCGTATAAACCAAACACGTAAGAAATTTGCCAATTAGACATGACAATAACGTATTTCAAAATTGACAGTTCTCGGTCATACAGTGATTTATTGTAATTATTGTTTTAAAATACAAAAGCCTAAAATAATTATGAACATTTAATAAATAATACAAAACATATCATATAAATAATAATATTATGATATATTATATTATATATATATGTATAATATTATATATACAATGTATACAAAAGGAACATTTTTATTCCCGATAGCGAAAGAGAGAGAAAATATATCTTCTGTCTCTCTCTTTCTCATATCTTACATATGTTATGATTTCACCGATTCACTCCCGTGCAAATTTCCAACGTCGACCGTGCGTATAGAAGTAAAACTTCAAAAATATTTTAATATAGGTAATGTAAAATTATTTATTTTAAATAAAATATTGTTTTAGGCTTTTCTAGCGACTATTTTACGATTTCAATAATTATATATTATTTTGACACATTTCTTCAGGGTCTTGTTTATATTTGTGTTTTACTATTTTCTCTATTTCGTAAAATTTCTTATTTATAAACGGGCTTTATTTCGAACACTTATCATATTTCTTTATCAAATTGATATTTGATTTTTTCTTTTTAAACTCGACAAAATCCTATTTGCCGTCTGCTAGTCACTCCCCTTTTTATTTTGTACAACGTCTGTCAATATTTTAAATTCATTGAATTGCACTGCAATGTACACTCACTGTTACACTAAAATCTATTCTTTCGGCAAAATAGGTGCAACCGACTGGACGGAATACAGAAAGAGAAAATAATGGGGAGAAAAGTGGTTCTGGGATGGTATCAGTTGCAGTTTGAGTTGGGGCTGAATGAGTCGATTTAATCGTAGATTAAATGTTTCCAAGAGCTTACCTTTCAAAATTTAATTTTACACCTTGAGGGTACTTTGGTGTTGAGAGGTAGGTAAAGGTTTTTTATAATAGTTTATTGTTTTATATAAAATAAGTATTTTGAGATTTCCTTGGTCAAATTGTTGGGTGGCAAAACACTAATCATACTAAACAAAAGCAAATTAAATTTATAATAAAATATTTTGACTAATTATTATAAAAAATTAATTACAAAAATGTGGTATACGAGGTTTGCTGAGACAATATGACTTTTTACTTTTTTATAAAATAAAATTGCATATTCATCAATGTATGTGTGTTCTTTAAATCATCTCAAATAGAATATACTTTGTTAGCGCTTATTCCAATTCCAATCGGAGCACTTTTAACGATACACTGTTTAGTGTGCTCTCCAAATCTTATTAATCGTAGGAAACCTCCAGAAAATAACAGTTAAAATTCACAAGAATCCAAGTCCAATGAATTTGGTCTACATTGAGTAGACCTACACTCTACAATTTTGAGCAGGAGCTCATGAAGTACGACGTAATTGAACTCGATGAAAATAACCAGAAAACCTTTATTTTTGACCCAACAGGACAGTGGTTTCTCCCAATTATATTACTCATAAGACCCCAAAAAGAGGGTACTCGTAAACTCATCACCAATTACCATAAATACCCCCGTACATGGTACAAACTCATCAGCCCCATAAAAATAGGGATCTTAAAATAGACCCCGAGAAATTGGTAAACTCATCACTGGTCTACCTGCACCCCGTGGCAAGTATTGACCATAAAATCCTTGCAAACCGTTAAGGTTTGGTAATTTGACAGAATAATCTAAATCTAGTTGTATAAAATTGTAAATCCAATTCATTGGTTTTTATTTGGGAATTACACAAAATTCTATTGATAACTACCTAAAACAATGCTAAAAGAAAAATTTCTCTTGATTTGCCCTTGTTCCTTCAACGTGTATAGTGAACTGCTTATTGATTATGTTCTGAGTTATAAAACGCAAACCAAAAATAATTCTTCTTCTTCTTCTTGATGTGCCTATCCGTTACGAATGTTGGCGATCATCATGCCAATCTTTATCTTATCTGCAGCAGCGCGGAAAAGCTGCACAGATGTTGTATTGAACCAGATTCTGAGGTTCTTTAACCAAGATGTTCTTCTTCTTCCTGGACCTCGTTTCCAAATATTTTTTCTTGCAGGATGGCTTGAACCGAACATGCAACACAAAAGACAGGTTAAAGCACTGTATCTATAAAATATCCTGTGAATGCAATAATTTTTATGTCGGAGAAAAAGCTAGATTGCTAAGTGTCAGAATAAATAAGCATGAAACATACATCAAAAACAGGGACTTCGACAAACCACAGATATGCAAACATGTCTAAGACAATGAGAAAATATGCATGCAATAGTCATAAAAGAAACAGACAAGAAAAAGAGAAAAATCAAAGAAGTAGCATGTGCTAGTTCTAATGTGTTTTCTTTCTGGATTTTATTTGGCATTTGTGTTATATTTGATCTTCTTCTTCTTAAAGTTCCATCTCCTATCGGAGGTTGGATATCATAACGGCTATGGTCACTTTGTTGGCTGCTGCTCTGAAAAGTTGTAGTGAACTACAGTTAACCATTCTCTAAGGTTATTCAGCCAGGAGATGCGTCTTCTTTCTATGCTTCTTCTTCCTTGGATCCTTCCTTGCATAATAATTCTCAGAAGCTCATATTTTTCTCCTCTGGTTATGTGACCCAAATACTCTAGTTTTCTTCTTTTTGTGCTGTTCATAATTTCTAACTCATTATTTAGACGTCGTAGTACCTCAGCATTGGTATTCCTTTGAACCCACTGAATTTTTAATATTCTTCTGTAAAACCACATTTCGAACGCTTCTATTTCTCTTATGTGTTGTTTCTTCAATGTCCAAGCTTCCATTCCGTATAGTAAAATAGAAAATATGTAACATCTTAGAGCCCTCAATCTGAGATGCAACTGAAGGTCTCTGTTGGTAAGCATTGTCTTCATTTTCATAAATGCTTGCCTTGCAGTTTCAATTCGGACTTTAATTTCTCTGCTTTGGTCATTTTTGTCATCAACCCAGGTTCTCAGATATTTATATGTCTCTACTTTTTCTATTTGGGTTTGCTCTATCATTAATCTTTCATTTCCATGTTGCGTTTTTGAGACAATCATAAATTTAGTTTTTCTCTTATTTATGTTTAGTCCGTATCTAATGCAATAATCGTTAATTCTAATTACCAATTCTTGTAGCGATTCCAGGGTGTCTGCCATTATAACGGTGTCATTAGCGAATCTTATATTATTTACTATTCTTCCGTTTACAGAGATTCCATCACCCAGATCCGCTATCGCTTCCTGGAATATGGCTTCACTGTACACGTTAAACAGTAATGGTGACAGAACACAGCCCTGTCTTACTAATCTCATTTAATCTATATTTTCGGACTTTTGTTCTTCTATCTTTATATTGGCCTTTTGATTCCAATACAGATTGATAATGATTCGTAAGTCTCGTCTGTCTATATCTTTGTTTCTCAGTACTTCTATTAGTTTTTCATGTCGGACCCTGTCGTATTTGATCTAGGTATTGTTAATAATATAAGTAATTCTTTATGTTTATGGCTTATTCATTTAAATTATATAATTAAATGATTATCAATATTTAATTTTCAGATATTTTCAAACAGTTCTATATACGTAATCCTTTAACATTTATTGAATGAGCGCCTCTGCCGCAAAGACAAAAAGCAGTAAATTAACAGACACATCATCCATTTCCGTTGCCTGTAATGTAAAACCCATTCTTAGCCTTAATAAATTGCAGGTTGTTGTAACGTATAACCCATAATTGAAAAGTACGATATTTTCACGTTATCGCCAAAACAACTTGATGAAAAAACTTAACAATGCGATGTTACACAGAGTGGGTGGTTCGCTAGTGACCCAGACAACGTTTTAGAGTCTGTAAGTCTCCTTTTTGTAAAGAAAGAATATAGCCTTGAGTTACCTACAAACATCTTATAAAAATAATAAAAGTGTAAAAATAAGCCAGAAAAGGATTTTTTTTTTCGTTTTTATGAACAATCAGAAATTTTAGAAAAACTACTTTCTTCCATAAATAAATGTCCCATTACAATAACAGTCTTTTCGGTCTCTTGTTCTGTTCAGAAATAAGTATCACCTTGTTCTTAAAATTATTATTTTTTAGAAACTATCTGAATATGATGGAGAATAAAAGAGTAAATCCAAAGAGAGTAAGTAATACGTCAAAGAACTGAAAAAGAAAATTATGGAACCAGGGAAATATATCTTGAAAAGGATGAAAAAGGTAACACGACATGTTTAGTAGAAATGAAAGATATGTAAAATAAGTTCTAAGAGTTCAAAAATAAATATAAACTCAATGATATTACTGTCATAAAATCAATATTGATTTAGACTTGACAAGAGAGGAGAGGAAAACTCCAGACAAAAATAGGCAAATAGATAAGACGATAGTGATAAGGAAAACATGGAAAATGGAATGAAAATAGAACAAAGACCAAGAAGAAATATTACAAGAAGTGTCTTCTTCTTTAAGTGCCATCTCCGCGGCGGAGGTCGGCAATCATCATAGCTATTCGGACTTTTGAGACGGCTCCTCTGAAAAGTTCATTTGATGTACATCCGCACCACTCTCTCAGGTTGCGCAGCCATGACATTCTTCGCCTCCCTATGCTTCTCTTTCCTTGGATCTTTCCCTGCATAATCAGTTAGAGCAAGGTGTATTTCTCTCCACGTGTAATATGTCCGAGATATTCTAATTTTCTTGTTTTTATTGTATTTAAAATTTTGATTTCTTGGTTCATCCTTCCCAGAACCTCTTTGTTTGTGACGTGTTCTGTCCATGATATTTTCAGAATTCTTCTGTACACCCACAGCTTGAATGATTACAGTTTTTTCATTGATGTCGCATTCAAGGTCCAAGATTCCATTCCATAAAATAAAGTCAAAAAAATACAGCACCTTGCCAACCTAACTCTTAGTTCCAGTTTTAAATCCCTGGCACATAGTACTCTTCTCATTTTGTTGAAATTTGCTCTAGCCTTTTCTATTTTTATTTTGATCTTCTGATTGTAATCATTTGTGGAGTTAATCATTGTTCCCAGGTATGCATATTTGTCCACTTGTTCGACGTTGGTTTCGTTTATTAAAAGATTCTCGTTATTTCTTTGAGTTTTCGATATTCTCATAAATTTCGTCTTCTTGACATTCATTGTTAGACCATACTCTTTTCCATACTCTGTTATTCTGGTCACAAGTCTCTGAAGATCTTCAATATTTTCGGCTAAGATCACAGTGTCGTCCGCATATCTAATGTTGTTAATGGGAACTCCATTTACCTTTATTGCAGCTGTTTCACTTCCAAGAGCTTTTTTCAGGACCTCTTCGGAGTAGGCATTAAAAAGAATTGGCGACAATATGTATTCCTGTCTCACTCCACATCTAATTTCAATTTCTTCTGACAGCTGTTCGTTAACACGTACTTTTGCTGGCTGTTTATAGTATAAATTTGATATGATCCTGAGGTCGTTGTACTCAATCTTCTTTGATTTCAGGGCATTCATTAATTGTTTATGTCGTTCTTTATCAAATGCTTTATTATAGTCAATAAAACATGCGTATATATCTTGATTGACGTCCAGGCATCTTTGTATTAGTATATTAAGTGAAAAAAGAGCTTCACGTGTTCCTAGGCTTTTGCGAAAACCAAATTGTGTATCATTAACGTCTATGTCCAGTTTGTGATATATTCGGTTATGGATGACTTTAAGTAGTAACTTTAGCATATGAGACATTAAGCTAATGGTGCGGTAATCGCTGCATTCTCTTGCGTTTTTCTTTTTAGGGAGACAAATAAAAATCGACGTTAACCACTCTTTGGGTAATACGCCTGAACTATAAATTTGGTTCAAGAGTGTCACTAAAACATCAATGTGCTTCTCATCTAGAATTTTTAGGATTTCTATAGGAAACATATCAGGTCCAGGGCTTTTCCCACTCTTCATTCTTTTTAATGCGTGTAATATTTCTTCTTTTGTAATATATGGACCTATTTCTTCTTAAGTTCTATGTGCTCCAGATCTCCTCTTTCATCATCGAACAATTCGTCGATATATTCTGCCCATATTTGTACTTTCTCGTCCGTATGTGTTATAGCAGTCCCTTGTCTATCCAGAATTGCACATGTGGGATTTTGTTTTCTTAGTCCTGCCAGTTCTCTGACTTTCTGGTGTAGGTTAAACAGATCATATTTATTTTGAAGACTTCCATCTCTTTGCATTGCTCTTCAAAGTATTTTTCTTTTTAGTAGTCTAAAGTATTTAGTATTTCTTTACAGGGTTTCAGTAGACCATCTTTTAGTCGATTCCAGTACTCGTCAATATCATTGGTGTTTGTGTTTACAATTTGTTGCAGTTCACATGCAGTTCATGTTGGAGGCATTCTTTTACTTTAGGTTCTTTATGTTTTCTTGTGTCTATTGTAAAAATTCTTTGATGTCTTTTAATATTTTTAAGAGTCAGTGTAATCTTGGCTATAAGTGGATTGTGATCTGAGGCCACATCTGATCCAGGATATGCTTTCACGGCACAAGAAGTGTAAATAGGTACAAAAAACTAATATTAACAGGTTAAGTGCCAACACGGACTCACACATAAAAGTTATATACGGGCTGCGTGATGCAAATGTGGACTCACGCGCTAGGTCGTCAGAAAATGCTATGTAGCTCAACAGCGGCTTCTAGAACTCATTTAAAATGCACGGGGACATTTTGAGCCCGGCCAGATGGTCTAGAAAGCATACTTGGCCTGTGCTTCTGAGATGTCAACGAGGACTCACATGGCCCATAATATTTATAAGTAACAATTGCGTAGTTATATATGTTTTTGTTATATATTCATAGTAAGAACATATTTTAGGCAAAATAAGCTTTATTATCATAAAACGAAACGTAATCTAAAGTACTAATTTAATTTTTTGTTACGGAATGTACGACAAAAAAACAGCCAAGGCAATAGAATTTTTTACAGCAATCACATGTCAATGAGGTGTTGGTTGCTTTCCTCTGTTGTTAAATTCTACTTGCATTCCTTCCTCTTCTACAATTTTTGCGTAACATGTTGTACATCGTCTTCTGCCTGCACGAACAACAGCGCTGAGTTTGTGACTATTTTCCATAATGACTGGTGTGACAATAAAATCTCCTAAAAGGTCCCTTATTACCTCTTCCTTGAATTTTGTAATCGTCATCCTTTCATTATAAATGTTTTGATACTAGGCATTTATAAGTGCTGTGTCAGTCAAGAGCTCCATCGATAATTTTCTGTACCATTTTATTGATTTACGTATTGGCGAACTACAGCTTTTCATTTGATCTGATATATAAATGAAGCTTTTATATTTATTATATTCGATGACATTATTTGGCTTTACAACATCACGGCGTGCTTTCTGCATTGTCACCATTTCGTCAGCGAATTTGGTACTAATCATCAGCACATCTCGCTTCTGAACAACCATGCCTGAATTGCTTTCAGCTACATGTTAACCTACTTCTAATTTTTTGGAAATGACGTTTTTGAGATTATATTGGCGGTTTGCACGTAGCGTACTAATCATATAAGTTTTTCGGTGTAGGAGTTCATGTGCAAGTGTGACAGAACCGTAGTAGTTATCAATCGTAAGTGTACTTTGTTATGCAGTCCATCCATAAGTTTCATCACTACATTTGTTGGTACGGTGCTACTTTCAGTAGGTTCTTTTCCACAATATACGTTAAAATCGTAGGTATAACCACCTTTCAGACAAAGTTTAAATAATGTTATCCCAAATTTGTGCCGCCCTTGAAAAGGCACTAAAGTTTCGTCAATGCATACGTTTTCCTTTGGAACGCTGTCAGCCTTGAACTTATCGTTCAGTCTACTAACCAAGGTTACAATCTTCTGCAAACGGTTATCTGTTGTTCCTGAATTATCGTTGAAATGCAGCTTTCTCCACAATAACTGAAGGCGATTCCTTGACATTACTTTTATGATATTATTCACATAAAAATCATTCTTTGGCCAATACGAATGAAAAGATGGAAATGACATAATCTCATCCACATACCTATACCCTTCTTCGTAAGGTGCCTTCTCGATTACTGAAGGTTGGCTATAACTATGTATGCGCGGTATGTATGCACGCGGTAATATGTGCGCTTTTTTTGTGATTTTTTCCTGACACTGCAGGGCATAACGGTTTGTTTCTTCGACCTAAAATTAAAAAAAAAAAAATAAAATTAGTTAAACAAAATAAATTAGATATTAACTATCATGGATAAAAGACCATCGTGTACACAATATTCGTAGAATTGAAAGGGCGATTTTTTCCCCAAGTGATTTAAAGGTTTCTTTCCCAACCGACACAAGGGTATGTTGAATTTTTCCCCACTTTTGGTCAATAGTTAGAGTTTCTGAATTATCTTCTTTGGCTTTTCTTAAGTTTTCGTTTATTTTAAATTTCGTTTCCGCATAGGTAAATGAAATAAAATTAGACTCGCTCACAATCAATTTAATTTTACTACCAAAACGACCCATCCAACGACTATGTATCACGAATCATTATCTAAAAATTCTTGTATCGGCATGTAAGTAGTATTTTGTTTGTTACTAATTTATTACAATTCAATAGATTATCTCTTACCAATTTGTGGGTTTTCACTTTGTCTGCTAAATCAATTTTATGCATATTAATAAACACAGACATGTAATATTGTCACAATTACTATACCCTTTTCTGATCTATATCTTTATAAGACAGCACCCTAATATGGGCTTTTTATAATTTCAACATTTAATTTACTTTGTACCGTTTGACCTGAAGATGCTTGACAAAGTTTAGAAAGCGAAACCGGTCATTTTGGTAGTAAAATTAAATTTATTGTGTTAGTCTAATTTTATTTCTCTTACCTATTTAAAATGGACTCACACAAGCAACACATGATTCGTTTCCGCATTTTGTGTTGTCTTGTTTGAGCCGCCATGTATCCATGATTTTCTTGGAGATAGGATGCTTTATATTCTTTAGTTTCACTCTTATCGACAAAATAACCGGATTGTAATTGGAAAATATGTCCGCTTCTTGATAAGTTTTGGGTGATAACGTATGGTCCTAAAGTTTTGGGAAAAATTTCACCTGGTCTGATTGAGAAGCAAAATGCATTTAACAAAGAAGGCCATGATATTGAAATGTCATCAGTTATTGACATTTAATAAACAAAGCAGAATATTTTGGTTTGTGCTCTGCAAAATATCTTATAAAATTGATATTCGTCGAGGTGTTTATAATATGGTTGGGCGAATGTCGAAACGAGATATTGTTAATATTTATCGAGATCAAAACATAAGGCGGGTGTTGGGGAAAAGTGATATAAGTCGAAAAATGTAAAAAATGAGTTAAACATAGATACCACTTTCAAATGCATATATCTTTGATAGGGTGAAGTGATATAAGTCAATTTAATAGGCAAGCAGGTGTTATTTGTTTGCGTTACATGATATAAGTATTTTTAATATTATTTAATATAGTGAAAAATGTTATAAATATTCTAGTACTATTTGTTTTGCCTCCATCTGCCAGACAGGAAAAAAAATTATAGAGAAAACTGAAATAACTCTAGTTATAATAGTCTTCCCTATATAATTTTATGATTAATATTTGTGAATAGTGATACAAGTGCAAATATATCAAAAGTTATTGGTAAAATATGATTGTGAATAAAGGTATATGTAAAAATATATCACTATTCTCATTAAAAAATATAGGGAAACACATTATATGTTGACATATCACAAATGTTTTAACTCCAAAATTGAAAACTGATGATATATGTTGAGATATACTAGAAGTTACGGCAATAGAAATTCAAACTGTGCAGTTTTAGGTCGACTTACCTCGCTTTTCCTTATTAAAATAATGACCGCTTTGTTCCCGCTCAATCGACTTGTCTGTCATTTGCGGTTTAGTACTACACGTGTGTTACTGTTGGTTTTATCCACTTTTGTTTTGACCTTTTAAATGAGCTTTAAGTATTCGAGAGAAATGTAATAAGTAGTGTAGTGATAGTATACCTCATCATCATCATTTTGGCTTTACAACCCTGTGTGGGTCCTAGCCTCCCCAAGAATTTTTCTCCAGTCGTCCCTATCCATCGCCTTCCTCCGCCAAGCACGTATTTCCATATTTCTCATGTCTTCATCGATGTTATCTAGGAATCTTGTTTTGGGTCTTCCTCTTCTTCTTTGACCAATAGGTCTATCAAGGAGCGTTTTTCTAGCTGGGTCGGTTTGCTCCATCCGCATAACATGGCCTACCCACCTTAGACGTCCTATCTTTATGTGTTTGATAGTATACCTCACCTAGTTGTAATATAACATCAATTCCTGTTCGAGATTATTTAGTAATAGCCGTGAGAAATAAAAATTAGAGGTTATGGCATCTCAAAGAAGCAAATTGATTTTCAAACTGTTGGAAGAAGATAATGTAAATACTGGAGACCTCCAAGGTAATAATTGTTTATTTATCTGTACAATAATAATTAAAACAGTAATATCATTATTTTTTATACGACATACTAGATTAACAACATTTATTTTTGCGTAAAAGTTTTCTAGATGCAACTCAACTATAACTTGGTGAATATGCCTATTGTTTTTGGTTAACTTTAACCAGTGGCGTTACTTTAATTTGTATCTCTAAAAATTTTAAAAATTAATGTATGTAAAAGTTGATGCTTAGCTTACATACTCAATTCCAATTTCAGATTTCTTATCATTTTATACATAAAATAATATATTTTCGGTTTTCTCTAGAGGGGACCGAATTTCCATAAAAAGTAAAAACCAATTTTGGCGTGACAATTTCATTTTTCTGGAAAAAAAATTGACAAAATTTATTAGTTTTTCAAAAATTTGATATTAATCTGGGTTTTTAGATGAAAATTCCATGATGGGCAATGCGGGTGTTTTCCTTGAAGAACCTGTCTTAGCAGATGAAGATAATATATCAAGTCCTGCACCTTCACTGTCCTTCTGTGAACCGAATGTTCGAAAGACTTTGGAAGAAGTTATTGATCAAGTAGGTGGGATTGATGACGACGACAAAGGTTATCTGGAATATCCAGGTAATGAGGAGGCGTTTGATGATAGTGACGCGGACCCAGATTATATACAAGAAAATAATACCGACTCCGATAATGACATGAATGATAATAATCTTAAAAAATTAACCATGACGAAAATCGCTAAAAAATGAAACTAGGCTAATTCGTGAGGAACGAAAGCAGAACAGAAACCTTGGGTTATCGTACACCACGAACAGTGGGAAGGTTATAAAAGCACGGACATATCAGGAGCTATTAATTTGCCTCTTAAAATGCAAAGACAGGATAACTGAAGAAAAACGACAGGAAATTTTCAAAGAATATTGGTCTTTAGCGAGCTTTAACAAACGCGTGTCTTTTATAGCTAGGCTTATAACAACAGACGGAAAGAAAACCACAAAATGTAAATTAGAAAACAAAAAACATAAAAATAGGCTTCTGAAGAATACAAAAAATGGCTACCTCACGAGAAAACCCCAGTATCGAAATTCAAATATCAAGAAGTATTCCATTCCATGGAAATAAAAATCAAACAGCCTAAAAAGGATACCTGCGCTACATGCGATAAATATCATATGCTCCTGATGCACAAAAAATGCAATAAATTCAAAATCTTCTTGATAATCACCAACAAGAAGCATCAAACGCTTATGAGGCTAAGCGTATAGATAAAAATACTGCGTTAGAAAATGAATCAAAAATCATTTATACGTTTGATTTGCAACAGTGTCTCCCCACACCTGATCTTTAGACTTCAATAGCATTCTATAAAAGGCAGTTGTGGACCTTTAATTTAACATTACATAGATTTAATGATAATCAAGCAATGTATTTTATGTGGCATGAGGGCCTAGCTGGACGGGGTGCAAATCAGATTGCGTCATGCTTATACAAGCAGATTTCACATATTTCACCTGAAATAAAGGAGATCACCTTATATTCTGATACGTGTGCAGGACAAAACAAGAACTCTTTTCTACCTGCAATGTTCATGATGGTTTTAAAAGAGAATCCCAATCTATCATACATTAACCACAAATTTCTCGTTCCTAGTCACACCCACATGGAGTGTGATTCAGATCACGCAATCATAGAGAAAAAAAAGAAAAGATATCCCTGTTCGATAGAACACCCAAGAGACTGGATGAATTTGGTAAGATTATGTGGAAATAAGCGAACTTTTTTAGTTACTGAAATGTGCAGATCGGATTTTCTTGAGTTTTCTTCTTTGTATAAGAATGTCCTTCAACAAAGAAAAATTTACAACTTAGGAGAAAAAGTCATGTGGAAACAAATGAAATGGTTGAGATTTTCACAGAATCCTGGTGTCCTTGAATACAAAAGTAGCTTAAATGTAGACGAACCATTTAAAAGCGTATGTTTTTTAAGAAAAGGTAATACGTGGCCTAAAAACATAAAAATTCCTCTGTCATATAAAGGTCACAATCCAATAAACATCGATAAAAAAAAGAACTTGGTAGAGCTATTGCCTTATATTTCAGAAACATTTCATGATTTTTATAGAAATTTAACTACGAAGGAGGATATACCAAATATGTTACCCGAGGATGAAAATAGTAGTGACGAGGAGAGTGTACACACAGAAATTGAAATTTTTAAAAATTAAATAAACTTTTACGTTGTATTTGACCACAAATGTACCCCCTTAAGTAAACATAAAACTTTTCAGTTTCACATTTTTTTTGTTAATGATTGTGAAAAGTGATATAAGTCATATTTTTTTTTAAAAATTGTACAACTAAGTCCTTTTTACTAGTAGATCTATTTTAATCCAACAAATTCAAAGCCATTTCCAAAAATTGTTTAACGAAAATACCTTATTTGTATCCGTAACAACAACATTAAATTTGAAAAAACTATAATTGCGTTTTTCTCGAAACTTAAAATTTAGACTTATACCACTCTTCTCCAACACCCGCCAAAGCAAATCGACAATTTATCGCACAATCAGAGAATGTGAAGAAGGGATACCATGTGTTAACTTGCGTAAAAGTGGCCGACCGCGGATTTTGAACCAGAGGCAAGACTGATTGAAGCAGCTAAGAACAAAATTGGGGTCTCACAGCGAAACCTGACCAGAAGATTTCATGTTGGAAAGACTACAGTATACAGGACCCTATCGAGTAACAATAATATCCACCGGAAAAGAAGAAAAGCTCCAAAATACACAGAGGATCAATTAGAGAGAATTCCGAGATGTTGCCGAGCGTTAAGGTGAGTGCATTTCGTCAACAAGTTGATCGTGATGGACGATGAAAAATATTTTACTTTGTCCAACTCTGAGATGAAGGGTAACGATGGGTTTTACACGAACGATTACGAAAATGTACCTGATGAAATAAAATTCAAAAGTAAGAAAAAATTTAAGGACAAAATTTTGGTATGGTGTGCAATTTCTGAGGCTGGCTTTATCTCACAGCCCTACATTGGTGTTGTTCGAGGCGAAGCCTTAAACGCAAATATTTATATTCAAATATGTCTCTCAAAATTGCTTCAGTTTGTGAACACACATCATGCAAATGATCAAATAGCCTTTTGGCCAGATCTTGCTTCGTGTCATTACGCGAGGATCACAAGGGACTGGTACGAAACTAACAACATTACCTTTGTACCGAAAGCAGACAATCCCCCCAACCTACCTCAGGGTCATCCAATTGAAGAGTTCTGGGCAATATTAAGTCGGAAAGTCTATAATAACGGATGGGAAGCACAAAATCAGGATCCGTTAAGACGCCGCATATATACAAAAATTAGAGAAATTGACGCCGAGGTCGTCCAAAGGATGATGCAACTTGTCAGGGGAATTATTAGGCAAATCGAAAATAATGGTCCCTTGTCTGTCATTTGAATTTTGATTTATAATAAGGATAGTTAAGTTAAATTGTTAAATAATTTAATAAAAATATAAGATTACTGTGGTCAGAGTTATATGCTTTTCAAATTTTTCCCAAAACTTTAGGAGCATACATTATTAGAGAACATCTATATTTTCTGTTGACGATAATATTATCAATTTAATTTTTGACTAAGTTGTTGTTATTGTCAGCTGGTCACCTCCATGATGATAGTTTAAAAAGATCGAAACGGATATTTTTTGACGTGACAACGTCTTAAATTAGGTTGTGGCTCGGAGTCACTCATGAAAAAGTGTAACGCCCGCTTACGTCTGTTACGATGAGTCACCGAACGAGAGAGAGGCCCGCCGGATCGGCGAATGCCTTGCGTCTCTCTCCCACTCAAACATGATCGGTCCGCTGCGCGCGCAGCACTAGAGAATTAGGCGCGTTGGAAATTAGTTAAGTTTAAGTTTACATGTACAATGTTTTAGTAAACAAAATATATTTCTATAGTTAAAATTTGTGCAATTCTTATTTTCATTCAATTCCTTGTTCCTATTGTGCAATTTAATAATATTCATATCAATAAATATTCTACCGAGAAAAAGACGTTGTCACGTAAAATCTTCGCCCGTAAAACCGACTTTACAGGCAACCGATTTTTTTATCATAAATGTATACCTTTATACATCAGTAGTAGTACCAAATTTTTACATAATTGTAAGTTTTTTTAAACTATAATATACAGCCAGTCACTGGGATTTTCCCTTTTAATATTTAATACAATTCTTTGGTATGGAAATATTTCTTTTAAAATACTAAAAAAAAATAGCAATTAAAGTATCAAATTATAAAATGTATGTACTTTTGATACGTAAATTATATATTGTTACATACCAATCTACTAAAGAATGTTTCATCTGTTTCGATATTTCCATTACTATTTCCTTACCTTTAACGATATTGTCTGCTTTCCGACAAACTCCCGGCTATCTAATTGATCCTTTTGAAAATTGATACCTCCGGATCCAATCTACGATCTTTTTTCCTCACAAGAACGCTTTTCGCTCGTTGCAGGGAGTAACGAGACTTTTTTCTCATCCTCCCTTTTATTTCAAATTCCTGATATCTACCGGGAAGCAAAGAAGCAAAACTAAAAAGTTCTTACAAATCTTTTTGCCGAAAATAAAATACAAAGGGCCGAATGGACTCTTAAGAGATTAAAGATTAGTTTCTCTGATTGCATGTTTTCATGGCTGGAGGTAGGTGATTTGTTAAGGGAAACACTTTGATAGACAAATAGACATTAAATAATATTTATTTAGTTAAAAAAAACTTTATAGATGATCTGATTAATTTAAATTAAAAATTGTAAATGCTAGTGAAAGAAAAACGGCTATCAGTTTAACTGGATGTGGATGCATTTGATAATTTTAAATTAAGAAATACACAGTTTTTACAATAAATTAGACAAAACGCTTAAAGTAATCAAAAAAGAATGCTGTAAAGAAATTATTGTGTGAAAAGAAGTTAATGTCATTTTAGGAAACTTCATTGCAAAAGTAGGGAAAGAAAGGACGAAGTAGTGGGCAAATATGAATTAAAAAAACATATTAAGAGAAGAGAGATACTATGTAGTCCAGTTTTGCAAGGATAACAAAATAATTATCGAGAAAACATGGTACATAGTACCAGTCCGAATATATATCTAGAAAGCCCCTAGAGATAGCAGTAAAAATATATTAAGAAACCAGATAGATTAAGTCATTAAAAACTAAAGATTCGCTAACGCAATAGTATCAACTAAAGCTTACAAAGTAGTAGATAAAGTAAGTAACCACAATCTTGTTTTAGCAGACATAAAACTCAACCCAAAAAATAAAAACAGCAACCAAAACACTTAGACTTAATCTGCGAAACCTGAAAGCAGCTGATCTCTTCCAACAGATCAAAGAACAAATACCCAAGGAAGTTCAGCAAATAGAAAGACAAAGACAACTTAACACAACCAAGAAATGCAGAAGGGAAGTAAAATGGCCCAGTTAGGTCACAAATCAAGAAATTGAAGCAATTGATGCCATTATACAATATGCGAAACAATAAGTTACACAAGCGAACGAGGAATGAAAAGAGGACCGAAGTGACAACGCACGTCCTGGTTTAAAAATTTAAAGCAGTGTAGTGAAAAAACGAAATAGAATTCTTCAGAACTGCTGTAGATGTAAGTAAGTAGTATGTATGTAGTAAAATGGGTTGTAATGATCCTTAAAGGAAAAGACCCAATAATATGAAGACGACTAGGCAATCCTGTCTGGTTATATAATTAACAATATACAATTAAAGAATAGAAAATTGCCAGGCCCTGGCAATATCCTACCTGAGCTACTTAAGTACAAAGAAAGGTCATGAGGTATTCAAGGGTTTTACTATCAGCAAAGGACTCAAACAAGGATGCTGCGTGTCTCCTACTTTGTTTAACATCTAAACGGCGCAATATTGTACATATTGAGTTTTGCAGACGACCAGATAGTGATGGCCCAAGACTATGAATACAACGAATAAATAACCCGTAAACTTATCGAAGAATACGAACTATGGGGGCTAGAAGTAAATATCAAGAAAACTGAATACCTGTGTATTGGGTTAATTCAACAAAATCTTGGAAGAAATACAGCGAGATATAAATTATTGCTAAAAATACAAATATTTAGGCAAGCAAATAACAAATGATGGTAAATTAGACGAAGAAATTAAACATAGAAATAACCAGGGAAGAGAAACCATTAGGCAATTAAACAGTGTACTGTGGGACAAAACAATCTCCAAAGAAAATAAACACAAAATCTATAACAGCATTATAAAACACATTGTTACGTATGGAAGTAAGGTATGGCCACTGAAAGGAAAAAACTTAAAAGCATTAGAAGCAACCGAAATGGACTTCTGGAGAAGAGCAGCTGGAAAATCAAGACTAGACAGAGTTATAAACGAAAGAATACGAGAAATTATGGTTGTTAAGCACAATATAACAGATGACATGAGAATAAATCAACTAAGATGGTATGGATACGTCCAAAGAATGGATAAACACAGAATACCAAAGAAAGTATTGAACTGGACACTGCATGGAAAAAGAAAGCAAGGTAGACCGAGATTAAGTTGGAGAGAAGGAATCGATAAAGACTTAAGGGAGAGGGGAGCTGAAGAAAATCTTCGCAACGACCGAGATACATGGAGACTGGAAATCAGAAGACGGCGTAGAACGTTATAAACTGATTGATTGATCTTCTATTTCATTAAATATCACCTTGTTAATTTGACGGATATTATTGAAAATATTTATTACAAACCAACAAATAAATCAAAATAAATTATATTATTCTGTATCCCACAAAATATGAATAATCTCAAATAAAATTAAATTATCGTAATTCTTTATTACATTTTTCGTTAGTGTTTATGCATCGCCGCCACTGGTTCACCGTCGTTGCTTATTGTAAGAACTAATAAAAGGTAAAGGAATCGAAATAAAGAAAAGGAAAAACTGTGTATTCATCTGAAATAAATGTTTGATGTTATCATTTACAAAGTAGCAATTTCGTGAAACTTTAGATCATATTACCGGGCCATTCAGAAGTTCGGAGGGCAATTTTGCATCTGTCTGTTAGATAACAATAAGCCCTTGTGAAGCCCCACCGAGCATCACGGCGGTTCTGGATTATGTGATTTAAATTGAACTTTGATATGGTTTTGATTGCTGGTTGGAGATAAATCGTAATTAAAAATGGGCGGAATGGAACATGTGTCCAAATGATCGGAGACAAAGTAGAGAGATTTACGGATTGTGATGATACAAAGTAAGAATTTATTATTTTCGTTAATATTGTTAGTTTTTTAATTCATTCGTATTCTACTTATTTGAGAGGGAAAATTTAATGCGTTCTTTACTTATATCACTTACAAAACATGGATAATATTAGATCCATTACATAGGCTTACGATGAAAAAACATTTTTCCTTAAAATGATTTATTCTTCTTGTTTTTATAGAGCTAAACCCAAATGTGATACTTACTAAGCTATATCACCTATCATTTCTTCACATTTACACTTAAATTTATTAAATTTTGTGATTTTTAACATTTAACAGCTTTTATATAGTTCAAATGGAATTGTAAAGTAACTTGTGCTGGATGTAGAAGAGTTGACAACACTGCTGAAACTCATTTACTATCTATTTACAGCTGATATTTTGTTTTCTGTCAACCGAACCTCACTTTTTGGTTTCCAGTATATGTGGTCACTAAAATATTTAACGAAAAATTGGATACCTCGGCCATATTCTGAGAGGAAAAAAAATACGCAATCCTCAACTAATCATCCAGGGAAAGATTGAAGCCAAGAGAGGAGTGTAGGAGTAACATAAAGAACTGGACAGGCATAAATAACACTGTGATCTTTTGAATGCCGCAAAAGACAGACGTCTGGCCTTAAGATAATTCGCCAACGCACTATAGGTGCACGGCACGATAAGAAGAAGAAAATATTTAATCTATTACTCAAAGAAACATTACAGACGTTGTGAAAAATGTTTCTTATTCATATTTTTGAGCAAAACTTTGTGATCAGGATAAATCTTGGGTCTTGCCTAAGGTATGTTATGTTTGTGCTGAAGATTCTAGAAAATGGTCCTATAGGATTGCTGTTCCTATGATACGGAGGGAGCCTAGAAACCGCTCTGATTATTGCTGCTTTTGAAGTATTGATATTACTACTAAAGAGAAACGAGAGGCCTACACGAAGTACAAAACATCAAATACTCCAGAATCCCGAGATACCTATAGAAGAATACGAAATAAAACAAAGCAGTTGATAAGAAGAACAAATAATAAACACTGGGAACAGTTTACAAAAAGGATGGGAAAGCGACATCTACGGTACACAAAAACAAATATGGAGATTCATAAGAACCCAACGGAAAGAAATGGCAGAATTGAAGGAATACAATAACATACCATCAATCGAATGGGGAAGATACCTGACGGAACTGTTTAAAGGAAAGGAAAATAATAATCAACACAATAACGTACGTGAATTAAGACACGAAATAGAAATCAGTTTTCAGTAGAGTTTTAAGTAGAGATAGCCATACATTCACTTAAAAATGGAAAGTCATCAGGACCCGACGGAATTACCAACGAGCTTCTAAAACACGAAGGAGAAAGTGTAACCCTAGAAATGACAAAACAATACCAATGTCCAAGAAGGCAGATAAAGAAGACCCCAATAATTATAGAGGTATAAATCTACTGAACACCGCACTTAAGCTTACCACAAAAGTCCTAACTCAATAAATCAATAAATTAACAACTTTATTAGCTGAACAACAAGAAATCAGATCCAGAAGATCCTGTGTAGACGCCGTAGTTTTACTAAGACAAACTACAGGAAAGGTCCCATTGAGTACAATAAACCAGCATATCTATGTTTTATAGACCTGACAAAGGCTTTCGATCGCATCCAAGTCAAAGACGTCTTACACCTACTGTATAAAAGAAACATGCCATCGAAAACATCTACTTCCATAATCGAATACAGGCAAAGATAAATGGAAAACTAACACAGTGTATACCAATACAAAGATGAGTCAGGCAGGGTGACTCGTTAAGCTCACTTCTCTTGAATATAATAATGGACGAAATAATACAAGCAGTAAGTAAAGGCCATGATTACAGAATGGAGAACAAAAAAATCCAAATATTATGCTGACGACGCCGCATTAATCGCCGAGACAGAAGACCAGCTCCTAAGATTCTAAGATTAACACGCATCTTCAATACAATAGCCAAGAAATACAATATGATAATATTAGCAGAAAATAATATTAGATGTAAAATCGAAATTGATGGGAAAATAATAAAGCAGGAAGCAAGGTTTAGATATCTGGGAATAGATATAACTAGTTACGGATATGTTAAAAAAGAAGTACGACAACAAAGCTTAAAAGCAAGTCAAGCGGCGGAAGCTCTTAATGACATAAACTGGAAAAACAAACACCTGAGATAAGACACAAAAACAAGAATCTATACAGCAGCAATTAGACCTACATTAACATACTCGGCGGAGATCTGACACATCTAAAACGAGACGACTACTAGAAACAACAGAGAT
Source organism: Diabrotica undecimpunctata (assembly GCF_040954645.1). Taxonomy (NCBI): domain Eukaryota; kingdom Metazoa; phylum Arthropoda; class Insecta; order Coleoptera; family Chrysomelidae; genus Diabrotica; species Diabrotica undecimpunctata. The sequence continues at coordinate 165,858,602 of NC_092804.1, forward strand.
GAAAATACTCTGACGAATATCAGAGAAAAGTCTGTTAGATACGGAGAGAACCGAAAACATAAGAAGAACATGCAATATAGAAGACATAAATGGATGGGTGACAAAACGGAAACAAAAGTGGAACGAACACATTAGTAGAATGGCAGAGGATAGGATAGTACGAATAGCACGAGATAAGTCACCAAATGAACGAAGAAGTATTGGTAGACCAAGATAAAATTGGTTGGGTAAATTTAAACAATTTAGGAGGCTAATATTCAAGAATAAACAGGCTTTAAAGCCTACATACAAGAAGAAAGAAGAAGAAGAAGAAGATATTACTGGCTATAACTCGAAAAACAAAAAGGTCATAACCTACCGTAACCTAATGTTTTTTTCCTGTTGACATCTCAACTACAAATGACAAAATAAACTCTTTATAACAATTTTTCTTCTGTATCAAAAAAGATGTGTCCATTTTTGGAAATTTCACTTAACAGATATTTAAACAGGGTGTTTTATAAATAAATAACCAAATTGTAATTATTTATTACTAATTTCATGACAATAACATAACAAACTGTGTATTTAAAATGGTAATATTTTGCGTGTAATAAAAGAAATACGATAAAATCAGGATGGCTTAGAATATGATGCATTACAAGCAGATAAAAATGTATTCATGCAGCTACATTATAAGCTTAAGATATCGTTGAACATAATAACAAAATACATAAACTATACTAGTAAGAATAATAATAAGTCTTCTTCTTGATGTTCCTATCCGTTACGAATGTTGGCGATCACCATGGCAATCTTTATCTTATCTGCAGCAGCGCGGAAAAGCTGCACAGATGTTGCATTGGACCAGATTCTGAGGTTCTTTAACCAAGATGTTCTTCTTCTTCCTGGATCTCGTTTGGCAAATATTTTTCCTTGCAGGATGGCTTGAAGGAGAGCATAACTGGATTCATTTCGCATAATATGTCCGAAGAATTGTAACTTTCGAGATTTGATGGTGGTCAGTACCTCTCGGTTCTTATTTATTCTTCTGAATACCTCCTCATTTGTGACTCGGTCAGTCCACGTAATCTTAAGTATTCGCCGATATAGCCACATCTCAAATGCTTCCAATTTTCTTCACATACCTTCTTTCAAGGTCCACGATTCAACACCATAAAAAAGGACAGAGAAGACGTAGCATCGCAGCAGTCTTACTTTTTATCAAGAGAGAGGTTGTGATTCCAGTAAAGATTTCTAATTACTTGGTTGTTAATTCCTGCTTCTTTTAGTATTTGCATCATCTTGGAGTGCTGTACTCGATCAAACGCTTTCTCGTAATCAGCCAGACATGCGTATACGTCGCAGTTGACGTCTCTGCATCTCTGGAATAAGACTTGTACTAAGAACAAATCCTCTCTGGTACCAACAGCATTTATGAACCCGAACTGGTTGGGGGAAATTTGACTTTCACGCAGCTTGTAGATTCTCTTATGAATTATGAATTATCTTTAGGAACAATTTTAGGAGATGACTCATGAGGCTTATAGTACGGTAATCTTCGCGTTTTTTGGATTCTGGTTTTTTTGGAAGTGCAATAAACTCAAATTTCAGCCATTCTGTTGGTATTTCTCCAGAGTTATATATGTTGATAAATATCTTTGCCATTACTTCTATTGAATCGTTGTCCATTAGTTTGATTATAGTTTAATAATAAGTAAGACAGGAAAAACAGAAAAATTATAACATTACAGAGACTTCGACAAATTTATTTATAAAAAACTATTAGATAAAGTAAGAAGAAAATTACACAAAAGAAAAACGTTTTCCTGTATGAACCCTGCGTCCCGTATTTTGTTAATATCGTTTATTTTTACAATTACCAATTTATTCGCAAATGAACTGAATGGACCCTTTTGGTTAATCATGCAAATATATACTGTATAATTTTGAAGTTTAAACCACACTTTTTATTTTACTGCAAGCATCAGTAGCTACACCTCTCCCTCGGTATCACTACCCTGTTTTAATTTTTTTATACAACATAAGAGGGCGAATAGATTTTATTGTCATTTCGGTATGGCTGAAATAACAAATTGTTGAGGTGAAAAACGGCTGCGTCCTAAACAAACACATTTTAAATGATATGAATTTTTAATTGGAAGAACCCGGATTTATGTGTCAGGCCAAGGTGTGCTTCGCTTTTTATTTTGCCATGCAAATACCATTTGTGGTTAAATGAATTAACTAGAAGGGGTTGGTTCGTACGGTGTCAGCTGTGTATTGAGTATATATTTTTATCTTTCAGTCTTTTTTACTGGATTTACAATAGACGCTTAATTTAAAAAGTATCAAATAGTTCTCCCAAACGTAAATAACATATTTGTTTTCATTATTCTAAAACGATTTCTGTGTGGCATTTAAGTTTAATTTATATTATAATATGGCTACAAAGAAAGTAAAATCGCAAAAGAAATTTTTTATTTGATGTTTTGGTCTCTAGACCGGACGTTTTAGAACTAAAATTTTATTTAACAGAACTTAACTCTACACCGTACTTAACAATCCCTCAATAGGAAGCGACCACAGATTAATCCAAGCTAAGAATAGCCTTAATAATGACGGCTCTAAAAGAAACGTAAAGCGGGTGCTACCTGACCGTTTTGACCCATAAAGAAAAACTAAGAAAAAATACCAAAGAGCTAATAGGTAAAAGAAGACAGCTGACGGAAAAATACGGCTCCAACTACTCAACAATAAAGAAATTAGATAAAGATATCCACCGGTCAATCCGAAAAGACGTAAGAAAAAACAATACAAGAGAAATAATTAAAATAATTTAAGAAAATAAAAGTTTAAATGTTTTGAGGCGAAATATGAACAACATCTTCTTCTTCTTCTTTCAGTGCCTATTCGTTCCGAATATTGGCAATCATTCTGGCTATAATTATTTTATTGACTGATGCTTTAAATAGATTCGTTGTTGTTGTGGAGAACCATTTCCTCAGGTTCTTCAACCATGATATTCTCCTTCTCCCAATTCCTCGCTTTCCGAATACTTTACCCTGTAGGATTACCTTCAGTAATCTGTATTTAGTGCTGTTTCTCATTATATGTCCGAGATATTCTAACTTTCTCCTTTTAATGGTATACATCACCTCTCTTTCTTTGCCCACTCTTCGTAATACGGTCTCGTTGGTTATCTTGTCTGTCCATGATATCCTTAGAATTCGCCTGTATAGCCACATCTCGAAGGCTTCAAGTTTTTTCTCCATTGCTTCAGTTAGTGTCCAGGATTCAACTCCGTAATAGAATATTGAGAAGATATAACATCGTAGGAGCCTTACTTTTATCTCCAGATTAAGATTGTGGCTTTTAAAGAGTTTGGCCATGTTATTGAATGCACTCCTAGCCTTCTCTATTCTACATTTACATGAACAACATAAGTAACAAAAATATGTACAAAATAAAAAACAAAGATGGAAACATTTACTACTGATAGAACCAAAATCCTTAAGGTTGTTGAATCCTTTTATCGTGAAATGTATGACAGCACCGACGAAATGCAAGATCAGCCCCTTCCCAAAATCACAAACCAGGGATCAAAATTAAGGCCAGACATATCTCCATACGAAATAAAAACTGCACTTTTAGAAATGAAAAATAACAAATCCCCTGGCGATGGCAGAGTAGTGATCAAGGCGATCAAACTAGGTGGAAATAAAGTTATCCAGGCTTTGGCCAAGCTTTTCACCGAATGCATCTACCAAGGAAAAACTCCTTTTTAATGAAACAATGCAGTCATTATTGTATTGCACAAGCAAGGAGATATAACAGAATAAAAAAACTAGGATACAGCACTAAAGACCACTTACTAGTGATAAAGAATCTGATGGAGAAGTATATAGAATTCAACAAACCATTGACACTGATATTTGTCGACTACGAGAAAGCATTCGATACCATAAGCCAGGGATCCTCACTAAGATTTCTTTGAGAGCCTAATAGTTTGAATGAAATTTTCCTCAGGGCCGCAAGTACAAGTGGTGGTATGAAATAACTTTAAAACTATATGACTATAACATAAGTTTATTACAAGTTACGTAAAAACAATATAATTATAAATTATATGGACTGTTTTGAATGTAAAAAGCAGGAAAATGTCTTTTACTTGAATGCATGAATGTCAAGTCCTGAATTTGTTAATTCTTTGAAGTCGACGGGCGAAATCTATCACAGCTCTCTACTTAGAATGACATATATGTTAGCAGGTTGGGAAGAAACTGAAATTATCAAAATGATTTCAACATTCTCACTAGTTAGCTTAGATCTCTACTTGTTTTTTATGAACTTCAGCTTACTGAATGTAGATTCACAGACATAATGTAGATGCAAAAATACACAAAATTTTCTGAGCACAGTCAATTAAGTTAGGAAATATGTTATTTTCAACTGCTTCCCAAAACTTATAGTGAGCTTGTTCCTTCTTTTTTTCTTCAAAAATATTTTTGAGCTCTGTATCATTCTAAAGATCAATTAACTCATTTTTCAAATCCCTAGCTTCGTATTAAAAAATAGAAAGATGAGCTACATTTGCTGTTCTTATTGCCCATGGATTTTCCACCAAGCGAAATAGTTCTTGGAACTTCCTGAAGTCACTAAACCTCACAGATATTTCATCCTTAATAGAAACATAATTATATTATAACTCGCAAATTTTGTTTTGCTGTCTAGCAAGCTGAAGGCCGCGAAAAATCGCTGCGAGGGTCGCATGCGGCCGCGTAGTAAGTATGAGTGTCATAAGCCATCAGAAAATGTTAAAAGCATTGACAGAATGCCGAATAGACCATCGCTACACTAACATAATCAAATATATCTGCCAAAATGCCACAGCTAGCTTAAGAATATCTGAACAAGAAACAAATAAATTCTGTAAACAGCGAGGAGTACGGCAAGGAGACACCGTTTCTCCAAAGCTATTCACGACTCTTTTAAAACATACTTGTAAGAAAATACATCTGAACGAGCATGGTATCAACATAAATCGAGAGAAGCTCAGTCATTTGAGATTTGCAGATGCCATCGTCCTTATAGCCGATCGTATAGATGATGCAATAATAATGTTTGAAAAATTATATCACGCTTCCTTGAAGGCTGGAGTAAAGATTAATATGAACAAGACACAAATAATGACTAATCTAATGGTAAATCTAAATATTGCTGTTGATGGAAGAGATATTGTGCAGACTACATCCTATAAGTACTTAGGACATGAAATTCGGTTGGACAGAGATAACGACACATGTGAGCTCCCACATCGCATAGGATTAGCCTGGGCAGCGTTTGGTAAATTAAAATATGTATTTAAATCGGATCTACCCATATGCCTCAAAAGGAAAATCTTTGACCAATGTGTATTACCTGTACTCACTTATGGAACGGACTCAAAAAAAGGTAGCTAATAAGATTCGCGTGACTTAGATGGCTATGGAGAGCCAGATGTTGGGTGTCTCTCTGAGAGATCGAATCCCAAACGAAGAAATACGTCGTAGAAAAAAAAAACAGCAGACGCCATTGAAAAAATTGTGTCATTAAAATGGATTAGCTTCATATTATCAGACAACCGATGGACAAAACGTATTTTAGAGTGGAGACCAAGGCAAAAAGCAATATGGAACAGAGGCCGCCCACCAACTAGATGGACTGACGACCTGATGCGTGTTAGCAATAACTGGATACAAGCCGCACAAGACAGAGACGGATGGAACGAGCTGAGAGAGATATGTGTTCAGCAGTGGACGCATACAGATTGATGATGATGACGACGATCTCTACGCATACGAGATAGAATCATACAAGTCTATCTCCCCTATTGTTTCTGGTATCGAGAATGTATGCTCCTATCTTATCTCCTTTAGCACCACGACCATTTTTGGCGTTAAAATCACCCATGTTCATCGTTATCTTGCCTCTTTTTGTCAGTTGCATTATTTTATCTATTTTGTTATAAAATTTTTCGATTTCTGCGTCTGATTTATCACTTTTTGAAGCATAGACCTAAATAATATTTAGGTTTCTATGGGTTGTTCTTGGAAGCTTTTATTGTGGTAGACGGCAAAGAAACAGACAAAATTTGTATTCAAAGAGGTGTTAGACAGGGTTGTGTGTTATCCCCAACTTTGTTTAACGTTTACTCAGAAATATTTTTTAACGAAGCCTTGGAAGGGCAATGTGGAGTTCGAATCGGGGAAGAAACTATTAACAACACCAGATATGCAGATGACACCGCGATCATGGCTGAAAGTATCGAAGATCTTCAATTCATTATAGATCGAGTCACTAGAGAATGCTCTAATAACGGACTAAGCATAAATAAAAAAAAAACAAAGACAAAGTTAATTGTGGTTAGTAAACAAGACCTCGGCGCTATACAACTAATTGTCAATAATGAACCGATAACAAAAGTTAACCATTTTAAATATCTAGGATCTTGGATAAACGAGACACTAAATCCGGATGAAGAAATTAAAACTCGTATAGAAATTGCAAGAGGAGCATTTATGAAACTTAGATCTATTCTGAGCAATTTTCAGCTGAACTTACAGCTGAGAATTAAGTTCCTAAAATGTTATGTGTATCCTGTATTACTGTATGGATGTGAAACCTGGATTATGAAGGTTAACATGATGAACAAATTAGAAGCCTTCGAGATGTGGTTATATCGTAGAATGCTCAGAATATCATGGGTTCAACACATTTCAAACAGAGAAGTCTTGAACAGAGTAGGTCAACGTGAAGACGATTTAATAAAGATGATAAAAAAAAAAATTTTCCGTCTGCCATTTCGATTTGTGGGTAATATATTGGGGTGGTTTTCCAGTTGCCTTCTTTACCGCAGTATCACAACCAATCAAACTCCTCCAGACATGTTTGTAGTATTCCAGTTTCAAGCCGGTCCAGGATCATTTCCTCCGCGCCTTGAGCTGATTATGATGATCGCTGCTGCTCTTCACCAGGAGGGGATAGTAAATAGGTAACCAGATTTTGGAAATACAAAGGAATGGGACACGATTTCTCTCAGTAAGGAATGGAGAGAAATGCATGGCTCACATGAGCAGGTTGGCTTCACTGAAGTTGGCCTATTCTCTAGCGGGATCGTAGAAAAGTGTCAACCCGCTGTCACTGCTGTATATATATATATATATATATATATATATATATATATATATATATGTATATATATATATATATATATATGTATATATATATATATATATATATATATATATATATACGTAACTTTTATATACATGCTATACATACAACTATTTGCAAACTACTTTTTTAAAAAAATGGGTCAATATTACAATAAGGCTAATTTTGGTGTTGTTTTGTGTATTTTTATTATGATTTTCATTATTTTGGGACCTTTTATATCTAATGATATCTCATCATTTGATAACAAAATTATATTTATGGATTTTTGTAAAACTCTTTTTCTTTCATTTTGTAGCGATCCCAGTTTCAGTTATTTTATTTGTATATTATTAGATCTAAATCATCCTTGTATTATGTACGTCATAATATTTTTTTCTTATACAATTTTTTATTCCAACCAAACTTTAACAGTGAAAAAGATAAAATTTACTTACACCTGTTATAAAAACTCAATTATATGTTCTAAAACCTTCCTCAAATTTCCGTTTGACATAAAAAATTTCCTCGTCACAAGCACGACCGATTATTCATTATAAAGCCTAAAGCTCAAAAAAGAAAAAGAAACAAGCTTTGTGCGTGCTTTAAAAATACTAAAAGTACGTGTATTAATGTCAAAACACGCCATAAATCCATATTATAGGATGATACAAAGATTCAAAGTAACAACAAATCCAATAAAAAGCATACGCGACAGTCAGCAGACAAAAGAACACACAAAACCCTCGAAAATCCCTACCGACACACACACATACACACAGAAGATAGTAGGCTGATCCTGGGTGGTAGTAAATGCCGATGTTCGGATGTTCTCTTGTTCGTTCGTCTTGTCTAGCCCGTTGGATGCTTGTTGAATATTATTAATACGATCATAGAATCTTTTCAAATTGTCGTGTACCAACGGAAATTTTTTTATTATAGGAAGTTATAGGTACGTATTTTCTTTATATGTAGTAATAAAACGTGTACCGATAAAATACTATACATTTTTTAAGAAATTATTATAATTATTTCTTGCTTGTTTATTTTCTGTTGTACACAGGGAGATCAAAAGTGCTCACTTAAGCAGGTTTTATTAGATATCTCGTTGAAAATAAATCACAACTTTTTTTAAAAAATCTTTATTTATTGTTCTGGCTGAAGATGCTGTATTTTTAGAAAGTTTTGTGGATTCTATTAGCTCTACGCTAATTATTCATCCAGACCTTTTTCTACAATTCATGAGCCACGATATTCTTTGTATTACTGTTATTCGAATTTCTCTCAAATTTTATATTGGACGAGTTATAACCATGCATGTTTTTGCCCTCACAAGTTTTTATGCATTGGTAGGGGAAAGGCGTGTACCTTGGGACTATGGTACAATGAACACAAGGTATGATATTGCGCATGACATTTGACAGCTGAGCCAGGTGTGTGACGTAGCCAAGAACCCTCGGACCCATTATTTGTAATAATAGTTGACGAGTTTTTTGACATCGTAGCAATTTACCTCGTTTTTTCTTCAGTTAAAGCATTATAGTGTCCTAAAAAGTACCTGTGGTGTTTAGTTACTGTTTAGTTTATTATATTGTATAGTAATTTTTTTGTAACTTGTAGTTTTAGAGTGTGAGATGGTAGATCTTGTAGTAAAAGAGATGGTAGCAATAAAGAGAATGTATATAAATGAAGCAAAAGCGAAGTATATGGAATGCATATACAAGAAGTTCGTTCGGAGGCAGTACGTCAGTAACACAATATAAATTGGAAGAAGTCACAAGAGAATCTAACCGTGAAGGAGAAATTCAGAAACAATTATCACATCTGGCAACCACGCTGTATATGCTCTCAATGGGTTGTTAAGAAGCAAAAATATATCTCGAAAAGCAAAACTAAGGACATAGAAGACCCTAAAAAGGCCAACAGTAACATATGCTTCTGAAAAATGGGTCACAACAAAAAACACCAGGAGTTTTTATTAGTTTGGGAGCGCAAAATCTGGTAGGGAAAACTTAAATGGACAATGGATAAGAACAAATATCGAGCTAACGGAACTTTATTAAGAACCCAACAGATTAGCTTTAGGGAAATATAATATATAATAGGGAAATTAACGCACTGACAAATTCAAATATTATGATTCATACTTTTAAAAAATGGAACCACCGAGCAAGAGATAACCAGCAGATTAGCACACATGTATTAAACAAATGAACGGGGTACTGTGGGATAGACAGATTACCAGATATACAAAGAAGAGAATTTATATCACTTTGGTACGCAGTATAATGACCTATGGAGCAGAGAATTGGGTAATGAATAAACGAAACAGATCCAAAATCACAACAACTGAAATGGAGTTCATGAGAAGAAGCTGCAGAGTGACAAAAATGGATCGTAACCGAAATGAGGAGATAAAACGAAGAAGGGCAGTAGAATAAGACATAGTCAGCTACATCGAAGAAAAACGTACGTTTAATTTAGTATGGACATGTGAGAAGAATAGATCATACAAGGTGAATAGCAAAGATTTCGGATTGGAGCCCAATAGCAAGGAGGAAAAGAGGTAGACCCCGAAGATCATGGAGGGATGAAGTGGGCGAGGCCATGGAAAGAGAGATGGAGTATGGCAGAACACAAAGGACTGGAGACGTTGGCTGAAAGAAGGAAGGCGGCGACAGCTGTAAAAATCCTTATGTAGATAGAGATAGTTATTAGCTTTAATTAAGGTTCAAAGACTTACATGGTTGGGCCATGTGCAGAGAAGGATTCCATCTAGAATTCCTAGAATGGTACTATCTAGTGCAGTGGCAAGCAAAAGACGAAGAAAAAGATTGGGGTCAAGATGGAGCAATGAAGTTAAAGAAGATGTGAGAAGACTTAATGTAATGAACTGGGAAAGAAAAGGAAGTATTTAAAACATTGTGCAATATTGTATGACCTCGCTGCACTGATATTCGATGGCCAGCTAGCTTATCCGTTCTAAATAAAGTTGACTAGATTATTATTTATTTTAACTCTGTGTTTAATTTAGTACATACGTAACCTCTTCCAGGGACAAATCCAGGAAGTATTGATTTTAATCTCTCGTTAATTATAGTTAGCAGTACTTCACTTGCGTGGGAAATCAGGGCTATAATGCGACAGTTATTACAGTCAGCTGGTGAGCCTTCTTATAAATGGTTATGAAACTGAGCTTACACCAATCATCTGGCCATTGTCCTGTATCCCAGATTTCATTACGCAGCTTGAACATTACTTCAATTCCTATGTCTCCCATTTCTTTAAGTGCTTCCGCCGTGATTCCGTCTTCTCCTTGAGATTTTCCAGTTTTTCTATTTTGTGTAACAGGATATAAATTGAGGTACTCCAATCAGATGGCCATTTGATTGAATTTTAAACAGGAATATTTAAAATAAATAATTTAAATTTTTAATATTAATACAAATTTTTAAATAATTTTAAATATTTTAAATTTTAATTTTAATTTTAAATATTTTAAATAATTTATTTAAAATAATAAATATAAAAATTTAATATAAAACCAGAAGTATTTTTTCTATTTGCATATCTCATTGTTCCTTTCACAACGTGTTTCAATACACCATTTGTAAAAATTCTTTCAAAACTTCTGGCAGGAAAAAATTGGTAGGAAAACAGTAGTTTCTTGTGTCTATGGCGTACAAATTCTTGGTAAATCGATGTTTTTTCTTCCCCAACGACTGGACTACAATCTATAAACTAAAATACACTCTTTTAAAATCATATTTTAACGATTTTCAGAACATTTACTTTAAAAATGTAGACGTGTTAGCAGAAAGTAAGCAATATAATTGGAATCATAGCCACGTCTGTCTCTCAGGTGCATTTACCAAAAACGACGCAATTTTATCACCTCTTTTAACTCTTTTTCGGTTATTTTTTCCCTTCTGAATGTATCCCAAATGAGCCACGATTCAAACTCTGTAAGCAGAGCAAGAAAACGTGTGAGAATTCTACCATGGTGAGGACAAAATAAACGAATTAATCGAAAGAACACACTTTGAATGCGAGATATCGCTTTTTAACTTTTTTATCTTGTTTTCGATATATAGGTGTCAATAAAAACGACGACAGTCGGTGTCGAGGATGTTAAAGAGATCCTTGACCAGAGGCGGAGCGGACATTAGTTTTCTAAACATATTTCTAATGAATAATTATTACATCGCAGTTAACCAGCCAGCGCACTAATTATATATTACTGAAAATTGAATTTTTTTTAACCCATAAAATTTGTTTGAATTTAAAGAAAAATTTTTCATAGATATTTTAGGTTGTAGTGAACTGAATTATAATTTTTGTTGTATTATATTTCCAATATCCTTTAAATAAAAAATTATAAACATTGGACAAATTTGCTGACTTAGTTTAGATTTACATATTTAATAATAAAAGTTTTATTTCGGCTCTTTTTTATTGTTTACTGGAATATTCTTGTTGAATACCCATCAAAGCTTGAGTTAATTTTTTTTTAAACTGGTGGTTTTTTACCAAGATTTGTTTAGAAAAAATACAAATAAGCAGAAAAACCTATTAAATTTTATTGGTTTATCGAATATATGACATTACAAACTGTGACTACGTGGTAACACTATGTCCAGATACTATAAAAATATTATAAGATTTACTCTTTATGAAATATGGCAAAGCATTCAATTCAGAGTCCAATATCGTATTTTTCACAATGCTTACGTCCTTATAAGCAGTACCCTTCTCCGTTAAGAATAGGTATAATGAGATGATTAATACCGTCGTACCTAATGTTGTCAGAGATTCTGTTAAAATATAGACTATTTCTTCTTGTTGTTGGTCCACCAGGTCTAATAAGAAGGTTTCTGAATTTGGTAAGGTAAGTAGTCGAGATTTCACGTCGAAAGTTTAAATCAATTGTCAGTCTTCTTGAACAATTATTTAGTATCTTTGCACTGCAGCATCAATTAACCATGTAAGTATAGATCAATACCATTTATTACTACAAATACTTATAAGGTATCTTGTTAAATCCTCATTCATTCTATCAGTGTCTCCCATAAACTTGTTATATATTCCAACAACATGTGGGCGAGGAAGTTGAACAACCTTTTTTTCAGAATGTGAATAACTTTTACTTGTTGAATAGGATGCATACCGTATGAAGTTGATGCCATTGTTACGACGGCGTTATCCATCCATCTTGTCAACATAATACCATCTTCTTTGTCAATTTTTGAAACCAAATAATCTTGAGTTTGTTTGGACATAGTTTTTTTATCTACAATTGGAACATCTTGTGGTATTCTGTTCTCTGTTATTGTTCCTGTGACACCATATCCTTTTTCTTTTAAATACACCATTAAATTAAATCCAGATAAAATGTTATCTACATAGATTTGGTAAAACAGCTTTTGTTGTGGCAAAGGATCCAACATCGAGACAAGGAGAACGGCTGCCTTTCCAAATTCAAGTTATTAAAAATCGTTCTAATTTGTACTTTTCCCTTAATAAACCTCAAAATTTACAAGGTAACTATTTTCGGAGTTAAGGCACCATACCTTATAACCGAATCTTATCGGTTTTCCCCTAATGAATTGTTTAAAATTATGGCGACCATAATATTTCACCACCGACTCATCATAATTCATATTTTCAGTTGATTGATAATATTTGAGAAAAGAACGTTGTAATTTTTTGATTCCTGGTTTCAGTTTACACATTTTATCATTTAAATCCATTTGCGTATTATCAGTACAGTGCATGAAATGCATTATTTGGATAAACCTGTCGCGACGCATTGCATCCTTCCCCATTTTATTGGAAATGTCTGCTCCATTGTCCCAATAAAACCTTTTTCCAGGAAGACAGTTGTATCCAGACACAATCAAAATACCCAAAAAACATTTGAGCTCGTCCAAGGTAATCTTTGGATTAGGACAATTCACAAAAAGGGCGTATTTTCAGGTGAATCTACGACAAAAGGACGCGGAAAACAGGACGCGAGACCAAAGGACGCGGAAAACTTGTAAACACGCCAGCTTCTGCTGCCAGTCCTAAGCCTGGATAAAGTGTGAAGGCAAGTTTTTTTCATATAAATATTTTTCACTTTTTACTTTTACCGTAACCGATTTTAGGTTAGGTAGAATCATTTTCTGTAATTATATATAGGGGATAAACGGGGGTAATTGCTATTGTCAATTAAAATAAACTATTTATAGTATTTCATTAATAATATGCGTCCTTTTTTCCACGCGTCCTTTTTTTCACGCGTCCTTTTTTTGCGCGTCCTTTTTTCCGCGTCCTTTTTTATGCGTCCTTTTTTCCGCGTCCTTGTGTCGGTATACCTTTTCAGGTTTCGTCTAAAATATGGCCTAGCATTTCGTTATCGAAAAACAACTCAAATAAATTTATAGGGCTCATATTTTTAAATTGTTAGTAGTCTGCTTTGGGAAAGTCGGATGTTTTTACAAAATATCGATTGATTCAAGTTCTTTTATTATAATGTTTTCCTTTTTTTTTTTTATTTCAAATTACATGTCTCGGCTGCTGTGGCCATTGACACGAGGAACTGTATTACAGAAAACAATAAATTAAGTTACATTGATTCAATAAATTTCAATACAGATGATATCTAAAAAAAAAGAAAGTAAAAAACTAAACTAGCGGATGATTACAAAATTGAAATATAGATAGGTGATACAATTACAATAGGTGATATAATTTACAGTTTTTAAGGAACTCTATCACATTATATTGTTTTTGGATTTTAAGATATCACATAAACTTCCGTGGATACCATGTTTGATCCGTGCTGCTGCGTACTGGTTACATTCCACAAGTATATGGTGTACACTTAGACGGGAGTTGCAATATTGGCTGTTTGGAGGTTCTTCGGGAACCATCAGATATCCGTGGGTTAGCCGGGTGTGCCCAATTCTAAGCCTTCCAATGATGGTCTTCGATTTTCTTTCCGTAGTAAAAATTCTAGGTCCTAAAATGTTTGGTTGGATGGACTTTAGTTGGGTAGTGCACCTGTTCCATTGATTTTGCCACATTGAGGTAGATAACTTTTTAATTTCAATTATTATATCTTGCAACATTTGGACTTTTTCATCTGTAAGGTCAGAGCGACGTGCTTCATTTGCTGCGTGGTCAGCACTCTCATTTCCTTTAATACCAACATGTGAAGGATTCCATATTATCGAAACCGAAGTGTTTGATTTAGCAAGTGATGTTTTCCTTTTAATGATTTCAAAAAACTAGTATTAGGTTCTGTATCAAGTGATGACATACGTGGTGTGTGCTCGTCTTCCATCTCATTAAAAATACTATTGTCTTCTGATGCACCATTAAAAACCCAGCTCAGCTTCTGCTAATAATAATTGTCTTCGGGGCAGGTTATCTACAAATCCACCATTATCCTATTCAGCTGAATCTTCATCGGTTAAAACATTTGGATCAGGCGGACTTATATTTATAAGCCGGTTAGATCATTGTCATTGTTATAAACCACATCCAGGGCTTTCTGGAGCGTCAAACCTCTCTTGTATATAAAAAATTAATTAGATCTCTTAGCTCTGAGCTAGGCTCAGTTCGGAGACTTGGTGCTTAAGGGGTTGGGCCCTACGTGCCCGGGTATGATTTTTTCTTAATTTTTTTGTAGCATGCGATGATTTTTTGTTAGAAATTTTTTTGATTTTTTGTTGAACGGAGCCGTTTTTTGTGTGTTTTTGTAGATTTTTTTTGTAGGATACCTGAAACAAAAAGTCAGAATTAGTGCATACTTATATATATTAATAATCAAATTACAAAAGCTGGGCCCACGCTGTACATTTTGCGTTTGTCCACGAGTTTTTCGAGCTACGAACTATCCTCTTTGTGTGCTGTTATGTTGTATTTTGTAATTTTTTCTCTGGGGTGTTATTTTCTCTCTGGTGATAACTTTCCTTATTATAAATTTTTTTAGCAGTTTTTTTAGAAGTTTTTTTGGCATTTTTGTTATAAATATCTAGAAGATAATAAAATTTTTATCGAGAAACAGCTCTAAAAGAATAAGGTAATGGTTAAAAGATTATCAGCCTATTGTTTATAACTTCGTCGTAAATGCCGGTCAACTTTGACCGGTTGTATCTCAGGAAAAACTGCTGGCAATTCATTTTCAAATGAGCGTCTTACTGAGTCCTTTTCAACGCCATTTTTATAATTTAATTTATACTTATAGTTACCAAGATATTCTATTTGTTTATAACCCAAAAAAATTGTTTTAAATAGTAATTTTAAATCATTTCTGGAACCGCCCAAAGCGAGAATGCACGAGTAACGATGGACCAGCAAAATTACAAATTGGAGTCCAAGAGCAGACAAGTAGACATTGGGCTGACGACATCAGGCATGTCACCAAAAATTGGCAACAAAGCACAAAATCGTGAAGAATGGAGGAATTTAAGAGAGGTTTATGTCCAGCAGAGGACGATATGAATGAAGGCTGGATGATGATGATGATGATGATGATGATGATGATGATGATGATGATGATGATGATGATGATGATGATGATGATGATGATGATGATGATGATGATGATGATGATGATGATGATGATGATGATGATGATGATGATGATGATGATGATGATGATGATGATGATGATGATGATGATGATGATGATGATGATGATGATGATGATGATGATGATGATGATGATGATGATGATGATGATGATGATGATGATGATGATGATGATGATGATGATGATGATGATGATGATGATGATGATGATGATGATGATGATGATGATGATGATGATGATGATGATGATGATGATGATGATGATGATGATGATGATGATGATGATGATGATGATGATGATGGTGATGATGATGATGATGATGATGATGATGATGATGATGATGATGATGATGATGATGATGATGATGATGATGATGATGATGATGATGATGATGATGATGATGATGATGATGATGATGATGATGATGATGATGATGATGATGATGATGATGATGATGATGATGATGATGATGATGATGATGATGATGATGATGATGATGATGATGATGATGATGATGATGATGATGATGATGATGATGATGATGATGATGATGATGATGATGATGATGATGATGATGATGATGATGATGATGATGATGATGATGATGATGATGATGATGATGATGATGATGATGATGATGATGATGATGATGATGATGATGATGATGATGATGATGATGATGATGATGATGATGATGATGATGATGATGATGATGATGATGATGATGATGATGATGATGATGATGATGATGATGATGATGATGATGATGATGATGATGATGATGATGATGATGATGATGATGATGATGATGATGATGATGATGATGATGATGATGATGATGATGATGATGATAAAAATTTTGTTTATGGCATGTACAAGATCAAATGTTTTGTTGAATATCGGCAAAATTGAAGTGTTTTCAATTATTTTTACGATTGATTATAAATTCCAGTAAGCCACTGATTCATAAGTTCTCCAGTCCAGCGGACGGGTCTGGACTCTGGACTGGACGTAAAAAGATCAATTTATATGTGTAATGGTCACTTTGGTGATGTTTCGTGACCCGCATTCTCGGCCATGTATTGTCCGCTGTCGTCCGTCTGATGCCGTTTGTTGCTTTTGGTTTGTTTTGTTTCAGAATTATTTTGCTTTTTGGGGTTTAAGAATGGTATGAAGGAACGTGAGTCGTCGTGGTTGCTTTTTGTGCGACAATTTAATGATTACATTAAAATACCGTTTGTAGAAAAACGGACAAACGAAGGAATTCGCAATAAAAATACGCGTTACTGAGAAAGTAAGAAATTAAACGACACAAAGTGCAAAAACGGCCGTTAAGATACATTTTTACTAAACACGACGAGAGTGCATGTTTATTAAATTTGTAAACAAGTTGATAATAAATTTGCTGAATATAATAAAGGTATTTAAAAATATAAATATCACATTTTCTTTTAAAAGTTAAAATTTGGCTTACTGAAACACGTCAAATAACTGTCAAAGTTAGAATACATATATTTGGAACTCCGAAAAAATATTAAATGTTAATTATCATTAAATTAATTTTTAATAAATTAATTAAATGAAGTAGTATTAAGAAGTATTAATAAGATCAAACCCTCATTTACTCAATACTCCAGACTACAGACTAATTCCTAATAATCTAACAACCTATCTAGAGATAACTATAAAAGTCATCATCAATAAATCCTCTCTTCCTGTTGACATAAAACAATCTCTAATTCCTTGTGAAAAGTCTTCCAAAATAACTCGAATATATGGCCTACCCAAAAATCATAAACCCAATATTCGTCCACGTCCCATTTTTAGTGCATACAACTACCCTACAGAACCGTTGGCACAACTTGCCGAAAATGATTCATCCTTTGTCAAAAATTCTTTTCATTTTATCGAACTTCTTAAACAATGCCCTATCTCACCACGAGATATTCTAGCAGGGCCGCCGCTAAGGTATTGGCCGCCCGTGTGCAACTTAATATTTGCCGCCCCCCTTCCAACACTTTAGACATACATACTATTATTTAAAAAAATGTGCAAAAGATGCATAATATAACAATAATAATTTGTAAATAGATAAATACTAACTTCAACATTTAGACTAATCTCCATGATCCAACGTCCATATATTATCCTAATGTATATCCTAATATCCCATCCTAATATTCTAATTTAAACGTCCATTATCCTAATTAAATAACCATGATCCAATGTCCAGAATATGTATATCCTAATATCCTAATTTAAACGTCCATTTAATTAAAATAAACCGTGAATAGAAACATAAACACATAAAAAAACTAAAAACGCACTTTTCGGGCTTTCGTCTCGGAAAACTTTTTGACAATATCTTTAATGTCCAATGTCGCACACACTTCATGTTCTATAGATAACATTGCAGAAAGCCGAAACACATCTTACTACAATAATTGTTATTTGTTCTACGTGCGCCCCAATATTTTTTCTCCATTTCATATAATTTTTGATAAGCAGAGTCAACTGTTAATCCTTTTTTTAATGTTGTAGATAGTTTAAACAGTTTTTAAGAATATTTTATATGAGCTGCACCGGATTCATGTCATTCATGTCTTTTTAAAATAATAGCTAAATGTTGCCAGTCACTTACCCCATTAATTCCACTAAGTAATTGTCGGCTGCTTTCATCACAACAAAAAGTTTACAAGGTGCACAAAATACACTATGTAGTGATAATGAGTAAAGTATCCACGGGCGATGAATTTGGTCTTGATTAGGTAATGTGCGATAATAATAAGTTTCTGAAAATTTCCTATTATTTGTATCTCTGGGGAAGTTAATTTTTGTAATTTGCCGAGGAAAATTTTCAACAACAAATTGAACTTCACTTGGATTCATATTTGCAGGCCATTTTCCGGGATCATCTGAAACCAGGTATATGCTAAAGCTTCCTACACTGCAATCCAGATTAACTGGAACATTAAATGTTCTGTCTTGGTTGGTGGTTTCAGATTCAGGCGTTTCAGCATAAGCACTCGCACTATCGCTATTATTGTCATCAAACCATCCGTCTCTATCCGTAGGAATATTCAATTGTTTGGTACTTTTTTCTATGGTTTGAACTTCGCTTGAAGTTGAAGGTCCTAAATTTATATCCGAGTCTTCTATATTTTATTTTCATGTATGTTTTTCATCAAAAATGATTCCAGTGCACCGCTAAGGTGTTTTCTCCTCAGTTTTTGCCTCTTTTATTTTTCTATATTAAAAACCTGAAAGTCGTTTTCTTTTTCTTTCGGACATTTTGAAATTATCACTTAAGAACGAAGCCGGGCGAAATTAACAAAATAAATCCAAAAACACTGCAAATAAGTTGTCCAAATAATGTTTCTCCAAATAATATGTAGCCGTAACGCGTATACGAATAAAATTGCTCTGATCTCGACGTTACTTCGAAATACAGTACCTACTGTGCAAAAGAAACGGGTACACTACTATATTTTACAAACAAAATCGTTTATCAAAAGCGTGTCTAAATTCATCGAATTCTCAACTAAGACTGAACATAAGACATAATAACCCATCTATAAACATAACCATAGGAACAATATTATAACAGAAACTTTACAACCACTTGCCTAAACTCTTGTAAAGTATCTACGTGTAAAATCTCAAATAACTGAAGTCCGAAAGCCGCCAGCCGCTTTGAATTAAAAAGTATTCCCGAAACTGCTTTATGACTGTACCTGCAAAAGGGCGGCAGTTCATACAATAAATAATATTTTCTGACATTTTTTTTAGATTAGGGTGAAAAAAGAAGTACACATAATAAATGAAACGCATTTAAGTATTAACACGTACTGAATAATTATTATTGTTTGGAATATTAGAGTTCACAGAATTATATGAATCATTACTATTTAATTATTTGAATTTATTTTCGTTTTAAAAAAGTATTATCATCAGTGGACTGCTTTTGGCCGCCCCTATTGTTGGCCGCCCGTGTGCGGTGCACACTTGGCACACATGGTAGCGGCGGCCCTGTATTCTAGTTAGTTTCGATATCGTTTCACTCTTTACAAAGAGTCTCTAAACGTTTAGAAAGATTCTAAAAACTAAATTAAAAACACATATTTCATCTTCCAAAATTAGTTACAAACAAACAAATGGTGCCCCAATGGGCTTCCCACTATCTCCAGTAATTGCTAATATCTTTATGAAAAACTTCATTCATTCATTGATTCATTTCTACCGGTTCTCAACGTTATTATTAAGAAAAACCATTCCCAACGTTTTCATCACTCTGTTTATCGAAAAACCATCCATACCAATCGTTACTGGCGTGCAAACTCTCATCATCCACGTTTACAAATTAATTCAGTCATTATTATCTTTGTCTCCAGATCAATACGCCTTTGCGATAATGCAAGTAGACCCGCTGAGCTCTCTAGTTTAAAGCAAATCCTCATCCAAAACGGCGTCATTCTCCCATTCAATCTCAACTCAAAGACTTAAACCTTCATCATACGAAAGCTTTTTCTCCTTACATCAAAGGGAAAATCGACAACGTTTTTAAATCAATAGGAATAACGACAATATGTACCCCCCAACAAAAACTTTCATCTCTTGTCAAATTCCTTGTGTAAACTACCCACGATCTTATCAACACCATCTTCATACAGGTCACAAAATTGATTTTGACAACTCTAAAACCATAGCCCCCATGTACTTCTATAAACCAAGAATTATCCAAGAAGTCATAGAAATTGAATAAAGGCCAAATTGTCTCAATAAAATAGATGACGGCATCCGGCTACAGTCGACATAGAGACCTCTTTTAAAGAAAATATCATCCGATCCATCCTCCAACCAAAATCCTAACATCAGAAATGTTCGCGTTAACCCCCGCGCCAAACTTCGCGCCAACCCCCGCGCCAAACTTCGCGCCAAGCCCCACGCTAAGCACCAGGCCAACCTACACCCAAATCACGTCTACCATGTATTATATAAACTACGTATTTCCTAGAGCCAGGATATGGGCAGCAATAAATTGACACGGAGAGGGTAGTCTTTGTGGGGTAAAAATATGGAAAAATTCTTCAATGATATTAAATTAATATTTAAATCAACCAAAAAATTTCGAGACCAACAAAAAGATCTTTTCGTTGCGTTTAGAGACTATGAGAAAGCTTTCGACAAAGTTAAACATAACATTTTCATGGAATGTCTAAAGAGAAAAGGACTCGACAAAAATGACATTAACATAGTGAGAAATCTCGATTGGAACCAACAGGCTGTGGTAACATTAGATGGAACGCAACAGATAAGTAGAGGAGTAAGACAGGGCTGTGTACTTTCACCATTACTATTTAATATATATATTCCAAAGAGTTATTTACGCAAGCACTTAAAAAATGTACAGAAGGTATTAAGATAAATAGTGAAAATATAAATAACATCCGTTATGCTGACGATACAGTCATTATCGCTGAAAGTGAGACAGACCTGCAGACGTTACTAAACACAATTTGCGATACTGGAGAACAGTTTGGTTTAATAATAAACATAAAGAAAACAAAAACCATGGCCATCAGTAAGAGGGGCAAAGTCAGTACAAGGATTCAGATAAAAAATGAAGATATTAAGCAAGTGGACAAAATGAAATACTTATGAGTCTGGATTACGGAAGATCTGAATCCGAAATCAGAAATTCGTTCAAGAATATAGCAATCAAGAGCAGCCTTTTTGAACATGAGGAAATTTCTGAGTAACCAAAGACTCAATCTGTAAATCCGATATCGGATGGTAAAATATTATATCCACTCTATTCTTCTTTATGATGTCGAAGCCTGGAATGTTAATGTTGACTTAATGAGAAAACTGGAAGCTTTTGAGATGTGGCTTTTTAGGAGAATTTTGAAGATACCATGGACCGATCATATTACGAACGAAATGGTGTTGCACAGAATGGGAAGAGACAGAGAACTTTTGACCACCATTAAAACGCCAAAGACAGCATATTTGGGGCACATACTTAGAAATAATAAGTACGAGTTGTTGCAGCTGATTATGAAGGGTAAAATCGAAAGAAAAAGGGGTCCCGGTAGACGACAAATATCCTGGCTGAAAAACATTCGCGACTGGACCGGATTAAACACACAGGCGCTCTTAAGAAAAGCAGAAGATAGAGACGAATTTGCAATGGTTATAGCCAACCTTTATTAGTGGATACAGCACTAGAAGAAGGAAAAACATGTTTCGTCATTATTTCTCGATGATTTTAACGCCAAACTGGGAGAAGGTACACATGAATAATGTGCCGAATTATTGGATTAAAAACTGAAAATATGTGTCCTCGACTAAACTTTGTTGGTTGCATTGTCTATTCTGCAATAACTGATCTGTTCTGTAGTGAATAAGGCAACAGTATCTTTTGTGCTTGGTCAAACGAGTAGCTTTTGCTGTTGTTGTAATCTGTGCTGAACAACTACTACAAGAAATGGGATAAATACGCTTTAAAATCGCCAGGACTGATTTTGTTAACATTGTTAACATAAAAAAGCAATTATATGCTATTCGAAATTGGTTATCAAGATAAAACTTTGGACACTAAAGTACTACATTTGGTAATTACAACTGTATGGATGTGAAACATGGACGATGAAGAGGGAAGGTTTAAAAATAGGAGTGTTTGAAATATGTCTTTACAGACGTAGGCTAAAAATTAGCTGAACCAGTAGAACAACCAACGCAGGAAAAATAAATAAACAGCTACAGCTAGTTCGAATTATTAATATAAGAAAAACGGTTTACCTCGATCATATCATGTGACGCATTATGTACAAACAGCTACAACTAATATTGAAGGGAAAGCTATATGAAAATTTGTCTTGCTTTTGATATGCTGCGTTCGGCTATTCGCTACCCTGTATAATATCTTTACTTTTATTTTTATTCACTCTGCTAATTATTCAACTGTTTTAATTTTTATTATTACTTAATATATTTGGAGAACCCTCCTGTATCTGCTCTGGTTTCTTTCATAATACCCTGCAACAAAGGACTTAAAATTACCATTTTAGAAACCAAACCACTACCTATTTGTTTTTGCAGAATATAAATTTTAAGAAAATCTAAACGTGCCGATATTTTGTAGCCATATCCTTGATTGTGTCATTAAATACGTGACTCAGTAGTTAGAGATATTTTAGAAAGGATTGGGTACGGGTAAAACAAAAGGTCACAAACTGCCTGTGCTTACGTGTACACTCCAGATAGATATTTGCATAAGATAATATAAAATGCATAGTTCTCTAGCTGATGTTTATTTCAATACGATATATGTTTGTATTGTAAAAGGTGCTCACTAGAAAATTGAGTTTTTCGAATAACTATCTAATGAAACAGGAAAAATAAAATTTTAGTCACGTATGAATAAATTGTAATATTCAATACGTTTAGAAAATGTGGGCTCTGTTTTATACAGGGTAGTCAGGGTGTCCAAAAACTCTCCTGACAAAAGAAGACCGAAGATTCCTCAGCTAATTTTAAGACAATTAAACCCAATTCACCTAGCCCGAAAATTCCCTAAGGGAGCTAGAGTTCTTTAAAGATGGTGCCTTGTAATTACTTTTTTTTAAATATTTCCAGAACGCTTCTATTTAAAAAATCGAAAACTAATACGATTGTTTTAAATCTTTTATTATGACAATACATAATTACTTACTTGCCAAAAATGTATTCGATTACATATTTACAATCATAATAATTTGGATATATATAATAATACGATTGATCCACACTCATCCTCAACAATCAATTGGATGTTTGCATCTGCTGATTTAGTCATGATCATGCATTTAGTTTTTTTTTTAATTCATCCTTAGTCTATACGTTCTAGTTACGTTCTATGATTCATTGTTGTTATCATCAAAACTTCTCCATTGATAGATATACCTTATATTGAATCTGAGAGCGCTTCTTTAAATACCGCTTGACTGTAGACATTGAAGAGTAGTGGTAACAGCACGCAACCCTGGAAGACTCCTCTCTGTATTTCGATATCTCGTGTGTTCTTGTTGTCAACTCTTATCTTGGTAGTTTGATTTTTGATTTTTAATATATCTACAAACTTTTTATGTTGAACCTTATCAAATGCTTTTTCAAAATCTACAAAACATAAGTACTTGTCATGATTCACATCCATGCATCTCTGGGCCAGCACATTTAAGCCGAACAAAAAATCTGTTGTGCTCATACCATTTCTAAAGCCAAATTGTGTGTCACTAATTATTTCATATTCAAGAGTTTTAACAATTCTGCTATGTACTAATTTCAAAAATGTTTTAATAAGTGTGTGACTCATTAAAGCTATTGTTCTGTGATCTGAGAAGTATGCCGCACTTGACTTTTTGGGTATTGCCACACAGGTCGATTGCAGCCATTGTCTGGGGATTGTGGCAGTCTGATATATTAGATTAAGGAGTTCAACCGTTACATCAAATACATCTTCATTAATAAGTTTTAATAATTCGATGGGCACATCATCTGGTCCGGTAGCTTTGTCCTCTTTTATGTTTTTGATGGCATAGATGACTTCTTCCCGTAATATTGGTGGTCAGGTATCCTCTGTGGTGTCTAATGATAGTTCTTCTCTTTCATCATTAAATAGCTTTTGGATGTAATTAGTCCAGTGACACAATCTTTCCTCCATATCTGTAATAATCTCTCCTTTATCAGTTTTAAGGATATTCGTTCTTGTGCTTTTTATAGAACCTGTCATTTCTTTGATTTTTTTGTGTAAATTAAAGCTATCATACTTTTTATCCAAATCTTCTATCTCATTGAATCTGTTGGAGAGCCACCTCTATTTTGCCTCTCGAATTTTCTGTGTGATGTTTTTCTGAATTTTTTAATATTTATTCAGTGTATGAACGTAGATGATACGCCTCCATGTGTATAATTTACGTTTAGGAAGTTTGAACAAGGTATTTGCAATTATAAGTTCCTCATTAATACGGAAATCAACCAGCCGACCGCCACGTTCATTCCTCTCCCCGAGTCCGTATCGCCCCACACAATTCTCCACTTCTCATTGACCGCCTTTAGCGTTTAAATCTTCCAATATAATATTTATATCATGTCTTTTAGTCAGCTTTAAGACATTGCCAATTTGTTCATAGAAGTTCTCTATGGTGTCTTCATCCTTGTCTGCAGTGGGTGCATATACTTGGATTACATTTATTTACCGATTTAAATGAGATAGAAAGCCTCAATACTCGATCAGAGTAGACAACAAAGTTACAAACAGCTTTTTGGAAATCTCAGCGAAAATTACCTGACTGGCACTTATCTTCTTTAGGTAGAACTATAGTGTATTTTTATGTATGAGAGAGTAATAAAACAATAAATTATGTATGCAAATCCCTAAACTGTTGATACGGGTGACTCAATGAAAAACAGATATTTGTCAACAAGTTTACAGAAGTATATAGGAAAACAATTTTAAATTGACTATGACCACCAGGTATAAAGGTTGGAGCAGAATAGAATACAATAGTTGTGAGGGTTACTAATCCCTAAATAAGGTTGCCAGTGTCGGAGTGATGGAGGTTAACAGGTACTAATGAATTTGCAAGAAATGTAAGATGTTTATTTTATTGGTTATATATAACCAATAAAAGTTTAATAAGTACCTACCTATTTGCAAAATAAAGTTTAATTCTTTAGATAAAATAAAACGTTTTATTTTATCTGAAATGAGTGCATTCCACGAAGTAAGGGTTTCAACAATCAAACATTAAATTCTTTAATTCCAGGAATCTACGACAGTAATTGACTAGATAATTACCTTCTAAACTTATTCCACAGAAAATGTGATAGTGGGTTTTTCCATTTTGTAGGAAGGTCCAAGTGGCGTATTCAAAATTCTTAACAGTTCACTAAAAGTAGGTACTTCAGTTGCAAGGTGCAGTTTATTGTGTATACTAGTGTTATGGAAAATTTGGAAGTGCCGTGTAAACGCCGAAAAATTGGTCCTTTAACAGTTAATGAAAAAACATTAATATTTAATTGTTTTAAATCATTTACAGACAAACGTTTATGTGAAAGTGTTGATGAGACCGTTGAGTTAGTTAGCAGTACACTTGGTGTTGGGAAATCTACGATTTACAGAGTTATTAAAGAAGAGAAATCTGGTAGTTTTCAAATGCCACGTAATGCTCCAGGGAAACCAAAATTTCAAATAGAATATCATTTTAAAGAAGGACTTCGACGGAAAGTGCATGAATTCTTCTTTAGACAAGAATTTCCAACATTGGATAAATTTCTTGTCTCAGTTCGAGATGATAAGGATTACCCAGAAATGAGTCGAAGTACGTTATGGAAACTTTTAAAAGAAATAGGCTTCCGCTGGAAAAAGAATCCCAGAAAGTCTATTTTATTAGAAAGAAGCGATATTGTCATATGGAGAAGACATTTTCTAAGAACCATAAAGGAAATGAGAAACCAAAAAAGAAAAATATTTTATCTTGATGAAACATGGATCAACGAGGGTCATACACCAAATAAATTTTGGCAGGATGAAACTGTTACAAGTCAAAGGCACGCTTTTGTAAATAACTTATCTACTGGTTTAAACCCACCATCAGGAAAGGGACGCAGGCTGATAATAGTACACATTGGCAGTTCAGACGGTTTTGTTGAAGGTGGTTTATTAACTTTTGAATCAACTCGTACCGGTGACTACCATGAAGACATGAACGCTGATGTCTTTCAAGAATGGTTCGAACAAATGATAGATCTTCTTCCTAAGAACTGTGTAATAGTAATGGATAATGCAAGTTATCACTCCAGACTTATAGAAGGACTGCCCACAACCAAGTGGTTAAAAAAAGATTTGCAGAATTGGCTGAGTTCAAAAAATATTACGTACCATCCCGGATCTATAAGAAAGGAACTTTATTCGTTGTGTGCCCTTCATAAAGAAAAATTTTAAAAATACGAAATTGATGAAATTGCCAAAAATCGTGGAATGACAGTACTTAGATCCCCACCATATCATTGTGAATTAAACCCGATTGAACTGGTATGGGCATAGATAAAGAGTGAAGTTTCAAGAAAAAATACCACTTTTAAAATTCATGATGTTAAACAGTTGTTTTTGGAGGCCGTAAATAATGTAAAACCTGAAAACTGGGAAAAGGCAGTAAATCACACTATTAAAGAAGAGGAGAGGAAAAAATGTGGAAGCTGGACAATATTACTGATAAAATGATCGAGCCAGTTATTATAAATCTTGGTTTTGAAAGTTCATCTTCTGAATCTGATTTGGATTTGTAACAAGTAGCTGTAAGTTTTATATTAATATTTTTATTCATCTATTTAACATACCTTAGACGGTTTTAAAAACTCTTTTTCTCTTTTGTAATTTTTAAAAATTAAAAAAAAATGTGAATTTTTTAAAACCCTTTTTAATGTAGGCCAGTCAGTTCTAATATAGTGTGTGATAAAAGAGGTCACTTTTGTTTACATACACATAACACTTTATAACACTGAAATAATTCATTTATTTTTTACAATTATTCAAAGTAATTTTTCAATTAATCTTGAGCACGCCCATGGAGTGGTCGGAGGTACCAGTTAAAATTATGCTAATTACTCTCTCGTTCATAAAAATAAACTATAGAATATTTTAAATAACTAAATATTATTTTATTTTAACAGACCACTGCACATATTTGCTTTGGCTAAAAAAGCGTTATCATTGGAGTTAGTTTTTTGAGTCTCTTCTGTTTCCCACATTTAAAATATGGACAGTGGTGAACCCTGCCCCTAGGAACATGTGTATACCATTGTATTGTAGCATTAACATGTCCGTCACACTTTGCTATTAAAGTGGTACCTGTATGACCCCCAGGCTTTTCCATCTCTTGACTGCGGCTAAGCCAACTAGCTGTAGGGGTAGCACACATATCGGCTTTTCTTCCGATTTGCTTTACTGACTCTATAGAAGTTGTTCTAACATGACAATGAGACTGAGGTCCTTAGAAAAAGGTGTGTGTTTCGAACAGAGAGCCATCAACCTAGGTTGATGTCCCTCTGTCCGAAATATGTGCGTGTTCGGTTACTCAGCCGCCGATTTGGCAAAATAAATTTTTATATCCTCGCCGGCTGAGCACCCGAAAGCCTGGCCATCGAGCCCATGCTTGTCGCACATGACCTCGATGTTCAGTTTTTGTAACTTGCCTTAGGGGCCTATGCCTAAGTGGCTGTATAAAAGGTCTGACGGGCTTTTTAGACTTTGCTGGTGAGTTTAAGTTTGCCTGACAAAGATTCAATTATTCATTTGAGAATCGTTGGAAGCGACTTATGTAAGGGCCTTTTTAATTAAAAATAAATCCATCACATTTTTTTATTACTTAACTAATCTAACCTAGTTGTGAGCGTGGGGTGGTGTGTGCATTCTCCGATGTACACGGTCATCACACACCCCGTGTATAGTGAACTTAAGTTAAATGCGTACTCTCTCGCCAGAGTATTTTTGGGTTTACGTTCTATTTGCTTACTTCTACTTGTGATTGACTACCGGGTGACTACTGACTATCTCGATTCCTCATGGGTCCTGTACTTCCCTGTATCCTGCGATTTAATGTTTTGGCAGTCTATGTACCGTCCTCTCATTTTCGTCGTAGCTAGTCAACTCTCTTAGTTTACTATTTAGATGATTTTTTAGGCTGTTGAAGATTTCGTATGCCTTTTCGTCCATTGTACCCACGATTCTTTTTTGTTTTGAGTTAATATATACGTATCTTATAGGTACATATTTTTATATTTAGGTATACTCTCTAACTATCTGATTCTGCATTAATTTCTTGTCTAGTATTACTTTAAGATATTACTTGTCTAGTATTACTTTAAGATATTTTGCTTTGTTGCTCCATTATATTGCAGTGTTTGCTATCCTTTTTTTTTCAATTTGCTCTACTTTTTTTCTGGTACATAACCGCCTGTGATATATCGCGGTTTAATGCGATTTCCCCTGTATACACAATCTTTAAAATCATAAAAGGATCGACAAAAAGTGTAGTTAGCTTGTTTTGGCAGTAAACCGACGATATGTCTAAATTATCAATATGAAGGAGGTCTTCTTCTTCTTCAAGTGCCCTGTCCGTTGCGAACGTTGGCTATTAACATGGCAATTCTGATCTTGTTTGCGGCGCCTCTGAATAGTTCGACCGATGTGAGCCCGAATCACTTCCTCAAATTTTGGAGCCACGAGTGTCTTCTCCTGCCTGGCCCTTGCTTACTGTCTATTTTCGCCTGGACAATCAATTGCAGTAGACGGTACTTATCGTGTCTCAATATGTGGCCTAGATATTCAAGCTTTTTTTGTTTAATTGTATTCACGATTTCTTTCTCCTTTCCGATTCTTTGGATTACCTATACGTTGGTGACACATTCGGTCCAGGATATACGAAGAATGCGTCGGTACACCCACATTTCGAATGCTTCTAGTTTTCTCGTGAGCGTCTCCGTCAGCGTCCAGGCCTCCACACCTTACAATGAGATCGGAAAAATGTAGCATTTAACTAGACGTAGTTTTAGGGTAAGAGACAAATCCCTGCTTATGAGGAGCTTTTTCATATTGCTAAATGCTGCTCTAGCTCTCGCCTTAATTTCTGTGGCCTGTTTCCATTTTGCATTTACGTTGGTACCAAGGTACACATAAGATTCTACATGATCAATTAGTATGTTACTTATCCGTAACTGTCGAGCAGGCTGTTGCTTCCTGCTTATCAGCATCCACTTTGTCTTCTTGAAGTTGAAGCTCAGGCCGTATTCCTCACTAACTGAATAAACTCCTTCCATTACCTGCTGTAAT
The DNA here is from genome assembly GCF_040954645.1 of Diabrotica undecimpunctata. Lineage (NCBI taxonomy): Eukaryota > Metazoa > Arthropoda > Insecta > Coleoptera > Chrysomelidae > Diabrotica > Diabrotica undecimpunctata. The sequence goes on from NC_092804.1 coordinate 165,888,226, forward strand.
TCGTCTATGGTACTGGCAAGGATCACCGTGTCGTCGGCATATCTTATATTGTTCGTTAACTCGCCGTTTATTTTTATGCCCTCATTTGCATTTTCCATACATTTGTTAAATATTTATTCGGAATAAATATTGAATAGGAGTGGGGATAATATATACCTCTGACGAATACCTCTTTTGATCTGCACACTTTCAGTGAGTTCGTTGCCAATTTTTGCTCTTGCTGTTTGACCCCAGTATAGGTTTGCCACAATTCGAATGTCCTTGTCGTCAATACCTGTCTTTCGCAGAATATCTATCAATTGTTCATGATTGACATTGTCAAATGCTTTTCTAAAATCCACAAAGCACAAATACACGTCCTTATCAACGTCTCTACACCGCCGTATAAACACCTGGAGAGCGAAAATTGCTTCTCTAGTTCCAAGTGCTTTCCTGCTTTCTGAAAGCCAAACTGCGATCTATCAATATTTGACTCACATTTATTATATATTCTTCTAGATGAAGGAGGTAGATAAAATTAAAATTATAAAAAGTGCTTTTTGTATTATCGAGTAAGAAAACAAATAATTTGTTCACTTTGTATTTTTACCAAACGCATTTTAAACAGCAATTGTGGTTAATTCACGATAAAAGTTGTAAATAGTAATTGTATGAGTTAGAAATCTAAAGATTCCTTGACACTTACAACGTGTATGCACCTATATCACCGCCGTCAAATATAAATAATGCAGTTAAACAGCAATAATAGTGATTGATTTATTGATAAATAGCGGAATAATTTTTTCATTCGAGTTGAACAACCTGAGTCTATTATACGAACGAGTGTATTATAAAGGAGCTCTCATACATCACAAATAGTAATCTAAGGTATCGACTGACATTCATTTACAGTCAATCTTGCAGTCAATATATCATTCGAATCGTGCAACATGTAACATCCACCTCCGGGAATATTAAACCCGATACGACAACAACTACAAATCTAAAAATTATATTGAAGACCGCCACTCAAATATAGTAATTCAATTAAAAATAAATTTGTTTATAGTCATCCTACGGATGGACGTTTCATTTTATTGCGTTACCTGAAGATCTTGATGTACGGGATGGTCCATCTTTATATACATACTCGTGCAATTTTTTGTCGAACACCGACAGTTCTTAAACTTTTACTTAAGTTTAAGATCGGTAAACAGTATTAGTGATATATAGTTTTTTAATACAACTTTAGATAAGGGTACGAATAGAAATGGCAAGGGCAGCGTTCTTAAAATTCAAGCAGTTGTTCTGTGACAAAAATCTGAATACTGCGCTGAGACAGAGGTTTGTTCTATGGACTGCCAGGGTCACCAATAAGGAAGTGCTGAGAAGGATGGGTCAAGACAAAAAATTTATTGAGAACAATAAAAGTACGCAAGACTGCATACCTTGGACACATACTGAGGAATGATAAATATAGTATTCTGCAGGTCATCATGCAGGCTAGAGTCGATGGCAAAAAGGGAATAGGTAGTAAGAGGAAGTCATGGCTGCGAAATATTCGAGACTGGACAAACATGACTGTAGACGAATTATTCCACGTTGCAAAAGGCAGAGAAACTTTTAGAAATGTGGTCGCCAACCTCCGTTAATGGGGACGGCATAGGAAGAAGAAGAATACAACTTTAATGTTAGGTGACGGTTTATATAAAATGATGTCACTTGTGGTTAAAATTTCCATAACATCAATATCAGTTTTACTAAAAATACGGGTATAATTCAAACTTCAATGATCTTTGACAAATAGGTAAAAGTGTTCACGATATTGTCGTCAATTTATAATCTTATTTCCTCTTTTTTTAGGGCTGGCAGTTTTGGTGTCTGCTGGTTGAGTGTGTTCTGGTTGGGTGTCTGCTAGTTGATTATCTGGTATTTCTGGTCCTGATGCTTGTAAGATTGCTGCTAGAATGACTGCAACTTCAACAGCATGTACTTAAATGCTTGCTGCTGAAGTATTTACTGCTTGAGAGTCCGCAAGTGGAGTGTCTGCTATCCGGATTACATTGTTTGATTTCGACAAGAAACCATTGCAACCTGGACTCACACTACTGATTTAGCTAGAACCATCACTTGATGTAGAAGAGAAGGACGAGCAAGAGCTACTAGAATCTGATTCATTGCTTGGATCTTTTATGAAATCATCATCACTATTGCTTACGTAGTCCGAGATTTGGAGGTCGTCTTTCAATTTTGGTGAAAGGTTAACCAGTAATAATGATGTACCATGCCGATTATTTTAGTTATCGGTAACTATAACATAGTTTGCAATACATAAGTAACAATGCAGCATTTTACTCTTCTAAAAGATGCCTTTCTGAGATTTCTGAAAAATAAAAAAACATGATTGTAGCTAAAATGAAAACTTTGTCATTCAGACACGCTATTTTTTATTATTCAATATCAGATTACCTGAGTTTCGCACTTGATTTGGTACATAACGATCTGATTGTATTTTCTTTGCAGAGGCCATAATTCTGCATGTCCTTGAACTCCATGAACTTTGCATGTTATGGAACCAGTCTGTTTGCTGCAACAAAAACAATAATAATAAATAATTAAACAAGGAAATAACAGTCAATAATAAAAAAACGTCTTAATAAAAAAACGTCAGTGGATTTGAAAATCGTATGTGCCGATTCTGCAAAACAGTAATTTTCCAAAAGTAGTTTGAAAATATATACTTACATAATCCACAAGGAAAATAATTCCTGTAGCTGGCTGTATACCACGTATAACAAAAAGAGGTTAGTCTTTGTATGTGGGTATATTTTATTTTATAAAAACCCTTAAAAGGGCAACATTAAAAACACGAACCTTTTCGGAACAACCGTTCCATCATCAGGTTAAAATACCTAAAATAAGTATAAACCATTTAATTACAGCAAACGTGGTTTAAAATTTTGACTAAGGTTAAAAAAAACCAAAATGGTTATACTTACAGGTTACCATGCCTGAGCCACCAAAATATTTGGGTAAAAACCCTTTAAAATGTAATGTGTTACCAAAGAGTGTACATGATGTTGATAATATTATATGACGTACAATATCATGTACACTCTTTGGTAACACATTACATTTTAAAGGGTTTTTACCCAAATATTTTGGTGGCTCAGGCATGGTAACCTGTAAGTATAACCATTTTGGTTTTTTTTAACCTTAGTCAAAATTTTAAACCACGTTTGCTGTAATTAAATGGTTTATACTTATTTTAGGTATTTTAACCTGATGATGGAACGGTTGTTCCGAAAAGGTTCGTGTTTTTAATGTTGCCCTTTTAAGGGTTTTTATAAAATAAAATATACCCACATACAAAGACTAACCTCTTTTTGATATACTTACATATTCAAATAAACTGGCTCAACTCAAAATGTAACTCTACTCCGCACCACGCAAAAGTACTTTTCTCGTGTACAACTTCGAAAAAACTGTCACAACACAAAAAAGAACAGTATTTTGCAATAATCAGGTATAACTAATAATTCACACAAAAACTGTCATATTCTAAATGTAACTCTTTTCAGAATTAAGCACTACGTGTAGACTGTTGTAAAGTCAAATGTGACATTGTAGCGAAATGCATGCTGAGCTAACCTGTAAAAAAACAAAAGTGTCACATCGCCATCTCGTGGTAAGTAGGTCAAATATAAGAGTGACGCTTTTATGGAAGAAAGTACGACCTATTTGAATACTTGTAGCATGTCCGTCTCAATAATGGCGATTTTTGAGTTGTGATTCTTTTTTAGCGGAAGTGCGATATATTTTTAATAAACTGATTTTGCTGTGAAGTGGGTTTGAAAAATACCAAACCAACTTAACAGTCGTTGCAAAGAGCACGTTTCTTCTTTATTATATTATTTTGAACAAGATGGAAATAGTTTCGGGTATATTGCCCTTACCTGCTGTAAGAGATGTGAGTCACAGAATTTAGAATATTTAATTTTTTATTACAATATTTTCTTATATATTTAAACGTGTTGCAATAGTCTTAAATCTAAGCCTATCTACTGTCAATACTCAATAATATTTCTCAAGCTGTTAAAAAAGATAAATTTTTAAAATCACCATACAAAAAATGGTCGTACAAAAAGATTAAAACTAATATAGAAGTGTTCAGTGTCACTGATATTGGTAAAAATATTTACGATATGTACAAAACAGGTAAGAACTGACAAATTAACAACTATAGATAAAATTATTGTTCTTAAAAAATGTTTATTAATTATATTGTATTCTTTGTAGAATATTATGTAAATTTAAAATTATTAAGAAACAACTTGGTTGAAAAGCAAATAATTAATAGTTGCGTTATATTATTGTAGGCGTTATTAGAGGAACTCGGTTTCTGAAGGGAAAAAGATTCACTAAGGAGTGGATTTATCGAACTTCCTAATATTCCTATAGAACCTTCCCAATTTGGTTAGTGCCTTATCATTTTAATATATATGTTAATAGTATTCAATGTTAAGTTTTCTTTCTGTAAATGTCTATGTTATTAAAATCAAGAAAGTAAATAAATAAAAATAAAAATCTTAATTAGCCAACAGTTTGTATTATTTGCAGATGATATAAACATTATTGTAATAGATCATATTGTGGAGTGATGCAATCAAAACCAAATGATTATTAGAGCTGGTTCTACAATTCAAGTATTTACCTAGTATAAGCTTCTTCTTCTTCTTGATGTGCCTATCCGTTACGAATGTTGGCGATCATCATAGCAATCTTTATCTTATCTGCAGCAGCGCAGAAAAGCTGCACAGATGTCGTCTTGAACCAGATTCTGAGGTTATTTAACCAAGATGTTCTTCTTCTTCCTGGATCGCGTTTTCCAAATATTTTTCCCTTGCAGGATGGTTTGAATGTGATGGTGGTCAGTACCTCTCAGTTCTTATTTATTTTTCTAAGGACCTCCTCAGTTGTGACTCGGTCAGTCCACGGGATCTTAAGTATTCTCCGGTATAGCCACATCACAAATGCTTCCAGTTTTCTGCACATATCTTCATTCAAGGTCCACGATTAAACACCATAAAAAAGGACAGAGAAGACGTAGCATCGCAGCATTCTTACTTTTGTATTAAGGGAGAGGTTGTAACTCTTGAAGAAGGCCCCCATCCGATTGAAGGTGGATCTAGCTTTTCCGATGAGAGCTCTAATCTCCTGGTTGTTGGTCCATTCTTCATTTATTATGGTGCCGAGGTAGTTGTAGTGCGCCACTCTTTCTAAAGGGGATTGGTTGACGTAGAGTTGACCTTCTGTTACTCTTTTCTTGCTAATTAGCATAAGCTATACACAGCATATTAACAAAAAATTGTGTTCTACAAGTTTAGAATAAGTTTATTCTCAGTATAAACTTACAGATAACTTATCCATGTCAGTTCAGGTGAATAGACTAGAAATTATCCTCGCCTTTTATTGGTTAGCAGTGTACGTCATATTCCTTGACAGATTGATAAGCGAATAAGGTTATAGGTGATATTATTTGTTGCTTTTTAATTAACTTTTAATTTCAATTAATATTTGCGAAATGAATTCAGCAGATTTAAATGTTTTTGATTCCGGTAAGGACGAAAGGGAAGCAATAGTATATCGACAGCCTAAATTGTCCAAAGTTCCGTAAGTTTTATGAAAAAAAAAAGAGTTGGAAAGGTTTGAATTAAAAAATTTAATTTTAATGCCAAATTACTTTGTGGAGTTTGATGTAATTACTATTTAAATGGGAATAAGCCACAATTAAAGATTAAAGTACGTTAATTAATATTTACATGGTAATAAGCCACAATTAAAGGTTAAAATACGTTTATTGACGTTTCAATTTCCACTTCGGAAATCGTTCTCAAAATACAAACATTACTAATAATTCATAAGTTAATAATAATTATAAGAAATAATCCATTATTTTTTCACTTTCATACTTTTTTCACCAAACTTAAGTTAAATTCCGTCGGCTGCAATAAAACGAATGAAGAAACACTTTTATCAAATTCTTTTTTGTTCTGATTCTTCAAGTCTTTTAAACCCAAGCCTTTCCAATTTGGTGTTTTTTAAGCCAAAAATATTGTCTGCATCTTGATATACTTCTACCGCCGATCTTACCCCACATTATAAGCTAAAAGAAGTCTTCTTTTGATTACATGGCAAAGATATGAGATCACGTTCTTATGATTTTGATGAGCTTACGTTCTGTGCCCACTTGACGCATAATTTGACACAGAATATCCAAATTTTGCGTCAAATCTTCCACAAACCTTCCTGTATACTCATTGACATTGTTAAAGTTCCATTTTAATATTATTAGTGTTGAAATTGCAAAACTTATTTGAATTTTTTATACATTAGGTTATTTGTATATACACAAATACCGTAGGTCAATATCGATCATTTTTAGAAAACAATTAAAGTATATTTCTACTTTTCATTGTCCTTTCCTCAGGTCTCCCTGTATGTTATCCGTACACAAAAAGTATTTACGTCGTTATCGAGTGTTAAAATCTGAAGAATCATTCAATCCGCATCAATAACATAGAAGGCAGAATGGATTCTGACGGAATTATCTACGCTAACTAATTTCTGTGGCCGCCGCATGATGGTTCTTGTAAGATGGTTCGCGGCAGGGTGCTGCAAGAACCTATTCTGCGGCCGATCCATCAACCATTGGCGGACAGTTAGATTGCTTTGTGAAAAATAGTCGAATGAAGTGCCAAACAGGTTGTTCTGTTGTTCGTGTGATAAAAACGGATGTCTTTGGTTCGTAATTAAAATTTTATATACATACTAGTAAAAATCATTTGGAATAAATCAAGTACAGTAAAATTAATTTCTTGACTCGTTTTTGAGGGGCGTCATTGCTTTATTTGCTGAATTTGTTTACAATAATATGAGAAAAAGGTTGAGAGAGTTTAAATAGCAACTTTGTATCAGCTCAAAGTTAAATATCTGTTCAACACTGAAGTTAGTCCAATCTCTGATATTCCTCAGCCAAGATTTCCTCTTTTTTGACAAGACTTTTCTTTCCTTTACTCTTCCTTGTATGATGACCTGTAGGAGAGACTATTTATCGTTTCGAAGTATGTGGCCCAGATACGATGGTATTATTTTAATTGTATTCATGTTTTTGACATGGTCAATTCGTCTTAACACTTTGAAAGTTTTATAGTCCAAGGAATTTTAATAATATGCCTTTATAGCCACATTTCGAATGCCTACACTTGTTTTACGGATTGGGCTTTAGATTCCATGCTTCTACTCCATATAACAGTTGCGGCCATACATAACATTGAACGAATCTCAATCTGATAACCGTACTTAATTTCTTATTTGTAAACATTGTCGAATTCTTTTCGAGCTATTTCAATTCTGGCCTTTATCTCCTTATCTTGATCTAAGTGTGAGTTTATAATTGCTTCGAGGTATTTATACTTGTCTACCCTATCTAACGATTTACCCTCCAATGTCACATGTTTTTGCCAACAGAGGTTTTGAGATCACCATGTATTTCGATTTATATATATATATATATATATATATATATATATATATATATATATATATATATATATATATATATATATATGCATTGTTAGTGTTATCTTTTTGCTTTTTCTGTTAATGATTTCTATAAGAATTTGTAAACCGTCTATATTTTCTACCATGATTGCGGTATCCTTTGCAAATCTTATGTTATTAATGATGATCTCTCCAATCCATACACCTTGAGTTCTTTCCTTTAGTGCCTCATAAAATATTAGTTGGGAGTATACAATAAATAATTGTGGCGACAGCACATATCCCTGACTCTTCTTTGAATTTCCACTTGGTTTGTCTTACTATCTTCTACCCGTACCACCGCTATTTGATTGTAGTATAGATTTTTGATTAAATTAATATTCTTTGGATCTAGGTGTATATGTTTCAATGCATGTACGAGTTTACGAGTTTGTTCTTCATATTTCATATATATATATATATATATATATATATATATATATATATATATATATATATATATATATATATATATTGTTGTGATCTGCTTTATGATGTTTTATTATTAATTAACACTAATTTAATTAATCCAATTATTTAATTAATTAATTCACTAATTTATGCAGAGTCATACAAATCAATTACTATTAAAAATTCTCAGGGTGCCTTCTTAATTTTACTTTAATCAGTTTACTTTATATATCTCTTCCAGTGGGTTCAGTATCTCCTAGTTGCTCATAATCGGGATAGAACAGGAAACGGAACTAACATTAAAACAAGATAAATATGCACACAAATTATTATTTATTTTCAATAAGCAATACGATGAATATTAATAAGTAACTTTTGTGGGCAATTATCTTTCCCAACAAACTCCTATACTCTAAATTTAATTTTAATTACAAACTATCTATTGATCTGTTTTATAATAATATCTACTAAAAAATTGACCATATAAAATATAATTTATTCACAAAAAAATAACTCTTTGAAACTTGGAATCTTAGTTCGTATGCTTATATTTGATTTTATCTTTAGAATATCTTAAAGTTTTCTTTCATTCAAATTATTTGACTGACCTCTATTTTTTTTCACCAATGATGTCTCCTCTCGATAAAACCACAGTTCTTTCCTTGATTGGTTATGTCCGGCTACCATCAAATCTTTCCCGTTCTCAGCATCGATCCAAACCGCATACCAGCAAACTACTCCTCCGAAAAACACAAGCCCAAGCCTCTTTTGACCGGTACTCTTTATTCACAAATTCTCCTTTCTTTCTCAATTATGTCTCGTGGACTATGCAGACTCAAAAGAGGTATTAATCTTCTCGATTTTGATCTGCTCTCAGCTTCCACCTTTTTCACTAACAAACGAAAACACTGGTACTCAGATTGACTACACGAAAACACGTCTTCTCTTCTGGTCTGTCGGTAACATCATCCTCTTTTCAATCTCCCCAGATAAACCTTCTTAACTCTCTCATTCCCCATCATTCCTTTTTAACCAATCATAAGCATTCATCTTTCCCACTTATTTTCGATTTAGAAAATTTCCAACATAATATTTAAAACAAATAAACTACTTTCACTCAAATTACTTTTCAGAAACCATTAACAATTTTGCCTTTTTCAACAGAAATAAGTTTCCAAATTCTTGTTATCTCATATCTAAATCTAATTCTTATTTACTTTCGAAAAATGCCCACCGCAAAATACAATTACAAGTTTATTCTTAAATCTATAATTATACGGGTTCCATTGTCCTTTCACTATTCACTCAGTCTTTCAAGGAAAAACTCGTCCGGGTCCTGTCACGGAACAATGTCTTCTCTTATTCTAACTATTACAAATAAGTACAGGGTTGTATTTTAACTCTTTATTCTATTTCTGATTGATAAACTGATCCATAACAATATATATATATATATATATATATATATATATATATATATATATATATATATATATATATATATACCGAATAATCGATCAACTACGAGTACTCTTTCCAAGAGTAATTGATCGAATATTGCTCATCCTTAGCACCTCACAAATAGTAAGATGATAAGACTGTAATGCATAGTGAAAAGCCACACTCTTTTGCCACAGTCAATCATATGACGGCTTACGAAGCTTTCAAATAAAAATGGAATACACAAAAAGATACCAGAAACATCAGCGCACAGGTGTTTTAAAGGATACAACGGTGAGCTTTGGGACGTGACTATAGATCTGGGAAGGGGTATATTTAAAGAAAAAATTGGGAATAAACATATACGAGTAGTAATGGAAATGACAGAATTTGGCACTCAAAGAAAGGGGAAAATAAAGGGCGCCACCTAGTCCTTTGTTGGTGGACGAAGAAAACTTGACACTTGATCTGTTAGAAGATTGGTTTAAGAAAGATAGACTACACCTTTATAAAAATCCAAAATGCATACCTAGTCAAAAAGAAAGAGAAGTATCTAACAGAAATAATTGAAGTTGTAAAAGTAAATGTTAAACAACAATTTACATTCCATATGTCGATGATACGCTGTTAGTCTCAGAATCAGAAGTGATCCTTCAGATATGTCAAAAGAGTTAACAGCTACCGTGGTCAGAGATGAATGAAGATAAATACAAACAAAAGAAAGATTACAACGATAAGAAGTTACACAATATACCTAGACCAAACTCTATGCATGAACGTCAACTAGAACAAGATAATAACTATAAGTATTGGGGAGTGTGAATAAATCAATAGCTGTATCCAGACATGGAAGCGAGGTGCTAAATTGAAATGGCCAGACATGCTTCCTAAAAATCAATAAAAAATCAATAATATATTTTGCAATATTCGTATATCTTAGTTGCTCCGCATAAGATTAGTGACACACTTGATCTGGTGTATATTATTCTAAGTGTATATGATTAAAATCAGTATAATTACTAGCTTGGAATTCTTTTACATATTACTTCTGCATTTAATGTTTAAAAGACCTTGGACTACATAGGTATAATTTCCCGAAAAATCTTGGCACAGTTAGTGACGAGTAGATTGATGAGCGATTCTACCAAGATTTGAAGGTTATGGAGGTACGGTATCAAGTTAGATGGGTATCTATGATGTCTAACTATGGTTCGAGCATGAAGCGAACATTTCCGCAGATTCAACACTCCAGACAATAATATGTAATTATTGTTTGTTACTTAAATAATTATTTGTATTAACACAATTTCACTTGCAGTAAATGCTATTGAGAACATTGTATTGAGTAAATTGTAATGAGAACAAACTGGTGGTTTTTAACACCTGGTTTAAATTACCTAAAAGACGTCTATATACGTGGAGGTCTCCTCAAGGTTGCGAAGGAAATATTGTGAGGAACCAAATCGATTACATTTATAATTAACAAAAGGTTCCGTAATGGTATTCTAAATGTAAAAACGTAACCAAGCTATGACATAAATTCAGACCACAATCCTGTAGTCGCAACCATTCGATTAAAACTTAAAAGAGTAGACAAGGCTAAACCCAGTCAGAGAATAGCATGGAGTAGTGCTAACGAAGGACAGCAACAGAAGTATGAAGACATGGTAGACACGCAGTTAGAGTCTAAGACAATAGCTCCCACTAAGGAGAAGACAATAAAAGAAAACATTGAAGACATGTGGGGGAAAAAATACTGTCTTGGAGGCAGCAGACCAAAGTATACAGAAAGAAAACCGTAAACATAGAAAACCATGAATGACAAACGAAATGGTAGTGGAGACGGATGGTAAAAAACAAAAACCCAACAAGATACAAAGAACTCAACAGAGAAATTGAGAAAAAAATAAATGTAGCTAAGGAAGAGTGAATGAAAGAAAAATGTAAAGAGGTAGAAGATCTGCATATGAAGTATACAGATAGAGAAGTACACAGAAAGGTTAAAGAAGTAGCTGGAATATGGAAACCCAAATACTTATCGATTGTAACAAACAAGAAAAACCAAATGGAATTGGACCCTGAAAAACAGAAATAAATATGGGAGCAATATCTTAAAGATTTGTTTGGGGATCAGAGAACAGAAGAGCCCCCACAAATAGATACAGATGAAAAATTAAACATTCTCACCGAAGAAGTTTTGCAGACAATAAAAGACGCAAAGAACAACAAAGCACCCGGCGAAGACCTAATAACAGCCGAACATTTTAAACCCTAAGTGATAATGTTGTCAGGAAATTAACATCCCTCTACAACATTATATATGAACATGGCATAATAGCGCATGACTGGCTAACATCCACAATATATAGCTCTTCCTAAAAAACAAAAAGCAAGGAAATGTGAAGACCATCAAACTGTATCCCCAATGAGTCATGCCGCTAAGATTTTTATGCGAATAATTTATAACCGAATTCAAAATAAGTGTGAAGAATATCTGAGTCGTTCTCAATGTAATGGCTTTAGAAAGGGTACAGGCACTTGAGAAGCAATTATGGGATTGACACTGATGGCAGAAAGGTATATTGAGGTTCAAAACGGCTATATGTGTGCTTTGTCGATTATATAAAGGCCTTTGACCGCATCAAACACAGAAAATTGATCGAGGTGCTAAAATAAGTAGGGTTGGACGAACACGACATAGCTATAATAAGTAATACATACTGGAACCACACAGGATGCATTCGAACAGAGAACGAAAACACCAAGTACATCAACATAGAACGAGGAGTGCGTCAAGGGTGTATTTTATCCCCCCTATTATTTAATGTATATGTCGAACATATAATTAGAGCTTCTCTTGAAGATCGCCCTGAAGGTGCCAGAGCCAATGGAATCATCATTAACAATATAAGATATGCCGATGACACCGTAGTATTAGCAGAAACAGAAGACTAACTAAAAATATTAATGAACATATTATCAGAAGAAAGTCACAGGCTGGGCTTGGACTATAACTTTTCCAAAACCAAAATTCTGGTATTCCACAAAAACCCTCGTAATCAAGTTAGACCTAACATACAAATAAATGGTATCTCCCTTAGATCTGATTTCATAAATATGCGTAAAATGCTCTGTAACCCCAAACTATTAGTCTCAATGAGATTGAGAACACTAAAGTGTTATGTGTGGTCTCTATTACTATATGGATGTGAGACCTGGACATTAAAACAGTATGACGTCAACAAATTAAATTTATGTGAAATGTGGATGTACCGCTTAATGCTAAGAATAAGCTGGACCAGCAGAACTATCTGGTCCCTCATCTGGTCAATACTATCAAAATTAGAAAGACGTCATATCTAGGACACATAATGCGCCATAGGAAATTTGAGCAGCTCCAGGTAATATTAGAAGGCAAGATTAAAGGTAAAAGGGGCATAGGACGAAAGAAAAAATCTTGGTTAAGAAACATCAGAGATTGGCCCCACACAAAAGGAAATGAATTAATTCATCAAGCCCAGAAAACGGGCTATCAATCCTGCCTTGAATGTCATTGTCATTGAAACAGTCAAATATTATTTCCGGCATCTAAGGTTAGTTGGCAAACTCCAGTTCGACAGTTTAAATGAAGAAATATTTTATTTTGAGTAGGGACTTATGTTCTTGGTTAGTAATCCAAATACATCGGCATCTTGCCATTTAATTTATTACTTTTAAGCATATTTTCATCAATGTAACTCCCAACCACTGTTTTAATTTGCGGCTAGTTATAAAGGTACTACAAAGTAATTAATTTAAACTACATCTTTGTTTAACAGTCAAAATTTGATTTTTTTCTAAACTGAGTGGAATTACTCAATAGTGCTGATTTATAAATAATATATTTGGTAAGTGTTTACTTTATTTTTCTTCATATGCACGAACATATTTATATTCTATGAGTTTTGGGGTATTCTGAGTCCGCGGTTATTTTTGGATCTAGAGGTCAGAACTTAGTTGAAACCAAGTCACAGATTTAAGACAACGAAATTGCTGTTCACCTATTTAACGTGTTGAGATTTCTAGATTATCCTTATTTTTGATCATAGTGTGTTACGTCATATAATTTAAAAACTTTCAAGTCAATAATACTATTTTAAAAATTGACCTGTCTGAGAATTTTGCTTCTGTTAAAACAATAGATAAATATTAATGGGTGGGAAATAATGTTCATTTCAGCTCACTAACCAATCAAGAACTTAGATGTATTGAATACATATTTTTTTAACTACTGTTTTTTAAATATTAATACAATAACAGTCTAATTTTTATAAGATAGACAAACAATTTTGGAAATGTATTCGATTGTAATAAATGACATCATTTATAATTCCCATTTATGTATCACTTTTATATCATTTTTCATGTTGAACCCACTGGATAACTACTTACGTGTCTCTGTTTTTATTACTTACCTTTTTGCTTCTTTCTGAATAAGATATTTATAGATATATAGACCAGTTAAAAACGATTAATGGCAAGCAAAATCTAATATCATCAAATTGAAATTTTATGTAGAATGAATAAAATTTATATAACTTAAATGTTTGATCATGTTCTTTAAAAAATATATATCTGGATGAAAAGTTTAATCGAAGCAAAATACACAAACATCTTCAAGCTGTTTTTATTTCGTAAGGACACAAACAAATAAATTTCATAAAGGTAGGAATTGCCTTTTGAAGTTTAATATATATGAAGGTGGAATGTAAAATATTTAATGGAAATCTTGAATTGTGTTTGAATAAAGTTAACTTCGTAGTAATGTTTTATTTTTTTTTTGAACGGAAAATGAAAAAAAAAATAGGTACAATTGAATGGGATTGCTAGCTCTAGTATTTCTGGAAGACGTTCAGGGGGCGAGTTGTTTTATAATTATTGTTGTTAATGAGAAGGTATGAATTAATGTAGAAACCAATATTTTTTTTGATATCATTAAAATTAAATGTTGATTGCAATTGTGCACTAATGATCTTCTTCTCGTGCCGGCTTCTAACGATGGTTGCGACCATTTCTTTAAATGCTTTCCTACATTTTGCAACGTGAAATATCTCTTCTACAGTGGTGTTAGTTAGTTTTTTTTTCTTTTTATACCCTTTTTCCATCTATTAGAGTAGTCTTTCTATCCGTCTTCTTCTCGGTGGGTCCCTGTCCAATATTCTTTTCGGCGACCTGTGCTATGGTATTGTTTGTACATGCCCATTTTACTGCAGAGCTCTGTTTTCCAACTTTTTTTAAATTGAGCATTCTACTTTCATTCTGTTCCATATTTTCATTTCTTGTGAGATATACTTCGGTCCATTTTTCTGCTATAATTTTGTGTACCAGAAGTACCGTGTACCGGATTGTACAGTTAGTCCAGTGTACTGGAATCAGAAGGTGACGATAAAGAGGCAGAGGATGTATCCAAGTTTTCCACGATTGTAAATACAATAGAACCTCGCAATCCCTCATTTACGTCAATTTTTTGTATTGAAAAGATTAATAGTAGTAATAACCCTAGACCAATAAAGGTTAAATCTGCAGATAATGATAGTCCATTATTTATGTTGCGCTATAGAGATAGTGTAAGCACTTCTGATCACGGCGCAGTAGACGAAATTTGGTTTAGTCCCCACATCCATGCGAAACGCACTTTACTATGCAACGTGAATGGTAGAACGTTTTAGTTTGGTTAGCATAATTCCACTAACAATAGAATCTTTCTGCCTTTACGTGAATTTGGACTCCGCCTTCGCGCAGCTCCATGGTCAGGAGTGTTTGCACTATCTCTAACAGAAGGTTGTTAGGAACCAAATTTTCCAGAATTCAATTGAAAGATGACAACTAAATATCAAATAAACTATTTGAATAAAGTGCGAGAGGAACTGGAAAAACGTAAAGTACTTAACAATGATCTAACAATATAGTATATTAATAAAGTTCCAACTAATATTACTACTAACCAACATGCAGCAAAAACGATTAAGGTTGAAAACAATAAATATTTTTTATACTAATATTGCTTCTTTACATGCCAAGTTTGCTGACTTTTTGTCATTTACATCTTTTAATTCTGATATTCACATTTTTCCAGTAACAAAATCCTGGTTAAGTCCCAGGATACCTAATTCTTTTGTAAACCTTAATGATTTTGCCATCTATCTTAAAGATCAATAAGATCGAGCAGGAGGGGAGTAGATGTTAACTTTCATAATGGGTTCCTTAAAAAATCCAAGATAAATACTGTATGCCATAATCTGTAAGGTATTGAATCTTTTATGTTTAAAATTATATTTCGTTATAATCTTGTTATGCACCTTCTTGTCATCTGCAAACTAAAAATTTCTTTTACGCTCACGAAATCATTGTGTGAATTAATTGAAAAATGAAGCAATGAAAGAGAAAATTTAATCATTTGTCGAGATTTCAATTTTAGGTATTAAAAATGGCCAGTTCAAACCATTTTACAATTTGTTTTTTCAAACTAATCTGAATAAATTTGTAAAACAACCTACTAGATATTGTCAAGGTAATACACCTTCAGTTTTAAACTTGATAATCACTAATGAGGAAGAACTTATCAGTGAAATTATCTTTCACCAATAGGTATTTCGGACCAAGAAATTCTTCAAACACAAGTCCAGTTGAGCATCAATTAGGTCAGTATTTTAGTTTGAGGAGAAAAATTACTGCAGTGTTCCACGTGCAGTAGCCAGTAGTATCCCTCAGGGTTTAATATTAGGGCCTGTTTGGTTTTTACTATACGTATGTGATTTAACGTGTGAATGGCAGTCAAAGTCGGTTTTATACACCGACGATTTAAAGTGATATTCCTGTCCAGATATCGTTAATAATTTTAAGAGTGACCTTAACCAGCTATCAGAATGGAGCATGAAATGAGCTATTCCAATAAATACGCATAAGTGTTGTGTCGATAAATAAGAATGTAATTATGCATATATAACATAATTTTTGGATGAAGTTCCTCTAAAATCGGTACAGGAAGTTAATAATCTTGGTGTTTCGGTCAAAGAAACATTTAAGTTGGTCTACTTAACAGCAAAAGTAGTCAGTAAAGCGAACTCTGCTTTATACTTTATATCAAAAGCTTTTCATAGAATGCCCCAAGACTTGTTTTTGAAACTCTACAAAAGTTATGTTAGACCTCACCTAGAATTTGCAGCATCAGTTTGGTCACTTCATCTACAAAAGGACATTCATTTATTAGAAGGAGTACAACGATGGGGGGTGAGAAGATGTGCGTCTAGGAATTCTACGAGTCTCACTTAGAATCGTCTCGTAGACTTTACCTAGGATGCTAAGTAGTGAGATCGGTCTGTATGATTCAGTGCTAGTTGGGGAATTCCCTGGTTTGGGAATCATTGATGTGTTTTCTACTTCCAGATAGTAGGAAAGTAGTTTAACTGGAGACATGCATTGATTATGTTTGTAAGCAGTGTTTACTCTGTGAGAGTTTTTTGAGGCATTTTTTGTGAATGCGATATGGGCCAGGAGATGTGTTTTTACCTAAGTAACACATCTTTCTGACAGTGTCCTTTAGCATAGGTGTCATTATCGAATGAGGATGGGGCTCCATGTGCACTGGAAGGTAATAGAGTAGGTTTTCCACTTTACTTTCGGTATCCCTTTCAAATCGCTCGTTAAAATTGGGATTATTAGGGGAGACGAACTAACCGTAACTTGCCTGTTCACTGTTGTACTGTTCTTGCTTTAGCTTGTTGACTTATTGACACAGCGAGACGGTTGTATCCTGTTTTGATGAGAGGATATCGGGATCTTTTATACTCATTGATTAATCTGCGTTTTAGTTTGATTTTTGATATAATTCTTTGTAGATGCATTGCTGTATATAGATTATATCGGGTTGTTGGAATTGCGAGGGATAAAGCTTCATAAAGAAGGCTTTCAATTTTTGAAATCCCTGTGTCAATTTCGTTAATTTTTGACAGGTTACCTAACTCTAGGAGTATATGTTTTTGGAATAGTTCCCAATTAGCTTTCAATAATCTTGCCTATAGGTAGCAGTAGCGGTTTGTATAGATAAATTTAAGTAAATTTTGACTAGGAGTGGAAAATGTTCAGAAATTACTGAATCGCGAATAAAACATTCATAGACGAACCTATCGAGTATTCTTTCAGTACAGAGGACATGATCAATAATGGACGTTCCACTGTGATTAAAGAACGTGACTTCATTGTTGGTGATTTTGGAGAGGAGGAACTCTAGAAAGAGGTCTGAGAGAGTATTCTACTTGGAATGTTTGTGGAGGTATCACTGAATAAAGTGTTTCTGCTGTTAAGGTCACCCATTAAAACCGTTTTATCTAGTGCGGAAAAGTATTTGATAAGTGGTATAGAAAGGGGTTCGTTTGGAGGTTTGTAATGGGAGATTATCGTAATGTTGTTGTTATTATCTAGGTGAATATCAACTGTCAGGTAATCGATGCCAAGAAGCTTAATGTGTGGAGGTAAAATATTACGGGAGGTGAAGAATATCTGTATGGATTAGTAGGCCAGAAGAGCAGCTGTTTTATTAAAGCTCTTTTTGTTTCTGGATGTGGGCACTACTGAGCGGTCAAACATAAAGCTGGTTAGATCAGAAGTAGATTTCCTGATCATCTCCCTTCTGTCAGGAAGGATATTCAGCAGAAGTATGGTTGCAAATTGTATTAGCAGTTTTATGTCTTCTGTCATTGTTGCGAGAGGCACCTTTGTCTCAACAAGAAGAGGTTTGGCCTCCTGGTGAAAGGCAGGAGTCTCCTGCCGTTTAAAATATCTGGGCGACAATGCTGGGTATGTATCTTGACAATTTAAACAGAGGACTGTCTAGACTTTTGTGCTCGTCGCTAACGCAACTAGGGTCAGTCGTCTGCCCCTTTTGGCAGTCAGAGATTTCATGTCCATTTTGGCAGCAATAACTGCAATATTTAGAGGATAAATGGATGATACTAGTGAAGTAAGGAGCTTCAGAGGGTCTGATTAATCTATCTATGCAGATGCCGTTGGTCAGAGCATCTGTGAAGTATTCCTCAGAGTCGAGGAACATTCTGACTAGCCTGAACATTCATTTAAGTGAGGCTTTCGGCTAGTTCCTCGATAGTTATGGCTGGATCAGTAGCTGTCACGAAGAGATGCAAGGGTGACGGCGTCGATATATTGGTTTAGAGTTTTTGGAAAGAAGTCTTCAGTTTTTAGTCTGCATTGTAACATTTGGATCACCCGATCTGTTTTGTAATTGCTTGACCATATCTTTCACATTTAAAGTTTTTGATATCTCAAGATAGACCAAACGATCTTTTGGAAATATTTTACGGTTTTCATGACCCCCGTCAGAAGCTCCTGGGTATTAACCAGTTGAAATAGCCTTCTCTGGGTATCAAATGTTTATGTTATATTTAATATTTTATAGTAGAAGCGTTGCGGTCAAACGATATCAAAATATCGATATCACATTGGGTGCAAAGTATCTTAGCTGATGGAATAATCTGGAAGAATTATTTGTTTGCAGCAGCGGTTTCAGGTCAACTATTTGCAGCTTTATAATTTTATAATTTGCAGAAGTATATATATCCAAATAAAACTATTGCTTCAACTAATCAACTAATATTCCACTTTGGATAACCTTGTTTATAAATTTTATTAAATTACTAACAATATATTTTAGACTATTTTATTTTATTAAAAGTAAAAATTATGCTTTAAAGAAATCAGATAATCAAGTATATACAAATAAGGTATGTGTAATATTTATTTTGAATTTATTGTGTGGGATTGATGAACCATCCGAGAGAAAGTAGGCTTATTCCTTGAGTAGGTATCGTATACTTACTTTAACTAGGTTTTTTTTTCAATTTTTCATTTTAATGAAGACATACTCCTTAATATAATTAATATGTCATTTAACTATCTGTATTTGTTATCTATATTAACAAAAATATTTCATTATTTTTAATAGCTACTACTTAACTTAAAAGTTAAGTAGTAGCTATTAAAAAGTTAATCACCTTAAATACGCTTACAGTTAAACCATTACATTTAATATAAGACTTTGAAAACCTCTAAATCTGACATTAAGCTTCGAAAACAAACTCTCACTGGACTAGAAACCAACCATCAACTTCCTTCTTGCTGTAACTAATTTTTTCCACATATTTTTTCCGAAAAATACCTCTAATCCGATTTTCTTGGCCGTTGTTTTGTCGATAGTCGATGCCGGCGTGATAAATCACTCGCATCCAAAGGTCGAGCACAGTGAGAGATAAGTCAGGAAGAGACCGACCGACTAGCGACGTTGGGATGGCTGAATGGAAAATAGAAATGTTTGTGGCAGGACTATTTCGCTTAATTGACGTACATGAGCAGGAGACTCTTTTTATTCTTTTCAATGACGATCGTGCTGCTTTCTATTCACATCTATGCGAAACGGAATTTTTTAAATGAACTCTTAGTAAATGTGAAAAAATATTTGACGATTTTTAATAAAGGATTGGATTGAAATAGGAAAAAAATAATTATGATGGTTGTATCGATATTTTTGAAATTTAGCATTAACTACATTATTTCTTAGTATCTGAAAATGTATACATTATCTTTGAATAATAGTGACGTTGGGTAATGGAATCGAAACAAAACCAGAAAACAAAAAGAGAAATCAAACGATTTCTACCTGGCGAAACCGAATTCAAATTTTTACCACTGTGCTTCCTAAAACTTGCGAAGCAAACAGCTTGATAAATTACTCGGCAAGGGAATCTAAAATTGCATTCCAGATGCCGTTCATCATGGTCAAAATTCGTAGTGAATTCAGTTTCTGGTACTCCAACCGAAGTAAAGTAATAAAACATAATGACGGTATTATGTTTTATAACTTTACTTCGGTTGGAGTACCAGAAACTAGGCTAGAATAAATATTAAAAAGAAATTTGTAAATACAGCTTACTGTTTAAGAAAAAAAAAAGGAGAGAGTGGTCTTTATGAAAGACGAGCTGTAACAGGTCGGCCAAGAGGAACTACGCATGTGGACAATAGATTTTTAGTCCTTTAAGCTTTGCGTCGAAGACATGTGACTGCAAGTCAACTTCAACATGGCTTAGCCGAGACTCGAAATGTACGTGTGTCTTCAGAAACTGTTAGGCGCATCTTAAGACAGTCTGGAATTAGGGCCAGAGTAGCTGTTATTGCCCCGACACTTACAAGGGAACACCGTATAGCACGTCTAACATTTGCAAGAGAGCTCGTAAACTGAAATATCGACGACTGGGGTAACATACTCTTTACGGATGAGTTAAGATTTTGTCTATACACTTATATGTCTATAGACTATACACTGATGGAAGAATACCATTTTATAGACGAGATGGCAAGCGTTATTTTCAATACAACCTAAGACCTGCGACAAACTTTGGAGGAGGATCTATTATGCTCTGGGGCTGAATATCTCTTAGGGGTCAAACCGAATTTGTATACCTAGATGTAGGAGCCTTAACTGCTGATAGGTACATTAGAAAAATTTTGGAGATGCGTGTTGTTCCTTACGCCCCATTTATTAGTAATGACTCTGTTTTAATGCATGATAATGCACGCCCACACGTCGCAAGAATCGTTATCGAGTACCATCAAGAGGTAAATTTACAAGTTTTGAATTGGCCAGCGCACATCCCGGACTTAAATCCAATAGAACATGTTTGGGACCATCTTTACAGAAGGGTGAGATCTGGTAATGTGACGCCAGCTAATCTTCAGGACCTGCAACGGTTGTTAACCGTAGATTGGGATAATATCGATCAAGATTATCTAAGAAGATTAATTGGAAGTACGCCACAACGTTGTCTAGCTAGAGGAGGCAATACGTCTTACTAAATTATCATTACTTTTGACTTTGATTTTTTTTTTAATCAAAGCTGTTTGTGCGCTTACTTCTAATTTATGAAATTAATTAAATTTATTTAAACTTTTCTTACATTACATTTACAACAGTAAAAAATCCATGTTTTAAATTATTTTTAATACAAAATTTGCAGTTTCATAGGTGATGCGATAATTTTTGGCGTAGTGTATATTACAAAATAAATTTATTTATCACATTTCTCGACCATACAATTCAACAATTGATTAAGAGGTTTTTCAAATTACCTTAAAGCAGTATCGGCATTGTCTGGTATGTTTTCGTCAAATTGTGCGGCCGGTTGTGAAATTAAATTGGCATTTTAAATGTATTCGGCAATGCTGTCAGAAAAAGTACATCTGTCGTCAAAACACAAGTTGAAGTGTAAAAAGCAGCAGAAATACATTTAAAATACATTCCAAATAAATATTTATGCGAAAAAATTGTTTGACTAAAAAAGATGAAATCAAAAAATGGAAAAACCATTGATGGAATATATAAAATCAAAAGGCAGAAAAACGACAAATAAATGAGTTACAAAAAAGAAGAATTGGGTAAACAAAATACACAATAAATATTAAAAAATGAAATTAGATCTTCTTAAGTATTTAACATGCAAATCATGTGTACGAGTATTAAAGGTTTTTTAAAGTCTTTAAAAAAAGTTTTTACAAGTTTTCTATGAACAATTTACCGTTTTCCGGTTATTTAACATCATATGTTCGGATTTTTGTATCCGATAAATAAAAGTCTACTATCGAATAGCCATAACTTGGTTAATATTAACTTTACGGTAAAAATAAAAAACAATTCTCTTTGATTTATAACCTTCATTTTATATCCAAACAGTTTTCCTAATAAAATGTAAAAATCTGGAGTTATTTATGAAAAACCGTTTAAAAACATACCTTTTTGCCTTTGTAATTTAAGAACTTTTAGTCACGAATAACTTTAAAAATATTGACTTTTTGGAAAAACTTTAAAAAACATTTTTGTTTTTAAATGTACTTTTTTTATGGACTATCATAGTTTTTTTGATAAACTTTTTGCACACACTAGTTGGGTTGGCGACTACCCCCATAGTAAAAATACATATTGCCATAGGGGGATAATAATTTTTGAGCTATTTTTTACCTACTGTCAAAATTTAAGCAAATTCATATATATATATATATATATATATATATATATATATATATATATATATATATAAAGAATTCTGAGCAGAAATCGTCATATCCTGTACTATTTATTTTTCTTACTTAAGGTTACATTTAGCTGCTTTTTCTATACAAATTCTCAAACTCTCCCCAACCCCAATCGTCGTTTATATATAATTTGGTAATTATTTTTTCAGACATTAATTTAAACGTGTTGGGTAAAAATCTCTTATGCTTTGAAGACCATCTACCCATTAACTTATTCGTTAATTTATTACCAAAATATATTCCTTTTATTCCAAAATTATTTCTTCGTTTCATAAAAGCTTTTTCATGAAATATATTTCAAGTGTAAGTTTCGAATTGCTCCACTCTGTATATGGGTTACTGATTTTATAAAACAAAATATGCCAATTGTATAAATTGCCACATATGAGATAATACAGGGAATAACGACGTAGTTACGCTTGGGATTAATTATTTTTATGGACTTTTAAAATATAAAAAATCCGACCCAAAGGACGGTACAATTTGTAATTATTACGGTGTTGTAGTCATGCGCAAAATTTTAATTTGTCAGTTAGATAACGACGTGACATAAGCGAGTACCCAGAAAACTAATAACGACAAAAAATCGAGGTATGCAGTCAATTACTGTGCACAAAAATGAAATAAATTAAATATCCGGTCTAAAAAAAAGTGGTGCCTCACGATTCTATTCATTCATTTTCAGACTTTTTTATCAGTAGTGGATCATGAACAAAGGTGCATGCACACTGAGCATTGTAATACCACACGGTAAAGACACTCCTTATAGTTTAACGATATTAGTAGAAGTGGTATACGAAGAATACGATTAAATTGCGCGATTCCTATATTATTCAGTGTAATTGGGGCAAAGATATACGTTTTTGGAAAAACTGGAGTGAAGTATGGAAAATAATGACACAGAATAATAAATTATTCATAAAACAAAAAGTAATTTCGTAGCCGTATCCGTAGCTGTAACTAAAGGTCGGTAAACGGCTCTCAAACAAAGTGTATCTCCAACAATTAAAATACTTTGGATGTTAAAAAAGCAGAAACAGAAAACATGGAAACACTTATTATCCAAGGAAAGGTAGAAGGCCGAATATCATGACGATGATGTTTAACAAGACGGATCGACCAAATTACAGGAATATACAAGACCTATGCATGAGCTAAAAGAAATGATCAGAGACAGAGATCTTTGGAGACAAACAACACTCTACATCACGGTGACCACAATACTCCCTCCAGGGGGTCAGGAATGAACAGAGATATCTAGCCTTATTTAAAAATTGTATCGTTTAGATGAAATACTAGTAAACATTCTCTTCGTTATATAGATCAGTTCGCGTGAAAAAGTTAACTTCACAAACGTTAATATACTGGCCAAACATCAAAATTATCATATGAGATCCCTCCTAGAAATATGCCATACCATCCATCAGCGCTTAATAAACTAACTGACATCGATAATTTAAGCCAGATTTACCAGTCTCTTATCTATCATAATAAATAAGAATCACATCAAACTCCATATCTGAGTTCAACAAATAGTCCAATTTCCGCTATTCACAACGTCTCTTTAAGAAAAATTATCCCACGAACCCTGGATATTTTTTTTACCAATCCCTTTTCAACAATGCGCTCAGTAAAGTTACGAGCGCCCACTAAGGAATGGAATAAACATACGTGCTGATGCTTCTGTTTTCTATATAAGCAATACTCAGTGTCTTTTTGGTTGTCACCACAACAAAACCAAACGAAGCCGTCGGTAAAATTTAAATTCATTGGATAGTTAGATTAATGGATTTAAGTACTTTGTAGGCACTTTGTAGGTACTCTATATGTTGAACAAGTTTACAGTTTCTAGAATATCTGAAAGACTACAAATTGTTTTGTAAGTAAAGTAATCTAATATGGTAGGCGGTTACTTATAAACTTCTTTATTATATTTGTAGTGAACTGAAGAAGCTTTTGAAAAATTTAAAAAAGCAAAACGTATTTAATAAAACAATGGAGTAGCTGACTTCTTTTTTTTTCAACATAAATTATCGAATAAACCTCCGCATTAACTTGCTGAATACTTCCTTTAATATTCCGAAAGATTTCCGCGGTTAGTACAATTAAACCTAGAGCTAAGATTAATACTATTACAAGAATTAATATTAAACTCAACTAATATTAAACATTTTCCTTTTATAATTTTGTTGGTATCTCCTCGCCTACAATAAAACCACAAAAGAGGTCAATCGAGCACAACTGTGACTCCTCGTAGTATTTTCAACAATATTTAGACACATTGTGAATATTCCGGTCTCTCCATGCCGCCTGTAACAACATGACACTGATATTGAAGAAATCAATGTCATGTACAATAATACACCTAGATGGGTTGTTCAATCGGATTAAATGTAGTGTATCTAATGGTAATTATAAGTAAAAATACCGGAATCTACAGAGTGTTGCCGCTATTTTTAATATTCAGATGAACAAACTAGAGCAGTGTTACTTACAGAAAGTGGTGAAGGGTATTGATATTATAAATATTATTATGGAAAGAGTGTAGAAAATTCAAACTTTATTTAAAGTTTATAAAATCCTAGCAAGTTATCGCATTTTAAGTTATTTGTTTATCATCATTACAATAAAACGCGCCATTGTTTTCCTTATAGTGATCATATGTTAAGGATCTGACAAACCTGAAAGGCAATATTTGTTCAATTATTCTTTTTTATCTTTTGCGCAGTGATCACAGAATGGTTAGAGCTAAACTAAGGATTAAGTATAGCAAATGTAGAATTAACTTTAATAACACGATACAAATAGACACAGAAAAGCTAAAAGTCGATAAAGAAAAATATGCTAGCAAATTAAAAACCGCCCAAGCACTGAATCTAGAACACCTCAGCGTTAATAAAATTAACTCAGTTATAACAAAAGAACTATTGAATGCTAGCTCAGAAGTAGCAACCCGCCATAACAACAAAAAATCCAAAATAAGTGCAGACTCGAAGAATATGCTAAAACAACGAAAAGAGCTCCTGTCACTAAACAAAAGAACTACCACAGAATACAAAGAACTTAATCGAGCCATACGAAAACAGATAAAAGACGATATTAAAAAACATCAACAAGAACATGTAGAAAGAGTGATAGAGAAAAATCGAAGTCTGAAATATACCAAACCGAAATTAGGAAAGAAAAATATTATAACTATGAAAAATCAACAAGGCCAACTAGAAACAAGCAAAGCTCAGATATCAAACATAGTTGAAAACTTCTATACTAAGTTATACCGCTCAAGAAACAATCCCCCCGACTCTTCAAAGCAAAATCTGAAAAGACAAATAATAAACGTAAATTCTGAAGTATTCTGAAGTAAAAATACTTTTTAATAAATGCCTATTTGAAGAAAACATACCAAAGGAATAGAATACTGCTAACACAATATTAATACACAAAAAAGGGGACAATACAGATCTGAAAAATTATCGTCCAATATCACTACTATCACAACTTTATAAAACATTCACAAAAATAATTACAAATAGATTGACAACAAAGTTCGAGGTATATCAACCAGTAGTGCAAGCCGGATTTAGAAAAGGGTTCAGTACATGTGACCATCTTCACACACTAAAGGTCCTAATAGAAAAAGTTAACGAATACAACTTAACAATCTGTTTAGCATTTATAGACTACGAGAAAGCTTTTGACAGCATAGAATTATGGGCTATTGAGGAAGCACTGGTCAACAGCAGAATAGATTCTAAAAACGAGGCCAATAAAAATCAACCGAGGAGTAAGACAGGGAGACACCATATCTCCAAAACTATTTACTGCCGCACTTGAAGACATCTTTAAATCACTTAATTGGGAAACGAAGGGACTATCGATAAACGGAAAGTATTTAAACCATCTAAGATATGCAGATGCCGTAGTACTAATAGCCGACAGCTGGAAAGAACTGAAGACGATGATCGATGAGCTTCATACGGAATCCATAAAAAAAGGACTGAAAATGAATCTGAGTAAAACTAAGCTAATGTCGAATAAAGATGATCAACCGACGATAACCATCCAAGGAACAAAAGTGGAACATGTAGAAGAATACATATATCTGGGTCAGAATATCAAGGTAAACAAAGAAAACCAAACTACCGAAATAAGCAGACGAGTAAGAATGGGATGGGCCGCATTTGGAAAACTCTCATACATACTGAAAGACAAAAAGATACCCCAAAACCTTCGAACAAAAGTGTTCGATTCTTGTATCCTTCCCGTTCTCACTTACGGAGCTCAAACCTGGACATTCACAAAAAAGAACATGGACAAGATTCGAAAAAATCAGCGAGCCATGGAACGACAGATGCTTGATATCTCACTAATAGATCGGCAAACGAACGAAGCAATCCGGAACAAAACAAAAATAAAGGACGCCGCGAAACAAGCAGCTAAATTAAAATGGAAATATGCTGGACACAACGAACGTCTCGAAGATGGTAGATGGAACAAAGAAGTCGGAAACTGGCGACCGTACGATGCGAAGAGACCAAGAGGAAGACCTCAAATGCGCTGGAGCGACGATATCAAAAGAGTTGCAGGACCAATGTGGAAACGCCTAGCACACAACAGGGATGAATGTCGAGAAATGGGAGAGGCCTTTATTCGACAATTCGGATAGAAAAAGGGCTATAAAAAAATCTTTTGCGCTAGTCGTAGTCATATGAAAGGTAATGGAATATATGTCATCATAATCATCATCACCATCATCCAGCCTTTATTTATCACGTCCACTGCTGGACATAGGTCTCCCTTAAACTCCTACATTCTTTGCGATTCAAACCCAACGTGTACTCTCTACTATGTTTGTCTGCTCTTGGACTCCAATGTGTAATTTTTCTCGTCCATCGTAAGTCATGAATTCTCGCTACATAGCCTGTCCAATTCCATTTTAGTTTTAGGAAAATATGTAAAAAATTTTAAATGCGTATATAAGTCGTTAATAACTATTAACCAGGCAATCCACCAAAAATGTATTTGATGCCAAAATAAAATTAATGTCAGCTTTTATTATCAAATGGATTTAATCCATGCTCAGTACTAGGGATTTAATTGTCTCCATAGGAAATAGACGACCATTATAAAAGCAGTAAAAGGTTATTCTCAAGCAGAAGATCTTATTACCATCACTGTAGTTGATAGTTGACGATGGTGATGGTGGAAATTTAGATGTAATGGTCATAGTAGTTGTACGTAAGCATTATAGTTTATTTGCTAATCGCATGCAAAGTGCCTTAAACTTAAGAAGATTGTAGTAAATCTTAATAAAACATCGCTTGTTTCATTCACAATTACGACGGAATTAATAACTCAACTTCCAAATATGAATAAAAAACACTGTAGTTCTTAGAAGTTAAGTACGAAATTAGGAGGAGAAACCAAAGTTTCCTTCATAGAGAACTTGCGTAAAATAAATTAAATTTTATGCTCCTAACACCACCTGTTGACGTATTAACGAAGCATACGTTGTTTACTTATGACAAACCTACCAAAATTATAATTCAAATTTTAAAAAGCACGAGACGGACTGACATCGACACTTTTCAACCTGTCTATCGAATACAGTCCATTCAACCAACTTACAACTCTAAACGATTAATGAAATTCGCAGAAAACCTTTCGTTGTAGAAAAAGGCACGGTAAACTGCACTGGTGTTCTCCATAATGTTTAACACTTTGTTTCAAAGGACTAGTCTTTGAAAAGTGTTAGAAAAAGTGTTAGAGATTTAACATTTTAATTCAAAAACGAAAATAATAGGTTACTTTTATGCGAAAGGAGTAGTGTGATTCAAAAACAATTAAATTTTTGAGAGAATATACTAGACTTAAATCTGAATATGCAACATTCGTATACTTAGATGAGACATGGATATTTGCAAAGAGTGGAATTAAAAGAATTTGGCAAGACGACAGCATAAAATCAATAAAACACACAGATAGCGAAGGCAAAAGACACATCATTCTTCATGAAGGAGGGAAAGAAGGCTTTATAGAAAACGTAGATTTGAGTTTTTCTTCAAAATCAAAATCTACTGATTACCATGAAAAGATGAATCTAGATACGTTTGTTAAATGGATTAAGGAGAAACTGTTACCTAGTCTGAGTGTACCACCAATGCACCTTACCATTCGGGGATTTTTGAGAAACAACCAAAACAGTCGTGGAACGTACTAAGCATAAAAATTTGGCTAGTTAAAAATAATATAATTTTTTTTCTTGAAAACGCCTTTAAATCAGAGTTACTGGAAATTTCGAAACGCAATGAAAAACCAACAGTTTATATAGTTGACCAAATTGTGTTAAGTTATGGACATCAAGTATTACGTTTACCGCCGTATCACTGCCAGTTTAATCTCATCAATGTCGTCTCCGGTGTAATTAATAAACGTATGAAAATGTGTTAGCAACTTGGTGCAAGTTTCCATGTTTATTAGTTGTTCTAACTATTGCGCAATATGGTGTAATATTGCGTAGTTAGCCGGTACGCTCTTATTGTGGCATTCTCTTGAAGAGACAATGCCTTTATGGTTTTATTGGTGGTGGAAATAAAACACAGTCTTTCTAAGAAGAAAAAAACTCAGCTTCAGAGTCTTAGAAAGTTTGCAGAGCCCTTCGAGCAAAGTGCTCTAGGGAGCTACCCTACACGGGTAAAACCATGCACTAGACACTACTATACTTGACTGATTTGAGATCCGAAAATGTCCCATATTTAAAGATAAATTAACTTTTATATGAAACTTTTTCATTTCTCAACCAATTAAATTTAATTATAAGTTCCAGAAGGAAGGGCGATGCACGTCGAGGTGCGTGATTGGTGGCACCTGACGACATCCTCCCTGCTTTGGAGACTCTGAGGCTGATAAAAAAAAGCTGATTTTATTAAAAAAACTTAAGAAAAACAATTTTTTTTACAATTCACATATAGAAAAGAAAAAAGATGCATAAAATATATTAAAAATGTATATGTCCATATTGTCAAATTAACTTACAGTTCTCTAACACACACTACACTCGCGTACACTCTCGTAGCGCGCACTTGCACTGCACAAAAACACTCACAGGCGGTGGTCGGTGTTGTTGACAGCATCTGCAGGTACGTCCTCGATGATGTGCTCGTTCTACGGCGGCTTCGTCCTCTCTAGCTATACGTTTCCCATCTGCATGTCGCCGGTGTGTCGTAGGCGAGTTTGCCTGAGCCTCCGTGGTGACTCTGGAAGACATAATGGTAGGGCAGGCAGTGACTGGCTACTGCGGAGACATCCATCGCATCAGGTACTTAGCATCAAGTAGGCTGGCTCGTCGGAGATATGGCACATCGACGGTTTCAGGGCTGCAGAAGGTGGATATCGGCCTGTTAGTTTGGTGTACTAACATCCGATGCTTCTCCCCGCTGTTTTCTTGAGTGGTTTTGATGCAGGCGTCGTGTTGGAACTTTTGCGATTTTCGATCGCGGAGCATGAGAACTCTGACATCTCGGAGTCGTGGTAGAGTTCGTTAAAAGGTTGGGCGCCATGTCGTCTCCGGTGTAATTAATAGACGTATGAAAATGTGTTCCATGTGCAAGTTTCCATGTTTATTAATTGTTCTAACTATTGCGCAATATGGTGTAATATTGCGTAGTTAGCCGGTACGCTCTTATTGTGGAATTGTCTTGAAGAGACAATGCCTTTATGGTTTTATTGGTGGTGGAAATAAAACACAGTCTTTCTAAGACGAAAAAAACTCTGATACTTTGCCTTGAAGGATTATTTTCAGTAATCTGTATTTAATGCCGTGTCTTATTATGTGTCCGAGATATTCTAACTTTCTCCTTTTAATCGCATACATCACTTCTCTTTCTTTCCCCATTATTCATAGTATACTTCAAAATCTTCTTCTTATTTGTTTGCGACCTACTCCTCTCTTGCCCTCAATCTTTCCTTGGATAATTAGTTGAGGGATTGCGTATTTTTCCCCTCTCAGGATGTGGCCCAGGTATCCAATCTTTCGTGCCTTGATCAAGCTGAGTAATTCTCTCTCAGTATTTGCTCTTCTTAGGACTTCCTCGTTTCTCACCCTATCTGTCCATGGTATGCGGAACATTCTTCGCAAGGTCCACATTTCGAAGGCTTCCAACTTGTTAATGGAAGATATTTTCAACGTCCATGTCTCCATGCCGTATAACAATATGGACCATACATAGCACTTAACCATTCTGTAACGGAGATTGAAGGAAAGATTGCGGTTACAAAGTAGCGGTTTAAATTTAAGAAAAGCTTGTCTTGCTTGTTCGGTACGGCATTTTATTTCTTGTTGAGGATCCCATTGGTCATTCACCATCATTCCCAAGTATTTGAATGTTTCCACTTGCTCGATTGGAGCATTATCTACGTGCAGTTGTACTCTGAAAAATGCGCCCTTTCTTATTGTCATGTATTTTGTTTTTCCAGCATTTATCTTCAGGCCATATGTTTTTCCTGTGGTGTTTATTTTATTTAGTATCAACTGCATATCATGTTCGTTATCTGTGATTATTGCGGTGTCGTCAGCGTAACGAATGTTATTTATCGGGTACCCGTTGACCTTTATACCACAATCAGTGCCTTCAAGTGCCTCTGCAAAAACATTCTCCACATAGAGGTTGAACAGCATAGGAGACAAAATACACCCCTGTCGCACCCCTCGTAAAATTTCGAATTCCTCTGTGTTTGTTGATTTGTTCAGCCTCACACGTGCCTTTTGATTCCAATAGGGATTCTGGATAACTCTTATATCTTTCTCATCAATATCAGCATTGTGTAGCATTTTTATTATTTCATCGTGTTTTACGGTGTCAAAAGCTTTTTCGTAGTCGAGGAATGTGATGACTATATCTTTTCGTTGGTCCATACAGTTTTGTACCAGGGTATTCAAGCAGAATGATGCTTGGCGCGTCCCAAGTCCCTTCTTGAAACCAAATTGTGTCTCGCCGCTCAGCTCTTCTAGTTTTCTGAACATTCTTGTGTGGAGTATGCGAAGAAATATTTTAAGTAAATGACTCATCAAGCTAATCAGTCTGTGGTCCTTGCACCTTGTCGCTCTCTGTGATTTAGGGATTATTATGAAGGTTGAACAAAGCCAATCCGTTGGAATGTGGCCGGTGTCATATATGGCATTGAAGATTGTTACCAGAGTGTTGATGTTGTCATCATCCAACAGTTTTAGGGCTTCCGTAGTAATGCCATCCGGTCCAGGGGCCTTGCCCAGTTTTGCTATTTTTATAGCGTACTCCACCTCGGCGCGAATAATCGGAGGACCGGACAAAGTTTCTGTAGATAGGTTAGTAGTTGGCAGATTCGGTCTGTTGTCTGCAAAGAGGGACGAAGCATAGTCTGTCCAGATTTTGGCTAGTTCTTCCTGGGTATGTACGTAGTCGCCTTGATCATTTTTCAGGTTTGTCTCGTGGTGTTTCTTGTATATATTCAAATTTCTTTAACCTTTTTGTGTAGTCCAAAGCTGTCCCCCTTTTCTTGTAGTGATTCTAATTCTTCACAACGCTCTTTCATCCAGATTTCCTTTGCGGTTTTAATTTTTGGTCTTATCGTACGTTGAGTACGATCGTAATTCAAAATTAACATGTACAAATATGAGATTTACCAAAGTTTTTGTTTTGAATGTAAGTTTCATGCTAAATTATCATATTTAGTGGTCTCATATTTAGTGGTCTTAACATTTCTTTCAAATTAATGTGTGGTGTTAAGCCCTCATACACGACTAGCCCAACCAATTATTCATTTTTCACATACGAAATAAATAAAGAGTGTTCTTTCCCTTTCTTGAAAAACGTAATGATACATCATAAATGGGTAAATTAAATATTTTAATACCAAAAGTTGCTTTTAAATACGAAAGTGACACATATTTTCTGCTGACTCTACTGGGATGCACAAGTTAGATGAATGTTTATTTAGGTTTTGTTTATATTTGACATTGAATTGAATAAGCGATGTTTGGCTTTTACCCACAAATTAATAAAACCATTATATAAAAAATTTTAATTTTTTTAAATTAAGGTTTTTTCTATTAGTAGGTGTTTAAATTCAAATAGGGTTGTGTAAATTAATCGTTACATTTCTCCTTCCCGTAACCCTACGATTCCTATAGCGCCGATCGGAAAATGGATTTCGCTATCGAGAGCGTGGGCGTCGATAAGATGGAGCAGATGCAACTCGAAAGTGGACCAATACACACATCTTAAAATTTGTTTTGTTTGTGGTTTCGTAAAATAGTGTAATTACTATTGAAATTACTGGTAAGTCCAACCTAGTTTTACCTTAACCTATAGACTGTTTTGATTGTTTATTGAGACCATTTAAAATTTGATTATTGTTTGCACCTATAAGTTAAAGTTCATCTATCTCACCAAGGCTATTAAAAAAAACATAGTTGATTTTACTAATAATAGTTAATTTAACTATTATTAATTATCTCGTAACAGATCATTGTTTGTTTAATTCGCCACAGTATTTAAACATCTTTTGATTGAATGATATCCACAGTTCTTTATATTTTCCAGATGCATTTTACATAATATGTAAACTTATCAAATGGTTTAAAACGCTCATGGTATACTCCCTTCTTAAGATATAAATGCCACTATCATCTATATACCATCCCATATAGGCAACTACGATAATGATCATGCCACGAAAGCAGATCATGCCACGAAAATAGCTTCTGCCCTCTGGACTGAAACATATATTTAAGCAATAACATCAGTCTTGACAATCCACTGGAACACAATCAACAGCACTTCACATGAGATACGGCAGCCTGATAATACATTTAACCCCCCAACTATGCCTAGAAGACAAGTAAAAGCAGTCATCTGCAGATTTAAAATTGGACATACCCGATTCATACATAAGCACTTAAAGAAGTATGAGCCGAAGTCCAACTGCCTATCCTGCTCTTAACTTTTGCAATATTTACCTATAATTTAACATTTAGAGATTAACTGAAGTTATTAGTTATAATACTGTTTATGTTAATGGTCATTACAACCTAGACATTTTATTTAAATATAAAAAAATAGTTCAAATATATTCAAAGTTCTTAAACTAAAAAAGAACATTCCATTCTTCACGTACATGATTTGATCACTAGAGAACTTCGAACTCTTTACTGATATGGTTAAAGTTGCTAGATTTCCTAATCTCTCCTGAAATATCGAACTAGAGTCAAAAGGAAAACCGCCATTCAAGCAAATTCACCTAAGATTGTGTCTTTATCTAGCTCTATTGCTAATTGCTCTCCCCGAAAATATTCTCCTCATCGCCATGAATTAATTCTACCAACGGTCTAATTACTAATTACTACGGTTGTTAAACGCCAAATTTAATTCACCTTTTGTCTGCCTGTGAATCGCTTTCCCTACTCTCTGATGTGAATCATTAGCTCCCGAACCCCGAAATTGGTGTTCCTTAAGCCGAAGCGATTACAAACTACATCAATTGACGATAGGAAGGGAGAATATTATGGAATTCGGTTTGTAGGCCATATAACTTGATAATTTAGGTGAAAATATTAACATAAAAGTAAGCTACCTTGACGGAAGGATTATTACTATTGGCATTTCGTCGTTTACCAGTGCTTTTCATTAATTTTTAAATTTAATGAAACCTCGCCATGAAAATAAATGTCTAATTTGGTTGTTTGGTAAAAAATAAAAAAAAAACAAAAACAAGTTATTGTGACTAAAATCGTAAAGTTTTGTAGTTTTCACTTAAATGGAAGTTAAAGATCCATAAACGAAACTTTCGAGAAATTTCCTTTCTAAGTAGTGGTTTATGTCCCAGCTAAAGCCCTAATACAGAGAAAGCTATTTATCGTGGATACGATACAATACGATTACAATATCTTACCTGAACATGTTAAGAATTTCCTCGAGATAAAACATGCGAACTGTACACAGTTTTAGTGAGATATGTATATCGTGAATTGAACAATTTGACGTTGAGTGTTTCAACAGGATACGAGAAAAGAACGAAAAATTCATGAAAATCATAGAAAAAAAAGTTGGAAGAGAAGTATTAAACTTCACCATATTTTCAATTATACTTGAGAGAGAAAGAACTAAAACCAACAATTAGAAGATATAGCTACGAGATGATGAAAAGGATACAATGCCAAATACACCTATGAGGATTTTGAGCTTATCACAACCAAGGTCAAGGAACCCTTCATTATCATCATTCTGGCTTTACAACCCTGTGTGTGTCCTAGCCTCCCCAATAATTTTTCTCCAGTCGTCCCTATCCATCGTCTTCCTCCGCCAAGCACGTATTCCCATATTTCTCATGTCTTCATCGATGTTATTAAGGAACCTTGTTCTGGGTCTTCCTCTTCTTCTCTGATCAATGGGTCTATCAAGGAGCGTTTTTCTAGCTGTTTTGTTTCATTGCTCCATTTCTATTCCATTCCATTCCACTGCTCCATAGATTCGCCTTAGTACTTTTCTTTCGAAACATCCTAACATGTTTACATTACTTTTTGTTAAGGTCCAGGTCTCTAAACCATATGTTAGGACTGGGAGTATTTTGTAGGGAGTTTTATTTTTATATTTCTCTATATAACTGTCTCAAAATAGCATCTGTTGGCGGTGAAAATTCTGCGGTCTATCTCTGCGGTAGTATTATTTTCAGCATTAAGGAGCGCTCCCAGGTATACAAATTCGTTCACTGTTTCGATGACGTCGTTTTCTATAACAAGTAAGCGATTTGTGGTTGCGTCCTTATTTTCATATACTTTGTTATGTTGGTGTTTATTATTAAATCTATTTTTGTAGCTGATTCTTTTAATGCAACATACGCCTCTCATACAGCGTTTTCCGTTCTTCCAACAATATTGATATCATTAGCATAGGCAAGGATTTGCACTGATTTATTATATATTGAATTAAGTGATTTGTGACATACGTATTGCTTTTTTCAGAGCCAGATTGACCAGTATATAAGAAAGAGAGGGTCTCCCTGGCGCAGCCTGCTATTTATTTTAAAAGGTTCAGACAGTCCCTCCTAAATTCATACCCTACATTCAACTTTTTCAAGAGTTAGTTTTGTTAAATTTACCAACTGATTTGGTATTCCTATCTCTTTCATTGCTTTTTAAACATATCTCTTCTATTCATAGAGTCGTAGGCTGTTTGTGTTGGCACTTAGATCTCGGACGTAGATAATGACATGCATCGGGATTTGTACTGTACCAACTATATGGTTTTTATTATGTCGCTAATGAAAGTAGAAACAACTTAGGTTTTATTACTGTTCCTTGAGAAGTGCTGTGTTTCTTCATGTACAGCTGGTTCCCAAAAAACTTGATACAACTCTCTATTCAACCTCAAAAAATGGCTCCACAAGCTAGAAAAGCACTAAAAGCAAGAATTGGAATGAAATTAGAAGATTGTTGGTCACTATCTACCGTAGCGAACCATTTTAACGTAAGCAGAACAATAACAACAAGCAGTTTTTATTATTAATAAAAGATGTAGAGAACAAGAAACTCTCGAAAGAAAGCAAAGTTCTGGAGGACCAAAAATATCTACGGCTCATGAAGATCGCTTTTGGAGAGCTTAGAAGAGAATCCTTTTGAAGATGCAAAAACTGCAAGAATTATGTCCAGTTTCCGGGAAGAAAGAAAACAACTTGGTGCAGAATTAAAACATCGCGTCTTAGGTACCGAACTGCAGCAAAAAAAGAAGCTCTTACACCACAACAGAAGCAATCAAGATTTATATTATTTGCTTTAAACCGTCAGCTACAAAATCAAGATTTTTGGAACAGGGTAATAATTACAGATGAGAAAATTTGTTATTCTTCTTAAAAGGGCAAAATTGGGGTGTATAGACCATATAATAATAATTGATGGATTCGACCGTTACTTGATGAAAATTCATTTTATGTAACAATAAAACACTGAAAACTTAGTTTTCGAAACTTCCACAACAATAGAATTTTTAAATAATCAAAATATTGAAACGTTACACAAAGATCCGACAGAAAAGTATCAAAAACAAATTAAGCTAGCGTTAGAAAATTCAAAATCAATAGTAAATCCAACAGAACAGAAATACCTCAGTATCATGAACCCACAGCCTCCTACATTATACTCTTTTATTAAACTACACAAACCGGATCACCCAATAAGACCTATAGTTTCTTTTTATACAGCTCCATCATATAAACTTAAAAAAAAACTGTTAGACATTATTTTAGAACATACTAAATTTTCACCTTAATTTACCATATAAAATACAATAGAACTAGTTAATAAAATTCAACATTTTCAATTACCTAACAACTCCAGATTAATTTCATTTGACGTAAAAAATGTTTTTTCTAGTATTTCTCCTACAGAAACTTTTATTCTAGTAAAAAACCTTTTAGAGCAAAATAGTACAAATCCAATCATTACATCTGAAATTTTACATCTTCTTGAAATTTGTATAAATCAGGACTACTTTGAATTTAATAATCAAATATATACAAATAACAGTGGATGACTTATAATGGGCAATCTTCTAAGCCCGTTGCTATCAGATATTTTTATGGATCATCTAGAGACAAAGATTTCAAAACATCCCATATTCAAACAGTTTTTATATTGGTGGAGATACGTAGACGACGTACTGGTATGTTTTACAGGAACCAACAGGCAATTCGACCAATTTTTATCGTATAAAAATTCACTTTATAGTCATATTGAATTTACAATAGAAACAGAACGAAATCAATCCATAAATTTTTTAAAAACAAACATGACTTCTCCATATTTTATAAACCTACCCATATTGACACGACTATACACAATTCATCATCTCATCCCACACAATATAAACTGGCAGCCTATTATAGTACATATGTTACATAGTTCAACAGAAATTCCGATGTCAAAATACAACTTTATGACAAAATTAAATATAATTAAGTAAATAGCAGTCAACAATGGATACAACGAACAAACAATTAATAAAATTTTAAATCAAAAACTACACAAGAAAGCCCTGAAATTAATATTTCCACCACCAGAGGAAAAACCCAGTACCTTCTGCTCGATTATATATACAGGCAAAATATTATTAAAAATGGCCAAACACATAAAAAAGAAAGGAATAACACCAGCTTTCAGAACAAATAACAACTTGGGCAAATATATTAAAAACAACAACAGCCAAAATAAAAAACACTTACACAGTGGTGTGTACAAACTTAAATGTGGCGACTGCCCAAAAACTTACATCGGTCAAACTGGTAGAAATTTTAATAAACGAATAGCAGAATATAAAAGGGCTTTCAATAATAGAAAAACATATTCTACATACGCACTTCACCATACGCATAGATCACTTGAGAAAGGCAATCAGCCGAAACAGCTGTAGTGTTAAGATTTTATAATAAATGTTGTGG
Organism: Diabrotica undecimpunctata; assembly: GCF_040954645.1. Taxonomy (NCBI): domain Eukaryota; kingdom Metazoa; phylum Arthropoda; class Insecta; order Coleoptera; family Chrysomelidae; genus Diabrotica; species Diabrotica undecimpunctata. The sequence goes on from NC_092804.1 coordinate 165,926,260, forward strand.
AAGTTTTGAAAACAAAGATTTCAGTGTTTTATTGTTACAGATAATAATACATTATTTAATCCTCTATATGTTGATAGATATCGAGCAGCTGTGGTATGGCGTACTGATGGCAGGTTTGTTGGGCAGACTTATCTGAATATTCTAGAAAACATTATTATTCCCAATGTAGAACAGTTGTATCCAGAAAATAATTTTATCCTCCAACAAGATAAGTGTCCTGTTCACACACACACTGCAAATATAATAAACCACTGGCTCCAGAATGACAACATCGAAACCTTACCATGGCACAGCTACAGTCCAGATTTAAACCCAATCGAGAATGTGTGGGCGGTTATTATGAAACGGTTGTATCGGCGTAATTTTATACCTCAAAATTCTGAAGTGCTGTGTCACGGTATGAACAGGTTTAGGAAGAGCTCTCTCAAGAAGACAATTTCATAGTTCCTTTCAAGCAGATGGACCGAAGACTACAAACTGTTATCAATGCTGATCGAGATATAACAAAATATTTATTTTATTTTTACATACTTAAATTTAGTGCAGTTTTGGTCTTCCAGACCCTCGCTTTCTTTCGATAGTTTCTTGTTCCTTCCATTTTTTTATTAATAAAAAAACTGTGGTTCTGCTTATGTTAAAATGTTTTGCTACCTCTGATAGTGCCCAATTATCTTTTAATTTGGTTACAATTCTTGCTTTAATATATTGTTGAGTTAAGTCATTTGTTTTATTCGTTAATAATAATAAAGATGGCGCAAATATTAACTCCGACCATTTCATGGTAAGGGCCAAGTTACGACAAAGAATTTCCAATGCAAAGAAAGAAAGGGGCACTAGACAAGTAAAATATAATTTATATATGCTTAAAAATGAAAACAAAGAGAAACAGTTCCAGTCACATATAAAAGAAACCCTAGAACACACCTGGGCAGTCGACCAGTCAAGCACGGAAATGTGGAACAACTGCAAGGAGGCTCTGAAATTAGCAGCCGAAAGCACATTGGGAATATCCCGAACCCAAGAAAGAAACGACTGGTTCGACCAAGACTGCAAAAAAATAACAGATGAGAAGAACGAGGCATTTAGGACCATGCAACAATGAAAAACTAGAACAACAATAGATAGATACAAAAACTTAAGGAGAGAGGAAAAACGCATACACCGAAAAAAGAAAAGAGACTCGGAAAATGACATATTAGAACGGCTCGAAAGCCATATGAGCCACGGAGAAACAAGAAAGTTCTATCATCAAATAAATATTATTAGAAAATAATTCAAACCAAGAATCAACTATTGTAATGATAAGGAAGGTAACTTACTTACCAACAAAGAGGATATCCTTTTACGATGGGTAGAGCACTTTCGAGAGTTGCTGGAAGGGGAACCCACTAACAATATAGAGCTGGAATATCGAAGTGAGGAACTCGTGGAACCCCCCTTGGTAGATGAAGTGAAAATATCTATAGAAAAACTAAGGAACCGTAGGTCCCCAGGTAGCGATGGCATCCTAGCAGAGTTATTTAAGCACGGTGGAGAGCAGCTCACCAAGGTAATGCGAGAAATTGTTTGTAGAATTTGGTCTGAGGAGCAAATGCCTGAAGAATGGAGCTTAGGCTTAATTTGCCCGTTACACAAAAAGGCAAACCAACTGGAATGCAATAATTACCGCGGAATAACTCTCCTAAATACAGCATACAAGATATTGTCAAATATTTTGCACGAGAGATTAAAGCCTTACTGAAATGTTTCTAGGAGAATATATAGACCAAGTCTTTACAACGCTATGAATGAGTTAGGAATTCCAAAAAAACTCATATGTTTGATAAAAGTGACAATGGCGAAGATGCTATCAGCAGTAAAAATTCAAAACAACTCGTCAACCCCATTTCAAATACATAGGGGGTTAAGGCAGGGAGATGCGCTGGCGTGTCAGCTTTTTAATGTCGCATTAGAAAAAGTTGTACGAGACGCTAATTTAGATAGCAGGGAACAATATTTAATAGATCAGTCCAAATTCTATCATATGCAGACGACGTGGACATTATAACAAAAACTACACAAACAAAAAAAAACACAAGAGCTGAAAATGTTGACACAAATTTAATCATCAATGACCAAAACTTCGAAGCAGTCAAAGAGTTTATATATCTAGGGACATCGGTTAACCCCAATAATAACGCATCTGAGGAAATAAAAAGACTAATAATAATTGCAAACAGGTGTTCTCATGGTCTATCAAAGTACTTAGCTAACAAACGTCTGTCTCAAAAAACTCGTATAAGGCTGTATAGAACACTGATAGTCCCCGTTCTCACATATGGATCAGAGGCATGGACGCTAACGAAAACAGATGAATCCGCTCTATCCATTTTTGAAAGAAAGGTGCTACGCAAGGTATTCGGAGCGGTCTATGAGAACGGAATATGGAGGCATAGATATAACTTTGAACTGCAGAATATCTACAAGCATACGTTTGGTGGTAATGATATTACCATTATAATTAAGCGAAACCGCCTGCAGTGAGCAGGACATGTAGCCCGGGCCCCTGAGTCAAACATGATAAAAAAGAACAGCGCAACCCGTTTGAATGCGAAGGCGGGGTAGACCAAAGCTGAGGTGGATGGACGGGGTAACACAAGATGCCGAGACGATCGGAGTCGGCAACTGGAAAATGCAAGCGAGGAATAGAATAGAATGGCGTAGAAAGCTTGAGAAGGTCGAGGCCCTCTAAGGGCTGTAGCACCAAGATGATGATGAATAATAAAGATAATAACAACAACCCTATTTTATGTAAAAACTATCATTTATATACTCTTTATAAAATGCAGGAATTCAAAATAAATATCAAAATGTAGAGCTTAATAATTATTACAATTTATGAATTAACATATTACTTTGTTTGTTTATTTTATTATTTGTCTGTAATAATAAATATAATATAATGTCAGAACAATCAAATACACTGCTCAAAATAATCAAATCTTACTAAGAGTCGTATTGGTTTTTTTAGGAACCAGCTGTACATATTCGAAAAGCAGTTATTCACCTTAGCTTGAAAATGGTTGGATAAACACAGTTGAAACTAATCAGAAATTTTCATAATTGAAAATAATCCTCTTTATAATAACAATGTTTAAAGAATGATGTCAAAAGGAGATAATAAATATAATGAACATTAAAAACTATACTTTTATTGCCACATGTTAATTTAAAATTCATTGTCAATAAATAAATGACGATTTCATCGAAATTTACTACTATATTTAATAAAAATTTTCATATTTCGCTTTATTTGTCCCATACTATAAAATCCCTCAAGATTAGGCACTTCATCAATTAACCTTTTCACCCTTTAGGGATATCTCCTTCTCGCTCTTTCTCATCTTTGGGAGATATTTACTTAATCTCCCTTAAATGTTGATGTCGGATCTTTTATTTTAGAGATTATTTTGTATTTAAGATTAAGTTTATCTTGCCGACAGAATTGTAGGGGTGTAGACGCCAAGCAAAAAAATGAAGGTTCGGTATTAAAAAAAATATTTTTTAGGTATAATATACATATACATATAAAATATGTTATAGGAGACTTTATTATAAATTTTTTAGGAAATGGTAAAAGAAATAATAAATTAGACTTACTCACAATCAATTTAATTTAACTATCCAGATGACCGGTTTCGCTTTCTACAATATGCAAAGCATCTTCAGGTCTCGATACAAAGTTAAATAAATGCTGAAATAATAAACCCATATTAGGGTGTTGTCTAATAAAGATAAACAAAGATAGATGATACAAATTACAGTAATTATGCCAATATTATATGTTTAAGGAGACAAGGTAAGACCCACAAATTGGTAAAATAGTCTATTAAATTGTAATAAATTAATAAATGAACAAATAAATAAAACATTACTTACATGCCGGTACTCTATTAATTGATGGTTGAAAGAACATGGTTCAAACTATCCTGTATTGTTGATTGGAGAACTTAAGTCTGCTATTGTAATTGTTTGACAGTAAACGGGGAAGTTCTTGAGGAGACAGATTTTATCCAATGAAGTAGAGATAGGTGTAATGTGATTGTTTGTTTGATGAAAGTAATGTTGTATACCATTGAGTTATAAGTTATTTATATTTATTCTAGAGATATATTTATGAAATGTGTGTTATTTATTGAGATTTTATTTTATGAAGGTGACAGTTGTAAGACAATTAATGAGATTAGATGTACAAATTGTATGGGTGTGCAATACTTTCAACTTGTAAGTATCAAATTTCTTTGATAAAGATCTATAGAAATATATGGCAAATGACTGTAAAGTCAAGTATTTAAAGTTAAAATTAAGGACAATTTAAGACACACAGAAAACACACAAAAAACAATTAAAAGGGGGACGAAAGAAACATTAATTTTAAAAAAGGGGGAAGGACTTGAATGCACTACATCTCTTACTTGGAGACAGTGAGTTTTTATGTTATCTATTAGATTTTAGAGGTAAATTTGACAAATGAACCATGAAATGATAGTTTGAACCATGTTCTTTCAACCATCAATTAATAGAGTACCGGAATGTAAGTAATGTTTTATTTATTTGTTCATTTATTAATTTATTACAATTTAATAGACTATTTTACCAATTTGTGGGTCTTACCTTGTCTGCTTAAACATTTTATTCATTTTGAAAAACCACAGACATGTAATATTGGCATAATTACTGTAATTTGTATCATCTATCTTTGTTTATCTTTATTAGACAACACCCTAATATGGGTTTATTATTTCAGCATTTATTTAACTTTGTATCGAGACCTGAAGATGCTTCGCATATTGTAGAAAGCGAAACCGGTCGTCTGGATAGTTAAATTAAATTGATTGTGAGTAAGTCTAATTTATTATTTCTTTTACCTTTTAAAATGGACTCATACAAGCAACACATTCATGATTTTTAGGAAATGTTAAATTATGTAAAGAAGGAAATGTTATTAGTCCAATAGCAATTCGCAGATGAGAATGTTGTTAAAAAAAAACGTTAAAGATCTAGAAAAGCTCTTTCAAAAATTAATCTTTTGACTCACAGTTAACAGTAGTTGGTATCAGGATAACCAAGGAAATCACTTTAAACGTTATTTAATTGTACGATTGTTACGAGAAAATCGCTGAAACTTGCAAATATTACCGGAGTACCTATTCTTATATACAGCTCAACAGGCCCTAAAAGCTCATGGCTTGATTTTTTTCACTATTTTTCTTCATTTTCTTCTATCCATCACCGGAGTTCTTCAATTTGTTATGCCAGTTGCTTGTTTTTCTTCCTTACACGATTCTAGCAACTTTTTTGTGGTCGCCCTTTTCTCTTCTTTTCTTCCCATTTCAGAAGCAAGTGGTTTGCCCAGCTTCCATCTGTCATTCTAGCAAAATGGCGTAACCATCCAAGTCTGTGTGTTCATAATTTTTTCGGATGATTTTTATTTACTTCATTTACTAACAGCTCTGCAATTGAGTCAACTGCAGTATACTGAAATAGGTTAGCATCAGTCTCCTCCATCACAGAATTGTGTCACATTAAAACTTGTACATCTCTCGTATTTGTTTTTATTTATGGTGTTATCTTAAGCGTGTGCTTCCTTTTGTTTGCTTTATATCAGCATGAACATGTTGTTTGCTTTTGAACTTCCAGTATCCAATAAAACAGTGGATGCAAAACTATAAAAACTTTCTCCTAGAACTATGACCAATCTTTATGAAAGCAAATGAAAACTACTAACAAAATCAATGTAGACATAAACAAAAACATTATAATAACGGTAGAAGAGTTTACAAAATAATCAACAGGGTCAAGAGGATTTCCAGGAGAAATGATAGATGGTGAACTGATAAGATATATTTAGTTAGTTTTAAATAAGGACAGGCGTCACAGGCATAGAGCATAGACCGTGTAGCATGACTGAAGTGGAATTGAGCGGGGCATGTCGCCAGAATGAATGACGGGCGGTGGACCCAAAAAATTACAATTGAGAGACTTCGAGCTGACACAAAAAGTAGACGTAGACGATGGAGAGGCGACGTCAAAAGAATCGTCGGGAATTGGCTGCAGGAACTCAGGAAGCTCAAGACCGACAAAACGGGAAGAAATTAGTGGAGACCTATGTTCAACTTTGGACGCAGAATTGTTAATATATTATATATATATATATATATATATATATATATATATATATATATATATATATATATATATATATATACATATATATCCGAATTTTACAGATTCGTTCTACTTACACAACTGTTTATACTACTACTTGCACAAATGATTATTATTGCTTGATTTGTAAATTCCTCTTTTTTAATTGTTTTTATAGTTCTTTACTTCATATAATATGTTTTAATATATAAGGACGCCCCTGATATTATCCTGTGTTATTCCTACAAATATTTAACGATGAAAATTATATTGCTTCCAGACTAGCTCTGAAAATCATCGCTCTGGATTTTCAAGAAAAATATTTTCAGATATCCAAGAGATTCGAAGTAAACTTCTCACAGGATTTTAGACATATTTTCTTACTTTATATTAAAAATTGTTACATATAAAACAAAAATGAATACCAACAATTTGTTTAAATGAGGAATTGTTTGCAAATTTGAGTTCATTTTTAGTAGGCAAAAATAGAAAAGCAAAGATTTAAAATTGTTTTATTTTTGTAATTTGAACGACAGGATTTGGGCTCTTAATCGTGTAGTTCATAATCTGGTCTTCAATTAAGGTTACGTCACCGCTAAATAAGAAATGTCACAGTTTTTATGGGATATTAAATATAAATAATACCGAAACTATATCTAGAATAAGTATATTTATAATGGTATAAAAATGTTTTATAAATATGGTTGCATAACGATACAAAGAATATGGTTTAAATTATACAGATCATTTTTATTATGCGTGGGTAGTGTTGGTGAGGAAAATAAGTTACTACACATTGGAGGTGACAACATCCTAAGGAGAAATATACAAAAAGAATTAAGTATCTTTTACTATTTTTCTCACTTCTACCAATTTTATACATACTTTTGACGTCTTCTGTGACTGGGAAATTGTAATGTCAATATTAGCAATAAAAGTATCAATCAAGGTATTTGGAGAAGGTGATATAATTTTGAATAATACAAAAAAATATAAAGAAATAGTTAATGGTAGAACCCTATTAACGACACCAGTAGGAAATTCAGCACAGCAAGCAGGCATCGGTGGGCGATGAACAGAAATGTCTGGTGAAATAGGCTGGGGAAGGTCGAGATTCAACTAGGGATTGTAGCACCACTGATGATGATGATGAACTTGTCAATCAGAGCTGGAAATAAAAAATATGTGATTCAAACATATAAATATTTACAAAGACATCTTAAAAGTGCCAGAATCTGCTGTCTCTTCTTCTTCTTGTGGTGCCTATCCGTTAAGGATGTTGGCTACTAGCATGGCAATTCTAACTTTATTGACCGCAGCTCGAAATAGTTCTGAAGTGGTCAAGAAAAACTATTTTCGAAAGTTCTGGAGCCAAGATATTCTTCTTCTTCCTGGTCTCCTCTTTCCGTAGACCTTTTCCTGTAATATAAGTTGCAGTAGATCTACTGTAGATGTAATGAATTAGATTGAGCGTACAAACACATCAAAAATGTTCATAAAGGAAGTCCATAAGAATCACATATACATCAATTTTAATTGAATATTAAAAAGTAAATTAAAATTATTGTTAAAATTTAATGGAAAGCTTTAACATAAAAGTCAATACAAAATATAAAAATCTAACAAAAAATGTGTTTAATAATAATCTATATTTCTTTCCGTAGTATTAATTGCAGATTAACTTATCCTTGGCATATTTAAAATTAAATAATTAAATTCGATTTAAGGCAATATGATCCATTTATGTGTAAGAAGATCTTGAAGGTCTTGTTTAGTAAGAACATTGTGCAGGTAACTCCTTACCTGCAAAACTAAAGTATCCCATCGATCCCTAATTAAGAGACCTTGGAATTAAGATCTGGTGTAATTGTGCTAGCCGCGGTAAAAGTGTAATAGCCTCATTCTTCTTCTTCAGGTTCCTTCTCCTATCGGAGGTTGGAAATCATCATCGCTATTTTAATTTTATTGGCCGTGCTTTTGAATAATTCTAATGAGCTGCAATCGAACCACTCTCTCAAATTTCTTAGCCAGGATATTTTGCGTCGTCCTGGGTTTCTCTTCCTTTGTATCTTCCCTTGCCTAATTAACCTGATAAACAACCATGAACTCTACCAACTGTTCAAAGAGACCCCGATTTCAGAATTCGTTAAACTTAAGAGACTTCGCTGGGCTGGTCATGTAGTAAGAATGGAGACAGAAAGATTGCCAAAAAGAGCTCTAGATAGTAAAATGCAGGGCGCAAGACCAAAAGGAAGGCCACGGAAAAGATGGGAGGATAAAGTGACATCGGACGCGGAAAATTTGCTAGACGTGAGAACCTGGAGAAGATCGGCGCGGGACTAAGAAGGTTGGAGGCATAGTTTGGAGGAGGCCAAGGCTTGATTTGGGCTGTAGCGCCATTGGAGAGAGAGAGAATACGTACTTCTCGCCCCTCATTATATGACCCAGATATTGAATCTTTCTAATTTTGACAGTTTTTATGACTTCACATTCTTTCTTCATTTTTTGTAACACCTCTATATTAGTTACTCTTTCAGTCCACGATATTCTATGGATTCTCCTGTAGCACCACATCTCAAAGGAGTTTAATTTTTTGATTTCAGACTGTTTTATTGTCCACGCTTCCATGCCGTATAGTAAAGTAGAAAAAACGTAACAACGTAGCATCCTTGTGCGGATCTCTAGATTAAGGTTACAAAGGTTGCAAAGTAAGTTCTTCAATTTTATGAACGTGTTTCCTGCCATTTCTATTCTCGATCTGATTTCTTTTGTTTGATCTCCATCTTCGGTTAGCCACGTTTCTAAATATTTATATGTTGTTACTCTTTCAATCGTTGTATTATTGATAATCAGGTTATCTACATTTTGTGGTTTTTTTTGAGAATATCATTGATTTCGTTTTCTTGAGATTCATTTGCAGTCCGTACCTTTCACATGCATTGTATACATGTTGTATTATATAGATCTTCAATGTCACTTGCAAATATGACCATATCGTCCGCATATCTAATATTATTAATGCTATTTCCGTTGACTAAAATACTTTCCACAATATCCAATAAAGCTTTTTTAAATATCACTTCACTATAAACGTTGAATAAGAGTGGTGAAAGTATGCACCCTTGTACTTACTTCATCTGTCAGTTCTCCTTCTACTCTTATTCTTGCTTTCTGATTTTGATACAGATTCAATATAATTTGTAGATCTCTACTATCTATGTTTTTGGTCTTAAGAATACTAGGAATATTTAAGAATAGCCTCATTAAGAAACCAATAAGGGAACCAAGCCTTGCATTATCCTGCAACGCAATTCAGGACCTGCAGTAGTGGCAAATGGAAGAACAGCAGTTTCTAAGATACTATTAATATATTGAGATTGATTACCTTCCAGAAAATCGCTAACAGTTCGATGATAAAAAATTATTCCAGCCCACATTATAACTTGTAGACCATATAGACCACTATACGGATGAACAACCCATACATACCTGAGACTCTCTTGTGGACTAGATCCATTCAAAACTCTCACTTTTCTTGAATCAGGGTAGAGACAAAAATCCAGCTTTATCTGTGAATTACACAGAACTCCATTCTTGTATATATGGGAATGAACATGGGAATCCTCAATACACGTCTGGCGTACAGGTCAGTTACATTTTATCTATTTTTTAAAGTCTGGCCACATACAGTAATGTTGTGGATATATTCTAAGGCCCCATAGAGTACGAGTGCACTTGTATGCACATTTCGACGAGCTAATTCTACCATATACCGATCCTGTGGAGGAGTAGTTGCACATTGACAACATTCATTTTTTCAACGACATTACCAAATTGTTTATATCGATGTTACAATCATGTAATCACGCTCCAACACACGTCACAATGACGTACAACATCATCTTGTGAAAATTAGCTTGAATCATATTCACAGCAGTTCGTTGCATTTAACGATTTTGTTTTAGTAAAATTTAAAAGTAAATACAGACCTTCTTTAAAATTTGAAGTAACAATTTGAAGCAATTAATCGTATCAATTTAAGGCGCTGTCACTTTTGCCTTAATAAAACAGTGTAATTGACATATTAATTTACATGGCATACCTTGATTTGTAGAGAACAAGTTTTTATATCGGTATGTATTAACAAAAATGTTTTTTAAATTTTTATTGAAAAAAGTGAAATATTATTGGTGTTACTTAAAAATTTTTGATCAGTGTATTAGTTATATAAAAGGCATTCTTTATCTGTAATGAACTGAGGTGAGAACTTTAAGGTGTCCAAACTACGATTCGGATCACTACAGGTACGAATACTTTTTCGGAAGAAGCTTACCGTAATAAATGTAAAAAAAGAAGTAAAATATACCTCGATAAACTAAAAGTTTAAAAATTCGCAGATATATACTAATAAAAGCTAACTAAAAGTTTGTAGACTAGTCGCGAATTATAGTTCAATTCTGTAGGTGAAAGTTGGAAGAAAACAAAGACGATATATGAAGTAACTTTGCAACTAACTAAAGTAAAGCAGCTTTTCTACACTGCGGTAATGATAATGACTTATGGATTTCAACCAAGAACTAAGTAGTGAAAGACAAAGAGCGAAATTGTATCGAGGTGAGAAATGAGGTGATTGCCAGATAAGCTAATTGTCATAGTAAAACATGAAATTTAGCAGCAAAGTTAAGAGGAGGTAACATGAGCAATTGCGAGACTGACAAACATTAGAATCCACGTAGAAGGTAAACTGGTAGTGGATTTTTTAAATCAGGAGAGTTAAGTTACCAATAAAGCAATATCTGAGGAATGAAAATATATATAGTCTCATATGATTAATTTATAACAAAGATGATAAATTATAGTGTACGAACTAAAACAAAATGATACTACACAATATAGCATACAAAGCTACCTCTGCTTCTGCCTCTTCTTCTTTTTATGTAGACATGACTTTGTCTGTTTTTCAATGTACCATCAGTATCTGTCTGTAGAGTAGGGAGGGCGAGTTAAGTTTCACAGCACTTAGGCCACAATTGACCCATTGTGGGTCTTTGACATATATATCTAGAGGCGTGATGCCAATGATCAACTCCATTGCAGCAGTTGGTGTTGTTTCATGGCACCTGTTATATTTATGCAAGCCATCCGCTGAATATGGTTTAGTTTGTTAATCGCTGTTGTCTGTAGCACTTTTGGTACCCAAGCAATAGCATTGGCCAAATGACAGCGGTGTAGACCCAGGCGATCACCCTGGGCGTGAAGCCCCAGGTGCGTCCGACCGTTCGTCGACATTGCTCATAGGCAATATATGCTCTTTTAGCTCTACCGTCTAAGTGTGAGTTCCATGTTAACTTCCTGCCAAGGTACTTCACCTCGTCAGAAAAATTTAGACTGTTGTTTAGAATCCTTGGGGGTATTAAGCCCGTGATTCTTCTTTTCCTGGTAAAGATGACCATCTCCAAGTTGTCGTGTACCACCAGTAAGTTGTCGTTCCATCGTTTTCGTGATCTTCCCACTGACCATCTTTCTATTGATGAACCGTCTCTTGCCGTCTTTACTACTCTATTTGTTGTCATTCTGCTTATAAGATCGTTCCATTATACTATTCTAATTCGTACCGAGTTCTTGATGTTCTCCACCTTGCATCTACGTCGTATATCTGTACTTCTAGCTCTGTCACATAGTGTCTTACCATCAATGTATCTAAGTGTTTTCATCTCTGCTGTTCTATTATCTTTTTTGTCCTCTTTGCGTCAAGTCGTCTTTCTGCCGCATATGTCATTATTAGTCTGATGACTGTTTTGTAAATTTTGCTTTTATTTCTTTTTCGGTATTTTTATTTCTCCATATTGTTTCATTCAGGAAACTTGCACCTCTGTTTGCTCTATTTACTTCATTAAATCCCATCACTTGTTCTATTCCCGACCCAAAACCTTGATGTTCTTCTGCAAGTGTTATAATTTGAGTTATTTTATTTGTTACCACTTTGGTTGGTAATATTAGTGTTGTATTTAATTATATATCTCTACTGTACTACAAAAAATATTGTCTTGTAGATACATTTTAGATGTATTTCTTATTTTCTTATAAATTAAGTAAGAGAAACGGTATTGGAGTATGATGTAGATGAAGAGATTGAGAGAGAAAGTATCTCGTGGAAAACAACATTTTAAACTTTAAGAGTTGATAGAAAGAGAAAACATACTTAGGTTTGTATAGTCAAGGCAACGGGAGTTGTTTGGACACGGGAAAAGAAATCCCCAGGAGAGACCTTAGAGAAAGAGAGGTATCCTAAAAAATTATTGGCTAATTAATTATTGGCTTAATTAATTAATAGTGGAGAAAAATCTTCTCAGCATGCAGGTCAATGGAACGATAACAAAGGGGGAGGAAAGTAGAGGCAAATTGTGGAAGAGACTAGAGCTCTCCACAGTTTGTAGAGCCAAGGATGACGAAACGTATATTCTTAATACTACGATATATTTCGTCACAGTTGTGGGGCATTGATGGTAACTCCAAAGACAGACTCGAGAGAGGAGAATACTCTTTTTAATAAATCTTCTCATTTTACAGACTGTAAGTTTGAATTAGTGAATACTTTTTTGTTGTCAATCCCTAAAAAGTGCATAAAAATGTTCATATGCGTTTCCCGAGTATTGCAGCAGGAGGTTGTGGGGTAACTGTTTACATAATTTGTACATTTAGCCGGAGTATTATCAAATTTTATAGCTGACTTTCAAAACACAACAGAAGCAAGTGTTTCGTAATAAATATTTTACATAACAAACCAGATTTTTTCTTTTGGTTATTAAAAATTATCTTACCATTATTATAGTCACTAATAATTGTTAAGAAAAGTGTACTTGTACTAAAGAAATCACAAAAATTTAATTATAAATAACATGACTACGAAATTTCATTATACAAACGCCATTTCTGAAACTTTAAAGATTATTGCATATAGTTCGTATTATCAATAGAACTTCAGCTAATAGAGCCTCATGTCTACTTCGTTTCTTCGTTCCGTCTCAAAGGATCCATTCTAAAGAAAAAGTTTTTCGAAACTTAAAAATATGCTTAATAAACCGAAATGGATCCGTGCTTAATCAGATTCCTCCTGTCCGTTGCGACTTCCATCCCTTTCAACCGTTCCCTTAATAGTATTAGATGTTTGCAGAGACGGGTAAAAAGTTTTTGTCTTATGTTTTTTGAATCCTATTTGTCCTAATAGTAAATGAAATTTTATAACAGCTATGTGTTATTAAAATATATATTAAAATCTACAAAATATATTATAATGATTTTACCTACCCTGCTCAATCAGGTTTTAGATCTAATCGAAGCACCACTGATAATTTAGTGATTCTGCAAACAAACATAGCAAATGCTATGACCTCCAAGCAAAACGTAATCGCAGTATTTTTGATATCGAAAGTGCTTTCGATACAAAATGTAAGTCGGTTATTCTTAAAAACAACAAACTTCATAGACAACTTTTTAAATAATAGAAATTTCAGAATCATATTTAACGGAGTATTATCCGACAACTATGTCACTGAAAATGGTGTACCCCAAGATTCCATTTTGAACTCTACCCTCTTTCTACTAACCATCAATGATATTTGCTCTCATATAAAATCTCCCGTTAGATTTGCCTTATACGCAGATGACCTTATTTTATACTGCCAAGAAAAATCCACAGCTGCAACCTTATCTTTATTACAAAATTCTGCCGAGTCCCTTACTACATGCTCCGGGAAAACTGGCTTTAGGTTCTCTTCTAATAAATCCAAAATAACACTAAACGAAGTAAGTTTAGGGTTAATTGATCATTATAAGTTTTTAGAACTAACTGTCGATAACAAACTAACCTGGCGTCGTCATATCGATAAAATAAAAGGCAACTGTTTAAGTAGAATGAATTTGTTAAAGATATTGTCCCAACATCAATGGGGTGCCGATGAAAGTGTACTTCTTAAAATATATCTAGCTATAATCCGATCTAAATTAGATTATGGTTGTATAGTTTACTTGTCTGCATCCAATAATTTATTGCAATCATTAAACTCTGTTCAAAACACTGCTCTCCGAATTTGCTTACGAGCATTTCGATCCAATCCCGTTGAACGTTTCTATGGTGAATCTCATAAACTCCCCATTTACTTTCGGAGGCAACAACTTTTCCTATCTTATGCTAGCAGAATTTTATCGAATCCGACTAACCCTGTATTTAATCTTCTGACTTCGCCAAGACCTGAATTCGTAAACTGGCCCAGATGTATACTTTCAATCCCACAGATCCTACAACCCGTGTGCCAAGACACACAATTATCTGAAACACTTGCATCTATAAAATCAGAATCCCCGCCATGGTCTAGAATACCTCCTTTTATAAACAATTCTCTCTGTAAATTTAATAAGCAACAAACAAATAATATCATTTTTCGACAAACTTTCAAGGATATTGTGAATAAATCTCACTATGATAAGGTGTTTTATATCGATGCATCCTGAAACGCAAATGGAGTTGGCTCTTCTGTCACTATAGTTGATACAGTATTAGGACAATACCGAATATCCAACGAATGTAGTGTGTTTTCAGGAGAACTCTTCAGTATTTCAAAAGCTCTCGAATTTCCTTTTGATAATCATTAAAGTGTAGCTGCACCGATTCCCTATCGGCAATTGATTCGTTGGAAAATATTTTCAATTAACATCACCTAGTGCAAAAAATAATAGAATCGATCCATCTTCACACTTCCCGAGGGCCTTAAGACTCATGATCCAGATTTTCGTCATCGTGGATATAGATTTTCAGAGCCTGCGCATTTTAAACGCTGAAGCACGTCAGCGATCAACATATTTACATTAAACTATGGTATTGGTCAATATTAACTAAAGAAATAAAAAGACTAATATGTTTTTGTACACATTTATTACAAATCAAAGAATGGAAAAGCTATGCCAAAGCCATTCTCAGAGCTATACTGCACTAGAAACTAATAATGGCTGTTTTTTTTGCGATATAGAAACGTAAGTTGGCAACACTTTTTTAACTGGTGTTAATTTAACAGCTGTCAAGGCATTTATATTTAGTTTGGTTTTTAATTTCAGCATGAATAAATTGGCGCTTGAACAACGCTTTCAAATTTTGCCAATTTATTTTGAAAATTATGGTTCTGGTTGAAATATGTACCGCGAACTACTCCAGTTTATGACCAACATACTCGTCCATCAGAGTAATTACTTCGATTAACGATTGAATGTTTTCGCACCACGTTTACTCTAAATGATAATACGAATCTACAAAGACGTCGTATAGTGCGTACAGAAAAAGCTGTTGCTGATGTTGAGCGTATCATAGAAAGGCGTAGATTCTGTGAATGGGCCTAAAACGAAATTCCCGTTGATCCTAATTTTCATAAGCGAATTTTGTTTAGCGATGAAGCTCACTTTTGGTTGAATGGCTATGTCAACAAACAAAACTGCCGTATTTGAAGAGAAGATAGTCCTCAAGTGTATGTTGAGACACCATTACATCCAGAAAAAACTGACTGTTTGGTGTACTTTTTGGGCTGGTGGAATCATTAGTCCGTACTTCTTCAAAAACGATGCTAGCCAGAACGTTACAGTTAATGTTGACCGCTATAGAACCATTATTACTGACTTTTTCATTCCTCAATTGGACAATTATGATATGTAGGAGCTGTGGTTTTAACAAGACAGCGCAACATGGCCACAATTTATTGAAAGAACCGTTTGCTAACCACATAGTTTCCCAGACTATTTTCTGTGGTGATATGTAAAGTCGCTAGTCTATGCTGACAAGTCTGGAACGATTGATCACTCGAAGAACAACATTCGCCACATTATTGCCGATTTACTACCACAAATTTTGGAAATATCATCGAAAGTTTACCCTCTAGATTAGATTACGTCAGAGCTAGCCGTAGAGGTCATATTTAAATTATAATGCCAAAAGATTATATGACAATAAAGTAAATTTCATGCCATTTAAAAAAAAATTTCAAAGTTTTATACCTCTAAGAAAACACCCTTTATAAGTAACTTATTTAAAATTTACAATTTTTCACTTACGTCAAGTTTTAAAATGCACCATATTTGGTAAAAAAATTATTAATTTTATTTTATAAAAGTAAACTTACTTCTTTGAAAAACACATAAAAGACAGAACATTGGACTCCACAAAAAACACATTATAAAATTAGTTTATGGTACGGGTGTAAGGACCCGACCATTTAGATGAAGTTGAATAGCCCTTTATATAATTCCTAAAAGAAGGTGACAGTTGACATGTGTCATTCATGGGAAAGATTATTCAAATTATCAAAATAAAAATCAAGAAATTGATAAGTTGAAATTCCCATTGAATTTTTTTAACAACTATTATTTTATCAATTAGCCTATAATTGTCCTCTGCTGAACGTACACCTTCCGTAAAATTCTCCACCTATTTCCATCTTGAGCTTCTTGCATAGCCAGCACTCCCATAGAATGGATTAATATATCAAAATACTTAGGAGTGACAATGGAACCAAAGAAACTGATATTCACAGAACATGTGAAACAAGTGGTCTAAAAAGCAAAAGCACTAAAAAGTCAACTCTCCAATGATAGGTAGAAAAAGTAAGCGGAGATTCAAGATAAAAATCAGAGTGATGAATGGTATAATCTTGCCAGCACTAGAATATGCCTCTACAGTATAGTCCCACACATGCAAATCCAACAGGAAAAAGATACAAATAGCGCAAAACCAAATGATTATGTCATAGAAATACCCAAATACAAACAGCTAAGGTACGTAAGGTACGCTAAGGACTAATGAAGAATAAGATAGCCATATTGCAGTCAAATAAATTAAATTAGGAAGACCAAGGTTAAAGAAAAAGTCGGAACTATTATTACATTTGGCCATCTCAGGACATTGGTCTGTAATAATGTATGACACATGCGCTAAAAGGAATACCGACGAGTATACGGAAAACTTAGATCACGTATCACTAGAATACACAGGATAAGGCTAGCCTGATGAGAGGGAAAGTTTGAAACAATCCCTTCCTCTGTCTCAAATCTTCATTAGTTAATCAATTGCTTGCAATATCAATAACACGTAAACTCTGTTTAATTAGTATAAAAGACCCGTTAAGCCTTCTATGCAAGCCACTTAAGCCTCGGCCCTTCAGGCAAGTCGAATGGACGGTTTGCGCAAAGTCTGAGTATCAAGGTCATGTGCGACAAGCGTGGGCTCGGTGGCCAGAACTCTCGAATGTTAAGCCGGCAACGAGAACACAATTTATTTTACCAAATCGGCAACTCAGTGACCGAGCACACACATATTTCGGACAGGGAGTCATCAACTTAGGTTGGTGGCTCTCTGTTCGAGACATACACCTTTTTTTAGCAACTCGAGTCTCGTAGTCATGGTAGAGTAACTTCAATAGCCAGTAATGTAAATAGGGATAAAAGCCGATATGTATGCTACCCCTACAGTTAAGTGGCCTAACCACAGTCAAGAAAAATAGAGGGTTTAATCGAAAGGCTAATTTAACCATCTAGCTGCGACATTAGAGAACAAATAAATCAAAAAGCTGTAATAGGAATAGTTAGGAAGAAACCGCACTGATAATAGAGCAAATAAAAGAAAAGAGAAAGAGGCAGACGAAAGTAAATTCGGATGAATAGAATAAACAAAATTCGATAACTAAGGGAAAATTGATAAACAAAAAACACAAAATAAACTATAAAATGCTAAGAATTCAAGCAAATTAAAAGAAGAAATATTTTATTAAAATTATTCTGTCTTGTAGAGTATTTTAAGTAATAAAATGTTTGTATTTTGAGAACGATTTCCGAAGTGGAAATTGAAAAGTCAATAAACTTACTTTAACCTTTAATTGTGGCTTATTCCCATTTAAATAGTAATTACTTTAAATAGACACAAGAAAATAGCTTCAGAACAATACTAAGAAACCGTTATGGGCCCAGCGTTATTCAAAATTTTCGGAGATTAAAAATTCTTTACAAGAAACTGGCACATTTTAAAATTCAATAAAATTTTTACGAAGATGAAGAGACAACAACTTGCAACAACAACTGGCTTGAATTCCAGGGCATTCGGATATTAAGGGCAATTGTGTTGCAGACAAATTGGCAAACATAGGAGGATCACTAAAAATGCCAGCCAAAGTTAAATTGCATTATTCAAACTACTTATTTTATATTAAAAAGCTAATTTGGACTTGATGGGCACAATAATGGAATTCAAACAGATCAAAAGGGTCGTTTTATAGTAAAATAGTCAATAAATGGAGCAAATCACTATGGTTCAATCAATTTCCTTATAAAGACAGAAGGCATATCACCGCAGTAATTAGAATGAGAACAGGACATTGTTCCACTCCCGTTCATTTATTTCGCATAGGTATTCAGGACAACCCATACTGTGAATGTGGTCAAATTGGATTTCTGAATCATGTTATCCTAGAGTGTCTAATAAACGTTTCTCCAAATTTTGACCTCTACAGAGAATTGGTTAAAACAAAACACAAACTCCTACAGAGATTTGCTCTCTCCTATCCAATCCTAATTCTCAAAGACTAAATTTGTTGATTACTTTTCTTAATCTAGCCAAAATCAATCTATAATATATTTCTATCTTATCTACTATAACATAACCTTACAAATTCCTCTCTATTTTTACACCTGGGTTCTCTATCATCCATTGGTAGAAAAAAAAATGAAGAACTTGGACAGTCCACAGTAAAGTAGCTATTGAATTAAGTAGATAGCTGCAGAAGAGTTTGCTGTGGAACTCTGAGGACCTCATCACTTATTTTATATATAAATAACTAAAAAGCACCTAATACAAAAGAAAAGATTATGTAGAAAAAGAATGGTTGCTACACCCAAGCGAGAAAAGTTTTATCCTGTGTTGAATTGTCTTTCCTATACTAACTGTCTGGCCCAAGAAGAAGTTTCAACATAGTGTTCATTCAATATAAAATAATTTCAATTTAGTTTTATATGGGGATATTCGATTGTCTAGAGCAAGTTGAGAATTGAGAATATCCCCCCTGAATTAGCTGGGCAAATTATTCCCTGGGATATTACCCAATAAAGGAAGAAGGAGAGACAACAACCTAATACCAAAGGGCTTGAAGTTATGTCCAGCATATTCAAGCAGAAGGTTGGAAAACATTCTACATATAGCCATCTTCTTCATGATCCGCGAAAGGTTACAATTTTATAGATATAATTTATTTTTTGTTGAACAAGATATGTGAGTATTAAAGATTTGCTTTTCAATGTTATATCAAATTCTGATTTTGATCAAATTATTTTTAGTTTACATATAGTATATGAAAATTCATATAAGAAACAAAGAAATATATATTTAAATAAATTTAATATTCTTTTAAAACAAAACAGTATGCACACTTCAGATAACCTAAATAGAAATAATGACATATTAGCGACAGTTGTCAATCTATAAAATAGACATTTAAATACAACGGAGCGTTTAATACTGACAAAAAGGGTCTAAACTTTGCTGTTACTCATCCATCCCTTCCAAAATTAGACATATTAAGCTCAGTGGAGAAAATATCTCACTGTTTACCAACCCACGAAAAGAAATGATACAGAGTATTATGTAAACTTGAATTGGAAAGTCTATTAAAATTGAACAAAACATAAGCAAAAAGGAACTAAAGGCTATACGAACTTTAAAAAATGACACTCCATAATCATCCTACCAGCAGACAAGGGGATTATGGGGATTACAACTGTGATAGGTTTGTATTTTGAGAATGATTTCCGAAATGGAAATTAAAACGTCAATAAACGTACTTTAACCTTTAATTGTGGCTTATTCCCATTTAAATAGTAATTACTTTAAAATGCCACAAGAAAATAGCTTTAGAACAATAATAAAATATAGAAATACGAGACTTTAATGGTAAAACTAAAACATTAAATGAGTAATAAGCTGTTGTTAACAAGAATTTAAATTTTGCAATTAGTTCATGTTTACTTTTCATTTATAATCCTTTTAAAAAAATTACAGGAAATCTGTAATATTCATCTGTATGTGTTTTATAAAATATTAAAACAATTATCCAGCAATTGTAATGTTTTCTACGTCTCTGGTTAAGCGTACTCCCTTAACAGCATTAGCTTTTCAGCATATAGTTTCTGAAAACTTAAGAAATTTTGCCAGCTTCTGTACAACTTCCACAGCTGGGGATCAGTGGAAATAAAACTGCGCGAGTTGAGGAGTTTGCAAAGCGAAATTATTGTTATGAATGGGATTAGGGCGATTTTGGATGAGAGTTTTAGTTTTCATATTGTTTCCTATTGTTTCAAGAAAGTTGGAAGGGGAAGTTGTTTTCTCATATGTGTACCAACTTCCTGAGTTAATGTCAGATTTGGAAGCTTTTGGGATTTTCGAGCAGCAATTCTATTGTGTGTGGTAAAATGCGATAAAATTTACATAAAGCTGTAATTCAATTTAATGAAATTGAAATTTATTATTGTTGTAAAGGACAAGATGGTGGAATAAAGAAGTGAAGGCAGAAATAAAAAAGAAGACAATGACATGGAAAAAATACATCGAAATGGGATTAGAAGAAGATAAAGAAAAATATTACAGGCAGGGACGAGTGGTAAAAAAGACAGTGACACAAGCAAAAGTAATAGCATGGAAAGAATTTGGAGAAGAACTACAAGAAGGATATTTAACAAAGAATACAATACTGTATACCATGTACAACAACAAATTTTATTTTAAAATTTGCTTTATACGAGGTATATTAATATAAAAACCGTATCGGACTACATCATAGAACGTTTTAGGAATAACTATTCCATCATCAGTGCTATCTGGATTTACATAATAAAAATAATTGAGTTTATTTATAAAAAAATGTATTACATTATAAATTTACGTATTTTATATAATATAAATAAACCCAGTTTCTCACAGAAGTTGCGTATCACATGAACTACAACTTGTACGAGAACATATTTTTATCGCACAAATTACAATTATAAAAACTTTAAAGTAGTAACATGTAAACTGATGACAAATTACAATTAGGAAAACAAAATTTAAAAATATATTTTATTAAATTTATTTATTTATTATATATTTTAATATATATTGTAACGTTATAAACGTCACATCTCTATTAATTTATATTTAAATAATTATTTAATTTTAATTTTTTTATTAATTTATTAATTTCTTTATCTTCAGTTTAATTTTTACTATTTCTTATTTAAAAAGTAGTTAGCGCCCTCTGTTTTTTCTTTTCCTCCTATGTCTTTATTTTCTCTCTCTTTCTGTCCCGTAGAATAAATATTCGCCCTCTCTCTTTTTGTCTGGCAGACTATTCTGTTCCGTGTTGACAGAAAAGCTAGTTTCATGATAGCAACGTCCTATGACATCTGTGCTAACTTCATTTAGTCTCCCACTTTCTTTCAAAACAACTTTTCTAAGGTGATGGGATTATTTTTTGCCTCTTTTTGAAAATTATAAAGGAAGGCAAAAATTATTATAATACTCATTTTATGGTCTACAAATTCTCTTGGGTTTATTGGCATATCAACAACTTTATTGGGTTTATTGGATTTCTTGACCAGATCGAATTTATTGGCCATATTGGATTTTAATAATTTAATCACGACAAACAGCCACATGTGACTGCAGCTCTCCAAAAGCCACAACTT
The DNA here is from genome assembly GCF_040954645.1 of Diabrotica undecimpunctata. NCBI lineage: Eukaryota > Metazoa > Arthropoda > Insecta > Coleoptera > Chrysomelidae > Diabrotica > Diabrotica undecimpunctata. The sequence goes on from NC_092804.1 coordinate 165,948,193, forward strand.
CTAATTGGAGGACCTAACAGCTAGAACACACAAGCAGCTCATCGAAGCAATAAGTAGCACTTATTAACTGTTAAGTTTTGGCAGGGTTAATTATTATTTTTTTTAGTCTTTTAATAAATATGTTTGGTTAAAATTTGTCTTATTTGCTATCAACTGAGAACTCAGGTTCAATCCCTAGTTTAAGACAAGACGAACTCACCCTTGAGATACTGAGCTAGGCAAGGTATAGACGATAAGCTCCCATGGTTGATTGAGGCATTATTTTTACAATAGTACTTCAATTCTTTTTGGTAGTCTTATCGTTACATATATCTATTTTAATAAATTTATTTGAAATTTCAGCTCATTAATACCTCTTCATTAATTCATGCAATTTATATCGATTACGATAGATCTATTGTCTTAATTCTTATTTAAATTTTTTATAGTTGTGTATTGTTTTTTGTTTTGAGGACAGGTGGTAGGCACTTGAAAATTTTTGGTCCCAAAAAATCAATACAACGTTGGCCAATGGTTTTTTTCTTTTTTTTTTGGTACTAATGTCGTTAAATTTCTATTTCTAGTTTGTTATGTATGGTAGGTACAATTCAGAAATGATTTCTCACTGTGTACATACAATAAGGATTAGTAGGAGTACAACTGCTTTAAATCCATGAAGTCATTCATGAAGTCATAATCTTCGCTTATCCACTGCTGGACATAGATCTCCCTCATAATTTTCCATCTATTTCGATCTTGTGCCTCTTGTATCCAATTCCTATGACAACGTTTTAGATCGTCAGTCCAACGTGTTGGTGGACGACCTCTGCTTCGGTAGGCATCACCTCTTGGTCTCCATTCCAGTATCCGTTTTGTCCATCTATTATCTATCATTCGAGCCACGTGACCTGCCCAGTTCCATTTCAGTGTTGCTACCCTCTCTACTGCATCAGCCACTCCTGTTCTTTGTCGTAGCTGGCGATTTGGGATCTTGTCTCGTAGTGAAACGCCCAACATAGCACGCTCCATCGCCCTTTGAGACACACGTATCTTTTGAACTGTTCTCCTTGTCATGGTCAACGTTTCCGCACCGTAAGTTAACACTGGCAAAACACACTGATTAAACGTTTTTCTTTTAAGGCATATTGGTATATCAGACGATTTGAAAATATGGTTCAGCTTGCCGAAGGCTGCCCAAGTCAGTCTTATACGACGGAGAAGCTCAACGGTTTGGTTTTTTTTCCTATGCGAATCTCATGACCTAGGTATTTATAGGCCATTACCTGGTCTATGGATCTTGTTCCTACGCATATATATCGTCGCTGAATACAAGATTTGTCATCATCTGGGTTTTAGATATATTTATTTTCAATCCCCCTTCTAGCGGGGAAAGGTAGAGTTGATTTAAAAGTTCTTTGGCCTCATCTATTCTATCAGCTATTAGTATAATATCATCTGCAAACCTTAGATTGCTAAGCTTTTCTCCGTTTATGTTTATGCCCTTGTCGGTCAGTTTTGCCCTTTTACATATATATTCCAAAAGCGTAGTGAACATTTTCGGCAATATGGACACCATACCCTGGCGTACTCCACGTTGTATCGGGAATTTCTGGGTTTGACGATCACCCACTCTAACACTGGCTGTTGCGTTTTGGTATATGTGTTTAATTATATTTAAATACCGATAGTCAATTCGGCATTCTGTCAAGGCTTCCAACATTTTTTATTGATGTACGGTGTCGAATGCCTTTTCATAGTCGACAAATATTAAAGCTAGTGGTTTATTATATTCAGTGCATTTTTCTATAAGATTTTTTATTACCAGTAGGTGATCGTTTGTTCCATAGCCTTTTCTAAAACCCGCCTGTTCTATGGGCTGGTAAAATTCCAATTTATTTTCTAGTCGTTTCGTAATTATTTTTGTAAATAGTTTATAAATATGTGAAAGTAGACTTATGGGCTTGTAATTCCTGAGGTCGGTAGCATCCCCTTTTTTATGAAGTATGATAATTTCTGCGTTATACCACTGGGTTGGAGTTATTGCTTCCTGCAAACATCTAGTGAATAGTTTGGCAAGGACCTGCCATAATCTTTTTCCAGCCACTTTCAAGGCATCTGCCACTATTTCATCGCCTCCGGGGGACTTTGTTTGTTTTTCATTTCTTGCACTGACCTTCGAACTTCATTGGGTGTTATGTCCGGTAAAATTTCAGATCCCTGATCTTTGGTAATGATCCACTCCGGTTACATTGCTGTTCTTTGTATAGTTGTCTATAAAAACTCTCTATCGTGTTCATAATTTAAGCTCTATCCTCAATGATTTGCCCCTGTTCATTTCTTAATTTGTGGACGTTTTTTCTTCCAATGGACATGCTTTCAAGCTTTTGTTTTCTTCTATTACTCTAGTTATTTCCATTGTAATGTATCGTCTCAGATCTTTTCTTACTTCCTTTTTAATTTTCTTATTCAAAATTCTTAGTTCATTTTGGTTACGATCCTGATTTTCCCTAAGTTTTCTTCTTTCCTCTAGAAGATGTTTTGTGTTGTGGCTTAATTTTTTGTTATTGTTTTCAGGACGAGGACAGTATTTCTTTTCAGCTTCTTTCAATATTTGAGTAATATTATTGTCCATTTCATTGATGCTGATATTCTCTAAGTCGTGTGTATCCAAACTAGTCTTAATATTTTCTTCGTCAAGTGTTATATCTTCTAGGAACAGCCACCTTCCACTTTTCTTTTTGAGGATCATTTTTGTTCTTTCTACTTCAGTGTTAAAAGTGGTTTTTGCTCTAATTCATGAAATGACTGTCTGTAAATATTTGGTCCACTAAAGATCTTATACCCTTTCTATATATGATTCTTCTTCTTCTTGTATTTCCTTCTCCTATAGGAGGTTAGCTATCATCACAGCTATCCGTACCTTATTAGCGGCTGCTCTAAAAATATTTACTGAGCTGCAACTATACCACTCTCTTAGGTTTCTTAGCCAGGAAATTCTTCGTTTTTCTATGGATCTTTTATCCTTGATTTTACCTTGCATTATGAGTCTTAATATCTCATATTTGGCACCTCTTGTAATAAACCTATATTTAAAACATAGGCCACATATAAAATATGTGGCCTAAATATTCCAGATTTCTTGTTTTGATGTGCTTTATGACCTCGCAATCTTTTTGTAGCCTTCTTAACACTTCTACATATGTAACTCGTTGGGTCCATGGTGTTTTCAATATTCTTCTATAGCACCACATCTCAAATGATTCCAACTTCTTCATATTATCCACTTTTAGTGTCCAGCTTTCCATTCCATACAAAAAAGTTGAGAACACGTAGCATCTTAAGACTCTTATCCTCAGCTCCAGAGGAAGGTCTCGATTAACCAGCACACAACCTCTTTTCTATAGTCTAGCACCTTTTTTTATTTCTACAGTTTCTGTATCGACAATTTCGATTCCAACCTTTGCTTTTTAATTCCAGTGCAGATTGACAATAACCCCTATATCTCGACCATCCATATTCTTTTCTTTTAACAGTTTCACGAGTTTCTGATGTCGTACTCTATCAAAAGCCTTTTGATAATCTATAAAGCAGACATAAAGATCCTGGTTCATATCTAGTCGTCTTTGCGCGAGATCGTTAAAAGCGAACAGAGCTTTTTTCGTTCCTAGTCCTTCTCTGAATCCAAATTGGGTGTCATCTATATCTTCTATTTTTTTATGTATTATTTTGAGAAATATCTTAAGTGTGTGGCTTGTTAAGGAAATTGTTCTACACTGGAAGCATTCTGTCGCATGTACTGACTTTGGTAGTGTTAAAAACGTGGACAGCAACCAATCTTCGGGTATTACTTCTGTTGTATATACTTTGTTGAACAGATCTAAAAGTATATATTATTCTAATTATCCAATTTTGTATAACGTTTAGATGTTTAAGGTGAGCATTGTTTAACTTCACCCCATCCAATAATCCCATAGGCTAATTAAAGGGTCCAATGCATAAACCGGTCAAATCACATAAAGCAAAATGTTCAGGAGAAGTAAAAAACATTTTTGATGTAAAACTGTGATATCCTGCTAAATTTTGTATTTTTTGTCGTTTGAAGATCATCTTGTTAACACTTTTTTTAAATAATATGTTGTAAGTTAAAAGGAAAAAAGTTATGGGGGAAAAAGAATTTGACTTGACTGGTTTATGACTGGTTTATTATGTGAAATAAACGAAAACCTAGTTTTAACTAAATGTTAGTGCAGAGTTGATACATTTTTCTTTACTCATTGTCACTGAATTCTGATACCGAAGTTTCCTTATTGTCTGGTGAGACCCTCTGATGGTAATTTCGGATTGCCCATAAAACCGATGATCGCACTGTGGCACATAATTTGTTGCAAAGACATAACATGCTCGAATTTGTTTCTTTTTTCAGCTTTATCATTTCAGTGTATAACATATGGTCATGATTTGGTAAGATGAGGGGCTGCAAGTTCCCTTTATCTCTTATTTCAAAAGTATTGAATGCAATGAAGTTAACAACACAATGAATCATAACCTATTTGACTAAGAACTGACACCACTGCGCAATAGTCTCCAGTCAAGTCCAGGACTTCGCCGGTTTATGCAAAGTACCAAAATGCAGGCAACACATTTTACACTCTATTATTGATGTTTTTAATCCTATCGAGCTGCTGTATGCAATGTAAGATGTAGAATTTTATACTGTGCGTGAACAAACGCTTACCTAATTTTGCCCAAAAAGTGGACTTGCCCGGTTTCTGCATTGGACCCTTCAATTGTGATTATAATAGAGAATGGTATAAAATCTTCAAGTGGTAAACATCCAGGAAATCGCGAAGGTATTTGAATTTTTGGAGTAAACCTCTAATTTTTTGGACTACATACATATTTATTATGATGATCCAATTTTAGGTGTCTGTCCATTACAACACCAAGGTACTTAATATTTTCTGCTTCTGGAATTGTTGTATCGTTGTTGTATCGTCAATATCAAGTCGGTTGAAGTTTGGTAACCCAGTGGTGTATGACGATAAGGGCAAGTATTTAGTTTTTTTAATATTTAATGTTAACTGGTTATATCGAAACCATTTTTTTATTTTTACAAAGTTTATTTCGACATTTCCCTTTAACCTTTTCCAATTATTATTGCTATAAAAAATGGCTGTATCGTCAGCAAAACTTATGATCTGAGGTCTGTAATGTAAGTAATGTGTTTATATAAATAGTAAATAATAGCGGCCCCAACTCCGTTCTTTGCGGGACTCCGTAAGTGACAGTTCTGGTCATGCTGATTTTACCATCTACAGTTACCTTTTGCTGTCTGTCACTTAAGTAGCTCTCTAACAATTTAAAGGCCACACCTCTGATACCGTAATTTTTTAGTTTATATAATAATATTTTTTGGTTTACAGTATCAAATCCTTTAGAGAGATCTACAAATATACATAAAGAATCTTTTTTATTATCTAAAGAATTGTAAATATTTTTTATCAATTTACCAATTGCATCTTCTGTAGACCTTCTTTCTCTAAACCCATATTGACTTTCATATAATATATTATGTTCCTTTAAAAAATTATTTAGACCAGATTTTGCTTTAGTATAATGAGTTTTTTCAGTTAGATTACTTTGTCGAGACATGCTTTAAGAAGTAAAGGGCAGTTACCGTAATTACTGTATTTGCATTCCGAAGAAAAGGCATAATTTCTTTGAGCTTGCTTTAAATAACTGGTTAAATACACTCATAATTACCGTCAGCAAATGATATTTAAAATTATTCTTAGATACTAAATTGGGCAGGTGAGTAAAACAACTCAATTTTTTATAATCTGTAAATGGTTATCGTGCTTCTAATTGCAATCTCGTTAAAACAACATGAATTACCCAAAACTCACTAATTTCGTGTTCCTGTATCGTGCTAAGGCCCAATAAATCAAGCAGTAGGTTGTTTAATACCAGGATATTGATTTAAATTACCGGTTATTCCACGTTGTGCTCTAAAACTAAATTTTAAAACTAACAATAAAAGTAATTATTTGAAAATGTCTGATGTTGTTTAATTTCAGTCTAGACGGAGTTAGTAAAGTATTAGAGTATTAGTTCTGTAATTTGCTTTGAAGTTGGAAATATTTCTAAATAACTTTTATTTGTAAACTTTTCTTTTGGTTTTTAATTTGTATTCTCCAATAAGAGAGTTAAAACAAAACAAAACAATATATATATCTAGTACAAATGAAGGATTATGGCGAAAAAACTAAGGTAATGAAAAAAAAAGCAAACCCAGATTTCTTACTGGAGAAAAGATCTTCATCAACGATGACCTGACCGAAACGGAAAGACACATGAGGCAGGAAATTGTAAAGAAAAGCAAGGAATTAAGATCTGAAGGTAAAAACGTGAAGATAAGGTACAAAAAAACTAACTGTGGATGGCATCAAATGGGAATGGGTCGGAAATGGTAACTTCAAACGAGAAAATTCTAGAAATATGGATCCAAAAAACGGCATATAGTAGTGGAAAAAGAAAAAGATGACCCGTTATGCCGTGGACCCCAGCAATGAACAGGAAAATAAGTTTAAACATAAATAGCAAAACAAAAAATAAGAATACTTACCTAAATATTGCGACATGGAATGTACGAGGAGTATACGAGGAGGGTGCATTAATTAACCTAATAGAAGAACTTAAAAAATATAAAATACACATCATAGCAATACAAGAAACACATTTTACTGGGAACAACATTGAAAAGATTACTCCATACACGTTTTATACAAGTGGAGGCGATAATAGGAATTTTGGAGTGGGTTTTCTGGTACATAAAGACATGGAGCAGGTAAAAAGATTCGTAGCAAAATCTGACAGAATGTGTGCAATAAGAATTAAAGGAAAAGAAAACATGATATCGATGATAAATATACATGCTCGAACAGAAGTAAAAGGAGAAGAAGTGAAAGATGAATTTTATGAAAAATTAAAGTCATTGTTTGAAGAAATGCCCAGACAAGATATTAAAATTATTATTGACGACGCCGATGCAAAGGTCGGAAGAGAAGATCTACATGAAAACATAACAGGGGGCAAAAGTAAAGATATAAATACAAATGATAATGACCAAAGATTAACAACTTTCGCAATTGAAAACAGGATGAAAATATTTAGTACGCATTTCAGGAGAAAAAACACACACATATATATATATATATATATATATATATATATATATATATATATATATATATATATATAAGGAACGTGGAAAATTCCGGGATCAAATGAAACTAATCAAATAGACCACATCTTAATACAAGAGAAATTTGCCAATTTAAGAACAAATTTGAAAACGTGCAGAGGGGCTGACGTAGACTCTAATCATTTTTTGGTTAAAATTAATATGAGAGAAGCAACAATTAAAAAGCATAAATGGAAAAAGAAAGTGCAACGTAAATTAAATTTTGAAAACCTGCGAAAATTTGAGGTAGTGCAGCGTTATCAAAAGGATATACAAGAAAGCTACGCCAAACAAGATAGTACTATTTGGAAACAAAAGTTCTTGAAAATGACAAACCTCGAAGAACATACCAATAATAAAAAGTTTTAAAAAAACCACTGGTTCGATGACTAATGTAGAACAGAGTTAAAAAAAGATCAGATTTGAGATTAAAAAGTTTGCTATCGCAAAAACAAGACGACCTAGAAAGGTATGCCGAACAACGAAAAAAAGTAAAGAAAATCCTAAGGACTCGGAAATGAAAGTATATGGATGATAAAGTAAAGCGTATTAAAGAAAATTACAAGAAAAATGAAATAAACAATTTTTACAAAGAATTTTTATTAAATATTTTAAAACCAATTGCAAATAAAAATGACACATTTATAAAAAATACACAACATTTTTTAAATAAATTATCAAATATTGAATTTAATCCAAATAATATTTTGGTAAGTTTTGACATAAATAGTTTATTTACGAATGTGCCATTAGATAAGACTTTAAATATAGTCAAGACAAAATTAGAAAGTGATGATACATTGGCAACTAGAACAAGACTAAATATATCAGCTATAATGGAGTTAATAACATTATGTACTGATAATACATACTTTCAACTAAATACTGAATTCTATAAACAAAGTTTTGGACTAGCAATGGGCTCTAGTTTATCTCCATTATTAGCCGATATATTTATGGAAGATTTTGAAACAAATATTATTTCTAAACAAAATTTAAAACCCTCAGTATGGTGGAGGTATGTAGATGATGTATTCTCAATATGGCCTCATGGATCAGAGTTGTTGGACACATTCCTAAATGATATAAACGATAAAGAAGAGACAATAACATTTACCATGGAAAAGGAATATAATAAAACATTACCTTTTCTGGATGTTTTAATCTCTAAGAACGATACTGGATACGAAACTCAGGTGTATAGAAAACCAACACACACCAACAGATATTTAAATTTCAAATCAAATCACAATATTAATATTAAAAAGGGAATTATTAAATCCTTATACGATAGAGCCAAAATTACTTGTTCTATCGAAAATTCGTTCTTGGAGGAAAAACATTTGTTAACATCTGTTTTATTAAAAAATGATTATCCTTTATCGTTTATAAATAAGGAATTTTCAACAATCGATCGAATAGAATAAAACAACTTAGAACGAGATCCTACAGCATATGCAAGGAATAATACGAGGAAAATAACAATACCATACATAAAAGGATTATCGGAAAAGCTTAAAAGAAGCTTTCAAAACAACAAACACGTTGAGATTTATCTTGTCCAAAACCAAACCTAACAATGAACAAGAAAGGACAAAGAATTGCATTTATAAAATACCTTGTGAATGCGATCAGTTTTATTTAGGTAAAACATCAAGACCATAAAATGTTAGAATAAGAGAACATCAATCCTATATTAAAAATAGAGAATTTGATAGATCTCAAATCTGTAAACACGCATGGGATAATGAACATAGGGTTCAATGGAATGATTCAAATATAGTCCTAAAAGAAACGGATGGTAAAAAGAGAAAAATCAAAGAAGCGGCTCTAATTATGCTAAATGAGACCAATTGTGTCACGAATTCCTCCGCAGAATGTAGTCGGATCTGGTTACCCATATTGAAAAAGGAAGTTGTTAAAAGGAGAATACCAGTATTGGTAAGTCAGTAACATATAGAGAATACAATAACAAACATATAAAATCGGAATTTGGTGTTTATTGAAGGTAAACTAAATTCACGATCAAATACTTACCATGTCGGGATAGTATTATGAGGTTTTTTTTCTGGTTTTTCCCTCATAATTTACTATGGAATCACTAACAGGAGAATTTTACTGTCATCATGGCATGTATTTGTCTTTTTAAAGACAAATTACATGTTATGATCTTTTCTGACGGATATTCTCAAGTTAAAGTTGATTTCATGTAATCGACTGAACTATCTTATAAGTAAAGTCGTCCCAGGAACGCAACTCAAAAATATTGGCAATATCATTTTAAAGTCGTCTACTTTAAAATGTATAAGGTATGTCTGAATTGTCATTATAGATGAGTCAGATAAAATTAAATTATTAGAAGAATTTTTCACTAAGTAACAAAAAACAAAATTTGTTTAATTTGCTAATGTTTGTATTTTGAGAACGATTTCCGAAGTGGAAATTGAAACGTACTTTAACCTTTAATTGTGGCTTATTCCCATTTAAATATAAATTAATTTAAAATGCCACAAGAAAATAGCTTCAGAACAATATTGAGGTAAAATACATTAAAACTGAGTATCAGAAAAGAACAATGAATGTAAAAGATAAACAAGGAAACCTGATAGTGTGCGAAGACCAAATATGTGAAGGGTGGAAAGAATATTTCGAAGAGATGCTAAATGACGGAGTGACTGCTGAAAAAAATTATAATGTTCCTAAACCTCAAATAGTAATAGAAGAAATACCAAAGTCTACAAGAGAAGAAATTAAAAAATACTACAGAGATGAAAAATCAAAAAAGCACCGGGGAGAGCGGCATTGTAACACAGAGCTTAAAATATGGATTAGAGGCTTTAGTAAACCAACTTTAGGGTTTAGGTTCAATAAATTATATAACATGTGGAACTAGATTTTATTTTCCATAAAAATCAACGTTTCAGCAGGAAACCCTTGCCTTTGTCAAGATTCAAAACATAAAATGGAACACTGACATTAATGCAGTCTTTATTCTTCATGAAGAATTTTGTCGACCTTTGATGTAAGGAAGAAAAGCTTTCGTATGATGGGGGTTTGAGTCTTTGGGTTGAGATTGAGTGGGAGATTGACGTTTGTGAATGCTCCTATTCTTGAGATACGGGTATTAATGACTTAATTAAGTTGTGAAGGTGGATGACGAGAGTTGGCATGCAAGTAACGATTGGTATGGGTGGATTTCGATAAACAGAGTGATGGAAATCTTGGGATTGGTTTTTGTTCATGATAAGTCGAGAATTGGTAAAAATAAATCAGTTTGCACCTCCATCGTGAACTGAATACTAGGATGTATACCATTCAGATGGGTTTAAAAAGACACCAAAGCATTCCTGCCGTGGGGCCAAATGACGAATGTACAGTTCACATATCGCAGCCAACATGTGGGTTTGAGCATTGATGTGGATACTGGATATTGCTCGGGTTTCAAAGTCTTCCATAAAGAATAATAATTTAGTTGAGTAATAACAATTTAATTAATTAAGTTTAATAATAATTCTTGTAATATTATTAATCTTTTATTTATTAATATATAAATAAGGAGACAGAAAACCCCAGATGAGAATACAATAAATATAATCGACCATGTATACGATATTTATAAATATTAACTTCATAGAGGTATCAATTTTTTCATTTTATTTGCTTTTTAATGCAAGCATTTTCGAAATATATCCTATACAGCCAGTGCAGCCCTACAATTTGACCTATTTTCTCACTTACACAGCTTTATACAATCATTCAAGCTGTTAATATGATTATCGAAAAAATAGTCCATGAAAAACATTCATTAGTAACTCAGGCGGTGTTAGAAGAACTCTTCAATTTATTTTTGTACATGAGAACGCTACATGTGGTGCCTCTCTGCTATTAAAGGGGTACAAAACCGAAGGCATATCTCAAAAATAGACAATGGGAGGAAGAGTCGACATGACGGTGTGCTGAATCATCCCCCGACAGTGGGCCTATCGTATTTGGAATGACGTAGATCAAAACATTTGTCTGTCGTATTAAAAGTTTTAATTATGAATTGAATTTAAATCGTTTGTTTATTGTGCCGTTATTATGGAAATTAGGAAATTAATATGCATATTATTTTTAAATTTTTGTTTTTTTTTCGGTTGTTGAGAGTTTTGTTACTTATTTGACAAATTTTCGCAATTTCTATTGTTTCCTAATCTTTTCTATATTAATTTCTATTATTTTGTATCATCCTCAATATATTTACCCTTATTCCCGTGCAATATCTTTACCCTTATTCCCGTGTGGGTTCGACTTCACTATTTACACTTTTTGTAAGGTTCTTTAATGGGTTATGGGAATATATCGTCACCTCAGTTCTACTTTGTCTTCAGTGGAGAACCATCTAACTGAAGACAAATGTCCGTTTAAAAGTTTTTTTAAATCTTCGTATCTACGAATATGAACATTATTTTCTGCAGAGTTTGTGTGTTTTTAATTTTTTTTTTGTTAAAAAATTTTTATAATAATAAGATTATAAAGCTACATACATTTATATTACGTGAAAACCAATTTTACTTAAAATTTTCTTTACATGAAACAAGAAACAACAAAACTTTAAACTTTTGATTAGCCTAACAAAACCTCAGTTCTTAAATTTGAATGCGAATGACCATGATGTCAAACCGATCCTTCACAAATATAAAATTCAATTGTACAAACACTTACAGCTTATTTTCTTCTTGAGTTGTATGTTGGAAAATATCCAGAAAAGTCCAGTCTCCTCAACGATGTGATCTCTCCTCTTTGGCACCTCGGCTCCTTCTTAACGTCTCTGCAAACCTCCCGCAGACTACACAAAAAACACCTGATTCACTTCTCCAAACTCAGCTACTTATTTATGACACCAGGACCTCCTTTTGTCAACTTGATGCCGTAAGAATACTTTCACATATACTTCATAAAATGCCCACGGTAGATACAAGGACCTCTTTTAATCTACTTGTTATCTCCTTCTGCAAACTATTCACTTCTTTTCGTTACGCCGGTATCCAAACTCACGAACCACACCCTATCTTGAGACAAACGACTGTTTCCTTTCGATGACCAAAATATCACTAACTCCTCCGGTCTCCTGATCGGCTCACAAATTCCCATTTAAAAACGACCGTCCAATCAAAAGCTCAAATTGTGTTTACCATGATTTTGGAAAAGCCTAATTTCGGTTTCAGAGAAAAACAAATAGCTTACTTTAAAATTGGTTTTGTCAATACACAATTTATACATATTTCAAAAGATTAGAATATGGTCATTTAATACTCGACTATACAAACAATGAAAAGACAGGTAAAGTGTCTTCTAATTCTAAACAAAGGTTTTTTTGATAATTTTGTTTGACACGGAAAAAGGTCGTTTGCCAAACAAATTTCTATTCTTATCTACACTAAATCTTATCTTAAATTACTATATACATTTTTGTTTATAATGATATCTTAAAATTTTATTCCGATGGATATTTTTATTTATTTTTCTTTGGTTGGGAAAGAAAAAGTATGACAAATCCCCGCCTTTGCATAATATATATATATATATATATATATATATATATATATATATATATATATATATATATATATATATTTCATATACTACTCAAAACATATTGTTTTGGTAATACCTATTTAATATATACATGTGTATTCCTTCATTTTTTAACCCTCAACCTTCGCGTTTACCACTACACGGTAAAAGCAAAAGACTAAACTAATATTATTTATAGTTTCTTTTGATTGCAGACCGACAGTATCATAAAAAGCCTTTCAGAACCATAACCCAGAACCACAGACTAGACCCAGTTAACTTTTTGCCTCAATAAATTATAAGTTAAGTGTGATATGTCATCCTATGGGGTAAGAGGATGCTTTTTTATGGCTGATGGTTTAAAATTGAATAAGCAGGTATGCGACTGCGAGGGACAGATTAATTCTTTTAAGATGCTTATAGAAATCAAGAACATTCATGGTTTTGGATTTATTTATTACCTGTTTCTTGACGTAAGTTTATATAATAAGTCTAATGGACATTGCTTGCAGGAGTAAACTCATGAACAAAAATTTTTTAAATTTTTCTCTATTGTTCCATTCTCTACTCTCGTATCGCGTTTGTACCTATGGGATTCTAGGATCTCAATTGATTTTTCTTTCCTTTATATATATCTTATTGTTTCTTTTTTTATAAAATTAATCTATTTCTTATGTATTATAGCAATGTTCTACTATACTTATACTTACTTCTACTTATACTTACTCATTTCTTTTCCTTCTTCTCCTAACGATGCTATAACTCTTTGTGAGTCTTGGCCAGCTTAACAACGTACTTTCATTCTGCCTTGTCGGATACTTTCCTTCGCTACATCGTCTATCCACCTCTAACAAGTCCTTCCTCTTGTTCTATTTTATTTGAGTTTCCATCTCTGGATAACTTTCATAGCTCAATTATTAGACATTCTTTCTAAGTGGCCAAGCCAGTTTAGTCTTTGTGACTTTACAACTTTAACATATCTGTGCTCTGCGTTAATTCATCCAGCGGATAGTTCATTTTTATTCTCCACGAACCGCCGCTACAATGGGTTGGTCCAAATACCTTTTTTAGTATTTTGCGCTCAGTGATTAAAAGGGTCCCCGTTTCACATTCACATGTGACCACAGGTCTAATGACTGTTTTGTAGATTTTAAGCTTAGACTTACGATTTAATAACTTAATTTTCATTAAATCTTTGTATGCATGAAAGCACTTATTACTGCTAAGAATTCGTGCTTGTATTTCTTGATTGACTTTGTTGCTGTCATTTATTATTGAGCCTAGGTATGGAAAGGTGGAGGCATATTTGTAGGCATGATTGTCTACCTTCAGATTCTCATATTGATTCAACTTTATGCACTCCATATATTTTAATTTTCTTTCATTTATATTTAGGCCAAATGCAGCGACTTTTTGTTTCAAATATACAGCTTTTTAACTTAATTTCCTGCTATTGCGACTTATTATGGTAACATATGCGCATATTTGAGTGGATCATTTCATATTTTTTTCCCATTCATGCTTTATACTCGACAGCATTTTCATAGGTAGGCTCTGTTGCAGATATGTTAGCTAGTTTACAATAAACTAACATCAGAGCAATATTATGGAGGGGTTTTCAAAGAATAATTTTCACTATACATTTGTTTAGTTTCAACATTCATAATATTATTATTAATTTATTATCAATTCTTTCCCTGACCACAAAATTTACCCCGCCTAGTGTGCTTGCATAGCATGAAAAAGCATCAATCTACAGAAATAAAGTTTAATAAAAGCACCGTACCAACATTATCCCAAGATAAATTTCTTGGCAATAAAAAGCACAAAAAAACTGAATAGACTTTCACAAAACTGCTCTAGTAGTAGGTTTTAGTGTATCGACCAGGCTGAATCTGATTCAGATACAGTTATCATCGTAGCAAAGTACATTAATATACTTGTCTTGCTCAAGGCATTAGGAAGGCAGCAGTCTAATGTTGTGTGTATATAATGTCCAATTTTTGAAACCGTTAAAAGGGTGTAGCATCAATTATACTGTCCTTCAAGTTTTATATATACGACCTCATTGCAGAGAATTTGCTGTTTCTACATAATTTTTCAGAATGCGACACAATGTCAGCAGTTTACAATATCGGCAAACTTAAATTTATCACAATTTTACAGAAACATCCTAAGGTATCTAGCGGAAGAGCATTATTTCTCAGTGAGATAGCCGAGCCAGATTTGCCCATTATTGTTGGAGAACATTTTTTTTTCGTCTCTTTATATAGTGAAAATAAAAATTATTGTCTGATTATCTAACAGCACAAGATACAAACGATTCGTCAAGACAGTGGCAAAAAATATATTTAAGTTTTCAAGTGTTTTTGCCAACACATAATGCAGCTCGTTTCCACAGTCTTAGAGTTTATCACCAACAAACACTGCGATGCTGAAGATTGGGACTGAAAAAAGCATGGAAAAATTTAGATACCAATCAAAACTTTCGAACACCTTCCTAATTTCTGAAATTGCTTTTCTACAGATGCAAAGGAAATTGTGGAAGAATAAGTGGTTGCCGAAAAGGAAGCCTCAACTGCTTTGTAGTGTGGCTTAATTACTTTGGTAAAATCTGCAGTAATATGGAAATATCAAAATTACTCGGAAAATTCGATGATAAATTCGCCAAAATGACTCTAACTCCCGTTCTTCCGCAACATTTACCTTCAATACATAGATCCTAAATCGCAGCCTGGACTATCACATAAAATAAATAACAATAGCTCGAAAACAACTTTTTAAATATATAATAATTAAGCTCAACATTATATCACCTGGAAATTGCCATGGATGTTAATAAAAAATGATAAATTTTATGAATAAAAATATGTATAATGAAAAACCAAACCTAATGGTTTGTTTTTATCATATTAAAATTACAAGAAAAAAGTTATAAAGGTCCAAAACAATTATTTTTGATAACCTAACTTTTTTAGTTTTCAGATTACGATGATAAATGATAATCTTCACTAAGAAGATTGATGGACGAAGAAAGTTGTTCAATTCTGAAAATTTTGTTTAACATCTAAAATTGCAATAATCCAATGTCCCTGGAACTAATCCTAAGAAATAAAATATGTAAAGAATATTAACTTTTAAGATGTTAAAACGAGAGTAAGTGTGATAAGAATAGTTAAGTTCTAATCTATAAAGAGAAAAATCATCCTACGTAATGAAGAAAACTTTGTAGCAAATTTTTCAGCAGAATATAGCAGGCTCTATAATAGTTAACATTTGACAGGTGTTGATATTTTTAGTCCAGGATTAAAACATTATAGTCGCTACTGCACATGTATAGGTGGCGTGGCTTAAAATGCTATCGAAATAGAAAATTTTCCAGGTTTAACCGGCCCATACTCTCCAGCAGGCTCTATAATAGTTGATATTTAACGGTGTCGAGATTTTTTGTCTATGATTAAAATATTATAGTCGCTACTACGCATGCGTCAGTAACGTGGCTTATATAACTATCGAGATACAATATTTTCCCAGGATCAACCGGCCCATACTCTGCTTCTGCGGCCCATACTATCACCAAATCTACTTACAACAGAAAGACCTAAGAAAACATATGAAGAGGGGATAACCAAATCTATAAGTTCACAAGATCTAAAAGAATAGAATAAAACCAATATAATACTTGAAACCAAGACTCTACGTAGGTTTCATAGATTTTGAAAAGGCCTTCGATAAAGTCAGACACCAAAAGCTGTATGAAATCCTAAGAAGCAAAAACATCGACAGTCGCGACATTAACATCATATCCAGGTTGTACTGGGGACAAACAGCAAAAATCAAAGTTGATAATGAGTTAACCGAAGAAACTAGGATTCGTCGACGTGTGCGTCAGGGTTGTGTGCTTTCTCCACTATTATTCAATATATATAGCGAAACAATATGTCAGGAAGCGCTCCTAGAGCAAAACATTGGTATGAACATTAACGGAGAGTTAATTAACAATATACGATACGCTGATGACACGCTAATAGTAACAGATAACCTAGCAAATTTACAGTTTTTGATGGAAAACATAAACATTCATACCAAAAAGTATGGTCTAAAAGGGAAACATCAAAAAGACTAAATTCATGATTGTAACAAAAAAGCTATACACCAATGTGAATTTAACCATAAATAATCAGCCAGTTGAAAGAGTTACGTCCTACAAATATTTAGGGGTTTGCTTCACTGATACTAATGACCAGACAAGTGAAATCAAGAGGCGAATAGAGATAGCGAGACAATCGTTTGTCAAAATGAAAAAGTTCCTATGCAGCCGGGACATAAATATAAACTTAGGAACGAGAATGTTAAGGTGCTATGTTTTCTCCGTTCTGCTGTACGGCATGGAAGCCTGGACACTGAAAAAGATAAACATCAAAAACATTGAGGCATTCGAGATGTGGTGTTACAGGAGAATGTGGAAAATACCATGTACAGAAAGAGTAACAAATCAAGATGTTCTGCTGAAGATGGGGAAGGAATGCGAAGTCATAAAAACCATACAAACGAAAAAACTGGAATATCTGGGCCACATAATGAGAGGAGAAAAGTACTCTCTGCTTAGACTCATAATCCAAGGAAAAATCTTGGGAAAGAGAAATGTGGGACGTAGGAGGATTTCCTGGTTGCGAAATTTAAGGGAGTGGTATGGGTGCAGTTCAATACAGTTGTTCAGAGCTGCAGCCAACAAAGTAAAGATTGCTGTGATGGTAGCCAACCTCCGATAGGAGACGGTACTGCAAGAAGAAGACTTGAAAGCAGTGAGAGTTAGGCATCGGAAAACTTTGATCTTATATATAAAAATTGCTGATTTTCCTAACCAAGCTAGTAAGCCACTTATTTCCTATTTTTCTTTTATAGTTTTAAACAAAGTTTTAAACTTTTTTATAGTTTTATTTATTTTTGTATACACTAATATATTTTAAAAGAAGTCTTTTTGTGATAAAAACTTAAAAAAACAAGTCTCCTAACTATGACAAGCTAGCAATAATTAAGCCATATATAGAAGTCCAATACCGAAAAAATGAATACCGTGATTGAAAAGGCAAACATGAGACTCGAACTCCGCCTCTGAATAATTCCGCGTCCACTTTAGATCCTTCATTTTGCTAATTTAAACAAAATTAAGCTGAAGTACTTATTAAGTTCTTTTCGTTTGGCCAAAAGGTCACGACATATTTAAAAGTGGATATAGTGATCACGCAAAGTCGTTTCTGAACCAACCGGAGAGCTAAATGAGGGGTTTTACTTTTTAATTGATAAATTATTGTTATTTAAAGCTATGGGCCTGGCATTTATAAGGGATTTGTTTGCTTTTTTTAGAGCCTTATTGGTTTTTTTATTGGAAATCCTGTTTTGTGAAAATATTTAAATTATTAAAGAATATATGTAAATAATGCAGGAAATCAATGGAGTAAATAAAACTAATTTATTATTATTGATATCAAAAATCAAAAGTATTACTTACAAACACTTTAACACTTAAAATTTTAAACTAAACGCATACATAAGCAGGGCAAGATTGTCATAAGTAACTTACTTGTCAATTTTGGAAAAACATAATTGAAGGGTACACGGGAAAAAGGAGGAATGTCAGAAATTTTCATTTTTTGTTTCAATAATTCATTAGATAAGTCATATGCTGTACTTCACTGTACGTAAATAACACTGGTTAAAATTGGGTTGTGTCATGAGATAACACGAATAATAAAATACCTATACAGGAGAAGAAAGGGGAATGTCAGGATGTTACCGGTTAAGAAGGAAAATGCCAGTTGAGAATTACTCATTGTTTTTGTGTGTTGCTTTGAGGTGTAATATTTGAGGTTAGTTTTTTCAAGTTACTGATACAAAATCATTTTACTATGCCAAGTGAAGAAGAAATAAGTGATATGGATGTAAGTAGTTCAACCAATATAAAGTTAAGTAAAAAAAGCAAACCATTTGGCCGCATGACTGATGTAAGTAAAAAACTTAGTTTACAAAGCCATGTTCCAGGGCCTGACTGTCACTGTAAAAGATTGCAATGTTCTCAAAATGTTGTTTCTATAAACTGTAGGAACAGTATTTGAAGCAATTTAATTTAATGTGTTCTCTTGATGAACAAAACTGATATTTATGTGATCTAATTACCACACAACAAATTCAAAACCGACGCGACGTTCAGGTTAAATGGACGAAAACTCTGAATTTAAAGATGCCGTATATAGTTGTAGTATAGAGTAAGGTTTATAAATGAGAATGCAATTAAAGAAGTTCAGGTTTGCTTTAAAGGCTTTTATCGCCATCCATGACATAACCAAGAAAACGATAAAGGTCCTTCAAAAATCTTTAAACGAATTTGGCATGTTTCCAAGAGATCAAAGAGGAAAGCATTCTTCAAGACCTAGGAAACTCTCCAAAGACCAAATAAAAACAGTAACGAACCACATTATTTTATTCAAAGGCAAAAAAGGCCATTACTACTTGGCAGAATCTTCCAAAATATACTTACCAGAGGAGCTAACTAGTAATAAAATGCACAAAATGTATATTGAAGAATATCCAAATTTAGAAGTGTCTTACGAAACTTACAGAATAATTTTCTCAACCGAATTTAATTTGTTATTTGGGTATCTCAGAAAAGACACATGCAGTACATGTGATGAGTTCCAAGTGAAAATAAAGGTAAAAAATGAAAATAAACTCCATACATTGAAAGCAGACACATTTTATAAGAGGAAGCGAGAAGCTATAGCAAGAAGCAGGATAAGCAGCAATGAAGAAGCAATATGTTTTGTTTTCCAGAAAAACCTACCAACACCTAACATTGCTACAAATGACGTCTGATACAGGCGCCAACTTTCTTTGTATAGTTTTAACGTACACACTTTATTAACCGGAGCCAATACATTTTATATTTATCTTGAAACAGTAGGAAAAAAAAATGGTGCTGATGAGGTGTATTCAATGTTGCACAATTTTGTATACAATCATCGGAGAATAAAACAAGAATTTAGTGTTTTAAGATTTCTTCACAACCTAGTGCACAACGAAAAAAGATTTGATGAAATAAAAATATGTTTTCCTATAAGAGGCCATTTCTATCTTGAAAAAGATAGGAATATGGGCATAAGTATGCAAAGAGCTTAAGTAGAGCAGCTAAATGAATGGATGGAGATTTTTCGTCAAGCCAGAGTGAAACCTTCTGCTTTTAATGTAATAGAGGTGGATCAGCTGGTATTTAGGAAATGGTCAAACCACCTAAGAAAAACTCACACCAATAAGTGCCCATTTAAAACTAGACCTCTCCGAGAAGCCAAGGTTGTAAAATCGCACCCTCATTTTATTTATTACCAAAATTCATATAATGGTCTTTTTGAGTCTGCAGTAATCGCAAACCGCCGTCTAATATCAAAGCAATCTAACTTGCAAGACAATGAGATGAGTTTGAACTACCACACTTTCTTTATGAAGGTGTAAAATAGTAATAAATTAATGTAGTAGTATTGGGAACTAAGTATTCTGTTTGTAGGTTTGATGCCTATTTCGAAGGCAAACTTTGATGCGGAAGAGTATTTCAAATCACTAGCACATGTTGAATGAGGTTAAGTTGAATTATACGCAACTATAGTATTATTATACGGACTAAGCAAAGTTGTATTATCCTTTTATTTTTTTTGTGTATTTTTAAAATGTATTACTTAGGTATTTCTTACAATGTGGTGTTCTACCGAATTACAGGAAAATTTTTAAACCACAGTGTAAACATACCAAACGTATGATTTAAAAAAAATACCATATTTAAAAAAAATGTATCATTAATATTAGTCATATAACTTTAAAAATGCTCTCCTGAAAAATTAAACAAAAGTGACCTTCCTCCCTTTCCTCTGTACTGTTCAATTGTAAACAACTTTTGGTAAAAGAACACTATTATTGTTACTATTTTTGAAAATAATTTTTTTTTAAAACGATTTCCAGTAGTGGAACAGAAGTGACCAATTACTATTTAAATGGGAATAAGCCACAATTAAAGGTTAAAATACGTTTATTGACGTTTCAATTTCCACTTCGGAAATCGTTCTCAAAATACAAACATTTTATTTAAAATAAAATTTCCCATTTAAATAGTAATTAATTTAAAATGCCACAAGAAAATAGCTTCAGAACAATAAGAAGTGACCAAGGGACCAACGAATTTCTTTCTCAATTTCCAAATTGCATCATTTTGTCTATAGCGTTGATGCTCCCTGCAGTATTTGAGCTAGTGAATACATTAACAGTGATACAACTCAAAAACCGTATAAAGACCCAATTCGAATACTAGAGGCCAAAAAAAGAAAATTTGACCACACTGCTTCAATGGGTGGAGGTACCTTTTAGAACATTTTAAGAAAATATTATTCAAACATCAGCAACTAAGAAAAAACCCAGGGAAGTCACAAAATAAACTGTATAATATTAAAATTGTTTAGTAGTAAATACTTTTCTTTTGAAACCTGATATTGACTGAAACAACCTAAGTACGTAATTAATTTTAAAAATGTTTATTTAAAGAGTTTAGAAACGATTTAGAATACTTTTGTTTTTAATAAATTCTTACATTAGGTGTAATCTATTAACTTCAAACTTCATTTTTAGTGAAAGTGTTCAGATAAACTCTCAAATCTTGTTCTCATATCCTGCAAACTATTCGAATGTGACTTAGGTTGTTTCTGAAATAAGAGATCCATATAATTTTCCTATTTTATTAAAAATGGGTATCAATTGACGACAATTGTTAATCTGTAATGTGCAACTTCTGCCTTTAATCAATTTAACGATATCAAAATCTAATTAGGCAATTTCAATTATCTTGAAAAAGTCAGTAAAAGCAAGCGAACCGACAAACAATAGTAAATAAAACTTCAGTGAGTTTTATTGATATTAGAACTTCAAATATACTCCGAATACACACAGCTGAATATTCCCCTAGGAGTGTCTATTTATTCCCAATAAATCACACGTACTTGAACAAAACCTCATTTGAATAACCTAATCTAATGTAACCCCTCTTTTAACCGTGTTCGTTTCAAACCCATTCAGCTATTTTTAACCCTTACTTTAGACAAGTTTAACTCATCCCCCTATAAACTATGTATCAAGTTGATATTAAAAAAACTTGTTTTATCTTATACAGTATGTCCTAAATTTTAAAATCTGATTCCAATATTTGAAAACATTGTAACAACCTGAATATATTATATTATGAACTCTACAGTCTATAACAAGAATGTTACACAATCAATTTTGTTAAATTTTGACTATTGAAAATTTTATTTTATCATGAACTGTTCCATTATCAATCTTACAACGGTTTGAAAAAAACATAATCAAAACCATTTGATTACATTATTTTTGACATGTTGTCGCATTCTACGCCCTTCGTGCGATTTGCTCCATGAGTTGTAGTAGCTGATAGTTAGGTCCTCTAGCCCTGATTTGACCAAAATGTTCTGTTTTATTTGATTTAATTATTGTATTTAGCAGTTTCATTCCAGCATTCGTCATTCTAAATATCTTCCTCGTTCATAGTGTTCTGTCTTAAATATTTGATGTATTTAACTGTAAAACTACAGCTAAAATACTTTGGCGCTATTTATTGTAGTTGTTTCTACTGTTCAAGTCTCACATTCTTGAAGCAAGACTGGTTAACATTTTGACTGCGCATTCCTCTCATGTGAGCCACATGGTTCTTTTGTCAGATGCGCATGGCTCGCTGGTGAGCCATAAGCTCGTTCAAAATAAACACGATAGATAGTATTTCAATAGAATTAGAGGTACGTGTTTGTGAATCTGTAAGCGTGTTGTTTAGAACATAATCTACCTAAAACTATTGTTTTAGGGTCCATTGGTCCATCAAAACTAAAAAAATGTAAAATACCTTTAACAGAAGACACACTTTTAAACATATTGCAGAATTCCAATGATGATGGTTATTTAGATTTTGATATAAGTGTTCGGAACTGCGGTTGAGGTGAATCGAATTTGGAAGAGCATACAGATAATGAGAAAGGTAATATAGGTAATTGATTTTTATGGTACTTTGTTACAAAAAAAGGCGCAATTAATGATATATTCATTCATGAGTTAGAGGTTACAAATGATGTTATTGATGGTATTTTGCAGTGGTCCGATTCTTCTTCTTCAAGTGCCATCTCCGCGGCGGAGGTCGGCAACCATCATAGCTATTCGGACTTTTGAGACGGCTGCTCTGAAAAGTTCATTTGATGTACATCCGTACCACTCTCTCAGGTTGCCTGAATAATCAATTGGAGCAAGGTGTATTTCTCTCCACGTGTAATATGTCCGAGATATTCCAATTTTCTTGTTTTAGTTTGATCAAAATCAGAATTTGATATCACATTGAAAAGCAAACCTTCAATACTTACAATATCTTGTTTAACAAAAAATAAATTCGATCTATGATATTGTAACCTTTCGCGGATCATGGACAAGCTGGCTCTATGTAGAATGTTTTCCAACCTTCTGCTTGAATATGCTGGACGTAACTTCAAGCCTTTTGGTATTAGGTTGTTGTCTCTACATCTTCGTAAAAATTTGATTGAATTTTGACAGTGTGCCAGATTCTTGTATAGAATTTCCAATCTTCGAAAATTTTGAATAACGCTGGGTCCATAACGGTTTCTTAATATTATTCTGAAGCTATTTTCTTGTGGCATATTAAAGTAATTTTCGACGATCTTTTCTGATGGATATTCTCAAGTTAAAGTTGATTTCATGTAATCGAATGAACTATCTTATAAGTAAAGTCGTCCCAGGAGCGCAACTCAACAATATTGGCAATATCATTTTAAAGTCGTCTACTTTAAAATGTATAATGTATGTCTGAATTGTCAATATAAATAAGTTAGATAAAATTATTAGAAGAATTTTCCACCAAGTAACAAAAAAACAAAATTTGTTTAATTTACTAATGTTTGTATTTTGACAACGATTTCCGAAGTGGAAATTGAAACGTCAATAAACTTACTTTAACCTTTAATTGTGGCTTATTCCCATTTAAATAGTAATTACTTATCTCGCTTTTACCAAATCAACAAAATAAAATTATTACAAACAACAATGCACCACATATTATTACTAAAATTTCTGCAGTAAGTTATCTCGGCAAAACACAAAGAAAACGTTGTAGGCAATATTTAAAAAATAACTTACAAAAACAAACAATATATCATTGTAAAAACTGTCCGAAAAAACCCGGACTTTGTTTTCATGCTTAGAGTCAAGTTTTTTATTTTTTTTTTGTTATGCATTTGTTTTAAATTAGTTTGTTTGACTGGAAAAATACTGGAAAACTGTAATGTTTTTTGTGCAATATGTAGATATCCTTATTTTAGTTGAGTCGCAAGTCAAAAATAAGTTAACACCCTATATATATATATATTACTTTAAATATTACCACTGTCCTTCTAACAACAAATACCTAAGCATTTTTACAGAAATGCTTTTCCGCACCAGTCATACATTATCCCTAAAAAGTGCGCAGTCAAAGTATTAATCTTATACTCGATTTAATATTTTTATTTATTCTAATTAACTATGACAAAATTTTTTGCGTTGCTGTTATTGATTGCCTCAACATTTTTTTTAACATTGTGTGACAATCGGTATATAAAATACCTTTAAAAAACAAATCGCGCGCCCTCTACATGTTGACACAATCGAAACATACCCTTCAGACATTTTGTGTAACGTCCCGTGATACATCAAGTTTTTTGAAAGGGAACAGACGTATCGTATCAAATTAGCATTTTGTAGACCGCAACCCGTTCGGCCGAAACGTAGTGGCTGCAAAGCCCGAGAGGATACAGGCCAGCAAAGAGACGCAGAGGGTGTACGGGAACGTGTAATCCCCTCATTTGATTCCGAACCCATACTTTGGTTGAGGCAGAGACAATGTATCTACATCGACAAAAAAAAGACAAAATAGAAAAATGAATTTAACAAAAAGTTTTTGCCAGTCTGGCTCTTTTTCAGTAATTGGCATTTTTTCTCTTTTAAGTGCTTTTCCTTTGTTGTCCTTAGACTATTAGAATAAGAAAATGGGAAATGTACAAGGTTTTATTGGAACTAGTTTAATTCATTTTTATTGAAAATATTTAAAAGAAAAAGACAGTAAAATCCATTTCTTTAAAAATAAAGTTTTCACTTTTATAGATCGAAATTTTTTGCGATGTTTGTGTTAATTATAATTATATTGTGATCTATTTTATTAATAGAAAGCTGAGAAATAATATAATTAATTTTCATATATAATACCACTTTGAGTAAGTTTTTTTCTAATATTTTTAATATCAATTAAATACTTTTTTGTATGTTGGGAAGGATTGCCGAAATGGAAATCGAAACGTCAAATAAACTTAAAGTAAAATTGTGGCTTATTCCCAATAAAAATAATAAAATGCATTAAGATCCCACAAGAATAATATTTGGGCTAAAAGAAATCAATTGATATTAACGATATTATCATGTGTCTACAACCGAAATAAATCATCATCTACATTATGCTTATTTATTTATTTGGTCCTATCTATTGCAGCTTCGTACTTCCTTTTCTTCTTTCTTTATATGTATGGGCATATTAAAATGTTTGTTCTTCAAACTTTTCTCTATTTCACAGATTGTAACCATCATTTTCTTGGTCTCCCCTCCCTTACATTTATATTTAATATATATTTATTTTTTACATAAAAAAAATGAAATAACACAAAAACTGATATTATAATTTAGAATTTTTTTTTTCGGAATAACTGTCAAACGTAATGAGAATTTTGGGGTTCTCCCGGGAAAATATTAATTTTTGGCGGTTTTCTGAAGATATTGCAAATATGGCAACTAGTGATTAATCTTCTCGAGATTTAATAAATTTTGTTTAATTATTGGTAAATAAATAAATTTTTATTTACCCAGTCAATGTAAAGTAAAAGGGAGCTTAGGTAAAGTGAAAATCGTTTCAACCAGGAACGGGCCAGGATCAAGTGATTTTCAGTATGCTACAGTGCGGTTTCCAACTGTAATGCAGAACGAGCCTACAAACCTAATGCATATATATTACGAACTTAGTCAAATAAATACTCAAGCTTCACCATTGTGTTCAAATTAACCAACAGTAAACCAAAGGATATTTTTTAATAACTATTACCAACAACAATATCAGATACAGCTAACAGCTGCTCAACAAACCTACTTTTTTCATTCTACATTAAACTTTCAAGCTAATTTAACCTTAAAAAAATCCAGAAACACAGATTGAAGATAATTTAATCTCCGATGAAGAACATGAAGACTCTTAAAATAATACACACCCATCACAAACAATAAGAAGAAAAAGAAAAAGACTTAAACGTCAAGATTCAAAAGAAAAAGAAGCTCTAATTACACTTTTAAACAGGTTTTCGTCCCGTCCACAGGAAAACTGCGTAAATGATACGAATAAAAATCTACCCCTTCAATTTTTATATATGGTGTGAATGACTATAGTAAAATGATAAATAATTTAGCTCAAGCACTAGAAGTAGGGACTTACTTTACTAACACCTTAACAAAGAACACAAAAACACATGAATCCTACAGAAAACTGATACGTCACGTACGAAAGAAAAACATTATCCACCAAACATTCCAACCTAAGAAAGAGAGAGCATACAGAGCAGTTATTCGAGTCCTACATCACTCCTTTTCGATAGAAAATAAATCGGAAATTCAGAAAAGGGGTCATAAGGTAAGAAACATTACAAATGTCAGACACAAATTGAGTCGTGAACCATTAGCATTATTTTTTGTGGACCTCGAGTCTCAAACGAACAACAAAGAAATATTTTAATAAGAGTATATATTTCTGAAAATAAAATGTAAAAGTCACAATGTACACGATATCAAGGATATAGTCACACGAAAACGTACTGTGTAAAACTATATAATTGCTTAAAATGCGGTAAATCACACCAACACAAAGGACTGCAAGAAACCAAAAAATACACCAGCAACTTATACTCACTGTAACGAATCACTGTAACAAAGTACATCCTTCTAATTATAGACGATATTCTTTTTTTGTAAAATACTAAGTGTCAGATACAATGACATTGATACAAATTTTGATACAAATCAAAACAAATCACCACTCAAAATCCTGTCAACAGTCCCAATATAAATATACCTACCCAACATCGTGCTCATAATTTTAACAAAATCAGTTACAGAGATGCTGCCATTGGAAACATGAATGCAGATAACAAAAATAACAATAATGAATTAGCAGATAAACTATCAAATTTCCTAAACGCACACACACACAATTTGTACAAACCTGAGCTCCGAGTGACATGAGTGCTCCAATGGAGCAGTGGGACCCACATGTCCGAAAATCAAACTGGTCACACTCCTTAATGGAGCGGTACCTATCTGACCCTTAAGCTATAACCAACCACCACTTCCCTTCGCAGGACATAACGAATGAAGAGGTTTTTGTACTAAAGGTTTCTTTGGATGCCCTAGGTAATGGGACATCCTCTGTTTTACTTTGTGTGGTTACGCCACCTAAATTTAGAGGTAGCTAGACGAGCTTTTCTCCATATAACTGATTGAATTTATTATTTGACTTGACTTGACTAATTGTGTCCCAAAAGTGTGTTCCGGACAGATGTCCAGATTTGTGTGTATTCGGTCACTCAGCCGCAGAATCAGCAAAATAAATTTTGTTCTCCTCATCAGCTTTGACCTGCCTGAGGGGCGGGTTTTCCTGAATGGCGATAGCCTGAGGGGCCTTTTTATGTTTTTGCCTTAGAATTTACTTGATGTGGTTGCATCGTTGGCAGAACTGCTTTAACAGAAGGTTGTTAGTAAAGATTAAGATAAGTGCCTATAAGGTCCTTTGATGGGTAAGTGGTGAACTAGCATTCAAAGTTAAGTTTGATGGAGGACCAGACTTTTTTCTGAAAGTAAAAGTGCTAATAAAATTATCAGCTAGTTCACTGCTGAACTGTAATGTATACTCCATTCCACGAATATACGACTGTTTTAAATTTGGTTTAAGGTATCGATTTAAATGGTCCAATGTGCTAAATTGTACAATAGCAAATTCTCCCCATTTTTAAAATACTGTTATGACAGATATGTTAAACCTTAGATTTAAATATGAAGTCATGATATAAATATAGAGTGGATAGTTTATAGAACAGTTGTAATTCAGATTTTGAAGTATATAATTAATAGCATTGACTTTAGTATTGTAAACAAGTTGGTTTTTGAATTAAGTGATTTAAACAAAGTGTAACAATACTTACGTGATTAAATAGTGTAATATATTTAGTCGAATGTTCAATTAGTATTAAAAAAACAAAAAACTTACTTATTCTCTTATTCTCCTAATCTCCTAAAACTATCATGAACCATCAGATTCACAGCCATAATTACTGTCGTCGCTATCCTCATTCGGATTGTAAAATAAGAAAGTACATTAAATATAAAGTTGTCTACATCTAAAACACGTCTCGGCAGTTTTGGCTTTAATAAACAAATACACTACACTAAACTCTCTCTTAACGGACACCTCTCTTCATCGGACACCTCTATGCGGACGATTTTTAAAACTAGTCAGTCGGCGATATATGAAACTGTACATTTACATACAGTTTACATTCGTTACTTTTTAATATCTGTAACGACTCGGTACTTTAATTATCAATAGCCGGTATGTTATACCCATTACTTTCGGAACTTTTAAGAGTACATCCACTCAAAGCAAAAAAAATATTTAAAACTAATAAAGTAAAATATTAGATTCTTTTTCTAGTTTCTGAACCATCGTTCTGCCAATTTCTTTTCATTTATATTAAAAATAGTATATTTCTTTTTATTACAGTTGTAGTACCTAATAAAGTAATAAAATAGTGTAATATCATAGAAACCCGTCACGCCTCTTTGGTGTTTACATTTCACGGAAAGCCAACCCAAATTCTGATGAACACATTTGGCTTCATAATAGACGTCATTGTATTTATTTGTAGGACCGTTTGCGTAAAAATTTTTGTTATTTTCGGATTATTAACTGAAATAATTTTAGTTCCATGTTCCATTAATGTTTAGACCAATTTACTTTCATACTTCTACTTGCACAGTAAAATATTCGTTGTCGTAATAATCCAAAACAGTCGTATATTCGTGGAATAACCTATAGTTATAGTCTTAGCACTTCAGTTATTATTTTTTTTTTCAGAGTATCCTTATATAAAATATAGCTGTTTACTTTTGCCTTGTTTATAAGATAGTAAAATATTTTTACACAACAAAGTCTTGAATTCCATGCGATGGAGTAGTTTGCATGATATTGATCGATTAGATCTACTCCACCCAAGTATTTGTTATAATTGGCTATTGCCTGCGGACTTGATCTCTATTTCCAGTTTTGTTTGTTCTCAAAATCTTAGTTTTTTCTTGAAAATTATGTCGATTGTTGCCAACACTTACACATTTTACGCCTCTATTTTTCCATCTATACACAGATATTTCCCCAGAACTAATTTTGGGAAAGCTTTTTATCAACATAAAATATTTGTTTTGAAAAATATTTTCTTGTTTGTCTTACAGTACCACAAGTAAAAAATTTTGTTTCCAGTGGTTTCTGCATCAGTGGTATTGTGGTAAAAAAATTTTCAAAGTATACTCATAACTACGATTTTGATATGTCGACGTAAGTTCTAAAACAAGACGTTCTCCTAACATATCGGACGTTGATTCAGTGGCTTTTTCTTGATACATTTAAAAATTTAGAAGGTGTCCCCTTTTGGCACATGCCAATGCCCTAATTCCTCTTTGTATCGGATTCATTGGCATGTACTGTTTTAGTGATATGTTCTTCTTCCTATGCCGTCCCCATTAACGGAGGTTGGCGACCACATTTTTAAAGGCTTCTCTATCTTTTGCAACGTGGAATAATTCGTCTACAGTCATGTTTGTCCAGTCTCGAATATTTCGCAGCCATGACTTCCTCTTTCTACCTATTCCCTTTTTGCCATCGACTCTACCCTGCATGATGACCTGCAGAAGACTATATTTATTATTTCTTAGTATGTGTCCAAAGTATGCAGTCTTGCGTACTTTTATCGTTCTCAACAATTTTTTGTCTCGACCCATTCTTCTCAGCACTTCCTCATTGGTGACCCTGGCAGTCCATGGGATTCTCAACATTCTCCGGTATATCCAAAGTTCAAAGGCTTCAATATTTTTAACTATTTGCGCTTTTAGTGTCCATGTTTCTACCCCGTACAATAGTTGCGACCAGACGTAACATTCAACAAACCTCAGTCTCAGCGCAATATTCAGATTTTTGTCACAGAACAATTGTTTGAATTTTAAGAACGCTGCCCTTGCCATTTCTATTCGTACCCGGATCTCTTGGTCTGGATCTAATTCTGTGTTGATGTAAGCTCCCAGATATTTATATTTTGTCACTCTCTCTATTGTCCACCAAGAGTTAGTTGTTCATTATTTATTGGACTCCTTGATACTATCATAAATTTGGTCTTATTATATCTAAATCTTATCTAAATCTTTATATAAATCTTTAGTGATATACGCCCTTTGAAAGCACACATGCTTTCGTCAATAGATAAGTGTTTATATAGTGTAAAAGCATTTTGAAACGTCTCTGAAAAATAGTTTATGAGTGGTCTAAGTTTGCAGAGCGTATCAAACTCTTTAATTTTTGGTTGCGGCATATTTTTATTATTGTTTAGATGCAAAAATATCAAGACTTTTAGGATCCTTTTTAATGTAAATACTTTAGTCACACTTTCAATATCGAAATTTTTTTCTGAATTTGTAAATATCCTTCTTAACACAATAACATTCGCAATTTATAAAAAATCATTATGAATGTAAAAAATAATTGCATTCAATATGTTGCGGTCACGTAACTATGGGTCTAATGGATTAACTGGATATTATTCTGTATTGTTTATTTTCTATATACTTCTTTTGCTTCCAAGTATATTCGAGAGAATTCCATTGAAGAACGTAACATGTCGATGTTGATAAAGCTGAGTAACCCAAACAGTCGAAAAATATTCAACGAATAAAATTAATCAAAAGTATTGTGTAAGCCAACCGGTATATTCGAGAACTGAAGCATTTTAAAATTTAATTACACACTATTCAAGATATTTTTTGTTGTAATTGAGTCTGTTTTCAGGTAATTATTTAATTCAGAACATGGCCGGTAATTAGAGATGCACCTAAATACCAGAACTAAGATGGATACCTCGTTTAGATTATATCTATATCTATATTATACCGTCGGGTATATACTTAGTTCACAGCGAGAAATTTCAAAAACTAGCCGAAGCAGGAAATGATATGCATTTTTAATTTTTCAAGATGGTAGTTAGGAAATTATGCGGTTTTTAGTTGAATACAAGTTTTTGAGAATGTTCTAAAAGGAACTAACTTGTAAGAAACTTTTAAATATGCTATGAGCGATTATAGTGTAATATTCCAGAGGCTGATTCGTTAATTTTCCAATTAACAAAAGTAACGTTTTATACTTTTTGTATCTCTTGATATTTTTCTTAATTAGTTTTATAATAAATATTATATTTAGATACTTATAAAATATAAAGTAGAAATTAGTTCAAAAACGAATCTTTTTCAATAGATTCAAATTAATGTTTACTTCATTTGCGATCATGAATGAGATATGACTAAAATTTGTATCAATGGAACGGCCTCAGTTACTTAAATAAAAGTTGTATTGTTAATAATAAAAATTTTATTATAAAAAATGTACAGTTAGTGTTCGCCAGTATAGTCCTGGCGGTATCTGTTATAAATCATTCTGATTTGGGTAAATTGCTTCGAAATATTATTAAAAATGATAATATCACTACGCGGTCACTTCAAAAAGTGGGTCTTTTATTAAAAGATTTCTGAAAAAAATTTAAAAAATTAAAATTTTTTTTTCCTACTTGTTGCTATATTCCGGCAGCTATGCATTTTAGAAAGGTTTTCTGAAGACAAAAAAAATTGCAATGAAATTTCCTGTAAGACCTAATTGACTGCAAATCAAAACAATAATATGGATAGTTGGGAGTAAATATACGCACGGGGCAAAAGAACGCACCTCATTTAAATTTGCCGCTAAAGTCTAGTTTGAACTAATTTTAGTTACAAACGTTTGGCAAACAGTGTGCCATATGTTGTTACAAGTTTAAAGCTGATTCAAGGCATTGTTTACAAGCTATGAGATAAATATTATTTTTTACTATTACACTGTAGTAGTAAAAAATAAACAACTACGCAAGGAAGAAAAGAAAACTCACCGAAGAAAAAATAAAGAATATATGAACAAAGAACTTCAAGAACTACAAGAACTAAGTAAATCAACAGAGACAAGAAAATTTTATCAGAGACTGAATAAAAGCAGAAAAGACTTCAAACTAGAACAACGATGTGTAGAGATAAGGAAGGTAATATATTGACAGAACAGCAAGAGATACTAAGTAGATGGGCAGAACATTTTACGGAAAAGCTTGAAGGAGATCGGAGAGAGACGAACCCTGACATACCATTAGACCAAGCAGACAACAGAGAAAAGACTCCACCAACTATAGCCGAGATTAGAGTAACAGTAGACAAATTAAAGAACAATAAAGCACCGGGATCGGATCAAATAGCATCGGAACTACTGAAGGAAGGAAGAGAAGCACTACAAAAAACAATACATGAATGGATAACAAAGATATGGTCGAATAAACAGCTACCAGCGGAGTGGAATAGCGGTATTATTGTACCATTACATAAAAAAGGAAATCAGTTAGAATGTGGAAACTACCGTGGAATCACTCTGCTGAATGCAGCATACAAAATAATGTCCAACGTGATTTATGAAAGACTTAGACCACACGCTGAAAAAATAGTTGGCAAATACCAAAGTGGCTTCTGTAGACAGA
Organism: Diabrotica undecimpunctata; assembly: GCF_040954645.1. Lineage (NCBI taxonomy): Eukaryota > Metazoa > Arthropoda > Insecta > Coleoptera > Chrysomelidae > Diabrotica > Diabrotica undecimpunctata. The sequence continues at coordinate 165,981,007 of NC_092804.1, forward strand.
AGTCAACAATAGATCAGATATTTGTTCTGCGACAGATCCTTGAAAAAACAAGTAAATATAACATCGACACATATCATCTCTTCATAGACTTTGAAAGCGCATATGACAATATAAACCAAGAATTCTCAATAAAAGCAATGAAAGAATTTAATATACCAACACAACTAATAGAACTGATAAAAGAATCTCTAAAAGTAGAAAAAAGAATCCAGATACAAAATGAATTAACGGAAACAATAGATGTGAAAAAGAGACTACGCCAGGGAGACGCACTATCATGCATCTTGTTCAACAAAAAATACTCAGGGACACAACAGTCAATACACGAGGAACAATCATTAATAAAAGCGTGCAAATACTAGCATTTACAGATGATCTTGACATAATCGCAAGATCAAGAAGAGAAATGATAGAGGAATACAACCAAATAGAACGAGCTGCACAAAACAGTGGTCTTAAAATCAATCAGACCAAAACAAAATATATGCAGGTAAGTAAAAACGCAGAAATAAGCCAGCCACAAAATATAACAATAGCCGAATAGAGCATTGAGGGGGTAAAAAACTTTATATACTTAGGATCCCTAGTCACGTCTGATAATAACGTTGCGGAGGAAGTGAAAAGGCGAATATTCATTGCAAGTAAATTTTACCATGGTTTAATTAGGCAACTAAGATCAGATAACGTCGCAAGAAAAACAAAATGCCAAATATATAAAACCCTAATAAGACCGGTACTTACATACGGCTCAGAAACCTGGACACTCACTAAGAGAAAGGAAACGTTTTTAGCCACCTTCGAAAGAAAAATCTTGCGACACATATATAAGGGCACAAAAGAAAACGAAATATGGCGAAGAAGATACAACTCTGAACTATACAAAATATACCAGGATCCGGATATTATAACATTCATTAAAATAGGACGGCTGCGTTGGATAGGACATGTAGAAAGAATGGAAGAAGGCGAAATACCAGACAAAATATTCAAACAGCTGCCAGTAGGAAAAAGAACAAGAGGAAGACCGAAACTGAGATACTTAGAACAAATAGAAAATGATATAACAACCTTAAAAATAAGAACTGGAGAAAAAAAGCACGAAGCAGATCAGAATGGAGAAGAATCCTGGAACAGGCCAAGACCCAAAAAGGGTTGTCGAGCCAGTAATGATGATGATGATTACACTGTAATATTGGCAAAACAAAATTAATCTGATAAAATCAAATTGGCATTTTTCGTCGAATTAGTTAATTTGGGTGTTTTCTTGACTTGATTGTGGGTTATTATAAGAGTTTATGATTGAGGTTAGGTCCGTAAAATTTCAATAGATGGTTTTGACAGTGTTGCCGAATGGGGAAAAATACGCGAGAGTTATGGGGCACAACTACGAATGCATATTTTCCCCATTATCATAAATTAATTTTGTTTCTACTAATTTTGGAATTTAATATTTAATTCATCTAAATTTTGGTTTCTGTTTTCCAGAAACTACAAAAAAAAGTTATAAAAAAAAAAGTTATTTTGTGCGAAGCTGAACTTATTACTAATGGCGTTTCTATACGTCAGACAGCAAGAGCTGTGGGATTTCATGAAGCGACACTACGGCAAAGGTTAAAAAAGGAAATCTTTAGTCTTTAGGCAGATTTAAAGCAGTTCTAACCAAGATCCAAGAAAACGAAATATTTGCATTGCAAAGAACTCGACAAACGATTTTATGGAATGACACTGAAGTCATTGCGTTTTGACGTGACAACGTCTTAAATTAGGTTGTGGCTCGGAGTCATTCATGAAAAAGTGTAACGCCCGCTCACGTCTGTTACAGTGAGTCACCGAACGAGAGAGAGGCCCGCCGGACCGGCGAATGCCTTGCGTCTCTCTCCCACTCAAACATGATCGGCCGCTGCGCGCACAGTACTAGAGAATTAGGCGCTTTGAATCGGTGCGTGCTTCCGTGCTTGTGTCTCTGTCTTTCTCGAGCGTTCTTGGCGTTCAAGACACATTACAGCAGAAACACTTCCTTTCATTTCATATTTCTCCTATCATCGTCCTATCCTCAACAAAATCACTCAAATAGAAATTAGTTAAGTTTAAGTTTACATGTACAATGTTTTAGTAAACAAAATATATTTTTATAGTTAAAATTTGTGCAATTCTTATTTTCATTCAATTCTTTGTTCCTATTGTGCAATTTAATAATATTCATATCAATAAATATTCTACCGAGAAAAAGACGTTGTCACGTAAAATTTTCGCCCGTAAAACCGACTTTATAGGCAACCGATTTTTTTAATTTACTCTTATTGTGTAAGAAACCGTATTATGTTACCTATTAAAAAAACCTTTTGAAGATTTAAAAATACTAGTTTTAATACTGTATTAACTGTCTCTCAAGCAATCTTACAATTAGGCCGATTTTAATAATTATTTGATAATTTTGCAAATTTCTTATTGTCTACTAATCAAAAGAAAAATTATGTATGTTGTCCATAAAGCTGTAAATATCCATGTATGGAATTTTTAATTAAATTGGTCTTTTTAGAGAAAAAAAATTCCCAGGACTCGTCGATTCGAAAAAGGACATTTTTTCCGCTATGGAATGATGACTAATGATATTGCATTCAATGGGTATCTAATTGGGTGGGTGACTAATTGCTTTTAATTGAATTTCTGCTTTTGTGGCCTTTTTGGCTACAGTTACACTCGTGACGAGGATTAGGATTTTTTTTTTAACCTTTATGTCTCTTTGGAATTAAATTATAGACAATGGTGAAAATGTGAATGTTTAAAGCTACACTGTTTTATTTAGATTAAAACTAAATTGTGTTTTGTGCCAAATGAGAATAAAAAGTAATATTTTTATACATATCGTCTGTTGACAAGAAAAAGGCACTAAGTGCTGCCACAAACTATTTTGAGAAAATTGGACTTAAACACTTTTTATTTGACTAAAATTTCATTTTTGTTTTGATTGTTATGAAACTTGAAAGTTTTGACGTTATTATGTCTAATTATAATACCAAGGTAATAATTTACCTCTGTTGTTGATATTTATGAAGTTTTTGGAGTTTTAGTACTTAATGATTTTTTTCTGCAAGTAAATTGGCTAAAACCTTAAATAAAACAATTAATGAACTGGATTGCGATTTTATTATAGTGAAATTTTATAACAAAAATTGAATAAAAAACTGAATAAATCAACAAATTCTTCTTTTGTAATAAAAATGAATAAAAAATTGAATAAATGAAGTCATTCATCTTCAGAGTCACTATGATTAGGTTCCGGTAAACGATCTGAGCCTGTTGTTTCAACTGAAGGTAAGTTTGTATACCAAGCAGCTACTTCTTCTGGTATGTGTCCTGATGTGACCAATTTGAAAAGATCAGATTTTTTTTACTTGAAATCGGTAAAAGTTGCTGATATGCAGATTTCAGTTGAACTGGTAACTGGTTAGGTCCTTCTCAAACTTCAAGCATTTGATGTTCAACCATGAAACTGTTTCCCCATTCTCATCTTTATTTCTGTTTCTAATAAGTTTTGAGGATAACTCTTGCAGGTTGAAAAAGTCTGTATATTTAAGGATATGCACCTCATATTTACCTTTCTTTTTATTTTTTGGGTTGAAGGAACGAGCAGATTTAAATATTCTCGCCCAATCGTTCATAGTAAAGGCATTCTCATATTTTTTTGCAGACTCTATTGCTGAATGCATTGAGTCGCATTCCATATGAGAATGCCCTGACTCCAAAAATTTGATTTCAATTATCTTTAGGTTTGGAATAATTTGTACAGCATACAACATCATCGCAGCAACATTTTGGTTTCTATTTTGCCCTCCGCATGTATCACAAAAGAGAGAAACATGATTAACTACGGAAGGGAGTGATTGTGAAAACTTGAACAAAATTGACCCTATTTCATTACTCCCCCGTTTCCCATTCAGCTCATTCCAGGTGAAGCAATGTGCTTTCTCCCCATAACCAACATAAATAGTGAGGTTGTATACACAAATTTTTCTGGAATAATAAAACACAGAAACACCAGAGGAAGGTAATTGCAGGACACTTTGCAGGTCAAAGGAACACATAGTAAAGGTAGGGTCATTTTTACAGCGTATCTTATCGTTGTCTTTTGCTTCGTTACACTGATTCTTTCTCATTAAATAAAAAGTATATTGAGCTTCCAGAATTTTTAACCATGTATTTAGTGGCTCTAAACATGTACATCCAGTAAGTATCAACCACACATGTTGTAGTTACCTTGGTCAAAATTTTAACTTTCACGTTTGATTAAATAAAGTGGTTATACTTTATAGGATAGCAGTGATGATGGAATAGTTATTCTGAAAACGTTCTGTGATGTAGCCCGATAGGGTTTTTATTATATTACCTTTTATAAAGGAACTTTTAAATAATTTTTTTATATGGACTTTATTAAAATTAAAAGATTATTTAACAAATTATCAAACAAGATTAATTGCACCTCATTACAGTAAGACACCTCATTTTTATGGAATACCGAAAGTAATTAAATAAATTTCAAAATTTTATTTAAATAATATACAATTGATTTGCAAATAAAAATGATACATTAATAAAAAATACACATCATTTTTCAAATAAAGTGTTGAATTTTGAATTTAATTCAAATAACATTTTAGTAAACTTTAACAAAAATAGTTAATTTACAGACTTTAAATATATTCAAAGCAAATATAGACACTGATAATATATTGGCAACTAGAACCAGACTAAATATATTAGGTATAATTGAATTATTAACATTATGTACTGATAATACATATTTTTAACTAAATAATGAATTCGTTAAACAAAATTTTGGTCTACCAATGGGCTCTAGTTATCTCGATTATTAGCCGATATATTTCTGGAAGATTTTAAAACAAATCATTTCTAAACAAAATTTAGAACTCACAGTATGGTGGAGATATGTAGATGGTGTACCTATGCTTAATATGGCCTCATGGATCAGAGGTGTTGGACATATTCCTCAATGACATTAACCATAAAGAAAAGACAATAGCATTTACCATGAAAAAGGAATATAATAACACACTACCTTTCTTTGATGTTTTAATCTCTAAGAACGATACTGGATATGAGACTCAGGTGTACAGAAAACTAACACACACCAACAGATATCTAAATTACACATAAAATTACAACATCGATATTAAAAAGGAAATTATTATCGTTAATAAATAAGGAATTTTCAACAATCGACCGAATGGAACAGAAAAACTTAAAACGAGATCCTATGGCATACCCAAAGAATAATACGAAGAAAATAACAATACCATACATAAATGGATTATCAGAAAAACTTTAAAAATAGGAAAAAAATTCATCATTTGAGCAACATTTAAAACAACACATTGAGATCTATTTTATCTACTAAACTTAACAATGAACAAGAAAGAACAAAGAACTGTATTTATAAAATATCTTGTGAATGCGATCAGTCTTATTTAGGTGAAACATCAAGACGATTAAATGTTAGAATAAGTGAACATTAATCTTATATTAAAAATAAAGAATTTGATAGATCTCAAATATGTAAATATGCATGGGAAAATAAACATAGGGCTCAATGGAACGATTCAAGTATAGTTCTAAAAGAAACAGATTATAAAAAAAATCAAATCAAAGAAGGGAAAAGAAGGGGAGAGTATGTTAAATGAGACCAATTGTGTCGCAAATTCCTCGGCAGAATGCAGTATGATCTGGTTACCTAAAGAAAGTTAATAAAAGGAAAATAACATAATTAGTAAGTCAGTAACATATCGAGGATACATCATTTATGTCCCTAGAACACTCTTGTACGTCAACTCTCCCACTCCAAGTACTAGCAGTGCCTCGAGTAGGCTATTGGTAATATTTTTCGCCAGTTGTAATATAAATCTCGACTAAGTAGGTGCTAGTGTGTCGCGATCCCTGAGGGTCAACACGTAAATTTTACGTGTAAACAACATTAATAGAAAAATAAACGTACGTTAATTTGGATAGCGCTGAAATTGATAGCGATTCTGATGACAGCATTGTTGATCCAGATTTTGTTCCTGATGAATAAAATGTGGACGAGGACATGGAAAAAAGTCTAAGATGTATATGGAAAAATACAAAGAGTACTACAATGCCTACAAAAAAGCGAAGACTACTTTTAAATGCATCTAGGGTACAAGAAGAAGTGTCACTCTGTATGAGTTTTGAAGGGGTAGGTTGATTTTATAAATCATTGGCTAGCCTGCACTTAATTTTATTTTTGTAATTTATAGGATGTTACTGTCGATACTGAAACAATGATCCAACCAGACCATGCGCAGAGAGGGGAGCCCTCCAGTAGCAATTTTCTGGAGATATTTATTTAATTTGGTTTGTGCCAATTGTTAAACTACTCTCAATAATTTTAAGGGTGCCGGTATTGATCTCTTGAGATACCTTACAAAAGTAAACAACCAAGAGGAAGACCACAGATGAGATGGGTTGATGACGTTAAAAGAATAGCCGGAACAAATTGCAAATATGTTGCTCAGGATAGAGACCGATGGAAGGAGTTGGGAGAGGCCTATGTTCAAACATGGACGATAGAAGGCTAAGAAGATAGAAGAAGAAGCTATTGATCTCGAACACATTATAGTTCCAGATGAAGATACTCTTATGAGCAAAAATGGATATCTTTAAGAAACCACGCCATAAGCAATCGGTAAAACACCTGCAATCAACTTTGTCCATGTAAGGCCTGGTCCTAAGGCTGAAGTCAGGGGCATTTTAGAACCTTTGCATGCATTCGAAATATTTTTCACCGATTCGATGCTAACTAAAATATTGACTTATACAAAGTAAGAAATAAACCGAAAAAACAAAAATTATCATGACGCCGCCCAAAGAACATCTGAAACCAATCTAGAAGAACTGAAGGAGCTCTTGGGACTTTATATACTCGCTGCGGTACTAAAGAACAATCACTTGTCATCGAATATTATGTCTGATACATTGTTTTCCGGTGCCAGATACAGGGCGATGATGAACAAATTTCGATTTGAATTTCTGACTGCTTTTCTTAGGTTCGATGATAAGCCAACTAGAGCTGAAAGGAGAGAAATTACTGCTTTTGCTCCCATATCAGAAATATGAGAGAAATTTATTAACCATTGTAAAACACATTACAGGTCCAGTTCATATTTGACAATTGATGAGCAGCTGGTGGGTTTTAGGGGAAAATGCAATTTTCGCATTTACATACCAAATAAATCTGCTAAGTACGGGTTAAAATTGGTTTTGTTATGCGATGTCGCCACCAAGTACTTGGTCAATGCTGAACCGTATTTAGGCAAATCTACCCAAACAAATGGCCTTCCCCTAGCCGATCACTTTGTAACTGTTTTAACAGCTCCAATTCACAGCACTAATCGGAACCTGACCATGCACAACTGGTTCGCGAATATTCCTTTGGCAGAGAAATGACTAAAAAGGTCCTATAATTTGACAATTTTTGGGACGATCCGGAAGAATAAACCACACATTCCATCAGAATTATTGGAAAATAATAAGCAACTTCAGATCAACACGTCTATGTACTCATATAGTAAAACTTGCTCCTTGGTGTCCTATAAACCTAAAAATATTAAAATAGTGACTCTACTATCAACAAAGCATAAAAAGGACACAGTTAACACAAATACAAAAAAACCCGAAATGATAATATCGTATAATTCCACGAAAGCAGCAGTCGATACGTTTGACCAAATGTGTCAAAATATGTGTGCGAACCGCAAGACCAAAAGATGGCTGATATGCATATTTTATAATATGATCAATATGGCTTGAATCAATGTCTACGTTATTTATTTGCATAACGTTTTTACTCAAGGTGGAAAACCCTTACAAATACAGCAGTTTATGACGGAGCTTCATAAAAAATTTACAGAACCTCACCAGACAAGTCGCTTAGAAAATAAAAAATTGAACCGTGAATTAAAAAAAATTATTTTTGAGGTCTTGGAAAAAGCTTCCGAAGTCGTAACAGAAAACCAAAAAGGTCCAAGGAAGTATTGCTCAATCTGTCCCACAACAATTAAACAAATGACGAGCTCTTATTGCCGAAATGCAAAAAACCTATTTGCGGAGAACACCAAATTAAGCAGTGTCAAAACTGTTATTGAATATGTTATTATTTTTTTGTTATTGAATATGTTATTAGTAAAAGTTTTTTATGTATTTCTGTTTGCAACAAATATTTTGTTAATTTATCACTGTTCTTAAATTTGTTAATTCAATATTCGTAAATTTTACGTGTTAAGAGTATTAAGCGTTTTATTACGTACGAAAGTGTTCTAGGGTTAAATAACACATATATAAAATCAGAGTTTGATGTTTATTGGGAGTGGATTAAATGTAAGACCAAATACTAACCATGTCGGGATAGTATTATGAGGTTTTTTTTCTAGTTTTTTCCTAATGAGTTACTATGGAATCACTAACAGCAGAATTTTACTGTCACCATAGCATGTGATTATCTTTTTAAAGACGAATTACTTGCTATGATTTTTTTGACGGATATTCTCAAGTTAAAGTTGATTTCATGTAATCGAATGAACTATATTACAACAAAGTCGTCCCATGAACGCAACTCAGCAATATTGGCAATATAACTTTAAAGTCGTCTACTTTAAAATGTCTAATATATGTCTTAATTGTCAATATGAATGAGTCAGATAAAATTAAATTATTAGAAGAATTTTTCACGAAGTAACAAAAAACAAAATTTGTTTATTTTCTTTTTTAATGTTTTGTATTTTGAGAACAATTTCCGAAGTGAACATTGAAACGTCAATAAACTTATTTTAAACTGAAACTGCGGTTTTTTTCCAATAAAAATAGTGATTGCACTATAATTTATTTTATAATTTGCACTTTTTTCCAAAAGAGATCGTTTACAAAAACTAACTATTCAATAAATTGGTAGTAAAACCTTTATTGCTATGATCATTATAATTTATCTATTATTTTACTGCACCGTCGCTGAATTTGCGTATTTTTGTATATAGAGGGAACATCCATAACCATTTTATATTCATTTCTAAACAGTTATACCACTTAATAATAAGATTGGAGAATTTAGTTTCCGAACAAGGAAAACCTTTTACACTATTAAAACTATCCCCCTATTTCATTCAAAATACAAGCTTCTCTATTACCCGGCCCACCAGTGCAGAACCAAAAACAATAAAATCCGCCGTCTAGTCTATACGGCGTGTCCATGGCCGCCACTATCGCGGCCTACCAAGACCTCAACACTAAATGAACAAAAGGGTTAAAAAAATGAAAATGCGAAGAGGAAGTAAACGAGTATCGCGAGTAGTCGGTCTAATAGCGGACTTCCGGTATGAGTAACTTGCGATTGGCGGAGCGAAAGATGTTTGTTTGTTTAGGGCTTGCCTTCTTTTTTAATCTTTAAATCTAGAACTGGAAGCAATATGGCGGCCATGTCCGGTGTTGCTGGTAGAAGTCGGAGAAACGGGTTCAAATTGTTGGGCAATTATAATTAATTAGGTGGTTTTGCATGTGGGGTAGGTAGTTATGTTCGACATTTCCCACCTATTTCGTTTGTAGTTGATACAGTGGTTGATACCGCTGGCAGATGAAATAGTGGAATTAATTCACATTAATAGCATAGAAATTTGAACTTTTTAATTTTAATTGTACTGGTATTAGTAACTCAATAGGCCTGGGAGTTTTTTAATAACCATTGCTCCTCTTAACAGTCGCAAAAACATTGACTTATTTGATAAGCTTACAATTATAAAGCAAATTTCAAAGTATAATTAACAAGAATACATTGCTGTCAATTTGATGAAACTGAAGTAAAAAAAAGTTCAACTCTTGAACCATGAACTTAAAGATAAGTGCATGGTTCAAGTAAAAAAAAGTTAAATATATTTTTGAAGAAGAAACAACTTTTAATTTTTTTTTAAATAAAAGTACAATAAACTTTTTAACATGCAGCGACAAAGTTAATATATATATATATATATATATATATATATATATATATATATATATATATATATATATATATATATATTAATGTGATATTAAAAGTCAGAGGTGCGCCAAGCAATTAATTAGGTAATTAATTAATTAATTAAACTTATTTTCAATGATGCAATTATGATTTTATCACACTATTTAATTCTTTTATCTCAGGGTTATATTCGTGCTTCAATATCTATGCTTTACATGTGATGGGTAAGGTCCAAAGAATACCGGAATAATAAAAAAAACATATATGATAAAACATTATATATTGAAATAAAATTCACACTCAAACATCTTCAACAAAAAATATCTCATATAATGATTATCAAAATTTTGTTCTACGTACGTGAACCTTCAAAAATTAATGTTATATACAATATAAATTAAAATTTCAAATCAAAATTGTTGTTCTAAATCTCGTGATCAAAATATTTCTATCTTTTCTAAAGCAATTAGAAAAACTTTGTTAATAAAGAAAAACTGACGAATGTAAAAAAAAACTATCTCTCGGATGATGAGTTGTCCAAATCCTTGTTCCTTGTAGCCTGCACTATCTATTCTTAGCAGTTCCCTAGGTAATCAGCAATCTTACAACAAATTATTGCGAGCCTCTCGTCTTTAATGATCTCCTTCAAATGCACGTCTCGTTCAAAAGATGCTAGCCTCTTCTCCTCTCGATAAACTGAATCTCTCGTTCCAGCCTGAACAGTGACTCTTGGAATATATAAGTAGAAAAGTATAACTTACAATATTTTACTGGATCAGCTTCCGTCAGATACACTTACTCCAAGAAAACTCACAAAAATTCACTTCTAATGCTTACTTTTACTTGGGAACCACCAGAGAACAACGACTGTTCGCCTTGCACCCTTGGAAAACAACTGATTATCTTTTCTCCCTCAAAAATCTAGCTAAACTCTCATTCCTACATACCTATCCCACTTTTTTCAATCTCCTCCAATCAGAGTTCGTCACACTTATCCCCATCTACCATTTAGATAACAAACAACAATTTTACCTGCAATTATAAATTTCCTAAAAACTATTAACATGCTAATCGGTTTCTACAAATTCTTCAGAACTAACGGAGAAATATAATTTCTAAATATTCTATTCTATTGTCTTATTCACTGTACAAGTCCATTTGGAAAACCTGGTCGCATTGTTCTATGACTTCACTTAAGCTCACTCACGTCACTCGAATATATTTTACAAAGAAAATAATTTATGCATATATCATTTCTTTGAAATATCTTTTATAGTTTATCAGTTGAATTACTTGAATTATTATATTTTGTACTTTGAAATATATTAAGAGCAAACCAATATTATTTTCAATTTTACATAGCATAACAATACATATACAAAGTAACAAAAAGTCTGGAGACCTTTTTTCGATAGCGAATTAAGTGAACCGCAAATTCAAAGCCTTTTACTGGAGGCTGTTAAACGACGCTAGGAATAACCTTTTACTCCGACATGCATCTACAGTTTACCCTTGAAAAACACTATCGTTTTCACTCTTTACGTAGAGAGTTTGAACTTCCACAAGTGTTCCTGATGAGGAGTTAAATAACTCTAAACACGTGTCGAACAGTGATGGAATTCGAATTGAAATGAAATGAAATCTTTTACTTTCATACATCTTTCAATCCAAGTTTATTGGAAGCTATTGAACGATGTTAAAGAAATAACGTCTTTTCTCTAGAGTTAACTGTAGATGTATTGTCGGAATAAAAGGTAATGCTCCTGATGAGAAGTAAATATTTCGAAATACGTGTAGAGCAATGTTGGAGTTTAACTTAAAAAGAAATGCAATCCTCTATAGGTTCTATGTACATTTAGACAATTTTGTCAAGATAATGTTCAAAAGAATATCGGCCAGAAACGATAGAAAAGAAGATATAGGAGTGCAAAGGCGAGAAACGAGAGAAATACTGCTCGTATCAACTTTATATGGGTCAGATGGCTGTTGCCCAACGTATACCTCTAGATTTGCGGTATAAGAAAACTTCTCTCTCTATCCAATGGCGCTAGAGTCCAAATCGGGTCTTGGCCTACTCCAAACTATGCCTCCAACCTAGTCGGTCCCGCGCCGATCTTCTCCAGGTTCTCACGTCTAGCAAATTTTGCGCGTCCGCTGCCACTTCATCCTCCCATCTTTTCCGTGGCCTTCCTTTTGGTCTTGCGCCCTGCATTTAACTATCTAAGGCTCTTTTCGGCAATCTTTCTGTCTCCATTCTTACTACATGACTAACCCAGCGAAGTCTCTGAAGTTTAACGAATTCTGAGATCGGTGTCTCTTTAAACAGTTGGTAGAGTTCATGGTTGTACCTGGATCTCCATATTCCGTTTTCGTTAATAGGTTCAAATATCTTTCTTAGGACTTTTCTTTCGAAGACTTCCAGTTTTCTTTTTGTCGCTTCTGTCATCACCCATGTCTCGCATGGATAACATACTAATGGTCTGATAATAGTTTTTTAGACCCTCATTTTCGACCTCCAGTGTGTTTTTGGAGCGGAACACATGATCGAGTAAAAAATAAGCTTTGTTTCCCTTTACTATTCTTCTTTGGATTTCTTGTTCTTCTGTTCCATCCGTGTTTATTGCAACTCCTAAACATGTGAAACTTTATACCGTTTTAATATCGTCCTCTAATTCAACTGTGCGTATGTTTCCCTTAGCTCTTGCCTGTGTTAACTTTTTTGTCTTGTGAATATTTATTTCTACTCTGGTCTCTTTTGCCTTTGTTTTTAATTGTGAATAAGAAAACTTAGCGTCTACTAATGCGTAGATTTTTGTGTCGTAATTATTAGGTATATTGGACATATATACCCTAAAGCTATCGTATAGCCAGATAAAGAGTTCGTATCCGGTGGATTACTACATGCTTCTTCCATTTAGTTGTTCCATTTTTACCAATGAAATGCGACACTCTTTGTGGAATATCCAAGAGTTCTGAGATTGGCTCCACAATTTCTTCTTCCATGTGGGTGTCGTGGTCCTGTATCTATTCGAAATCTCCTTCCAAACTAGCATCGTCAGGTTCAACTGACTCCTTATTGAGACTGATTATCTGAAGATTTGTTACAACTTGTATAACGTGCGGGCTCACGCTCCGCAATTTAATCTAGCAGCAGAACTAAATGCACTAGACAACCCTCACAACTGTACAGCTAAGACAGCAGTTATGGTTTACGCATAACGCTGCATCAGACAATTTGAGCAGTAATGTATATAATTACTTAGATGCAGTATATGTAAATGGTTTGATAGGTAGGGGCATTAAAAAGATTGGCCTGCTCGGTTACTGGATTTAAATCCTCTATATTTTTGCATTTGGGAATTACTTTGGTCCGCTCCCGTCGAAAATGTTGAATACCTGAGGAATCGAATAGGGTATTATAGCAGGCTGTAATGCAATTTTAAAAATGTTATTAGTATTAATTTCTGGTATTATTCCAATTTAACGTTATTGCATTAGATAGTTATTGTTATTGTATTAAGGAAATGAAAAACACGCGTTGAGATGTCTTATTTATTTTCAATAAAATAAGCAAGAAAGTTTTTTTGTTACAAATTAAACGATAAATTTAATAATAATTTTTCATTTGAAATATTTTACTGGCTTCCCATTTTTTCTTAAAAAATTTTTAAAGCATATGCATTTCAATGATTATAATATTCTTAATTGTATGTTAAAAATGCTCAATACCGTCGTCTTAAAACCCGTCAAATTTCATATGCATATCTCAACCAGGTTCAAATAAATAAATCGTCAGTTTGTTAAAAAGATCTCAACGCCCTGCATCTCGGAAACGAAGCATTTATGGGAATATATTAAAATAACAAACTGTCATTATTTTTTCATGTAGAATCACACCCTGAAATTTGTCGCATTTATTTACTAGCACTCTGTAATCAGATAAATCCAAATTTGAATCTGGTACGGGAGCTATAGTTGTAACACTTATAATATCATAGCCCTCCAAAAAAGAAAACTTCTATATGAAATTTAAGAAGATAATAAAGACATCCAATTTCTATGGATTCCATCGCATTTTGAAATAGAACAGCACGACGAAGCCGATAGGTGTGCAAAAGAAGCACCAAAAAGTGATATTACAGTGATCGAAAGCAAAACAGTGACTAATGATATAAAAACAAATTGCTCGCTGTCTGGCAAGATCATTGGCAATATTCGAAACCCAAAGAGGTAAATCGAGATATTAAATCTTGGCGTAGTGTCTCAAGAAACAGTTTTGTCAAGTACTAATATTGCGCCTTAGAATTGGACATACTAAAATTACGAATCAGTACTTATTACTTCTTCTACTTCAAGTGCCATCTCGGCTGCTCTGAAAAGTTCATTTGCTGTACATCTTTACCACTCTCTTAGGTTACGCAGTCATGATATTCTACGCCTCCCTATGCTTCTCTTTCCTTGGATCTTTCCCTGCATAATCAGTTGAAGCAAGGTGTATTTCTCTTCACGTGTAATATGTTCGAGATATTCCAATTTTCGTGTTTTAATTGTTTTTAAAATTTCTATTTCTTTATTCATCCTTCTCAGAACCTCTTTGTTTGTAACGTATTCTGTCCATGATATTTTCAGAATTCTTCTATACACCCACAGGTCAAATGATTACAGTTTTTTCGTTGATGTCTCATTCAAGGTCCAAGATTCCATTCCATAAAACAAAGTCTAAAAAACATAGCACCTCGCTAACCCAACTCTTAGATCCAATTTTAAATCCCTTGTACATAGCACTCTTCTCATTTTGTTGAAATTTGCTCTAGCCTTTTTTATTTTGGTTTTGATCTTCTAAATGTTATCATTTGTGGAGTTAATCATTGTTCTTAGATATGCATATTTGTCCACTTGTTCGACGTTGATTCCGTTTATTAGAATATTATTATTATATCATTTTTTCTTTGAGTTTTCGATATTCTCATAAATTTGGTCTTCTTCCCCTTCATTGTTAGACCGTACTTTTTTTCATACTCCGCTATTTTGGTCACCAGTCTCTGAAGATCTTCAATATTTTCGGCTAAGATCACAATGTCTTCCGCATATCTAATGTTGTTAATGGAAACTCCATTCACCTTTATTCCAGTTGTTTCACCCTCAAGAGCTTTTTTCAGGATCTCTTCGGAGTAGGTATTAAAAAGAATTGGCCACAATACGCACCCCTGTCTCAATCCACGTCTAATTTCAATTTCTTCTGACAGTTGTTCGTTAACACATACTTTTGCTGGCTGTTTATAGTATAACTTTGATATGATCGTACTTTATCGAATGCTTTATTATAGTCAATAAAACATGCGTATATATCTTGATTGACATCAGGGCATCTTTGTATCAGTATATTAAGTGAAAAAAGAGCTTCACGCGTTTCTAGGCCTTCGTGAAAACCAAATTGTGTATCATTAACGTCTATGTCCAGCTTGTGATATATTCGGTTTTGGATGACTTTTAGTAGTAAATTTAGCACATGAGACATCAGGCTAATGGTACGGTAATCGCTGCATTCTCTCAAGTACTTATTACAAAATCTGAAAAACCTCGTTTTTCAAACTGTAATTGTGATTTATCTGTAAAACATATGTTGATATAATGTTCTGCATATAAAATTTATAACAAAAAATATATGACAAAAATACAACACATCTCAGAACCTTATACGTAATATACTCTTGTCACTTATAAACTTCAACGAAGGGGACCCTAAGTGTCTAAGCTCTTTTTCTAGTTATTTTAAACAAGTTTGGACAAAATTTTTCTTTTGAAAAATTTGTCTTTCGTTACAAAGATTGTTGTTTTCGTTAGAAAAATTTGTATCGAAATCTTTTATATTTTTAACTATTATATAAAATATGGTATTAAAACCTATTTGGCTACTAAAATTATAACCAAATAATCCAAAACAGATTTTATATCTGCGGCAACAATATCCATCATAAACCGTCGAACTAATTATTGCTAATATAAATGAATGAATGCAGCTTAAAATCGCTTAAAAACCACCTAATTAAAACATAACATTGTACGTTAACGTCAACATATTAACGGTAGTTTGTGTAGTATGTTTGCCTTTAGCGAGTTTCTGCTCAAAATGCTATTCAAATCTTAGCTGAGCTATCTTTACGAAAGACATAAGTAAAAAATACAAAATCGTTTGTCAACAGAATAATAAAATGGTAACCAAGCAATATACATTTTCTTCTGAACATATTTGTGCAAAGGTAACAAAAGAAAAACAAAATAATTTAGGAGCGCAGACAA
Source organism: Diabrotica undecimpunctata (assembly GCF_040954645.1). NCBI lineage: Eukaryota > Metazoa > Arthropoda > Insecta > Coleoptera > Chrysomelidae > Diabrotica > Diabrotica undecimpunctata. The sequence goes on from NC_092804.1 coordinate 165,997,349, forward strand.
ACACTTAAAAAGCTCTCATTCAATGTTCCTTTGCAAACACGATTGCGACTCAAAACAAAAAAGTAATCGCCCGCGATCAAACCAGAAAGGAGCCAAAAATCTCGTCCTATAGATATTCCCAAAGGATTTATTTATTTCCTGAACAAAAAGATGACAAATGGTTATAAGTCGAAGATCGAATTATTCCTTGTTACTGGATGCCTTTGAGGTAGAATACAGTGTCAAGCTTTCTGTTGTTCGTAAATGATGAATGGCGTCTTGTCTTTATATACAGGACCGGTGTATACCTTTTTACGAGCGTCTCTAGTGAGTGTCTACTACTGGAAGATCTTTAGATATTAAGTTTGTATTATAGTTCAACATTATTACTACAAACGTTTTAAGTATTATGTACATATAACATTTTTGTTAGAAAAAGAGATTACAAACAAAGAAATTACATGGATAGATAAAACAATAATAATTACATATAAGGTAATTGTTTCTAGATTTCTAAAGACCATCCAATGATTTTACTTAACCCTGTATCGCATTATGTGCCATAAATGGCAAAAACCAAAAAAAAAAATTTTAATGTTTTAACTTAATTTTTGTCACAGCTGTATGGCAGACCATATCTGGCACGAAGTAACAGTGTACGCGAAATATGCGGCATAGTTCTGAGGGCGAGATAGGCAGCCGTGCGCAGTTTCAAGTTTATTCTTCTTTTAATTTTAAACCAGGTGAAACATTATTCGAAGTATGAGGTTATTTTTCATGGTAAAAACGTTTTTTTACGGCAAAAAAATTGAAATTCATTGTATTGTGATATAAAATATCTTCTCAGATGTGTACTAAAAATTATAAATGTTAAAAGTCTATAGCAAACCTCATAAACGATTTGTCCTTTATAAGGTACAATTTGAAGTTTGGACTCATTGATTGTTTTTGTAGATATGGATGCGAAACCCTTTGATTATACAATGAGTGCAGTTCGAATACCAGAGAGAACTAATAGTGAAGAATCAAATATCTCCGATAAATATGGCAGAAATGAGATCATATTGTGTCAAGATAGAGCTTGTAGATTTACCAAGCAATGTCAAGAAAACTGTTCGTTCTGCCACATCCTCAGATTCCTCAGATGATAATATCCCTTTTCTTTTTCCTAATAATCTTATAGAGCATATTACAGAACAATCAAATTTATACTCAGTGCAACAACGTCCACATAAATCAGCTAATTATAAAAAATACGAAATAGAACAATTTAGAGGAATTACTTTTTATATAATTCAACAGTCGATAATTCAATTTCCATCAACAATCAACTATTGGAATGACAACATTGGTCACCAAGCAGTTAGCGATGTAATAAGCTGTAACAGATTTAAAGAAATAAAACATTTCTTGCATTTCAATAACAATGAGAACATGATTGAAAATGGCCTGGACATAAAAGATTATTCAAAATCAGATTTGTTCTAAGCCAAATCAAAGAACGGCTACTCATGGTTTCGAAATAAGAATTTCTAGCTATAGACGAACAGATTATACCAACAAAAGTGCGAAGTCAACTAAAGCAGTATAACATAAAAACCACATAAGTGAGGCTTTAAAAACTTTATGCTGAGTGATATTTCAGGATTCAGCTATGACTTTGATTTATTTGATAGTCCTTAAAGTAATATTGTACCTCCAGGAGCATCAAATTTTAGAATGAGCAGCAACATGCTTGTCAATTTAGTAGATTCTATACCAAACATCAACATTACAAGTTGTTTTTTTGATAATTAGTTCACCAGCATACCTCTTATGACATACCTGACCAAAGAGGGCATTTTTCCTTTGGGACCAAAATCTTAGAACAAAGTTGCTTAAAGAGATTCTGTAAAAATCAGAAAATCCCCAAAAAATCACTGTATGCACTTCAATACCCCTGCACTCTAGTAAAGGTCTCTAATGGAGTTAACAAGTGGCACGAAATCAGTCTGTGAGATACTAACAACATAAACGATTGTTGGCAACAAATGAGAACGACAATAATTACTACAGCTAAAGAAAATCTTATGATACAACGAACAGTTACAATAAGTGGATAGCACGAGATATCCTAGGCCAAAAAAAAATTAAACTAGCTAAATACCTATGGTTACCAGAGTCTTGCTTAGAAATTAAAAATTTTTTCTCTGGTTTTAAACCAAATTACTTACAAATTTAACTGAACCATCTATTATTGTTATGGGTAATGCATGATACGACAGTACTATTGTCAATAATGTTCCAAATACATCATGTAAGAAGGCTAATATTTAGTAGTGGCTTATAGAACAAGAACTACGGTTCGATGAAAAACTTTTAAAAGCAGAACTGTTGAATATTGTAAATTTAAATAAATCGACATAGAGTTTCTATGTCTCCATCCATAGAACTCTGTGTTGAATCCTATTGAACATATTTGTGGAATATCAAAAAATTATTATAATCGACATATAGGTAGGGAAAAAACAACAAAAAATGACTGGCTACGTGGAAAGAAGGATTATTAATCATTGCTCCTGAAATATGGTCAAACACCATTTAACATGTAGATTAAATAATTTATGGATATTGGGAGAAAGAGATTGGTAGGGATGAAATTTCACCTGTGGTTATTAATTTTAATAAAGATGGTGACAACAGTGGCAGTGATGAAGACTTTAATTTTGATTAGTAAAAGTAAATGCATTAAGTTCTAATAATTTTATTAAATTTACAATGGAAATAAAGAATGATGTCTTTGTTAGATATCTCAATCATTAAAGAGGGCATTAAAAAATAGGAGCAAGTAGTAAAAGTAGAATCGTGGAAAATAGAAAATCTTGTTAATTATCTGACAGGGAAAATAATTGCAAAGGACACTGATGAAATTTTGAAAGTGAGCTTATCTTGCCTTCCTCTTCAAAAGTAATATGACTAGAATACGAGATCTTTGATTTTAAGGGGCAAAAACTACTCTTTTTTTACCAAAAATTAAAAATAGTAGATATACGCAGTATTTAAAGCTAAATTATGTGTAAGTATGTCAATTAAAACTGTTTTTCCCACATAGGAATATAATATTTTATAGTTTATAACTATTTTTCAACACTTCAAAACTACCCTTTAGGTACAAATTTGTAAAAAAATATTTTATAACATTAAATTTTGTAATGATGCAATTTGTAGTAATTTAAACTTTATTTTATGTTTGCAGTTTAATTTCTTAAGCAATTAATATTTTAAACCGTTATAAATAACCCTTAGATAGATAGATATATAGATTTAGAGATATGGCCTTTTGGCCTATTCCACTGCGACTTTTTCAGATCTATTGTGGTCCTCTAGTCCTAGAAAACATTCTCTAGCCTGACCCTTTTTAAAAACTCCAATAGCTTCGAGACTGTACCTTCCATATAGCTATTTGCAGGTGGATTTTCTTCTTCTAATGCAAAGAACCGCACATTTGCCAAACTGTCGCACTGACATAGAATGTGCTCTGCTGTTTCTTCTTCGAGGTGACAGAATCTGCGCAGGTCATTATCTGATAATCCCATCAGCTTCAAGTGCCTATTCAGCTTACAGTGCCGTGTTAGAAGACCTACTATGCCTTTGACTGTTTTCCTGTCTTTGCTTATTAGGTCTGCCGTAAATTTTGGCAAACGTTCTGTAATGAACTGTTTCGCATGCCATTGTCCTGGTGAATTCCTCCACTATTCCAGAGATTTGTGAGCTACCCACTTCCTTGTAGCCATTCTTGTTACTGTCTTTGCAACGCCGCAGAAGGGTTTCGGTCCCATGAATGGCATTGATCAGCCCTGTTTGGCCATTTCATCTACTTTTGCATTGTCCTTATGACCCTCGTGCCCCGATACCCAGGCTACCGTAACCTTGTTAAGGTCTTCTAGTTCATTTAGGGCACACACACAATCCCATACTAGCTTAGAATTGATCTCTAGAGAATTGAGTGCCTTAAGCGCTGCCCGACTATCTGTGAAGATGGGAACTGAACGGAACGTTTTTCTTTCTTTCTATTTCTTCCACACAGTGGTGTATTGCCCTTATTTTCGCCCGGAAAACTGTCACATCCTTAGATAGAGTTGCTGATGCCCCTGATAACGATTGCTATATCGTCAGCATATCCTAGACAGTAAAAGCCTTTTGTGGACAGATTTCTAAGGAGATCATCTACCAAGGTTGCCAAAGTAGAGGGGACAGAACTCCTACCTGTGGACAGCCTCCACCTATTTTTGCTTTGGTGGTGGCTTTACCCAGAGTGGACATTACTGTTCTATTCTCCAGAGATGCCCTTATCCATCTGCATATTACCGCAGGTGCACTTCGTCTACTCATAGCTCCTATCAAAGAGCTGGTAGTAACAATATTAAATATCCCTTTTATATCTAAAAAAGCGGCCATTGCTATCTCTTTGTTATTCATTGACTTTGAGATAAGCCTAGATTTAGATCATTAAACGCAGAGTCCGTAGATTTACCAGGTTGGTATGCATATTAACGATTGCTTAGAGGATTATCTTTTAGCACTTTGTCTTTGATGTACCTATCAAGAAGCCTTGCCAGCGTTTTTAATAGAAAAGAAAATAGGCTTATCGGTCTATACGACTTCGGTGTTAGGTCTGATAGTTTACCTACCTTAGGCAGGTATATGACTTAAACCTTTTGCCATATTTCCGGTACGACCTTCCATGCTACACTGGCTTTGAGGAGCTTTCATAGGTGTGGTATCAATACCTCCAATCCCATAGGCAACAGTATTGGATATATGCAATCTGTCCCTGGAGACTTATATAGCCGAAACTTATTTATAGCCCATCTAATTCTGTTTGGTCTTGTGATTGCTGTGGCTATTTCCCAATCTGTAGACCTTGTCCTAGTCAGTCTTTGGTCTATGTTGGTTTGCCTATCCGTATCATCCAGAATTGTTGAGCCCGGAAAGTGCTCTAAAACTTTCCTCTATGGTGTCCGTAGATTTGCCATTAGCTTTCTTTAGGAAACCTACTTCTTTCGTTGTATGTTGCCAGGACTTTTAGCTTTGTCAATTTTGACGTTTCAGTTTTGATTATTTTAAACAATTTCTCTTTTATATTATTTACAAGAGATTTAATCTACTAGATTCACTTTTAGATTTAAATGAACGCCGATCCCCGCAGACCTAAAAAAATAAAAAGATATGTTTCAAAAGCTACTAATGGGACTGGCCAAGAAGTCTGTATATTTAATTAAATCTTCTTTTCTTGTCATGAAATAGTCTATTTTTCAGAATAATTTTGTTTTGAAGAAATCAGAGCGCAGAGAAATGTGTTTTCTATGAGTAAATACTGCGTAATTTTTCTTAAATAGTAACTTTTTTTAAATAGTTTAGTTTGTAATCAGAATTACATTTTTTTTATATAATTTTTGTAGTCGACATTTTATACAATTTCATTTTGTAAACATACATACATACTATAGGTTGACCGTTTTCAAACTTCTCTCAAAGTACAGATTGTAATATATAAGATTAAAGGCCGTCCCTGCATAATGGCGACCACAACCTTGAAATTCATTATTTATGTTAACTTTCTTTGGATAACAATCGTTTGAAAATTATTCAGCTGTGCTATAACTCGATTGTGTAGTCGCTTCTTGCTTGCGGTGTGTTGTCCTCTTCGGTCATTTTGAGGATTTATTTGGCGGTGGTTTGTCAAAATATTTTCGAAAAAGTAATATTTCTCAGGTAACTCGAATCAAAAGATATAGGTTAATAGAACATAAAAAGGCATTAGAAGCGTTGAGGTCTTTTTGAAAGGAAAATGTATGTGGGGAAATGTTAGCGGCAGCTGGAGAAGAAGAATTGGAGGTTATTGATGGCGTTAAAAATGTTTTTAGTCAATTAAACTGAATGAACTGACTTTTACAGAATTTATATTTTTTTAATGTTTCGGTTGAGCTCATAAATAGAAGATAATAAAGAAAATAGGTAGAGAAACCAGACTGGTCATAACAAACACGAAATTTAAACACAAAAGCATACAAAAATATACAAGAGTAGAACAAAAAAAGAATGGAACAATGAATAATAGAATTTTGGTAAGCGCTAATATAGCATAACATAATGGAATAGAGTACAAGACACAAAATTTAAAAATAGCTAAAGGAGGATAAAAGGATGAGACTAAAAACAATAGAAGAAAAGAAGAAAAGAGGAGAAAGGTAAATGCAAAAATAAAAAGCTGTAAACTACAAGAAAAAAGATACAGAAAAATATACCATTAAAAATTAGATAACACGTTAAAAGATAGAGAAATAAACACAAATATAAAGGAAAACAATGGAAAATGGAAACAAAAATATGGAAAAAAGCATAATGGTAGCAGCGGAAGAAACCTGCAGCAAGACAAAAATACCAAATTTAAACATAAAAGAACCGAATGATGAACAGAGCAGATACAAGCAAAAATAAAGAGAAAAAAAATGAAAGAGATACTTAATCACAAAAATACCCGAGGATAAAGAAACTTACAAAGAAATAAAAAATAGTCAAAATATGTAGCAGTCAAAGAAGCCAAAGAGAGGTCTTGGAAGAAATTTGGGCAGACAATAATAAAAAACTAAGAAAAAATAAAAACTCTTCTATAGTACTGTAAAACAACTAAGACAAATGTAGGTAAACATAATGAAGAATATAAAAGATAAATACGAAAATAGAATAACAGTAGATAACAAAATAATGGAAAGATGGCAACATATTTTAAAGAGGTAGCATTCATGGATACGGAAAACCTAAATGAAGAAAGAGGTAAATAAGCAAGAGATAGAACCTATAAAAAGAGAAGAATTAGAGAAGGTAATAGAAATTGGTAAGCTAGGTAAAGCAGCGGGTAAGGACAACATCACCCCTGAAATGATAAACGCATAGATTTTTATATGCTTCTGCTTTAAATTTTACTACTTTTTCTTTCGCGTTCTCTTTAGCTCAGCTTATTCTCTTGCCACGCTTTGTATAGTCTTTACTTTCCCTCTATTTTTTATAACTTCGTTTGAACAGAACCAGGTCTCAATATTCTCAAACTTCTTTCCTGAGATTTTTTCTCAGGAATTTTAGAGTGTATAAATTATAGGATCTCCAATAATACTGTTCATATTTCGCCAAATTGTTTTTTGTACTCGGAATTGTTTTTATGTTCGTACTAATTTTTTCTATCAATTTGGCTCTGATTAACCTTTTTGATTTTCTAGTATCGACTGTTTAAATTTTGTCATAATTTTATCTCCTCTTCACATTTTACTGGTAAATATTTTCACTTCAATAACAAAATGACTGTTATTATAAAATATTATGTTACATAAAAGTGTTATTAATTTTGCTGGCAAAGGACTCTCCTTTTTATATTATTATAAAGCTCTGATTTTGCAGGAATAATGAATGATTAAATGCTATACAAAAGAGTTTGCAAACTAAATTAAAGAGTTTTTATTATGAGTTTTGAGGTTTCAGTTTTTTTTATAAATTACATCTGTAATAAATACCTACACCAGTTTCTTTGTTATCTAGAGCATGCGATTTCTGTTTTGGGTTGGGTAAATCGTATATGATTATCGTATTTTTTTACTTTAACCACTTTGAAATAATAAATAGAAATGTTTTCTAGATAGCATGTGAAATAGAAATCACTATGCAGTGACTCTTCAAATTTTGTATTTTATTTTTTATCAAAAAGTTTGTGTAAAAAATTAGAAAAATTCAATTTTTTTCGTTGCTATAGAAAACTTTTGTACAAACAAAAAAGTTTTGCATTTAAATGTCATACATAATGCTATGTTTTCTCTGTGTTGTTGTACGGGGCGGAGGCATGGACGCTTACAGACACCACTATTAAAAAACTTGAAGCATTTGAGATGTGGCTTTATAGAAGAATGCTGAGAATATCATGAACAGCAAGGATCACCAACAAGGAAGTTCTAGAAAAAATGAAGAAGGAACCAGAGATTGTGTTTACGATCAAACGCATAAAATTGCAATATCTGGGACACGTTATGAGAAATCAGCACCGTTACTCCCTGCTGCAGTCTATATTGCAAGTTAAAGTCAAAGGTAAGCGAGGACCCGGTAGAAGGAGAATATCATGGCTGCGGAATTTAAGAACATGGTTGAAGAAAACCTCAACGGAGCTGTTTCGAGCCGCAACGAGCAAGGTCATGATTGCCAATATGATTTCCAACATCCGAAACGGATAGGAACCAGAAGAAGAAGTCATACATAATTATTATTATTGCAAAATTAGGAAAATCATTAAAAACGGTCCAAATTCAATGTTTTTTAAACAAATACCTTTGTTGTGCCAAGTAAAAATTTCAATTATCTCAGCTTTTAGTGGATCTATTTTGATCAGTTTCTTTTAAACCGTATAATTAAATAAAAATTTTATAAATAAACTGAGAAAAGACATTAAATAAAAAATTAATTAAATAAATCCCGTATCGATTACTTTTTTAATAAGTTATTTTTTAAACTATTTAAATGCAAAAAAAAATAAATATTCATTTAATTTTATTTGTGGTAAATACAAAAATATACAAAAAAAAAATAATAAATTAAATAATTTTATAAGACACCACTGTAAAATCTATTCTAATCTAAGCTTTTTATTTTTATTAACATAATAAGAAAACACTAAAAACTTTTGTTACAAAATCTATTTTATATTCTTATCTCTACAGTGGTTTCCGCAGCGTGATCTCCAGTGATCCATTTTTGGTATGTCTTTAACTGAATAGGTTGAAAAGGGGAGAACTGTTTGTCTCAAGTTGGTCATTCAAAATTATGTCTGTATTAAAAAAAAATAATACAGATATAATTCTGAATGACCGACTTGGGACAAACAGTTCTTTCCTCCTCAACATATTCAGTTAAAAACTATAAAGTGTATAATAAATTCATAATAAATTTTGTGGAAGGTTTGAAAATAAAAGTTTTCAGTATTTTATTGTTATATAAAATGAATTTCCATCAAGTAACGGTCGAATCCATCACTTTTATTAATATGTTGTATTTCTTTACTCGATTATTTTTCTTCATTATCAACTTCCAATTCCTCAGCAGCTAATTCAAAATCTATTTCCTTTACCGGAGCTTCATTATCTTTATCAAAATCTATTTTAATATCAACATTGTTGGAAATCACAGCATTCCTACATGAATGCCTCAGACAAGCAGTGCAATAATCGGAACATTTCATCCCATTTTTATCGCTACTGCAAGATTTTGAGCAATTTTTTTTGCAGATGCAGCTAATGGAATTTAGTAAATTTTAAGGAATTACTCGTAATTGATCTGTTGTTTTAACCGATTCTAATCCATTTTTTTAAAGTTCCCAACCCCAGACCATTGGATTTAAATTATTGCCCATTAATCAATTAACAGAAGAGTCTAGGAAATGGATCTTTTTGACATTAAATAACCAGGTTAAAGATTTATGGTCTGTAGTTATCACGAATTTAGTGGAATAGGGGTAAGGACGAAAATGTTTTACGCTCAATGTGATGACTAGAAGTTCTTTTTATGTTGTTAAATAATTCTGTTCAGCTTTATAAAGAGTACGACTTGCATAAGCCACTGGATCATCTGGAAGATCTCCTTGAGAGAGCATGGAATTGATACCGTAGTTGCTTGCGTCTGTAGTTAAACGGAATGACTTAGAGAAGTCTGGATATTGTAAAATAGGCTCGAAACATAAGAGATTTTTAAGAGTTTTAAATTAGTCCTTATTGAAGACTGGTCCATTTAAATTCAATTTCTTTTTTCAATAATTCAGTAAGATAATGTGCTATTGTAAAGATAACTTTTATAAATGTTCGGTAATAACCTGCTAAATCAAGAAATGAGTTGATTTGTTTAGGATATTGAGAAATAGGATATTCAGTGACAGCTTTTATTTTGTTTTGATCAGGTTCAACACCATTTCCTGTGATAATGTGTCCTAGATACATGACCTTTTTTGTAAGAATTTGCATTTGTCTGGTAAGACTTGAAGACTATGAGAGGATAAACGTTTGAAATCAATAACGAGACTGTTGTGATTTTCAAGACCATTAGCGAAGATGACTATATCATAAAGATATACGAAATATTGAATATTCTGAATAACTGATAAGACATTAATCTTTGAAAAGTCACAGGTACGTTACATAAACCAAATGACATTCTTCTAAATTGATAATGACCTGTAGGTGTAGAAAATGTTGTTTTCGATGCATCTTTGGAAGAAACTTTTAACATTATTTTATTCGTTGAAAGCCTGAGGTAAGATCAATAAAAAAGAAATATTTGGAATGACCTAATTGGTTTATATGTGTTTAATTATATTTATATACCGATAGTCAATTCGGCATTCTGTTGGAAGCCTTGACAGAATGCCGAATTGACTATCGGTATATAAATATAATTAAACACATATACCAAAGCGCAACAGCCAGTGTTAGAGTGGGTGATCGTCAAACCCAGAAATTCCCGATACAACGTGGAGTACGCCAGGGGGACACCATATCGCCGAAACTGTTCACTACGCCTTTGGAATATATATGTAAAAGGGCAAAACTGACCGACAAGGGCATAAACATAAACGGAGAAAAGCTTAGCCATCTAAGGTTTGCAGATGATATTGTACTAATAGCTGATAGGATAGATGAGGCCAAAGAACTTTTAAATCAGCTCTACCTTTCCTCGCTAGAAGGGAGATTGAAAATAAATATATCTAAAACTCAGATGATGACAAATCTTGTAGTCAGCGAAGATATATGCGTAGGAACAAGATCCATAGACCAGGTAATGGCCTATAAATACCTAGGTCATGAGATTCGCATAGGAAAAGATAACCAAACCGTTGAGCTTCTCCGTCGTATAAGACTGACTTGGGCAGCCTTCGGCAAGCTGAACCATATTTTCAAATCCTCTGATATACCAACATGCCCTAAAAGAAAAACTTTTAATCAGTGTGTTTTGCCAGTGTTAACTTACGGTGCGGAAACGTTGACCATGACAAGGAGAACAGTTCAAAAGATTCGTGTGTGTCAAAGGGCGATGGAGCGTGCTATGTTGGGCGGTTCACTACGAGACAAGATCCCAAATCGCCAGCTACGACAAGGAACAGGAGTGGCTGATGCAGTAGAGAGAGTAGCAACACTGAAATGGAACTGGGCAGGTCACGTGGCTCGAATGACAGATAATAGATGGACAAAGCGGATACTGGAATGGAGACCAAGAGATGATGCCTACCGAAGCAGAGGTCGTCCACCAACACGTTGGACTGACGATCTAAAATGTTGTCATAGGAATTGGATGCAAGAGGCACAAGATCGAAATAGATGGAAAATTATGAGAGAGATCTATGTCCAGCAGTGGATAAGCGAAGATTGAATGATGATGAATTGGTTTATAATGTCGTTAATGTTTGACAGAAGGAAGAAATCACCTATAATTTCGTTAGGTTTTCTATAATCGACTAAAATTCGTCATTTTTTGTTACCTTATACATCAGATTTTTAGTTACCACCCATAAAGAAGAATTCTATGAAGAATTGGAAGGTTCTATTACTTTTTGATCAAGAATTTTATTCAATTGTCTGGCTAGTTTTTGTTTATGCGCTTATGTATACCTATATAATTTTGAATTTGCAGGCACAGAGGAATTGTATGAATATCGTGTGAAATAGAAGAGTGTGAAACAGCTGTGACAGAGTGTATATCCGTCTAAATAAAATAGATGAGTATGATTGTAACAAATATTAGTAAGGGAAAGTCGTGAGTTGGCTGGCACTTACCGGTGGACAAAGTCGTCCTCCTTTTGAGCAGAGAAATGTATGTTCCCTTTAGGTGGAATCCTATAACATCGACCTCGTGTTACTAGTTTATCGTAGCTAGTTAGAACTACTCGTGACCACCCCATGGGGGTGGAATATAAATGTCTGGAGTTGCTTGTACCTGTTGTCTGATCTTTCTCGTTAAGTTCAAGATGATTGAAGTAACGGTGCAGTCGCTCCTTCCTGCTTATCGCTCCGCACAAGGATAGTTACTTTACAAACCAAGTCCGGTGCAGACATGGATGGCGCGACTGCTATGGCAATCACGGAGCGCAGACGGAGAGCGACAGATGGCATTTATGAGCAAAGCTGACGTGTCAGGTGGTAATGCTCGCCAAGAGCGGTCCCAGTCACGGTTCGTAGACTTACTACGGTTGCCTCTTCCGCCTAATCAATGAACATTAAGCCCGAAACTGTACTCTCGTGACGTAATTCTTCCCCTTCAACCAATCAACACTGCAATCGACCTGCCCTCTACGTTCAGTTTCAATCGCGAATAAATGGGTTTTGTATTCTTGTGTACTCTGGTGACGTAACTCAAGCATCCCCACCCCAGTCGGAAGAGGCAACCGTAGTAAGTCTACAAACCGTGGGTTCCAGTCACGTCGCTTGGAGAAAGAGGGGTGAGTTTATTTGGTAGGCTATCAGCAGAGGTCTTTTGAAGATTCTCACCTCCCAAGAAAAAGTTACAACTACTCTTAAAATGTTTCACTGATAATGGTTCTACTAGACTGAAAATGTTTTAAAAAATTTTAGATAACTAGGATACTATATTATACTGGATTATATACGAAAAAGTCTTTACTTCTCTTTATTTTTTTAGTTAAAGTTAAATTAGTTTAGTCCCTAAAAATTTATTGTATTTCTAGGAAATTAAAAATGTACACAAAGTGTCAACTATATTACTAATATACTTGATCGTTATAAATTCCTCATATCAAATTATTATCAATATATATCTATTAATCATTTAAACTTATTTGATCTTTTTATAGTTTTCTTTAAATTCTTATATTATATTGATTTAACATATTTACTGTTGTATTATATTTCTTTCCAATTGTTGTACACGTTCGCTAGTTCTGTAAATATTAAAGAAGCACCGAAGGTACGTATACGTTTTCCTTTTGAAATATAAATCCTTTCGAACAAAAAGTTCACAAATCTCACCAATCAATAAATAAACCAACCTCGATAGTAGAAATTAACTTCCAAAGAAATATTAGATATTCGAAAATTGCAGACAAACCTTAAAAAGAAAATCGAAATGTAGTCATTTACCAAGAGAGCCTGAGGCGAAATTCCAGTGATACAAGACGGTCAATACATATTTCTCTCAATTTCCCATCCTCCGAGAGAGAGCCCTCGGCCTTCGGGCCCTCAGCCATCCAACCAACAACAAAAAGGCATTCCTTAAATAATATTTGTTCAACTAATTTCACTTAATAAACACTCATCGCATTCTTGGTGAATTCTTAAGATGTGCACAAAATGGCAATATAGTCCGGAGAATTGGATTTTATCTATCAAATTGTAACTAAAATTGTAATAAAGAAATACAATAAAGAGATTAAAACAAATAATCTTGTAAATGGATAGGAACTTATTGGAAAAAGTATCGCGTAATATATTTTTTATATTACCTTCTAGAGATGGTTAATTGGTAGTTAAATAGTAGAAGAGAAAATATAAATAATGCGGTATTATAACTTACTTTAATTGTCAATAATATATTCTTTTTTATTTACTAAATTCTCGTTCTCGTTTTAACATTATTTATTATTTACCGAGAGAGTGTAGGGTATATACCTGCTAGCTAGATATCGACAACAAAGACAGCCTGAGTTGACAGAGAGAGATCACTATTAGCAGAGCTTCGACCTTTTTTTTATAAAAGTTTAAACAACATAGCCGCTTTGTGTTACACTTTATGTTAAAAGTAAAAACAGATTCAGAAAGTGGGAAAAATTCTATAGTGACGTAACTTTAAATTTTTTTTAGCGTTAATTTCAAATAAAAAAAAATGAAAAAAAAAATTGTTTATACAATTTATTAATTTATAAAGAGTTACTGCACTTGCTATATACAAATATGTATATAGCAAACCTTATCAGAGAGGCAACTAGTAATTTAATTGGTCTTCTTTACATTGACATATCTTTTAATGTATTAAAAATACGTTTCCAACTGTCTCAAAAGTTCTCACCCAAAAATAATCCTGTCATCATTATTATCTCATATTAATTCCACACTTATATCCGCTTTAAAGGAGCCGGTGTGGTCTTTCACAATTAATTCTTTAAACACAAAGAAGATATTTCGAAAACTAAAGGCGGAAGATATTTCTAACATTTTCTGATATGAATATCTAATCAAAATGACATAATACGCTTGTAGGAGATATCGCAGCTTGCTCCATATAAAAAGATAATCAAATTATGGTACCCAAACAAGATAAAAAAGGACTAATACCATTCTTTCGGTATTATATACTTATCTGAAGTTGAACCCAAACTGAAAACTGACCACAGCGTTTTAAGATTGCCTCGGGGCATATTTGTCTACCTGTTTGGGAGATGCCACTCAACGAGGTAACAATCATTGACGTGGTTACTTTTATTAAAAAGGGTAAACGATTTAAATATCTATAAAAAATGTGATTAATTTAAAATTACTATGGAGTTAGTAACATATTTAGATGATTAATTTTTTATTTTACAAACATAGTCGCATCATTATCTGAGGTTGTTAGCGACATAATTGTAAACCTACACATGAGATAATTTAGTTAAATAAATAAATATTAAATTTTTTTAAGTATATTAATATCTTTAAAGAATTTTACCAGATGTTCACTTTTACAATTATCTCCTAAAATTTCACTTGTTAATTCGATGATGTGGTTGGTCTGTTTTTGCAACTGGTATTTTGGACACTAACAAGAAAATGTTTAACACTTAATGGAACATTGCAGTTGTCATATAATGTGGGATTAGTATGACTAATTATTTGCCTGTGAGTAAGTCAGGTATGTCCTACATGAAGTCGAGTAAGGGTAAGAACACGTAGAACGCCGGCAAACCGGCGCGCTTATTGCTGGTGCTGACAAGCGCTTATTTTCAGCGCTTGCCTGCTTTTACGTGGTTAAGTAAAAAGCTGGATATCAGCATCAGTTTGTTTAAAACTTTTTGTAGTGAAAGATGTCGTTGGATTCCCAAACTGAAGATGAAATGTTTTTATTAGAAAATGTCCACTCAAAAATTTTACATAGAACGAAGGATGGTGTGCATGAAATTAATCGTGAACGGCGGGAATTCGGGGAGTACCACCACCTCTTTCCGCAACTAAAAATGGACAGTCAGAGATTCTTTAGATACATGAGGATGAAGTTGGACACATTTAATTACATCCTGAGTAAAGTAGAAGCAAGTTTATCAAAAAAGTGGTGTAACTGGCATTATCAACCCATACTTCCAGAAGAACGATTAGTCATTTGTTTGAAGTAAGTATAACTTTATTGAAATTGCTTTTTTTACAAAATAATGCAAAGGATAAAAACTACATTAAGTATTTATTGGTCGCTGTCCTCCATAAATCCATATGTACTAATATAAAACTGTGAGTCTTGTTCCGATGCAATACTGTGAGTTGTTGATGGTGTTGAAGCATGGGACTGTGGTGCGGAATGAGATTGCACAGGTAGTAATGGCTGAATTCTAAGCAAATTACTTGGGTACGCAAATTATTGAACTTATTGTTGGATTCTCCCGCGAAATTCTAAAATTCTTTCTGGCATAATTTTTTTTACATGCGGAAGAATGCTTTTGAAAAAATGCAAGTCTTTTGACATTCCGGACCCTCATTTTTACCTGGAACGAATGTGAAAGTTCGATATGTGTTTGTTGAAGACGAGGCATATCCACTGCTCCCTTACCTCCTTAAACCATATGCAAGAGATGCTTTAGGCATTTATGAGGAAAATTATAATAAACGGTTGTCTCGAATGAGAAAGTCAATTGAATGCGCATTTGGAATTTTATTTGCAAAATGGCGTTTGCTTTCGAAGAGCATTGAAACGGATATTGAAATAGTAGATAGTATTATTAAGTGTATATGTATTTTGAACAATACCCTTATTGATACGGAAGGCAAGAAGGCATAACACATCATTCAGCTGATGCAGAAGTAATTCCTGTGTCAAACAATAAAAAAAAGCTTCTCGGAAGATCGACAAACGAGGCAAAAAGTGTTAGGGATTTATTCACCACGTACTTTGCCAATAATCCTTTAGTTTATGATGTGTAAACATATTTTTGTAATAGTGCAAAATCTATTTGACTTATTTATTTTTGCTCTAAATGTTATACATGATAGAAATCATATTGTTTAATTAAGAGTTTCTAAAATATGTATTAGGACCGACAGGCCATATGTAACAACAAAAATTTAATAGATACTGTAATATAATAAAATAATAAAATCATTTTTTTACTTTCAATTTTTATTTGAACATTCACGTCCTTCCAGCACTTTTCCACATAATTCCTGTTGGAATGTTGTTTGACTCGTTTATCCCATATAGCCCGTCTTTTGTATACCAGACTGATCAATTGATCGTTGTCAATCATGTTAATAAATGCTTTTATAGCCTCAAATATTGTGTAAACGCACAAAAACAAACACTCCCAAATACGACTACCAGCGTCCTAGACGCTGGAAAATAATGTATTGAACATTCTTGTTTGCTGGTCAGCGCCTATTGCAAACGCCGACAAGTTCAGACAAGCGTTCTTTGTGTACCGTTCCATATCAAAGTATGCTAATATACACATGCGCTTGTTGGCGCTTGTCAGCGCTTGCTCGCCAGCGCCGGCAACACGCGTTCTAGGTGTTCCTACCCTAACAACGACTTAATAAGCGCTCTGTTGGAAATTTGATATTTTTACGTTTTTTTAGATGTTTTCACTTCGTGCAGTTTTAAAAATAAACTGTTCCACTGGTTTTGCTATAAATTTTTGACCTTCACTTTAAAAAATGATTTTAAATCATTTAGCAGTACAATTCTTACTTCACTCGCGGTTTTACTGTTTCCTGCTTGTTCGGTTATGCGACCCGTTTCTTCATTTTCTTGAAGGTCAATGTGTGAAGAAACCCATAGAAATTGTACAGTCTGGTTGCTGTTTTGTATGATAGGTAGTCCTTTTTTAATTAGGAAAGCAATTTGATGTGTTGTGTAAAGTTCTTCTTCTTAAAGTTCCATCTACTATCGGAGGTTGGATATCATAACGGCTATGGTCACTTTGTTGGCTGCTGCTCTGAAAAGTTGTAGTGAACTACAGTTAAACCATTCTCTAGGGTTCTTCAGCCAGAAGATGCGTCTTCTTCCTATGCTTCTTCTTCCTTGGATCCTTCCTTGCATAATAATTCTCAGCAGCTCATATTTTTTTCCTTTGTAAAGTTGGTGTAAAGTCTGGTCCCCTGTGTAAAGTTGGTTAATGGTATTGATGGAAGCGGACATTATAAGAGCATTGGTTATATGACTGGAGTTAATATGAGTAAGAGCTTGATAGATGGCATATAGCTCGTCACTATTTATGCAGCTTTAAGAGGGTAGTTCATTTTCAAGTGTAATATTTGAAGTAACGATAGCTGCCCTAACTCCGATAGATGTTTTAGAGGCATCTATATATACGTTATAGAAGTAAGAAAATTTTGTGAGGTTGTTGATGAAGGTATTTTTTATTCAGGAGTACGGAGTATCGATCTTTATAAAGATATTTAAGGATGTGCCGATTGAGAAATGTCCAAAATTGTGTAAAGTCAAAAGACCTGTGGTAATGGTGGTTTCATATTCCTATTTTCAGAATATAAATTTTTAAAGCGGTCAGTGAATATGTTGTTTCTAGTTGGATTGTTCGTATTAGAATTAACGGCAAATGCATATGTAAAAGTTAAGTGCATCCTTTTATATTTAGGTGGTAGCTCTCCAGTTTCTACTCGTAAACTTTCTATTGTGCTGATCCAGAATACTCCTGTGACTATTCTTAATACCGTGGTTTGAATAACGTCCAGTTGGTGTAATAGGGATTCTTTGGCCATAAATCTATAGAATCGTAATCTATT